>NC_074681.1:26131740-26786740 GCF_029448725.1 Salvelinus fontinalis | reverse complement strand
CTCCATTAGGCCTCATGTAGGCATAATTAAATTCCATGGCAGATTCTGCGATTGGGAAATGAGAGTGAGACTATCATCACGCTCAGCTATCTGTCTCAATGCTAATGACTAATTATTGGGCCCCCACTAGCCCTAAAGGACGACTGAAGAAAGTTTCACATCAGGGTTATTTCCTGGTGGCAAAGTCATATTACTAGTGGGGTTCTGTGTGGTGTGTAGTGACAGCGAGTGCCTGACGATTTTGGAGCGAGGCAGTATTTCACCCCGACTGAACGTCTGGGAATTGAATTGGATTATATTATACAGCTAGTCAGAGGCTAAATAGAAAAAGTTCCCTCATCAAACATAAAACCCAAAGTGTTCTTTTAACTTTTTCTTTTCTAATGTGAACTAACCTAGCAGGAGGAAAATATAAACTTCCACTATGTTCAATTTGTCTCAGATAGCTATGTCAGTAAAAATATCTGACATCTAGTTACAGTTACACTGTACAGCGCACTATCTTGGAGTTTGTGTCAGCTTGCTGTAGTAGGCCAATCAAAAATACCGGACTACCCAACGTACTGAGCATATGGGATATGGTAAAAGGCATTGGGGGTTGGTGGTATGTCTATGTTCAAACGTTAAGCTGTCTCTTCCAGAATGGTAAATATTGAATGTGTGGTTAGAGAATGTAGAGAGAGAGGTGGATGTAAAACATGCATCAAAGCAGTAGTGTTCCCTTTGTTCCCACAGCAGGTGACATCCCCAAGGGAACCTCAGCCTCTTTTAGAGGGTTCCTACCAGGGTTGGGGTCAATTCCATTTCAATTCCAGTCAATTCAGGAAGTACAGTCGTGGCCAAAAGTTTTGAAAATGACACAAATATAAATTTTCACAAAGTCTGCTGCCTCAGTTTGTATGATGGCAATTTGTATATACTCCAGAATGTTATGAAGAGTGATCCCTCTTTGCCATGCAAATGAACCATGCAAATGAACTGAATCCTCAAAAAACATTTCCACTGCATTTCAGCCCTGCCACAAAAGGATCAGCTGACATCATGTCAGTGATTCTCTCGTTAACACAGATGTGAGTGTTGACGAGGACAAGGCTGGAGATCCCTCTGTCATGCTGATTGAGTTAGAATAACAGACTTGAAGCTTCAAAAGGAGGGTGGTGCTTGGAATCATTGGCAAGGCTTCACAGGCAAGGATATTGCTGCCAGTACGATTGCACCTAAATCAACCATTTATCGGATCATCAAGAATTTCAAGGAGAGCGGTTCAATTGTTGTGAAGAAGGCTTCAGAGCGCCCAAGAAAGTCCAGCAAGCAAAGAAGCCACTTCTCTCCAGGAAAAACATCAGAGAGACTGATATTCTGCAAAAGGTACAGGGATTGGACTGCTGTAGACTGGGGTAAAGTAATTTTCTCTGATGAATCCCCTTTCCGATTGTTTGGGGTGGGAAAAAGCTTGTCCGGAGAAGACAAGGTGAGCGCTACCATCAGTCCTGTGTCATGCCAACAGTAAAGCATCCTGAGACCATTCATGTGTGGGGTTGCTTCTCAGCCAAGGGAGTGGGCTCATTCACAATTTTGCCTAAGAACACAGCCATGAATCAAGAATGGTACCAACACATCCTCCGAGAGCAACTTCTCCCAACCATCCAGGAACAGTTTGGTGACGAACAATGCCTTTTCCAGCATGATGGAGCACCTTGCCATAAGGCAAAAGTGATAACTAAGTGGCTCGGGGAACAAAACATCCAAAACATTTTGGGTCCATGGCCAGGAAACTCCCCAGACCTTACTCCCATTGAGAACTTGTGGTCAATCCTCAAGAGGCGGGTGGACAAACAAAAACACATAAATTCTGACAAACTCCAAGCATTGATTATGCAAGAATGGGCTGCCATCAGTCAGGATGTGGCCCAGAAGTTAATTGACAGAATGCCAGGGTGGATTGCAGAGGTCTTGAAAAAGAAGGGTCAACACTGCAAATATTGACTCTTTGCATCAACTTCATGTAATTGTCAATAAAAGCCTTTGAAACTTATGAAATGCTTGTAATTATACTTCAGTATTCCATAGTAACATCTGACAAAAATATCTAAAGACACTGAGGCAGCAGACTTTGTGAAAATTAATATCTGTGTCATTCTCAAAACTTTTGGCCACGACTATACACTGAAATTCCAATTTCAGGATCCTCCTGGATGGCGCAGTGGTCTAAGGCACTGCATCACAGTGCTTGAGGTGTCTCTACAGACCTTGGTTCAATCCCAAGCTGTGTCACAACCAGCTGTAATTGGGAGTCCCATAGGGCGGTGCACAATTGTTCCAGTGTTGCCCGGGTAGTTGGCCTGGGGCCTACTTGGCTCATTGCGCTCTAGAGACTCACTTCGGTCATCAGTTGAACTGTGTTTTCTCTGGCTCATTGGTGAAGCTGGCGGGCGGGTGTTAAGAAGCACGGTTTGGCGTGTCATGTTTCGGTGGAAGCATGTCATGTTTCGGAGGACGCATGACTCAACCTTCGCCTCTCCCAAGCCTGCTGAGGAGTTTCAGCGATGAGACAAGATGGTAATTGTAACCGGATATCATGGAATTGGGGAGAAAAAATAAAAAATGTAATAAGAAATTCCAATTATCTTCAATGAGGAACATGTTGAATTGGAATTTTGTTTACTTTTTTTGACAGGAATTGACAGGAATGTAAATTGAATCGACCCCAACCCACATAGTGGTGTCAGGTGCTTATGAAGGTTTAACTGAGGATGCATGAATACTACTTGGTGCTTCGATGAAGAACAGAATTGTCTGTTGTTTGTAGAAATTCCCTTGCGGTTAGTTTTGTGGTCTTAGCTTTACCTTTTTCACTTTGTGTGCACAAATGGAAATACTGTAATACACCACCAGCATACTACAATGACTGAGCATACATAAAAGTGGAACTTTATCAAAGGCATTGTCCAGAATCCTTTTAGCACATTGAAGTAACCATTTATTCAACCTGTGGAAAGACATTCAGGAAGCTGCCACCAGACAGACTTGTTAAAAGCAGCACACTTGTGTCACAATTATACAGAAACGCACAGTCTAAAGACGTCACTGGAGGATTGTACTGATGTTCAAGTGTTGTTAAATCCCAACACCTGATTCAATCTCCACAATGGATCAGCAGAGCTTGTTCAGTCTGCCTCCCCAATCCCTCTGAATACTAAACCTTATCTACCTCCACCAGCAGGCCACCACACTGTGTTCTCAGGGTGGCTCAGAGCAAGAGGAGACAGGTTTACAATAAATGGAACATAGACAACAGATCGGAATATTGTATATTGCATTTGTGTAATAATATATTGTTTGATTCATCCAAGTAATCAATCAGAAACTGAAATGAATTTCCAAATATTAGAAATGAGATGTTGAATGTTAGTCTATCATTTTCTCCACTCTGTAAAACTAAACGATGACTTGTATGACAAATTCTCTGATATATCTATTCGATTTTAAAACATGATCGCCCATTGAGTTGTGCCAGTCTGCTAAATCAATCAATCTTTCTCTCACATTACAATCTCGTCGTGATACAGACTGTCACCAACACCAAAGATGTACTGTACAAATATTTTTGGAGTGTTCCTCACAACCACCACTCAGATCAGGGCCCGTATCCACAAAGCATCTCAGAGTAGGAGAGCTGATCTAGGATCAGTTTTGCCTTTTAGATCACAGTAAATAAGATGATATGGACAGATCCTATATCAGCACTCTTACTCTGAGACAGTTTGTGGATATGGGCCATGGTCTCACCTGCTCTACATACTTAGGCAGAAAGATTCCACCATCTAGTGTATAATAGGAGCAACTGCATATGAGTGTCATGCCTCTATAGCACTGTGCAAGGCCCATATACTATGTGACGATGGTTGGGTGTGGAATTTCCTATTGGCAGTGATCTGTTGGAAATCATGTTCTACCCCTTACATTTTACAATTGAGTGATTTTTACAGCGATCCAGAGAATCCAAAGCCAATCTATGGACACTGTTTTTGACCCTGCTCTCACACTCTGCAAGCAGGAATATCTGAGCATGCCTGTGTCTGAAGTGTCAAGATTTCACCCAGATCATACCATCACACCACTGATGGGGAGAACACACAGTCAAATCAATGAGCGGCAGGCCTAGAGGCCAAAGGTGTCCCTCTCATCTCAGATCATGTTTCACTTTCTGTCTCCTGCCTAGTAATTATAATCCATCAACCATGAAATTGACAATTGTGGGAATATAGTCTTCCTGTGAGGTATAGGGCAGAATGCCAGTTCTTTCATTCCACTCTAGTACAATAGAGCGCTTGCACTGTGTGTGGCTAATCAATCTAAATCAATCAAAAGATATGAGTGGCTGAATACATTAAAATCGATGAATTATTGAATTATGAACACATTTAGGATAACATTACTACATGAAACAACATGTTATGATACAAATATGTTGCTTGTTATTTGGCCTATACAATAACTTCAATGAGCAGGTACAAGAACAATACATGTCTGAATTCAAAGACATAAGTGTAATTGTATCATTATGACAATGTGTATATATACTGAACAAAAAATATAAACGCAACATGTAATATGTTGGTCCCATGTTTCATGAGCTGAAATAAAATATCCAAGAAATGTTCCATAGGCACAAAAAGCTTATTTCTCTCAAATTTTGTGAACAAATTCGTTTACATCCCTGTTAGTGAGCATTTCTCCTCTGCCAAGATAATCCATCCATCTGACAGGTGGCATATCAAGAAGCTGATTTAACAGCTGGGGACAATAAAAGGCTACTCTAAAATGTGTCAATGTAAATAGTCCGGTGGCCTAATGATTAATTGTTCAGCAGCCTTATGGCTTGGGGGTAGAAGTTGTTAAGGAGCCTTTTGATCCTAGACTTGGCTCTCCGGTACCACTTTCCATGCGATAGCAGAGAAACAGTCTATGACTTGGGTGGCTGGAGTCTCTGACAATTTTTGGGCTTTCCTCTGACACCGCCTAGGAAGCTTGGCCCCAGTGATGTACTGGGCCGTACGGACTACCCTCTGTTGCGCCTTACGGTCAGATGCCGAGAAGTTGCCATACCAGGTGGTGATGCAACCGTTCAGGATGCTCACGATGGTGCAGCTGTAGAAGTTTTTGACGGTCTGGGGACCCATGCCAAATCTTTTCAGTCTCCTGAGGGGGAAAGATGTTGTCGTGCCCTCTTAACGACCGTCTTGGTGTGTTTGGTGATGTGGACATCAAGGAACCTGAAACTCTCAACCTGCTCCAATATTAATGGGGGCCAGTTCAGCCAACCTTTTCCTTAATTAAGTCCACGATCAGCTCCTTTGTCTTGCTCACATTGATGGAGAGGTTGTTGTCCTGGCACCACACTGCCAGGTCTCTGACCTCCTCGCTATAGGCTGTCTCATCGTTGTCGGTGATCCGGCCTACCACTGTTGTGTCATCAGCAAACTTAATGATGGTGTTGGAGTCGTGTTTGGCCACACAGTCGTGGGTGAACAGGGAGTACAGGAGAGGACTAAGTACATACCCCTGAGGGGCCCGAGTGTTAAGGATCAGCGTGGCAGACGTGTTGTTGCCTACCCTTACCACCTGGGGGCGGCCCGTCAGGAAGTCCACGATCCAGTTGCAGAGGGAGGTGTTTAGTCCCAGGGTCCTTAGCTTAGTCATGAGCTTTGTGGGAACTATGGTGTTGAACGCTGAGCTGTAGTCAATGAACAGCATTCTCACATAGGTGTTCCTTTTGTCCAGGTGGGAAAGGGCAGTGTGGAGTGCGATTGAGATTGGGTCATCTGTGAATCTGTTGGGGCGATATGTGAATTGGAGTGGGTCTAGGGTTTCTAGGAGGATGCTGTTGATGTGAGCCATGACCAGCCATTCAAAGCATGGCTAAGGACGTGAGTGCTACGGGGCGGCAGTCATTTAGGCAGGTTACCTTCACGTCCTTGGGCACAGGAACTATGGTGGTCTGCTTGGTACATGTAGGTACTACAGACTCGGTCAGGAAGAGGTTGAAAATGTCAGTGAAGACACTTACCACTTGGTCCACGCATGCTTTGAGTACACGTCCTGGTTACCCATCTGGCCTCACGGCTTTGTGAATGTTAACCTGTTTAAAGGTCTAATTCACATTGGCTACCGAGAGCGTTATCACACAGTAATACAGAATAGCTGGTGCTGTCATGCATGCTTCAGTGTTGCTTGCCTCGAAGCGAGCATAAAAGGCATTTAGCTCATCTGGTAGGCTTGTGTTACTGGGCAGCTTGCATCTGGGTTTCCCTTTGTAGTCCGTAATAGTTTTCAAGCTCTGCCACATCCACCGAACATCAGAGCCGGTGTAGTAGGATTCAATCTTAATCCTGTATTGACACTTTGCTTGTTTGATGGTTCGTCTGAGGGCATAGCGGCTGAGGGCATAGCGGCCGGATTAGTGTCCCGCTCCTTGAAATCGACAGTTATAGCCTTTAGCTCGATGCGGATGTTGTTTGTAATCCATGGCTTCTGGTTGGGATATGTACGCACGGTCACTGTTGGGACGACGTCGTCGAAGCACTTATTGATGAAGCCAATGACTGAGGTGGTATACTCCTCAATGCCATTGGATGAATCGCTGAACTTATTCCAGTCTGTACTAGCAAAATGGTCCTGTATCGTAGCATCCGGGTCATCTGACCACTTCCGTAATGAGCGTTTCACTTATCATAAGCCGCCTTCAATGTAATTTTAGAGGACTTGGCAGTACATCCAACCGGCCTCACATGCACAGACCATGTGTAACCACGCCAGCCCAGGAACTCCACTTCTGGCTCAACTGCGGGATTGTGTGAGACCAGCCACCAAGACAGCTGACGAAATGGGAAGCTCTTCTGCGTCAATGTCGTCCTACCCAGGGTCTTGACCTGACTGCAGTTCGGCATCACCACCAACTTCAGTGGGAAAATGCTCACCTTCGATGGTCACTGGAATGCGGGAGAAGTGTGCTTTGCACAACTTCAGCTGTACCGGGCAGATGGCAGTGTGTGTGGCGTCGTGTGGGCCAGCAGTTTGCTGATGTCAACGTTATGAACAGAGTGCCCGGTACAGGGACGGTTATGGTATGGGTTGTGGTATGAGCAGGCATAAGCTACGGACAACGAACACAATTGCATTTTATAGATGGCAATTTTAATGCACAGAGATACCGTGACAAGATCCTGAGGCCCATTGTTTTTCCATTCGTCCACCGCCATCACCTCATGTTTCAGCATAATAATGCAATGCCCCATGTCACAAGGATCTGTACACAATTTCTGGAATCTGAAAATATTCAGTTCTTCCATGGCCTGCATACTCACCAGACATGTCACCCATTGAGCATGTTTGGGATGCTCTGGATCGACGTGTACAACAGCGTGTTCCAGTTCCTGCCAATATCCAGCAACTTGGGAAACAGGCCACAAATTCCACAGGCCACAACCTGATCAACTCTATGTGTCTTGCTGCATGAGGCAAATGGTGGTCACACCAAATACTAACTGGTTTTCTGATTTATGCCCCTACATTTGTTTTGGTATCTGTGACCAACATACAGTATGCATATATATATATGCAGTCATGTGGAATCCATAGATTAGGGCCTAATGAATTTATTTCAATTGACTGATTCACTCATATTAACTGAAAACTCAGTTCAATTGTTGAAATTGTTGCATGTTGCGTTTATATTTTTGTTCAGTGTAATACTTCAGGCTGTGTGTGGAGAAATAAAAGACATCTCATGTTGTTCTGGAACAGAGTTCTGGCATCCTGCTTCCTATTCCACAGAATTGTCATAAGTAGGACCAAGAGTTTTTCCTCACCATGAAATCTCATCAGGAAAAACTCCCTTTAACTGCAGAAAACCAAACTGTGTTGTCAGAATTGAACCACAAGAGAACACTAGAGGGCTTCATGAGGATTTCTAAACGCTCATAAAACCAGTGCACAAAATAGCCACAAGATGGGGACATTAGATACAATAAAAAGTAAAATTCGAATTGGTGACTCACTCCAAAAAGTTTGACAGCGTTAGACTAAGGTAGTGTCAAACAAGAGTATACATTGAAATATACAGTTTCAGATTTTGGTACCATCATCCATGGCCTCAACACATGGGAGAATCAGGTGTATGGACAAACCATCTACATCTCACAGTTTTGGACTGAATTGTAGGCAGGTCGTTCTTGAATTGTTGTGGCATTGGCGTTCCTTGCCTTTGCAACCATGAAACACACACTAAAATGACAAATAGTTAAACATCATACATGTTTTTGTTTATATCGAATTCTTTATCAATCATAAAACATAATGCAAATCCTTTTGTAATACAAAACTTTGTTTATACATTGTTTTAAGTACAGATGTACTTCATTTGATTTTTTGTTGCTGAGAATTTTCCTTCATTGCGGGAAATGCAGATGAGCTTCCTGATTTATATAAATTCACTGAAAACCTTTTCCACATTTTGTTAAGTTACAGCTTTATTCTAAAATGGATTAAAATACATTAAATCCTCATCAATCTACTCACAATACCCTACAATGACAAAGCGAAAACAGGTTTTTAAGAAATTTTTGCAAATGTATTAAAAATAAAAAACAGAAATACCTTATTTCCATAAGTATTCAGATCCTTTGCTATGAGACTTGAAATTGAGCTAAGGTGCATCCTGTTCCCATCGACCATCACTGAGATTTTTCTACAACCTGATTGGAGTCCACCTGTAGTAAATTCAGTTGATTGGACATGATTTAGAAAGGCACATACCTGTCTACATAAGGTCCCACAGTTGACAGTGCATGTCAGAGCAAAAACCAAACCATGAGGTCAAAGGAATTGTCTGTAGAGCTCCGAGACAGGATTGTGTCGAGGCACAGATCTGGGGAAGGGTACCAAAAAATGTCTGCAGCATTGAATGTCCCCAAGAACAGAGTTCGGAACCGCCAAGACTCTTCCTAGAGTTGGCTGCCCGGGCCAAACTGAGCAATCGTGGAAGAAGGGCTTTGGTCAGGGAGGTGACCAAGAACCTGATGGTCACTCTGACAGAGCTCCAGAGTTCCTCTGTGGAGATGAGAGAACCTTACAGAAGGACAACCATCTCTGCAGCCCTCCACCAATCAGACCTTTATGGTAGAGTGGCCAGACCTAAGCCACTCGCTTGGAGTTTGCCAATAGACACCTAAAGGACTCTCAGACCATAAGAAACAAGATTCTCTGGTCTGATGAAACCAAGATTGAACTCTTTGGCCTGAATGCCAAGCATCACTTCTGGAGGAAACCTGGCACCATCCCTACGGTGAAGCATGATGGTGGCAGCATCATGTTGTGCAAATGTTTTTCAGCGGCAGGGACTGGAAGACTAGTCAGGATCGAGGCAAAGATGAACGGAGCAAAGTACAGAGAGATCCTTTATGAAAACCTGCTCCACAGAGAAGGTTCACCTTCCAACAGGACAACAACCCTAAGCACACAGCTAAGACAACGCAGTGGCTTCGGGACAAGTCTATGAATGTCCATGAGTGGCCCAGCCAGAGCCCGGACTTGGACCCAATTGAACATCTCTGGAGAGACCTGAAAAGAGCGGTGCAGCAACACTCCCCATCCAACCTGACAGAGCTTGTGAGGATCTGCAGAGAAGAAAGTGAGAAACTCCCCAAATACAGGTGTGCCAAGCTTGTAGCATCATACCCAAGAAGACTCGAGGCTGTAATTGTTGCCAAAGATGCTTCAACAAAGTACTGAGTAAAGGATCTGAATACTTATGTAAAAGTGATATTTACGTTTTTATATTTTATAAATTAGCAAACAAACATCCTGTTTTTGTTTTGTCATTATGGGGTATTGTGTGTAGATTGATGGGGAGGAAAAACGATGTAATACATTTTAGAATAAGGCTGTAACCTACTGTACCAAAATGTGGAAAAAGTCAAGGGGTCTGAATACTTTCCCAAGGCACTGTATATTGTAAAAACAAAGAAGGCTATTTAAATTAATACAAATGTACCAGCTTAATGTGTGACCCTCAGTTTTATGGCTTTGGTGTTATCACATTGAAAATCACTGATTACAAAGATATACAAGGACCTAGGACATTCTCTGCAGTGGCAACCTGTTATCGGGGTAGGGGTCTACATTAAAGAAAATTGTTAGCCAATAATTTAGTATGTCATCATTTTAGTATGTCGTCAATTCCATTGATAATTTGTTGAGTCTAAATCCAAAGTGTAAATTGGTGTTAATTAATTTAATGAAGGGAAATAACTTTGTGAGCAAATTATTAATAATATCACTTTAGTAAAATATTTTTAAAGGGTTGACTACCTTAGATTTGAACATCGGTTCCCTCAATTTAAGAAAATCCTGAAATAGGGGTTTAAGAACAATGTGGCATGTAAATGTAAAATTATGCATTGGTTTATTTGAAGACTGCTCTCACCATAAAGTCTGGCATCTTGTGATATCTTAACCTGTTTGTATTTCTGCACCTGATTATCATACTGTCAATATTGGTACTGTAAACATTTCAGTGAGGTTATTTTTCTTTATCTTGACGTGACCTTTCCTCGTGATATTGTACCATAGACATACTCTAATCTTATTGTGCGTACATGGCATAGCCTATATATTTGAAGAGTTTCATTCCAAAATGCTCTGTATCACTTTTCTGAAATGTTGGTAAATTAACTTTAATTGTTTAAAGAAATTATGGAAAAGATTGGTGTCTTTTTTCACTATCTGCTGTAATCATGGTATGGGGCTGTTAAATGATGGCATGGGGTTGTTAAATATGTTTGTCTGAAACATATCACTTGGTGGTTTGATTTCAGAGAGTCAAATAATCATGTTTTTTGCAAAATGCTACATATCCGCATCACTCTCAGAGAAAATAAGTAGTAGTGCCAGGTATTACACTATCATCTGGGGAACAGCAGGAAATCATCCAGATAGTACCACAGCACACTGACTACACACTGACTACACACTGACTACACACTGACTACACACTGACTACACACTGACTACACACTGACTACACACTGACTACACAAAACATTAAGAACACCTGCTCTTTCCATGACAAAGACTGATCAGGTGAATACAGGTGAAAGCTATGATCCCTTATTGATGTCACCTGTTAAATCTACTACAATCAGCGTAGATGAAGGGAAGGAGACAGGTGAAAGAAGGATTTTCCTGAGACAATTGAGACATGGATTGCGTACGTGTGCCACTCAGAAGGTGAATGGGCAAGACAAAATATTTAAGTGCCTTTGAACAGGGTATGGTAGTAGGTGCCAGGCGCACCGGTTTGTGTCAAGAACTGCAACGCTGCTGGGTTTTCCATGCTCAACAGTTTCCTGTGTGTATCAAGAATGGTCCACCACCCAAAGGACATTCAGCCAACTTGACACAACTGTGGGAAGCATAAGAGTCAACATGGGCCAGCATCCCTGTGGAACGCTTGCGACACCTTGTAGAGTCCGTGCCCCCCAACGAATTGAGGCTGTTCTGAGGGTAAAAGGGGGTGCAACTCAATATTAGGAAGGTGCTCCTTATGTTTTGTACACTCAGTGTATAGCATTTAGCAAAAAAACACATTTTCATACATACACATTTCATACACATACACTAAAATCTATGAATAAAAAATCTGAGAACAGTAATATTTTACACATACATGAAGGTACGCATAAGCAATCATTTCTGATGAAAAAACACAAATGTGAAAAATTGGTGGATACAGCGTTTTGGAAATAAACTCTTCATTCACCGGTGGTGCATAATCAGTATTCAAGAAACAGGAATATTATATTATGTATAACACACTTCATAGATCTTGGTATTGACTTTTCTCTCCCAGGTGATTATACTAACTGCAGAATCACTCAAGTAGCGTATAGATCGGAGTCTAACATGGTCCTGCAAATGCAGTGTTGGTGTTGCTAAGCAATGGGGAGGCCACATCTGTGTGAATAATGTATTCTGCTCCTATTCATATTGTGATTGCACAGTTAGAAATGTACTGTAGCAACAGTCTTTGCACAATTTACAAGGGAAAGAGCACTGTCTGTGGAAGGACACTGAAGTGCAGTCCTATACTACCTTTCAAAGGTTTGGGGTCACTTAGAAATGTCCTTTATTTTGAAAGAAAAGCACATTTTTGGTCCATTAAAATAACATCAATTGATCAGAAATACAGTGTAGACATTGTTAATGTTGTAAATGACTATTGTAGCTGGAAACGGCAGATTCTTTATGGAATATCTAAATAGGCGTAGAGAGGCCCATTATCAGCAACCATCACTCCTGTGTTCCAATGGCACATTGCGTTAGCTAATCCAAGTTTATCATTTTAAAAGGCTAATTGATCATTAGAAAACCCTTTTGCAATTATGTTAGCACAACTGAAAACTGTTGTTCTGATTAAAGAAGCAATAAAACCGGCCTTCTTTAGACTAGTTGAGTATCTGGAGCATCAGAATTTGTGTGTTTGATTTCAGGCTCAAAATGGCCAGAAACAAATAACTTTCCTCTGAAATTTGTCAGTCTATTCTTGTTCTGTGAAATTAAGGATACTCCATGCGAGAAATTGCCAAGAAACTGAAGATCTCATACAACGCTGTGTTCTACTCCCTTCACAGAACAGCGCAAACTGGATCTAACCAGAATAGAAAGAGGCGTGGAAGGCCCCGTGCACAACTGAGCAAGAGGACAAGTACATTAGTCTCTAGTTTGAGAAACAGACCCCTCACAAGTTCTCAATTGGCAGCTTCATTAAATAGTACCCACAAAACACCAGTCTCAACATCAACAGTGAAGAGGTGACTCCGGTATGCTGGCCTTCTAGGCAGAGTTCCTCTGTCCAGCGTCTGTGTTCTTTTGCCCATCCTAATCTTTTTTTTATTGGCCAGTCTGAGATATGGCTTTTTCTTTGCAACTCTGCCTAGAAGGCCAGCATCCCGGAGTCACCTCTTCACTGTTGATGTTGAGACTAGTGTTTTGCGGGTAACGTGCCATTGGAACACAGGAGTGATGGTTGCTGATAATGGGCCTCTGTACACCTATGTAGATATTCCATTAAAAAATCGCCCTTTTCCAGCTACAATAGTCATTTACAACATTAACAATGTCTACACTTTATTTCTGATCAATTTGATGTTATTTTAATGGACTCAAAAATTTGCTTTTTTTTTCAAAAACAAGGACATTTCTAAGTGACCCCAAACTTTTGAAAGGTAGTGTATATGTAAGTGGATACCTCTTAAAAATGGATGCTCTGTGTACCAGACAGGTGCGCATGCCTCATTGATGACATGTATCGGTGTGAGCAAGAGAGGGATAAGTGAAAGAGAGAGGAGAGAAAGGAAGAGAAAGACAACGAAGGCCCAAGTCCATAATGTTTGATCTATAGATAGTGTGCCACAGGGCTACAGTAGTCTGCATGGCCACTGCAGGATAACACACCCAACATAGGGGAAGTGGGTGGGGAGTGTGTGGTGGTCTGTCTGACTGAGGGAAACCTTACAGTCCACACGTAGCCCCTGTATCCTGAACTCACAGTCTGCTGGCCTGCCCTTTGTGGCCTTGTCTATGGGATCAGTTTATGTGACAAGGATGTCTCAACGTTATCTTGAATTCACGTACTAATGTTAACCCACTCCCATATCCAGGGTTGCCGCCCATGGGGCATGAGCGGTGGTGTCACAATGAAACAATAAGTATATCTTTGGCGTATCTCTTAAAGTTATTGTGCCACTTGGCAAGAAGAGATATTATGGAATAAATAGGACATGAATGCATTTTCTTAGAGTACATATCTTTCTTTTACATTCAAAGTTAAGTAAAATGCCCGACTAATCTTGAAAAAGTAAAACCTTTGAACACAGGATAAGCCCTTTTAGGTAACTTCTCTCTCTTTGTTGACTCCATTTCTGATAGTAAAATACATAATACTCTTGAGACCTAGAACTAACCTCTTTAAAGGCCCAGTGCAGTCAAAAACATGATTTTGCTGTGTTTTATATACATTTCCACACTATGGAATAATACTGTGAAATTGTGAAAATGCAGCTAGCTCTCACAGACTCACGTAAGAATTAGACGTTCATATATGTATCTCAAACATCACATTTCAAAGTTGTTGAAAACGTCAAATTTCAAAGTGTATAACGTTAAGGTTAGGCATTAACTCCGAATGGTTAAGGTAAGGGTTAAGGTTTGGGATGGGCTTAAAACAAAAATCTCAACATCTACTTTCTATCGCTTGATTTGAACTTGCAGCCTTTGGAATCAGAGGCAGCCTGTGCACAGCAACTCCGAAGGGTTAAGGTTTGGGATAGGCTTAAAAATATGTATTTTTAAATACTTTCTATCGCTCGATTCGAATTTGCAGCCTTTAGAATCAGAGGCAGTTGGTTAAGGTTTGGGATAGGCTTAAAACAATAATCTCAAAACAACTTTCTATTGCTCAATTCGAATTTGCAACCTTTGGAATCAGAGGCAGACTGTTAACAGTAACTCCGAGGGTTAAGGTTTGGGATAAGCTTAAAACAAAAATCAAAATAACGACGTAATATCGCTCATTTCGAAATTGCAACCTTTTGAATCAGAGGCAGATGGTTAAGTCCATCCACCATCCCCGTCCACAACGCCCTAGCAAAACTGTAACCTACCTGAAGGTAACAGCACTCACTGTTGCCCCTAGTGGCTGGTTTCCACGTCATCTCCCGACGTCCTCAGATAATTATGCTAATGCACTTTAATGTAAAAGTTGCTTGGAAAGACCAAAATTTCAGTCTGTTGTGGTGGGATGGAGTTTTGGCCTGCTTGGTTGTATCATCAGGCGGTAAATTAGTTAATAGACCAATAAGAAAGAGAGTTCCAAACCTCTGCCAGTAACTGTTCGTTTTCAGTTTTCCCCTCCCCACTCAAGACCACTCCCAGACAGTCCTAGCAAAATTATTGTTTGAGAAATTCCTCTTTGTTAGGAAGCTATTTTAGTTTCTTTTTGACCATTTTAATTGAAAACACACAGTAAGGTACTTTATTAATTTGATAACGAAATAAAAACGGCTGCATTAACTTCCTCTTAGAGACTGCATGGTTATGTAATATGTAGAAGATGCTATTAATCTCTATTACCTTTTGGGCTGTAGATGAATTTCATCGTGAGAACCCCTAAAACACATCCACTTTAGATACAGCACCCTTACAGTATATTCCAAATTACAGCTACTCCTATAGGAAAGCTGACCTCTCACAATGACGGATGATCTTCCCATGTTTTTACTGTACTGCAACGTATTTTAGCTCCCTTGGTGAGGAGGTGCTTACAGTCAGTGCAATGCTTTCATAACAGTTTATATTTCCGAAATCGTAAAAGTTACAGATCACACTACTGGGTCTAGGGGGATGTAGTTGAGATAAATTGTAAACCATCAACTGCCAGTCTGGAACAACAGTAAGGTCACTGAGAGGTCATTGAGAGGTAGAATATGTCTGAACATTGTTTTAGCTGGAGTATATCATCTCTGGACAGCCAAGGGAATACATTTCCCAGAACATGGGGCAATTACAGTACGATCACACAGAAATGACTTGGCTTCTAAGTGTGAGCCCCATGTTACATAATGACCTCCAATTTAGGCCTTATTATGTTGATAAATCAGAACTATTACCAGATACGCTTCTTCTTCATCTTTTTCTGCATGGATGGATCACTTGATGTGTAAGATAAGAAAGATTACTTCACAGTAATTCACTGTATCTGATCAATCCAACCCTGTACCACTCTTTTCCAATTTCTGGCCGTGTACAGTAGCGTATGTCATCTTCCCAACCATGTGAGTGGATCGACCTCTTGTATTAACATTGGCTGATTTATTGTCGTTACCTGCTAATGTCATCACCTTCAAAAGCACTCAGAGCAGGTGATGATTTCCCCAAGGTTGTAAGGGTTCAACTTTGCTAGCCTAATTAATTTTACAATTAATATCTGCATGAACAACTAGGATTAATATGGTTAATGGTGCATGTTGGAACTGGCCCCGTAAGTTTTTATAGTGGGGAGAGGTAATGTTTATATTCTGTCAAGGTTGTTGATAGTAGGAATTACATCATGTAAAGATGACAGAATAGAGTAGAATGTTGAAGCCGATTGAGTTATATAGAAAGGAGCATTATGGGTGACCACTGGCCTGAGGCAGTAAATCACAGGAAGTCTCCAGCTGCATAGGCTCAGAGTACTATTTGTGTCTGGTGATCTGGTGAGCGGCCTAACCAGGAACACATGTGTGGACCCTGACCCCTATCAAACCCCTACAACACACCCTCACCAGCTGCACACTTCAGCCTCTGCCACCAGTGTCACATTCATGGGCAATGTGGGATTGCACCACAACACTCCAATTTCCTGTGAAATCACAAGAGGATAATGGTTTAAAGGACTATATAGTAGGAACTGGGAAATGGTTGAAAAGAACAAAAAAGCACTTAATCAAGTTTAAAGTAGATAATATTAATTTTCTGTGAATTGATCATCTGTTCCGCCATGCACAGAATACAGAATGTATAATACAGCTGCAAGACAACTGGGATCCAAGGTAAACAGCCAGTCAGTTGTAAAAAAAAACACATGCAAAAACCACAGGCTGTTTGTGACTAACTGTACTCTTCAAGTCTTCGTTACCCAGTATGTTTACTTGGCAACCAGGTCCAATGGGTCTGTGAAAGATGATCATATTAGAATACATTTACTTGCCTTAACTGAGATCTGATGCTGTAAAAATGATAGTACTATTATCTAGCAGACCTACTATAGTCCCAGCTAACTGTTGTACTGTATGGCTATTAAGTCATGCCTTTAAACGGGTCATCTGTAAACCAGGTCACAACCGTGCCTATGGAGAACGCCTGTCATGTATCCCAGAATGAAGATAGAATGGATAGAAATGAACACACACATTCATAAAGATGTATGAAGTCACTAAGAATTGGTGAGAAACACAGGAATATGATGTGGAGAGGAATGGGTGATTACTAGTCCACAACTGGGGATCTTGATAAGGATGAATTGGTGATTATAACTAGATATCGGATAGACATGTGTGTAAAAATAGGTTACAAAACCAGTGTTAATAAGTTTAGAAATTACATTGCAGCTATACTAGCGAGCTACACCACAAATATGTTGTTTACAGTAGATCAATAATCCTGTTTTTGCAGGTCCTGTGAAAAGTTTTTTCCCACTTCTTCGACTCATGATGAAATATGAACCTGCAGTTGCCATGGCTACCATCTTCACTGAGCCATGGTGGTGAAAGTGTGGGATTGATAGAGAGAGAGCGAGAGAGAGAGAGAGAGAGGGGGGGGAGAGAGAGGAGAGAGAAAGAGAGAAAGAGAGAGAACGAGAGAAGGGAGAGAGAGAGAGATAAAGAGCGAGAGCACAGCGGGGAGGGGTTATGGAGGGCATTTTTCGCCTGCCTTGCTCGGGGGTCTCTCTTGTCCATCCATCCATCCATCATGCTGAATGTGGTGAAGTGTGTTGATTCACAGTGACACTCTCAGGGCATCCCCGTGCCAGCCAGGCCTGGAGAGCAGGGCAGACAGATAGAATGACAGAGGCCCCATCAATGCTCCTTTTCTTGTCTGACAAAGGCTCACACAACCACAGTGTTCTTCTAATGAGGGATCCTCTCCTTCTGGGCCATCCAAAGGGAATTCTTACTGAGCACCCTGCCAACTGTTTAAAGAGAGAGAGACTATAATTCACATGCTGTAGAGCAAGGGAACTCTCTCAGCTCCCTACCAAAACTCCAAATGGTTTGCTATTCCAAATGGTCCCTATCATCTTTAAGATAATGCATCATTTGTATTATTAGTATAATACCTTATGATGTTATTGGACGGTGCTACAATAATGTGTGCTGTTGTGTAGGATAATGTAATGATGATGCATGCACATGCATTACACAACAAGAAGTAGAATACACATCACCTAACTCTCCCCTGTGTCCAGGCACAGAGGGATTTCTGTTAAAAACAATTCAGTTTCAACCCCACGGAAGCTTATTAGCTAAAACACAATCTTTTGCTTGTTGTCTATGTTGTTGATTTGGTATGTTTATTGGTAAATGAGACAAATGTTGTGGTTCATTAGTTTTGAGTACAGGACCAGGTGTGAAGTGATGTTTGTCAGCTTTTCAAACACACCTCTCTCAGGGGCATGCATGAAGTCATGGCTACAGTGTAGATATAGGAAATGAAAGTTCCATTCCAATGGGCTAACTATGTGCCTGTTTCAGTGTCGTTACTTCTGATAATCTAACATTTTGACATGAAATCAGAGCTTGTTCATTTTGTTAAAAATATATTAAAAACGTGGTAGAGTTAAAGTGTGGTAGAGTGGTAGAGTTAAAGTACTAGTCCCACTAGCCATGCTCCCTCTCCCTCTCCCCCTGCTCCCTCTCCCCCTGTCAGCTGATAACACTGGCTTCTCTGTAATAATGTTCTGAGAACCTCCCTCTCTTTACACCATGGCAGAGAGGAGATTAGAGTAGAGAGGAGACCCCACCCTCTGACCCAGCCAGACCTGATAGACTGACAGGCAGGCGGACTGAGGTCAGGTCTAAAGGGTCAGGGGAGGAGAGATGCCATCTTCACAATGTATTGAATTTTTCAAAAATGTACACTTGTTGACTCTGCATGGTAAAGGGGGTAGGTAGTCAGGAAATAGCAATGAACTTAAACTTATAATATCGAGTCATGAGTTGTCACTTTTTAATGCATCTCATATACTTGTTGGTTGAAACAGTTACATGCAGTACGTGACTTTAGGAGGCTGTACTCAAGACAGTGACTGTGATCTCTAAATAAGAGAGTAAGCCACTTTCAGCTATACACAAAACAGTAAGGTCCTGCATTTGTTTATTTTCTAAATATGGAATTTATATGGCCCCTTTAGAGCTGCATTTTACTTCCCTTCAAAGTTGATGACCTTCATCCAAAGGACACACAATGTTGTACAATTTCTCCAAGGATTCTTTGTATTCCAAGCTCAGCACATTGGTGTAGCTTGAATAAGTTTATAAGCTTAAGACAGGAAAACCTGTAATATATTGTCAATGTGTTCTGACTTATCCCACATATGGTCACTGATGACTGGTGAAACAGGCTGCAGCGGCAATATTTCTGTAACAAATTTGTGTAGTAGACATCTGGACCAGGGCCGCCAGCAAACGTATGGCGAGCAGGCATTTGCCTCAGCACTTTTCAGCAGGGATGTTTTTTAAATTTTATTTTATTGTCGCAAAAACATTAAAAAGATAGTCAAAGTACTGTTTTTTTTGACTGACTTGTCTTGCCTCATGATTCGTTAGCTTGCGCAAAATTAGTAGCCTATGTCGTTCTCATCGGCGTGCTGCAGGGTTTTGGGTAGATGAAGTACAGTTACAGTCAATAGTGATTTTACGTAGCAGGTTAGGAGAATTAACGTAGTAGATTAGGATAATTAGGTTAAGGTTAGGAAAGTGATAGGGTGAGCTAAAATGCCTCATGCTAAAAATCTACTGCTTTTGCAACTGCCCAGTGTAGCTCTTATGTTAGCCTACTGGAATTCTTTGCAGTTTGGATGTTTTAAGTTTCAAAAATCCCCTGCCTAATGGGGAAACCACAGAGCACACTCAACTTGCCAGGTTGCCATAAATGCTATGAATTGTCTGTCTTACACTTAAACAATGGGGGTGTAAAATATCAGTTTTAGGCTCACTGGAATTCTTTACAATTTTGATGTAAAACTTTACAGGAGGCTCAACTTGCCCGACTGCTCAGTTCACTTGCACCAGACAGTAGGTAAACAATTAAGGTCCCTGCTACAACTAGGTTCCGTAGTTTTACCTGGTTACCATCAGGAGAAAAAAAAGTCACCGCAACACTTTGGGACCTGTGGTGCCAGCCTAACATAGTAAATGTAAATCTGGGACAGGCCCAAATCCCCGTCATTTGCATGAAGAATAGAAAAAAGGAAAAGAGAATGCAGATCGAGCTGCCTTCTGAGAATCTGTATCTGACCTCCGAGCGCCACCCGAACAGGAAGTCGAGTCACCTTCGGTGATATTCGTGACAGTTATACACATGGAACTATAGATATACCTCTCCTTAATGCAACCGCTGTGTCAGATTTCAAAAAAACTTTACGGAAAAAGCAAATCATGCAATAATCTGAGACGGAACTCAGAACAATAGTCAAATTAGCCACCATGTTGGGGTCAACAGAAACCAGAAAATACATGATAAATGTTTCCTTACCTTTGATGAACTTCATCTGAATCAATCAATCAATCAATCAATTTTATTTTATATAGCCCTTCGTACATCAGATAATATCTCGAAGTGCTGTACAGAAACCCAGCCTAAAACCCCAAACAGCTAGAATGCAGGTGTAGAAGCACGGTGGCTAGGAAAAACTCCCTAGAAAGGCCAAAACCTAGGAAGAAACCTAGAGAGGAACCAGGCTATGAGGGGTGGCCAGTCCTCTTCTGGCTGTGCCGGGTGGAGATTATAACAGAACTATGCCAAGATGTTCAAAAATGTTCATAAGTGACAAGCATGGTCAAATAATAATCATGAATAATTTTCAGTTGGCTTTTCATAGCTGATCATTAAGAGTTGAAAAACAACAGGTCTGGGACAGGTGGCGGTTCCATAACCGCAGGCAGAAGAGTTGAAACTGGAATAGCAGCAAGGCCAGGCGGACTGGGGGCAGCAAGGAGTCACCACGGCCGGTAGTCCCGACGTATGGTCCTAGGGCTCAGGTCCTCCGAGAGAAAGAGAGAAAGAGAAAATGAGAGAGCCAAGATTTTCAAAATGTTCATAAATGACAAGCATGGTCAAATAATAATCAGGAATAAATCTCAGTTGGCTTTTCATAGCCGATCATTAAGAGTTGAAAACAGCAGGTCTGGGACAGGTAGGGGTTTCGTAACCGCAGGCAGAAACAGTTGAAACTGGAATAGCAGCAAGGCCGGGCGGACTGGGGACAGCAAGGTGTCAGCATGCCCGGTAGTCCTGGCGTATGGTCCTAGGGCTCAGGTTCTCAGAGAGAAAGAGAGAACGAGAGAATTAGAGAGAGCATACTTAAATTCACACAGGACACTGGATAAGACAGGAGAAGTACTCCAGGTATAACCAACTGACCCTAGCCCCCCGACACATAAACTACTGCAGCGTAAATACTGGAGGCTGAGACAGGAGCGGTCAGGAGACACTGTGGCCCTATCCGAAGAAACCCCCGGACAGGGCCAAACAGGAAGGATATAACCCCACCCACTCTGCCAAAGCACAGCCCCCACACCACTAGAGGGATATCCTCAACCACCAACTTACAATCCTGAGACAAGGCCGAGTATAGCCCACAAAGGTCTCCACCACAGCACAACCAAGGGGGGGCGCCAACCCAGACAGGAAGTTCACGTCAGTAACTCAACCCACTCAAGTGACGCACCCCTCCTAGGGACGGCATGAAAGAGCACCAGCAAGCCAGTGACTCAGCCCCAGTAACAGGGTTAGAGGCAGAGAATCCCAGTGGAGAGAGGGGAACCGGCCCTGGAGAGACAGCAAGGGCGGTTCGTTGCTCCAGAGCCTTTCCGTTCACCTTCACACTCCTGGGCCAGACTACACTCAATGCAGTGTAGAATGCAGTCCTAGGAATCCCAGGTCCACAATAATTGCTTGATTTGTTCGATAATGTCCGTTATTTATGTCCAATTAGCTACATTGGTTAGCGCGTTTGGTAAACAATTCCAAAGTCACAAAGCGCGTCCACTATAACGTGACAAAATGTCCAAAAGTTCCGTAACAGTCAGTAGAAACATGTCAAACGATGTATTGAATCAATCTTTAGAATGTTGTTAACACACATCTTGAATAACGTTCCAACCGGAGAATTAGATTGACTTCAGATGAGCGGTGGAACGGAGGTCCTCCTCATGTGAACGCGCGTATTCAATGCGTGGTCACCTCATGGCAGTGATTACTCATTCCTGTCTCCTTCAGCCCCCCTTCACATTAGAGTCATCAGACAAAGTTCTATTGACTGTTGACATCTAATGGAAGCCGTAGGAAGTGAAAACTCATCAATATCTCGCTGTAATTTCAATGAGAGCTTGGTTGAAAATCTGCCACCTCAGAAAAAATTCAAACAGGAAGTGGAACTTCTCAGGTTTTTGCCTGCCATATGAGTTCTGTTATACTCAGACATAATTCAAACAGTTTTAGAAACTTCAGAGTGTTTTCTATCCAATACTAATAATAATATGCATATATTAGCAACTGGGACTGAGGAGCAGGCAGTTTACTATGGGCACCTCTGTGCACCTTTCATCCAAGCTACTCCATACTGCCCCTGCAGCCATAAGAAGTTAACCTGTCTAGGATCAGCGTGGCGCTAGCGGCACACCCCCCCCCCCCCCACTGAAAAACCAGTGCCGCGAAATTCAAAAAAAATATTTTTTAAAAATATTTAACTTTCACACATTAAAGTCCAATACAGCTAATGAAAGACACAGATCTTGTGAATCCAGTCAACATGTCCGATTTTTAAAATGTTTTACAGGGAAGACACAATATGTAAAGATGTACATCTATTACCTAAAAACACATTAGCATAATCCACCATCTTTTATTTGTCCACCAACACCAGTAGCCATCACCAATTCGGCTAAACTAAGATATTTATAGCCCCTAACCAACAAAAAAACTCATCAGATGACAGTCTGATAACATATTTATGGTATGGGATAGGTTTTGTTAGAAAAAAGTGCATATTTCAGGTAGATGGCATAGGTTACAATTGCACCCACCGTCACAAATGGACTAGAAAAACTACTTAGAGCAACGTATTTACCTACTTACTAATCATCAAACATTTCGTAAAAATACACAGCATACACGAATCGAAAGACACAGATCCTGTGAATACAGACAATATTTCTGATTTTCTAAGTGTCTTACAGCGAAAACACAATAAATCGTTATATTAGCATAGCACATAGCACATAGCAGCCCAGCATTGATTCTAGCCAAAGTGAGCGATAACGTCAACATCGCCAAAAATATATTAATTTTTTCACTAACCTTCTCAGAATTCTTCAGATGACACTCCTGTAACATCATATTACACAATGCATATAGAGTTTGATCAAAAACGTTTATATTTAGCCACCAAAATCATGGTTAGACAATGTGAAATGTAACTCAGCTGGTCAGAATATGTCCTTGCGCCACTTAGACAGTGATCTACTCTTATACATAAATACTCATAAACGTGACTAAAAAATATAGGGTGGACAGGGATTGATAGACAATTTAATTCTTAATACAATTGCGGAATTACATTTTTTAATTTATCCTTACTTTTCAATACAGTTTGCGCCAAGCGAAGCTACGTCAAAAAACATGGCGTCCTAAGCCACTAAAATGTTTCGACAGAAACACGATTTATCATAATAAAAATGTCCTACTGTAAAGGCAGTCAATGTTGTTCTCCCCCTTAGACGAGAAGGAGCATGGATAGGACCAAGATGCGGATTGAGGGAAATAAGCCATCTTTTAATGAAAAAACAGCAAACAAGACACTACAAACTACAAAACAACAAACGTGACTAACCTTCAACTGTCCTGTGAGGACACAGGAACAAACACCCACAAAACACCAGTGAAACCCTGGCTGCCTTTGTATGACTCTCAATTAGAGACAAACAATACACACCTGTCTCTAATTGAGAATCATACCAGGCCGAACACAAAACCGCACATAGAAATACAAACATAGACAAACCCACCCAACTCACGCCCTGACCAACTAAAATGAATACAAAACAAAGGAAAACAGGTCAGGAACGTGACACCTACCTTGAGCTGTTCTTCCATCAGTATCTTGGGCAAAGGATCCTTTCTTGGGAGTAATCGTCTTTTGGTGGAAAGCTGTCCTCTTGCCATGTGGAAATGCCAACTGCGTTCGGGATGAACTGAAAAGCGTGCCCAACTATTCACATCGTTTCAAAAATAAATGTCCCAAAATCGCACTAAACGGATATAAATTGCTATAAAACGCTTTAAATTAACTACCTTATGATGTTTTTAACTCCTATAACGAGTGAAAAGATGACCGGAGAAATATAACAGGCTAAACTAACGCTTGGAACAGGAGGGGGTCGGTGTCCTCCACGCGCGTTACGCAGCAAGAAAAGACTTGCTAGCTACAGGGTTTTTTCATTTATAGGGCCTGTGAACGCGCAATCGACCCCATTGGAATCGTCATCACGTAAAGGCATCCAGGGGAAGACGTAAGAAGTGTCCGTATAGTCATAGCAATAACAGTGCCCTTTTAACTGACTTCAGAACAGTGGCCAACATTTCTGAAATCTGACTCCATGTCAGGGAAATTGCTGTAGAATGGGCTCTGTTCCACTTAGAGACAAAATTTCAACTCCTATAGAAACTATAGACTGTTTTCTATCCAATAATAATAATAATATGCATATTGTACGATCAAGGATTTTGTGGGAAGCCGTTTCAAAAATTACCCAATTAGCATAAATTGTCTCAACAGCGCCCCCATCCCCAACAGGTTAACTTGTCATGCGCTAATTGATTCGGGTGCGACAATATCACTCATCTCTCAAACATTGTTTGAGGATCTAAAAAGGGCTTTGAAGCCAATTAAACGTTGGTTAAAAGTGGAACGATGCGACACTACACTTCGAGGGGTCACTCAGACTACCTCGCCTCTCACATTGAGAGTCATGCTGAAACTACACTTCAAGGACATATCACTCGTCCACCCTGTGTATGTTACCAGCCTCGAAACTGTACCCCTGCTACTTGGAGCACACTTGATGGATCGGTTACTCCGATCTCGGTGGAGAAGGCTACAGTGCCTTCTCCACCGACCACACTGTCTTCCCCTAACACTAGCTGCAACGCAGTCATTCACGAGGGGTATCTGTCAAAAGCACCCCTTGGGAAAAAGACGTTTAGAAACCTCTTGGTGCAGAATCCGATCCAAGGTGATATTACGATATCTCGACACATTCCATCAGCCAATCTGATTGGCAATTCTTGTCATGATTTCGAGCCAGCTGTCTCTGTGAATGAGCAACTTCCCTCCTCCTTGCAGTCATGCAACACGGTAGTTGAGATGAACTTCTCTTGCCCTTCGGACACTTCCGCAAGCACTGCGGCTGATGATACACCTTCCACTTTGTGGGGGACTGTCAACCCTTACAATGACACTAATGGTGTCAGTCCAGCAACTGACCCGATGACTCCCACTGGTGAAACACTTTGCGACTGACAGACCTCGACAGCCACTGACGGTGTTGAAGCACAAACACCAGGAGATTTGGTTGAAAGGTTACAGCCATTCTCATAATAACGCGGCCACTGACAACTCGTACATAGGGTCCGAACCTTTCGTTTGCGCCTCGGATACCAACACAAAATGGTGGTGGGAGGGTCCCGAGACACAAAGGGGGGGAATAGTAGCCCAGACCCATGATGAGCCTTATCGAGGCCGGTGGGGGGTTCGAGACTACGGACAACACCGTAAGAGGCCGCCAGAGCATAAATCAAATCTAGTTGTAAACTCCCCTTTGAGAACAGTAAGGAGCAGACAGGCCCCTAGACGGGGATTATCTTAGAACACATCTACGATAGAACTGAGGTGTAGTCCAGTGGACTTGTCCACCTCCAAAACAAATGGCAACAATAATCATTCCTTGCCATGTGTAGTAGTCACTACAAGACAACTAGTAAAATGTTCTAATTGTGTATTCCTGTAGGATAACATTTCAGAATAAATCGGTAGGACAACTGGACCCCTTGAGTACCAGTACCAATACCACAGTCAGTCCAGCAACACTCGGTAAGAGGATTAGTAACCTCACAAGTTAAATTGCTATTGATAAAAGCAACATAGGAGTGACTCAGAGTGCAGCACGGGGAAGGGAATCTCCATTGCACTCTTCCAATGGTTACACACGCCACTAATAAATAGAACCCTCCGTTCAGGAGAAAAGTTATTAGAAGTCATGAACCACGATCACACCACGTACGACTGGTCTAATATTTAGAGTACTTCCGTCATGGATGACATAGCTGGATAACATAGCTATGAAGTATACTTCTTCATACCTACCGCCACTACAATAGTGGAAGACAGTGACTGGTAGTAAAACCACTACAGACTCCCTCGACACCAATTCTGACTGACCTCCAGGCATTGACCTGAAAATTACCTGACTACGTCAGACTCATTCTGAACAAGTTGTAATCTGCCAGGATACTTGGTTTACTTCCCTTGACATGTGCGCTTGAGTAAGCATAAACGCACATGCACAACAGAACATCCAATTAGGATTTATGCTAGGATCACTTAAGGGTCCGAGCAAAATACCAGCCTTAGGAAAGTTGAACATTTATTTTGAGGCCTTTAACTCTACAGCTACAGCACTCACCAGTTTTCTTCTCAGAAGTCCATAGGTCATCCCTGTAGACTGCCCAAAACTAGTGCCTTACAGCTGTAGACTTATCATATAGTTATCAACTTAGGATAGTACCCTAAGCAACACCCCGCAAATTAGGAAAGCCCTAGATATGACATTAGACAATGCCATGATAGGGTCAGTTTTCCAAGAACATGGACGTAGGTGGAATACAGTCCAATTAGATGATTAAGGTGGCATAACTATATTTTGTTTTGTTTATGCTTTCATTAATTTTGTTTCATTTTCTTCGGCACGTAGAAAGTGATAGAGCCTTAAACAACTTCCCCATACAACCATCAGTGAGTGCCACAACGGCGCTCATTTGGGAGGAAATGTAATGATATATTTCATGAGTGTGTGTGCGTGCGTGCGTTGTTAACATCTGCCTAAGTTACTGCCCAGATCTTCCAGTCTGGACGACCAGACGACGGGTCCGGAACGGCGATCCCAATCCGGACATCCGCTGCCCAGCCATGGAGCAGACTTCTTCATTTGCAGACACCCTACCCGGGTCGACCACCAGAGGGGGGACTGCAACGGCGATCCCACTCTGGACATCTGCTCTCCAGCCATGGAGCAGACTTCTTCATTTGCAGACACCCTACCCGGGTCGACCACCAGAGGGGGGACTGCAACGGCGATCCCAATCTGGACATCCGCTGCCGAGCCATGGAGCGGACCTCTTCATTTGCAGACACCATACCCGGGTCGACCACACGAGAGGGGGGACTGCAACAGCGATCACCAACTGGACATCTGCTGTCCAGCCATGGATCGGACTTCATTCGCAGAAACCCTACCCGGGTCGACCACCAGATAGGGACCACAACGATGGTCCACAACTAGGACAACCCACGGTCATTTATATGTTGGTTTGCAACATGCAGGTTAATCGCAAGATTGAACCCAACATGGGGGGACTGTCATGACGTTGGCCTGGGGGTAGGTTTATGACAGTCATAAATACCTCTGCCCCCCTTTTTTCCCTCTCTACCCTACTGATGTGAAATTTGAAAACCTCTTTGTTAACATAGAGATTCTGGGAACATCAGAAAGGTGGGGGGAAATGAACTATATTCTGGTAATCCAACCAATTGAACATATGCGGTGGTACTTAATGATTATTAGGTCCGTTCGGTTGTCATCTGAGACATTCTGATCAATGATAGAATGACATAAACTCTACAGTGGAAAGTCTGCACATTGTAGTTATCGGAGTCACATGGAATTGTTGTTCAATTTAAATGTTTGAATATAAAATTATTGGTGAAGAGATTAAATGTAATTTTAGCTTCCAAATGAGAGATTTGGGTTTTCATAAGGTTCAGACTGCTCAATCAGTGGCCCGCCCCTGTGAAGAAACATGGGTTATAAAACTTTTCAAACACGCCCTCCTCTCCCTTCCTATATAAAGCCTTGACGACAAATTTAACCTCCTGTTCCAAGTACGTGAGGTCTGCAGCCTCTGCGTTAAAAAGGACTAACATGTCAACTACAGAACTAAGCCAACATCAGCGTGAGCTTTGGTTGCGAATGGTATGAACTTTGAACTTTGATTCCTCCTAGACGTTGAGTTAGCAACAACAGCTGCAAACGTAAATTAGGAAAGAACAGACCGAGTATCCCGTCTAGTACACAACGACGTTACTACGTATTCAATTTACCAGCAGAGACATTCTTCAAAGGACAAAGGACTCGGTTGGGCAACACGGCCTTCCATCTACCACCAACCTACCGAAGCGCAGCTCAGAGTAAATATTTATTGCATTTTTCCTTTTCCAAATGGGCGGTAATTTAGAATGCATAAGATACTGTATTTACGATAGCACAGCTTCGCCCTTTTGTTCCTCAGTCTTCCCGCTCTTTCACTCAAACCCAGCCCCCTTTTCTTTTGTGTAACCAGCTGTCATATCTGTTCCCCCCGATAGGGACGTTTTCCTTTATGACGTCATTTGTAATCAAGGTATGATTCATTCTGTGTATATGTAATTCTGTGTGATTAGTTAGGTATTTAGTAAATAAATAATTAAACCCAATTTTGTATTGCGGATTCAACTTGTTAGCCAGGGTTCGTGAAGATAACCATGAATTTACAACTTTCAGATGAGACTGAAATAAGGTGACGATTAATATTGCCTGCTATTGATGTAATATTTTACAGGTCTTTAAGAGTTTATTCGGAAGATAACAGCTCTATGAATATTATTTTGTGGTGCCCCGCCTCTCTAGTTAATTACATTTACATGATTAGCTCAATCAGGTAATATTAATTACGGAGAAAGGATTTTATAGAATAGTATGTCATATCACTTAATCCGGCATAGCCAAAGACATGACACCGTACATACATATCCCAACCAGAAGCCATGCAACATCCGCATCGAGCTAAAGGCTAGAGCTGCTGCTTTCAAGGAACGGGACACTAATCCGGACGCTTATAAGAAATCTCGCTATGCCCTCAGACAAACCATTAAACAAGCAAAGTGTCAATACAGGATTAAGATTGAATCGTACTACACCGGCTCTGACGCTCGTTGGATGTGGCAGGGAAAGAGAATGCAGAGAGAATATTTTCCAATGATTGCATGTTCGCAAGTAGGACAGATGGCAGTGGGAGTTTACTCGCTAGCCTACAGATTCTCAGGACGGATGGCAGTGGGAGTTTACTCGCTAGCCTACAGATTCTCAGGACGGATGGCAGTGGGAGTTTACTCGCTAGCCTACAGATTCTCAGGACGGATGGCAGTGGGAGTTTACTCGCTAGTCTACAGATTCTCAGGACGGTTGGCAGTGGGAGTTTACTCGCTAGCCTACAGATTCTCAGAAGGCAGCCCGATCTGCATTCTCTTTTCCTTCTTTCTTTTCTTCATGCAAATGATGGGATTTGGGCCTGTTCCCAGGAGAGCAGTATATCCTTCTCGTCGGACTCGTTAAAGGATAAAGCTTCTTCCAGTTCGTGGTAAGTAATCGCTGTTCTGATGTACAGAAGTTATTTTCGGTCATAATAGACGGTAGCATCAACAATATGTGCAAAATAAGTTAAAAAATAAATTACAAACAATGCAAAAAAACTGACAAAATAGCACAATTGGTTAGGAGCATGTAAAACGTCAGCCATCCTCTTTGGCGCCATCTTGACAACGCACAATCTTTTCCTCTCTAACCTGATTTCATGAGGGCAATATAGACAGAAACAGCTTGAGAGGAGGAATCTCTATACTATCTCAACTTTCAGTGCTTACTACCCACAAATTTGAGCCTCAGTTTAGATACACCGGCTCTGATGCTCGTTGGATGTGGCAGGGCTTGAAAACTATTACGGACTACAAAGGGAAACCCAGACGCGAGCTGGCCAGTGACACGAGCCTACCAGACGACCTAAATGCCTTTTATGCTCGCTTTGAGGCAAGCAACACTGAAGCATGCACAAGAGCACCAGTTATTCTGAATGACTGTGTTATAATGCTCTCAGTAGCCGATGTGAGTAAGACCTTTAAACTTTCTACCACAGCATTAAACTGGCTACCACAACATTCTGCTGCGATATACCATCCCGTCTGGTTAGCTCTTAGTGGGACTATCATTTGTTTTTGAACAGGACAATGACCCAACACACCTCCAGGCTGTGTAAGGGCTATTTGACCAAGAAGGAGAGTGATGGAATGCTGCATCAGATGATCTGGCCTCAACAATCACCCAACCTCAAACCAATTGAGATGGTTTGGGATGAGTTGGACCGCAGAGTGAAGGAAAAGCAGCCAACAAGTGCTCAGCATATGTGGGAACTCCTTCAAGACTGTTGGAAAAGCAATCCGAGTGAAGCTGGAGAATGCCAAGAGTGTGCAGGGCTGTCATCAAGGCAAAGGGTGGCTACTTTGAAGAATCTCAAATTTAAATTATATTTTATTTTTGTTTAACACTTTTTTGTTACTACATGATTCCATATGTGTAATTTCAATGTTATGATGTCTTCACTATTATCATACAATGCAGAAAATAGTAAAATGAAGAAAAACCCTTGAATGAGTAGGTGTGTCCAAACTTTTGACTGGTACTGTAATTACTAACTGATATTGAATTACCAACCTAAAATATGGTCTCAAAAATGATTTACAGAAATGGTATAACCAGAGCTACGCAATCTTAAAGTGGGCTTTTGTACCCTCCATCATAGCATGGATGGGGCGATGAGCTGACTGTACCTATAATGATCCAGAGAAATTCACTGACAAAGGGTGCCTGCCTGGCAAAGGCACCCACAAACACAGAACGGCTTACATAAGCATGAACATAGACAACAAGCAATCAGCCATGTCTCAAAGCAGTAATGAGATGTGAACTGGCATCCAACTCTTCTGTCATCGCTGCAGCAGTGGCAGACAAAGAAGTGATTACTTGTTTTCCTTTTTTCTTTCCTTCGAATTTGAGTTTGACTATAACCCTCACTCGGACAGTATTGACATAAAATACAAAGAACAGAGGAAATAGTAAATATTGTTTTAATTATATAGGTTTCTTATTGACATAATGGCATTTATTTTGAAGTAAATGTTGTTTGCACCACACAACTGATGAACCAAAGGTAAATAGTCTCTTAAGGGCACATGACTGCAAAAGAGGCCTTCTATCTGTACTTAAAATGGGGATGTCTGACCATCAACAGTGGGGTCTCTGTCTCCCTATCTGGATAAGGCTGATCCCACACAGCTTACATTTCTGTAGTGTGGTCATTCAATTATCTCAAATATTGCAAATAAACACAGGATGCACATGTAGGTACAGTTCTACCATTTATTTCACTGATCAAATTCCCATCCATCAAATTTGACATGAACGAATCACACAAACCTTCCATTCCCATTTTAATGTTTAACAATAATTATACGCAAGGCTTAAAAATCATTCCAGGTATTTCCAAAAACATTTGAAACATACTTCAAGATTTAATTTTTCAATATGACATTTATTTAAAAAAACTAAAACACACATTACTCTAGTTCCTCAGTCAGTGATTTCATTTCAATGGATGGACTTGGATGATATGACAACTCACACAACATCTTCTTTCACTCTCATGACTTTAAGACACAATGATAATGCACTGGGGTGATAGTAGGTAGGTAGTAAGTTATGAGTCGTTAAAAAAAAAATCACTTGAATTGGATCTCTTCTTTTCAGTATTGACCTGTAATCTAAAGTAAAAACACTGATGACGATTTAGAGACATAATCCAAAAATGGAAAGCATGTAATTCAAGATTCCATCTCTCTTTGTGCTTATTGAGAGTAGAAGCCCAGTAGTATTATACTATAAAAGGCCTCTATCTCTGACTGACTGACAGACTGACTGAGTCAGTCGTCTGTTATTGCAGTGGTAGGCAGCTAAATGACGTTAATCTGGGGTGATCCTGAGGTTTATCGTCAGGGATTACAGGAGGGGCAGGCAGGCCAGGCGTATAAAGTGCTGTCCATCCATATCAGCGCAATAATCTCATCTACACTGGCTCTTGTTATTATACTGCATTGGTTTAGGTTTAGGTTTCTTTTCTGTTTCTGATTACTGATTGTATTGTCTATGGGGTTAACAATCTGCAGATTCTGATAGCAATGCATATAGAATGGCACACAATATATATATATAATCTAGGGGAAAGGTTGGGGATCGGCAATGGTGGGATGGGGGATGGCGTGATGCATAGCTGTTTACTTGAAGGACCGGCGGACCTTGCGTCCCTTGAGAGGCTGAGGGGGACGGTAGTTGTCCTGCATGCAGCAAGGTGCCTCTCCATCACCACTGAACATTAAGCTGCGGAATTTACCCATCTGTCAGGAGACAGAGAGAGAGACAGAGACAGAGAGAGAGAGTGAGAGAGAGAGAGAGAGAGAGAGAGAGAGAGAGAGAGAGAGAGAGAGAGAAAAAGAGAGAGAGAGCGAGAAAGAGAGAGAGAAAGAGCGAGAAAGAGAGAGAGAGAGAGAGAGAGAGAGAGAGAGAGAGAGAGAGAGAGAGAGAGAGAGAGAGAGAGAGAGAGAGAGAGAGAGAGAGAGAGAAAGAGAGAGACAGAGAGAGAAAGAGAGAGAGAGGCCAAAAAGAGAATGGTTAGAATCATAGTGTCTCGGTGCAACTGTGGTCTGTGGCTCATGTTAAAGAAGTGTCTTTGGCTTACTGTGTTCCAGTATTTACATCCCATATTTAGATCACTCAATAAGCAGGATGTGAAATGTAATCCCTGAAACAATACCAATTTAGTACCAATGTTAACACAGAGGTCTAACTGATCATAATGTAGAGTGAAGTTTTACATTTATTTGAATTAATATAGAGAGTACAGGACACAATCAGAGAGAGGAGAATCGAATGGCGTGTGCAACGATACCGGCGTGTAGCTGGTGCATCCCTCTCTGGTCAATAATTCACCTGAGCCTCGTTGTAAACCATGTGGGTCTCGCATTGTCCTGCACAGCCACATGCAATGGCATAAAAACAACCCCCCAGAATACCCACAATTGGGAGCAATGGCTGTCCATCAACATCGATGGATAGCCATAAGCAAGCATAGAGTATAAATGAATAAGCATGAAAAATGTCTTCTCTAAATTACTATTAATATGCATGACCGGCTCCATAATTTCAGTGACCTTTAGACACTCAAGACTCTGTACAGTCTCATTTCCAAAGTTCAAAATAAGTTTAGAGCAACGGTATCAATTGACACACTGTTCAACATATTCTCATTTACCGTGAGAACTGAAACACTTCTGAAAGTGCATTAATTTCCTTCATTCTATAATCTCACAATCTGCAAAGATCAACTACAAAGGCTTTCTGCAGTTGCTAACACTCACAGATTTAGACATGGGTCCTACTGCATGTAGGTGAAAGGCTTTTCCAACACAACATTGCATCAGTTCTCTGTCAGAACAGTAAACTCTCTCCACCCACTTTATTGCTGCCTTGCACTACTGCTTAACTTATCTTAACAATGCATATGGTTGGAGGTAGCCCTCCCTAAATTGACACTTTCTTTTCGTCATGCCATATGTGGGACAGTGCCTTCGACGGCAGCTTTCACTAAACAAGCATCCTCTGGGTCCCATTTAAACGCTGGCTGGTGAAATTGGACTTGGGGATTTGATATCCCCAAAGGCTCAGCATGGAATATCAATAATAAGGGGATGTGTCAGCTGTGTACAGTAGCTTACAATAGCTATGTACTGTAGTTTGTGTACGTTTTGTTATTTTATGGTAGGACAAATCATTTTCTGTGGAAATGATTTACAGACAGTCACAGAAACGTATTTTGTCCATGACCTATCCTTAAGTAACAAGAACATTTCCCAGGACATAGACATATCTGGTATTGACAGATATCTTCAATTCTTGTTAATCTAACTGCACTGTCCAATTTGCAATAACTATTACTGTGAATTAATACCATGATATTGTTTGAGGAGAGTGCACAATTTTGAACTTGAAAAAGTATTAGGCACATTTGGGCAGTCTTGATACAAAGTTTTGAACAGAAATGCAATGGTTAATTGGATCAGTCTAAAATGTTGCACATACACTGCTGCCATCTATTGGCCAAAATCTAAATCACGCCTGGGCTGGAATAATACATTGTAGCCTTTCTTTTACATTTCAAAGATGATGGCACAAAAAAAATATGCATGTTTTTTTCTTTGTATTATCTTTTACCAGATCTAATGTGTTATATTCTCCTACATACATTTCACATTTCCACAAACTGCAAAGTGTTTCCTTTCAAATGGTATCAATAATATGCATATCCTTGCTTCAGGTCCTGAGCTACAAGCAGTTAGATTTGGCTATGTCATTTTAGGCGAAAATTGAAAAAAAGGGGCAGATCCAAAAGAGGTTATTAATGTGGGTGTAGGCTGCTTTCGTTGGAAGAGGCAAGCCTCCTAAATATGATACTAGCAGAAGTTACTAAATAAGCGTTATGGGCCACTCAGATAATGTAATCTAAAGTGACAGGCAAAAGTCTTGACCCTCCCTGTTTTGAGTGAATGGCTGAAACTTCTAATAAAAAACTTGCTGGTAAACACAAACTTTGTAGCAATGCTCACCAAGACAAGATGGAAAGCAGAAACCTACTGTACCCACAAACAAGTCCTTTATACTGTATTCTACTGCCAAGAAAGCATTTTATTTTTAGTACCCGCACATACAGTACTTCTAGCTTCATAAAACATTTGATTATTTTCTAAAAGATGTCCTATGACATCTGACCTCAAACTGACCTCTTTCAATTAACTGGGGCTGATGAAGCTGATTAGTGAAAGGAGAACACATTTCCTTGTTATGAAGGTACTGTATAAAAGTATTGTACCTGGGTAGGGCTGACACTGATCGGTTCCTTCAGGACGATCCAGGTGACACTCTCCAGCAGAGGGGGAGTGGTCAGGGAGCCATCATATGTCCAGTAGTCCAGTGAGCAAGGCAACAGAGTTTTGGCATCAAAGTTGGAAAATGTAGTTTGCTTTCCCTAAAGAATGCACAAATTGTGATTGAATACACAATGATTAAACAAAGTCTTACTTCAACATTCCCAACCAATTCTAGTCATTCGAGGCAAGATTTCTAAATACCATTTAAGATCAATTTTATTTCACCTTTGATTTGATGGCCCCCAGAGCATCGAGAACCTTCTGCAGTCTGGGGTTTGCAGCACCAATCTATAAGAAACAAGAATTCACAAAGCCATCCAAGGGAATCAGGCTACTTTCAGAATGCACTTAGAGGGAAACAAATAAACAGTATATGAACAAACATATAAATCGTATTAGATCTGCACCTTCAGGAACACTCCAACCACAGCGAGTCCATCGGGTTCACTGGCGGCCTCACCAAAGCTAGGGTACTTGGTGTTCCAGTGCACCAGATGGAGCTTAACAAAACAAAGTCAGGTTTAACTCAGGTAGCCAATGAAAAGTCTAATCTGAAGCCATACGGCTTGCCCTGTTGTATAATCTAGGTCTAGGACTGCCTACCTCACAGGGGAACTTGATTCCATTGACGGTGTGCTCAGAGCCTTTGTCGTCGCAGGCGCCCCAGTGGAAGTGGAACTGCTTCAGCCTGTATGTGCCGGTGATGGGGCCTCCGGTCAGTGCTGTGGATAGGAACACACACGCACACACAAACTTTTAACGTTGCTTTTCAAAATGAACTATGTTTATGAGCATCTGCGTGTGTCCAAATGCAGTCAAATGACATGATTAATGCCATCACGTAATGATAGGGTAGGATAGGAAACATTAATTTTTAACAATGTAGTCTGCAGACTGATGTGCTTGCTCCCAGCACCACAACAAAAGACAACGACCTGACAACTAGCGTACTTCAGCCCAAAGATACTAAAACCTTCAGAATGGACACCTGCCAGCCTGCTCTAACGTCACCTATCATCAATGTTATCTACCGTACAGCAGCCTATGTGCACAATGGACAAAGACAGTGCATCAAGGAAATGAATTCACCACGGTGTTTGATATTTGTTTTAAGCAAAGCCACTGAAGTTACCATGCAAAGCCTCGTTCTCTTGTTGCCGCTTCCCCTTTCTATTCCACTCCTCACCTTACTAAATGCTAACCCCAGTACCCAAGTGAGAAATGGAGATAATAATTTATTGACATATTAGCTGTATCTCATTATATATGAATTCAAAGGCTTACTTGAACTGTCAACATCATCCACAAAGCCAACTTGGAAGGAATGGCCATTGTTCAGAATGTCTGTGGAGTTGGAGGGGTCATAGTTCAGTTTGAGTGGCTTCAAGGTAGAATCGTAGGAGGTTTGACCAGGAATAATATCAATGGGAGACTGCCTGGGTCCATTAGCAACAGGAAAGCCATCACACCACTTCTCAGGTCCTACGATGGAAAAAACAAGGGACAGAGTCAAACAGAAGAAAAACACAAATGTATCATATTCACTCTATTCCAAACAGTCCGATGATATCGGTGTTCTCACATATACATGAATAAATGTAGGATCATAACCTAATAATGTAGGGCTAACTATGCATGTATTAACAGTAACATGTCAGAAAATATTAACACTTATTTACAGAAGTTATTTTGCGCCGGTAAGAAATGTACTCATGCAACAAAATCAGTTACTCATGCAACAAAATCATGCAACTGTTGAAATTTACAGTTTCAACTAGTAGTTCCAAAAGTGGAGTCAACATCAGATGACAATGTAGAATAGATTCTAGAATGCCTCACCATCAGATGGTCCATATCCCCAGCTGTGAGACATGATTATTGACTTGTGTTCCTATACGAATATAATTCCTTTCAATTGTAAAACCCAGATACAAGGATCCAGTTTGTGCTAACCTTGAGAAAACAAGTGTCAGGGTTTATATAGACTTCCCCTCCTGACAGTAGGCCTACATCAAGTGGGTGGGTTTGGCCTCTTGGTTTTAGCGCAGTCTAGTCATCACAGCAGGAGGTGTTCAAGCACCCATCAATAGACGATCCGAGTCACACCTCCATGTTCATTTGGTCCCATTCACTGTGGAGCGCATCGCTCTATCCGTCGACCTTCTATCGGATGGTGAGAATGAAGCAGACCCTGTTGAGAGCGCACCCTCAAAACGTGTGCATCCCAGACAATATAGTCTTGCCAAAAGATTTGGCGTTCGTAGACTAACATCACACACATGTTAGGTGCGGTTTATTCACCATGGTCTCCTTTAACGTTTTATAGTGACATCCCGAAATACATGTTTTTTTCTTCTGATAGCAAGGCATGCCAGATTCACTGACCTTGGGTTCTTCCAACGTAGCCTGCGTCTGTAGTAGAAGTAGGCTACTGTATAGCATGTGAGATGTGCAAATGGAAAGTGTGTTTCGTTCTGAAAACAGAATGGACAAGAAGGAAAGCAAGGATGCAGATCAAAGCGTGATGCATTGTAGGCTATATTTATCCTTGAACTGCCTATGTCCCTTTGCAGCCTGCGTCAGCGTAAAAGCCTAATATTTTAAACGCATTTGCCTCTTCCTCTCCAGTGCATCATTTTAAAGGGGCCACGACAATAGACTGCACTGTGCTGTTAGTCACCAGCAGGGTAATACTGCTGACTAGATTTGCCCAGATTGCATGAATAAATAGGAAAAGCTTTTTATTATGCACCGACCAGTTTATGGTCACTTTAGGCTAATAAGAGATGTGGTTTGGAATGAGTGGATTTAAATCAAACATGTGCTGATGAATGATGGATTACATTTGGTTGATAATGTGATGCATAGTTTTTGGTAATATAAAATATTCCTTAAAATTCTATTTTTCAAGGTTTGGATATTTAATTCATTAATGGATGTGGATAATGGCATAAAGCAAAATGCTACAAGTCCAAGAAAATGTTGTGTGCATTTGCTTCCATCTACTGGTACAATGATGAAAGCTAACACAGACATTTGCTTCCATCTACTGATACAATGATGAAAGCTAACACAGACATTTGCTTCCATCCACTGGTACAATGATGAAAGCTAACACAGACATTTGCTTCCATCTACTGATACAATGATGAAAGCTAACACAGACATTTGCTTTCTAATACCATTTTCTTACAAATGACTACACCATGTGGCAGTTGGTGGGTATTGATTCTTGATTCAGATATTTCCTCCCAAACTTTAACAAGATGGTGCAGGTAAATGAAATATTCATGAATAGGCTATATGGGATAACGTTTGGGATTTTACCAATTGTGCAGTAAGCATATAGATTGGAGATGTACATCTCCGTGTCATTTCTATACCAGAAAAACTCAATCAGAAAATAAATAAAACATTGCATATCATTTTAATAATAACCAATTTACTTGTGGTGAATGTAAATGAGCATTTTCATCATATTTTGACACAATCATACGTCTGCCTAGCTAGTTCTTTATTTTTAAACACATTGATGTATTTTATGTAAGCCCTGATTGGATGCCCATATTTGACAGTTGCTTCTCAACATTTCATGTAAGCCCTGATTGGATGCCCATATTTGACAGTTGCTTCTCAACATTTTAAGTAAGCCCTGATTGGATCCCCATATTTGACAGTCGCTTCTCAACATTTATATCGTTTTTCATCACTGGCACACATACTCAATGCCCACACATCCCTTTGTGCATTTTGATTTGCAAAGGCTGGATGAGATGATCCATGATTCACACAGTACAGAACATCTTGGAAGGAGGAAGTAGAATGTCTCTTTTAAGAAAATACTATTTTAATTATGCTTCAGTATTCTTTAACTGTTTTTTTGCCACACTTTTTCACTGCAAAGTGCACATAATACAGACACTTCTGTTGGAGTGCGGCACAGAGGGGTAGAAGGTTCAGCAATTATAGATATTTTGAATGTACATCGTTAAGTCATATTAGTGCAAATCATACTGCGACTCATCTTATTCAGATAAATAAACAAAAGGCCTGCATAAGGCCTAACCTTCCATCCTAAGAAAGACAGCAGTAGTCAAAGGCTGAGTGAATACATTAACATACAAGAGAGGCTCTCCTCTGTAATTAGTTGTACTTGTATTGATATGACCTCCACACACTTCAGCCCTCCAGTTGAGTAAGTGGCCTAAAGCTACTCAGTACTATTAGACAAAGTCTCAGTGAATAGAAGAGAACTCATTATGGCCACAGAAAGAATGGCTTAATTTCAAATTATAGACTCCACATTGATTTAGGGAAGTATTCACAACTATTAGCAAGGGGTCAAATGACAATGCCTTATTGGCTTTATTGTGGGAGAGAGGATGGGGTAGCATAAATCAGATAACTAAAATTTAAAAAAATATATATGATTTTCAGATGACTGGGACAAAGATCTTACTATGCAGGTGACCATAGACTGTAAAGACAACATAGTAAACAAAGCCTAGTTAAGGTAGAATAGAATGAAAATAAAATTGCATAAATTGGCATTGCAGAGTGAGTGCACCTATAACTGCAAATACAATATTCAGTAGTGAGTATTTAGCCTACTTCTCTTTCCATTTTTCACGCAGCCATTTGATGATACGATTTTACTTACACTGAATGAGCATGATTACATTTTAAGCATATCAAATACATATTTATCTTAATTTCATCCATTCAGCTACTGCATGCTTCTTTTTTGATCTTACCAAAAAACACCTAATCTGAGGAACAAAATCGTTCAGGAAGAATGTCAGCTCTGACCGTAGTGTGAATTAGCCTCTTTTCATGCCAGATGTGTGTTTTTGTCCACAGTTTCAGATGGAAGAGTAAGCCTGCATATGGGAAATGGAGCAGGAGGCACGGCGGGGTGGGGTGGTGAGCTTTAGGGATCCCCAAACCAATATAAAGGTATTATCATTAGATAGTATGTGATCGTGGCATAAGCCATGGCAACATGTTTAGAATTAAAGGAAACTAGCTTTAAAACAGAATATTTTGCTCTCTGACCCATGGCAAAATGTGTAGAGCTGCAAGAAGTGAGCGGTTTTCCCCCAAATATACTTGATTCCTACTCTGATTTCTCTGACTTGCAAGAAATGGCATCAGCAGTCTAACAAAAGATGAACAGTTTGACCTTCACAGACAGCTAAGTGGAACACTTTCCCTCTCATGTTTAAAGTTTCTTTACAATGATCCAAATAAATACAGTTCCAGTCAAAAGTTTGGACACACCTACTAATTCAAGGGTTTTTATTTATTTGTACTATTTTCTACATTGTAGAGTAATAGTGAAGACATCAAAACATTGAAATAACACATATGGAATCATGTAGTAACCAAAAAAGTGTTAAACAAATCAAAATATATTTTATATATTTGAGATTCTTCAAAGTAGCCACCCTTTGCCTTGATACAGCTTTGCACACTCTTGGCATTCTCTCAACTAGCTTCATCAGAAATGCTTTTCCAACAGTCTTGAAGGAGTTCCCACATATACTGAGCACTTGTTGGCTGCTTTTCCTTCACTCTGCGGTCCAACTCATCCCAAACCATCTCAATTGGGTTGAGGTTGGGTGATTGTGGAGGCCAGGTCATCTGATGCAGCACTCCATCACTCTCCTTCTTGGTCAAATAGCGCTTACACATCCTGGAGGTGTGCTGGGTCATTATTCTGTTGAAAAACACATGATAGTCCCACTAAGCGCAAACCAGATAGAATGGCATATCGCTGGAGAATGCTGTCGTAGCCATGCTGGTTAAGTGTGCCTTGAATTCTAAATAAATCACAGACAGAGTCACCAGAAAAGCACCCCCACGCCATCACACCTCCTCCTTCATGCTTCAATGATGGGAACCACACATGCGGAGATCACCTGTGCACCTATTCTGCGTCTAACAAAGGCAAGGCGGTTGAAAACAAAAATCTCAAATTTGGACTCACCAGACCAAAGGACAGATTTCCACCGGTCTAATGTCCATTGCTCGTGTTTCTTGGCCGAAGCAAGTCTCTTATTATTATTGGTGTCCTTTAGTAGTGGTTTCGTCGCAGCAATTCGACCATGAAGGCCTGATTCACGCAGTCTCCTCTGAACAGTTGATGTTACGACGTGTCTGTTACTTAAACTCGGCGAAGCATTTATTTGGGCTGCAATTTCTGAGGCTGGTAACTCTAATGAACTTATCCTCTACAGGTAACTCTTGGTCTTCCTTTCCTGTGGCGGTCCTCATGACAGCCAGTTTCATCATAGCGCTTGATGGTTTTTGTGCCTGCACTTGAAGAAACTTTCAACTTGACATTTTCCCATTGACTGACCTTCGTGTCTTAAAGTAATGATGGACTGTCATTTCTCTTTGCTTATTTGAGCTGTCCTTGCCATAATATGGACTTTATCTTTTACCAAATAGGGCTATCTTCGGTTTACCACCCCTACCGTGTCACAACACAACTGATTGGCTCAAACGCATTTAGAAAGAAAGAAATTCTACAAATTAACTTTTAACAAGGCACACCTGTTAAATTAAATGCATTCCAGGTGACTACCTCATGAAACTGGTTGAGAGAATTCCAAGCGTGTGCAAAGCTGTCATCAAGGCAAAGGGTGGCTACTTTGAAGAATCTCAAATATTAAATATATTTTGATTTGTTTACCACTTTCTGGTTACTACATGATTCCATATGTGTTATTGCATGGTTTTGATGTCTTCACTATTATTTTATAATGTAGAAAATAGTAAAAATAAAGCAAAACCCTTGAATGAGTAGGTGTGTCCAAACTTTTGACTGGTACTGGTGATCCATGTCATTTTTCTATATCAGGAAATGTTTAGATCCAAAGTGTATTATAGCATAATCCGTCAGTTCACACAAAATGAACGCCCATCTCTCCAAAAAGCAAGATTTTATTTCACTGTCTTCAGTCCCAAACTTAAAAACTTTATTACATCATCTTCACAAACTAGTTTGCTGTCGTTCCTTACAGTTTTGGCTGATCAGCAGAATTTTTTGGCAAACTAAATTGCATCTGTCATGGGTTTTCTTCATGTCCCCCCCCTGTTTGTAGTGACAGCAGCGTATCTAATGAGCCACAGTTGTGGACAAGACCACTATGTTTTCAAAGCAGATGCCAGTTCTCATTTGATCTTCACTGAATAACCTGTATTCTCCTCTCCTCCACTCTACATGCACAATCCCTCACAGGATGGGATGGGGGAGTCTTTTAATGTCTAGTAGTGCTATGATAGGCCAACCCACAGTAGGCTGAGCTGTGTGAGCATAGTAAAGTTATAGTATGTGATGTTTTTTTATAAAAATGTTTGAGATATAAGACAGGTAAAGATATAGCACAGATTGTACATTAACAGTAAAGAATGTTTGTATAATACTTTTATGTTAGTAGTTCTCTACTTTCAATACTGTACCATTTAGGGCTGGAGGACACAGAGTTTAGTATTCCTGAATAGTCCTGATAGTCCTGAAAGTAATCCCTCAGCATTTCACTTTAGAATGTTAAATTGACTTTCAATAACACATTCATTGCCACATTAGTTGCTAACACAGCTACACTGTGTGTGTCACGGCCATTGAAAGAAGTAGACCAAGGTGCAGCATGGTGAGCGTACATTTCTCTTTTTATTTAAAATGTCGCCAACAAAACAAAAAAGACGCTTACAGGGCAAAGTGCCACTAACAAAGATATCTACCCACACTGAAAGGAGGTTAAAAAAAAGGGCTACCTAAGTATGATTCCCAATCAGAGACAACGATAGACAGCTGTCCCTGATTGAGAACCATACCCGGCCAAAACATAGAAATAAAGAAACATAGAAAACAAAACATAGAATGCCCACCCCAAATCACACCCTGACCAAACCAACTAGAGACATAAAAAGGCTCTCTAAGGTCAGGGCGTGACAGTGTGTGAGATCATTTAAATATTGATAGGAAAAATTTGACAAAATTGTTTCTAATTATTTTATTTTATAAGGGCCCCTAACACGCAATATACTGCTCCTCTCTTCCTGTAATGCTGGATTATTGGCAATGAAGGGAAACAATCTGCTATTGCTTATTAGGGATCATGTTGACCAAAACTCTAGAAAATGCTGAATAATTAGGATATTAATAGCTGTACCCAATTGCATTTGTTATGTGTATATGTATGCTGTACATAAACCTGTTTTGGCATAAGTATTTATATCTCTGACTTGAAATGCAATATTTTTTACCAGTTCAAAAATAACGTTTTGTTGAAAATATGACAGAGCAAATAATTGTTATTAAGTCTGTTTTATGTCTCTTGTTATGCACTGAAGGAAAATGCACATTTTATAATGACATATTTTAATTTATAATATATAACCATATTCTATTCAATTCTATTCTATAAAAGTATAGTCTATTCCCAACGCAATCGTCTCTATTGCAACAGAGCAGCACCTTAATTTGTTTCCCTGTCCTTAGTCCTTCTCCATGCCGGGTCTTATTGGCATCCTCATTTTTCCACTATGTGGGTTTTCGTCCTCTCTGCGCTGCAGCAACAGAGCGAGCTGTCATGTGCATGGAACAGAGGCTCGTGCGGTTTGATACCCAGCTACACAGCCACCACCAGTCGCTCTTTCTTATTATTTCTCATTAAAAAATATCGTTTCATTTAGGATTTATCGAATGTCACTCCACTCATGAATTCTGACTTGAGAAGACTGAAGGTAAGCTTTCAATATTTTCCCTATATGCTGCATGTTTTCCTCCATAGCAATAGCGAGTGGTTGATTAGTACATTTTTCCAATACTGATGCTGAGGAATGAACCACATCATTAGCCCACTATTATCTGCCTTACTTGACAATTGTTTGTTGACCAAAAGCCATTGTTTTCAATGAGGCTACATTGTAACCACCCAGATGACGGTTGTCTCAGAAAGACTTGCATCACGCTAGATATGAAATGCCATCATTCGATACAGCAGCCCACATCAGTTGCACACAGCAGCGCACCATAGGACGCTTGATGAAGACAAAAGGCAATCCCTACTTACTGCTCTTTCACATGTCGTGAATAGTCTGTGTGCTATTCGAGATAAACCTACTGATGAATGCTTTCATATTTTCCTTAATACAGTATTATATTATTTCCTGGTGATGGAATGTAGTGCATGATGCGGTCAAGATATCGTGAATCTTCTAAGTTCAAACAAGTTGTAGCAGCTTTAGCTATTGTATTGTAGTGTTTTCAATTAAACGACCGTTTCTGCCATTAGCGCATATCAAATAACCTACCATTCATATGACAAATGTAGTATTAAATAGACGGATACTGTTGCTCAATGTGCGCTGCTGTGTTCAATGTTATAGAGAGAGAGAGACGTTTATCATCATTCTGACAAAGAGAGAAGAGAACATCAGTGTTGCAGATGTATCTATTTAACTAAGCAGGTATCGGGAGGTTTTTGCCCTCCTAATTTTACATTTTAGTAGTCACGCTTATCCAATTTACAGGATAAATTAGGGTTAATTGCCTTGCTCAAAGAGATATCTGCAGATTTCTTCACCTAGTCAGCTCAGGGATTCAAACCAGCAACTTTCCAGTTACTGGCCCAACACTCTTAACTGCTAGGCTACCTGCGGTTACCTAAATATTTAGTACCTAAATACTAAATACTATTGATGTTTTCATGGAGGGAAGCTGATATTATTGGGATCATAGGTACAGTTGGCTATATGTTGTTACATATGTTACATATTCCACTTGCAGAACTTCACAAAATATTTTAATTAGAACCTTATCCTCTGTGTTGAACTTAAGAAAGTATGACAAAGCACTGTCACTACAACAGCCTACACTCCTTTTACTGTGACAGGACAAAATAAGTAGGCTATTTTGATTTGTGCATCTCTCTCATCGTCTGTATGTCACAGTGCCTTTATCTTTGCTCAGAAATGTGCTCTCTCTATATTTCTCTATTTTCTCTCAGAGGTATTGGAGCAATATTTGTCGTACAGTAACTGGAATGTATTGTCTGAGATGGTCCTCTTCCAGTCTTGGATTGGTGTTTGTTTGAGAGGTGACAAAAGGCACTAAATCTGATTAAAGGTCAAAATTGGTCCAGACACAAATACTTCATATCGTTGTTGACTTAACTGGCTTCTGTCAGACTGCCATTTTCTGCCATTTTCTTTATAGTTTGTAAATCTACTAAGATGTCACAATTATTTTATGTTGAAAGAAAGACCTTAAATATGTTAGGCTTGGCTACTATCATCCTCGGTCACTTTTGAGCCCTTTATCAATTTCACTGAATCAGTATGCCCATTTATGTCTTGTTATTTGGCAGCAACAGTAGTAAACACGGGGTTAATCAATTTAGAGACATTTGGTTATCAACTTCGTTATGCTACACACTCTGGGGGGAAGATAGATCTTGTCTTTCAATTGAGTTAGGACCAAAAATATACTGTTTTTATTCCTAAACATTTGTTTTATATAGTTTGTAGATAAAGTAGCAGTGTCAATGTGGCTTAACATCAAGGGCTGCAGCATCACAGTATCACACAGTGGAACCAATCGTCAAGTGCCAAGCATCCTCCGCATCACAGTCCTCCTCTCACTGTGTCAGAACTATAACAGGATTACAGAGATGTCATTTCTATATAAAAGATAGAGCATATGTACGTACATACTCTACCCCCACAACCAATATGCTCTTTTAGATGTTTCTTCATCCTACCACAGACTTCCACTGCTGAAAATGAGATGTTTAGATGTTTCATTCAGATAAACTTGAAGGAAATCTGACGTGTAGATTAATAGTGACAACTTGACGGAAATCTGACATCTATAAATATAGCACATCTGACTTGTACTTTCTCTAATGTCATCACAGTTGCGTACAAAGGAGAGGAGGTTTAGGCTAACATTTAGTCTGACTAGTACTCTGACGTCATCACAGTGGGTAAAAGATAGAGGAGGCTTAACATTTGGTCTGGCTGCCTAATGCCTGATAGTGTAGGTTGGTCAGTTTGTTTCAGCCAGTGGTTCGTCATCATCATGCAGTGGGGATAGATGACAACCGAGTCCTGAGGAGGAGGGAGGAGAGAGGCCAGTCCAACTGCGGAGGAGGGTGCATAATCAGATTCATTAGAGCACAGCTAGTCCACTGTGTCAAGTGAACTGGCGCTATGTCATTTCATCTCTGAACAGCGTCAGCTCCACACAGCCAGAAATAGACTCCAGCCGTGGCTTTGCTTTTAGAACTGCAGCCAGCTCTGTCTCTAACACTATAAAATACATGGGATTCTATTCTATAGGGCTGGAGCAGAAACGAAAGAGTCTAAATCAGGTGTTGAATTAGTGTGGTGTTTTATGTTGTAATTTGTTATCAAGACAATACATTTCCTCTGATTAATGCTGTTAGTAAGGCTAAGGTTCAATTGGAATGAGGTGTGATAGCTAATAGGAAGCTGAGTATTCTGTAGTAGACTCTGTGGTAGACCTTTGTCTGGGACTGACTGGCACTATCTGTGGTCTTCCAGACAGATTTCTGTATGGATCTAAAGGACAAACACTCCTGGAACACGTACTGCTGTACACACTCAGTTTTGTATTCTTGTTACAATCACTGCCTGGTAGATTCTTGAACAAACTCAATAGATAGGTAAGAATAGTGGTTTATATCCTCCTCATGATAGCTAGCCTTGGTTTATCTGTCAGCCCAACAATTGCCTATTTGTCTCAAACATCCTCCTGCTCCACTAGTCCCCAGAGAGTCCTTCCAATGGCTTATCATCTAAACCATTCAACCACTGGGGAACATCATACCACATTAGGTCAGGTGTAAGCCACAATCTCTCAGGACAGTTTGACCCTTGTCACACTTCTAATCCAAGCCAAAGCAAGCTGTGCTGTCCTGGTTACCCATCCACCATAGTTGCTGGAACCCTGCTGGAAAGAACCATGTGAAAAGAAAATAAGCAAGCAAGCATAGTGTTTCAGATCTGCACTAAAAGGGTGCGAAAGGGGTATTTGATTGACTGCCCCCAAAATGGTCTGTTTATCTGTCCCAGATTTCACCTTTCAATAGAGTGCATCTCTATAAATAGGAAATGGTAGTATAGAAGAAGAGCCGTCTTTGCCATAATATTTGACTCTTTCATAAAGTATGTAACAACAAACAACATACAAATCATGTATGGAATAGTATAAAATGTTTTGGTGAAAAGTTTACCTTCAAAACATGTAGTAAAGTGTTTTCAATATTATTAATTATTTCCCACTGCTTGTGTGGGAGGCATTCACTCTGTGCTGCTGAACCTTTGACACAGTTTTCTCTGAGGATGGGGTTTTAATCAATGCTGGGCCTGGTGGTCTGGTTGGTATAACTTTGGATTAACAGAGACTAAAACGTGATGCTGTTTTCAAATGTGGGTAATGCCGGTGTCAAAAAAAGAATGTCATTTTAATCTAACACTGGGAAAGAGGTTCCTGGAGTGAAAGTATCCTTTGATTTAAGTGGAAAATTCATCAAACCGGTTAAATAGCTTAAATTGAGAGGTACAGTATTTGCTTGAGGATTAAGAAAATATGTAAAAACATTCAGAACGTTTTACAACAGACCTGCATAATCCTCAGCCATTTTGAATGTTGATTGTGAGATTGGTTGGTTTATGCATTCAATGGTCTATCAGGAATGAAAATGAGTTTCTACACATTGCACTGTACACTCCGAAAGGGATCTTCGGCTGTCCCCATAGGATAACCCTTTTTGGTTCTAGGTAGAACCCTTTTTGATTTCAGGTAGAACTCTTTTGGGTTCCATGTAGAACCACTGTGGAACCAAAAAGGGTTATTCAAAGGGTTCTCCTATGGGGACAGCCGAAGAACCATTTTATTATCTAGATAGCACCTTTTTGTGTGTGGTGCAGTTTCCACGGTGACCAGGCGTACTGTTGACCCTATGTGGGAATAATAGACCATTGCATTGATTGCAGAAGGTCCAGGGAGTCTGGGAAAACATCATTATATGTGGTATAGCAGTGATCCCAAACTCGGTCCGCTGAACCCCAAGGGGTGCACGTATTGTTTTTTGCCCTAGCACTACACAGCTGATTTCAAATAATTAAAGGTTGATGATTAGTTGATTATTTGAATCAGCTGTCTAGTGCTAGGGGAAAAAACAATACGTGCACCCCTAGGGGCCCCTAGGACCGAGTTTGGGAAACACTGTGGTATAGCAAGCTGTGGTATATCAAGCTTTGCATCCCATGGGATAGAAATTGAAAATCAGCTTTAATATTGCAGATAGATTGTGGCTCCCATCAATGTAATTGTCTGCATCATTTCCAATTCACCATATGTTTTTTTGTAAATATACAGTGCATTCAGAAACTATTAAGACCCCTTCCCATCCTGTTTCCATTGATCATCCTTCAATGGACTCCAATCCAAGTTGTTTAAACATCTCGGATTGGAGTCCACCTGTGGTAAATTCAATTGATTGGACATGATTTGGAAAGGCACACACCTGTCTGTATAAGGTCCCACAGTTGACAGTGCATGTCAGAGCAAAAACCAAGCAATGAGGTTGAAGGAATTGTCTGTAGAGCTCCGAGACAGGATTGTGTCGAGGCACAGATCTGGGGAAGGGTACCAAAACATTTCTTGGGGACCCAAGAACACAGTGGCCTCCATCATTCTTAAATGGAAGAAGTTTTGGAACCCCCAAGACTTTTCCTAGAGCTGGCTGCCCGGCCAAACTGAGTAATCGGGGGAAAAGGGCCTTGGTCAGGGAGGTGACCAAGAACCTGATGATCACTCTGACAGAGCTACAGAGTTCCTCTGTGGAGATAGGAGAACCTACCAGAAGGACAACCATCTCTGCAGCACTCCACTAATCGGGCCTTTATGGTAGAGTGGCCAGACGGAAGCCACTCCTCTGTAAAACGCACATGACAGCCCACTTGGAGTTTGCCAAAAGGCACCTAAAGGACTCTAAAGGACCATAAGAAACAAGATTCTCTGGTTTGATGAAACCAAGATTGAACTCTTTGGCCTGAATGCCAAGCGTCACGACTGGAGGAAACCTGGCACCATCCACCATCATGTTTTTCAGCGGCAGTGACTGGGAGACTAGTCAGGATCGAGGGAAAGATAGACGGCGCAAAGTACAGAGAGATCTTTGAGGAAAACCTGCTCCAAAGTGCTCAGGACCTCACACTGGGGCGAAGGTTCACCTAACAGGACAACGACCTTAAGCACACAGCCAAGACAAAGCAGGAGTGGCTTCTGGACAAATCTCTCAATGTCCTTGAGTGGCCCAGCTTTAGCTAGGACTTGAACCTGACCGAACATCTCTGGAGAGACCTGAAAATAACTGTGCAGCAATACTCACCATCCAACCTGACAGAGCTTGAGAGGATCTGCAGAGAAAAATGAGAAAATGAGAAACTCCCCAAATACAGGTGTGCCAAGCTTGCAGCTTCATACCCAAGAAGACTTGAGGCTGTAATCGCTGCCAAAGGTGCTTCAACAAAGTACTGAGTAAAGGGTCTGAATACTTATGTAAATGTTATTTTCACTTTTGTATTTTTTATACATTTGCAAAAATTTCCAAAATTCTGTTTTTGCTTTGTTGGATATTGTGGGTAGATTGATGTGGGGGGAAAACTATGTAATACATTTTAGATAAGCTTGTAACATAACAAAATGAGGAAAAAGTAAAGTGTCTGAATATTTTTCCGAATGAACTGTATTTATTTCTTTGATATATTTTCCTTTATTATTTTCCCCTAGCCCTACCATCCCTCCCCTAAATGGAGTAAACTAATGGACAACTACTCTTAGGCTTCCGCTTCCAGCCTATACCCACTATATATATATTTCACAGACACAGCACATCTCACGTCCTTCAGCTCCACTCAACCATTCCCATCTATCTCTGAACACCATCCAGTTTCGATTTCTATTTGCCAAACTTTTTACTGGTACCATATATGCCAATTATTTGATTGTACGACCGCATTCTGTCCCCTATCAACACTTTATTTTATTTTTTTGGTGCCAGAGAGAATGACATAAGAAAGTTGTCAAGACGACTAGCTTGATTGAGCCTCCACCATGTATATCTTACTAGATCAGGATATTTAAGCCTCCATATATCCACTAGTTCCATTATATCAATGATATGTGATTTCTTTAAGTGCATAAGGGTGATAGTTTGTAGTGTGATTTCCTTTACAGTACATTTAGTTATTTAAAACCATATTATAATCTTCCACCATAATAATAGAGTCTTGTATTGCTTGTACAGCAGGCTTGATCAATTATTATATATATTTTCAAAGAAGCATGGAACATCATTATTTGGACCATATAGATTAATGAGCCAAATCTCCTTATGGTTCAATAACATATCTAAAATAATCCATCTACTGAACCTTGAGGATCTGTTTGAAAAATATGCATATTCGGATCAACATTGCTATTCTTAGAGGAGGTATCCTTACCCAGTTGGAGTTTTATTTGATTTGTTCCAGCTTTGTGTCAAGTCACCTCGGGGGATGTTAACTCTTCCAACTACTTGGTGTTATTGTGCGAAGGCTACTTACATTCCATTATCTGTCTGTTTTGGAGCATGTGAAAAAGAAGAGGAGGTTCACTGTCTTGACTGTAATGTGCCATAGCTTTATGGCTATTTTTTTCATCCTTTAGTTAAATGGTGTGTATATTTTATACCGTTTTTTTCTCTCCCCAAACATGTTTTGACCAGGAACTAATTTTCTTCAGAAAAGAAAGCATGCAATTGTGGCTGAGGTGGTTGGGTGAACATGATGAGTAATCCTACCTGAGACCTGAAAACTCATGCTAGCCCCCATCTCATGCCTTACCTCGACTGTAGCTCAGTGGTCTATCATGGTCTTGAGTCACACAGACAGCACAGGTTTGTATCTGTAAACCCCAGGACCCCAACCAAAGAGACAAAGAGAAAGAGCACTGTAGGTGGAGGGATTGGATCATTTTGTTATCCTCTTAGCCTAAGCAGTGGTGACTGTAACCTGTTTATCAGGACTTGGGGAACTGTGTGCTCTGACACACATAATCAACAGGACATGCTGAGGAACCCAAGTTACTAAATACTGTACCCTGGGTAGGGCTGGTTAAAAACATCTGTGGTGACACAACAGTAGCCTATGTGAGGAGCTGGAACCCAATCTCCAAATAAACCGTCAACCTGTGGCGTAACTGCAGTAACAGAATTACCCCATGGCTTGACGTTTTAATTACAACATGTGTTGCCGTATTTTAGCTGTCACAGAATTAAGCCATGGCTTGACATTTTAATTACGCCATGTTGTACCGAATTGTAGCTGTCATCAAAAGTGAAACTAAAACATATGTTTAGGCATTAATTCCGAATGGTTAAATTAAGGGAAAGAGTGCTTAGCACTGGGGTTGAACACGCGACCTTCGGAGCCGGAGTCTGTGGTGTAAATGCCCATCCACATCCAAAACACCCTAGCAAGCCGCAAGCCCTCTAGAAATAAATAGAAGCTCACGTTGCCTCTAGTGGATGGTATAGCTTCCACATTTCACCAGGTGGTCCAAACATAATCTGGTACATGCAGAATCGGCACCTCCTGGCGTATTCCATAAGAGAATAAACCAAATTAGAAGATAGTCATATTGATTGCAAACAGATGGTGGCAGATTGACTGGGCAGAATCTGTTCACTTTATTTAATATCCCCATCATTCACTGTAGCATTCAATTTGCCAGTCAAAAGTTGGGACACACCTACTAATTCAAGGGTTTTTCTTCATTTTTACTATTTTCTACATTGTAAAAAATAGTGAAGACATCAAAACTATGAAATAAAACATATGGAATCATGTAGTAACCAAGCAAGTGTTAAACAAATAAAAATATATTTTAGATTCTTCAAAGTAGCCACCCTTTGCCTTGATGACAGCTTTGCACACTCTTGGCGTTCTCTCAACCGGCTTCACCGGGAATGCTTTTCCAACAGTTTTGAATGCTGAGCACTTGTTGGCTGCTTTTCCTTCACTCTGCGGTCCAACTCATCCCAAACCTACTCAACCGGGTTGAGGCCAGGTGATTGTGGAGGCCAGGTCATCTGATGCAGCACTCCATCACTCTCCTTCTTGGTCAAATAGCCCTTACACAGCGTGGAGATGTGTTGGGTAATCGTTCTGTAGAAAAACAAATTATATTCCCACTAAGCACAAACCAGATGGGATGGTGTATCACTGCAGGATGCTGTGGTAGCCATGCTGGTTAAGTGTGCCTTGAATTCTACATAAATCACAGACAGTGTCACCAGCAAAGCACCCCCACACCATCACACCTCCTCCTCCATGCTTCACGGTGGGAACCACACCTGCAGCGATCATCCGTTCACCTACTCTGTGTCTCACAAAGACACAGCGGTTGGAACCAAAAACTTCAAATTTGGACTCAACAGACAAAAATATAGATTTCCACTGGTCTAATGTCCATTGCTCGTGTAAGCAAGTCTCTTCTTATTATTGGTGTCCTTTAGTAGTGGTTTCGTTGCAGCAATTCGACTATGAAGGCCTGATTCACGCAATCTTCTCTGAACAGTTGATGTTACGATGTGTCTGTTACTTAAACTCTGTGAAGCATTTATTTGGGCTGCAATTTCTGAGGGTGGTAACTCTAATGAACTTATCCTCTGCAGCAGAGGTAACTCTGGCTCTTCCTTTCCTGTAGCGGTCCTCATGAGAGCCAGTTTCATCATAGCGCTTGATGGTTTTTGCTACTGCGCTTGAAGAAACTTTCAGAGTTCTTGACATTTTCCGAATTGACTGACCTTCATATCTTAAAGTAATGATGGACTGTCGTTTCTCTTTGCTTATTTGAGTATTTCTTACCATAATATGGGTTTGGTCTTTTACCAAATAGTGCTATTTTCTGTACACCACCCTTAACTTGTCACAACACAACTGATTGGCTCAAATGCATTAAGAAGGAAAGAAATCCCACAAATTAACTTTTAACAAGGCACACATTATAATTGAAATGCATTCCAGGTGACTACCTCATGAAGCTGGTTGAGAGAATGCCAAGCGTGTGCATAGCTGTCATCAAGACAAAGGGTGGCTACTTTGAAGTGTCTCAAATATAAAATATATTTTTATTTGTTTACCACTTTTTGGTTACTACATGATTCCATATGTGTTATTTCATAGTTTTGAGGTCTTCATTATTATTATACAATGTAGAAAATTGTCAAAATAAAGAAAAACCCTTAAATGAGTAGGTGTGTCCAAACTTTTGACTGGTACTGTATTTCAACCTTTTAGTGTATTCTTTTTTAATATGTAAACATCACATAAATCTGTGGAGAGGAAAGGTTTTCCTCGTTTCAGGAGAAGCCAATATTTCTGACACATTGAAGTGTTTCAGCATGCATTATTGTTTCAAATGTACTGTAATGTAAACTTGGAAATTTTCACAGTATAAATCCAAGACATTTCTCACTTAATTTTTTTAAACAAATTGGGTGTTAATTATCGGCAGTTGAATAGATTGATTCAATTATTTGATATGTGTACTTTATGAGTTTGAGATGATGAACACATGTAGACTTTGAAATGATCAGATTTGCCAAAAGGTGTTTCTCACATTGCTATTCTCGCTGTGTCTATATTAAATGATCCTTTTATTGATCTTCTTCTTTGACATTCTTTCATCTGTGTACTATGAGAGTTGTTCCATAATGGATTATACATTTTTCACATTTCTTGAATCCTCATCTCTGTAGCTGTTAGCCGTTATTTTCCTCTTTACTCAGCACCCCTCTCCGCTGTAGAAACCTTTTAGAGAATGTTCACATAGTACCATGCTGTGTTAATTATGGATGGATGTACAGTTCAGTAGGTTAGTGTCCCAGCTCACAAGCTATTTCTATATATACTGTTAAGTGTTCAGATTTGTGATACTGGTTTGGTTTCTGTAGGATGTGGGTGGTGGTGTGGTTGTGGTAGCTTTACACTAATCGATAGTACAACTAGGCTGTGAAAGATCCACTTTTAGGGTGAACAAGATTTCCACATGAACTCCCCACTGTGTTTATGTCTACCCTCTGGAAGAAGAAAGTAGCCATGTGAAATGCAGACGTCAAAATGATAAACAGTGAAAGGCAAGAATATACAGTATCGTGCAGAGACGTTAGCAAAAGCCTGCTTCAATGTTTTTTTTATCACTTTGGTGCAATTTTCATATGTACGTGTTACATTTTCACAAAGCTTAGTACAAAACTCAAAACAGATCACCAAGCAGATCAGCAGTTGTTTCAAAACCATAAGCACATTATAAATTGACTAAGTACATTTGAAGTCGAAAGTTTACATACACCTTAGCCAAATACATTTCAACTCAGTATTTCACAATTCCTAACATTTAATTCTAGTAAAAATTCCCTGTCTTAGGTCAGTTAGGATCACCACTTTATTTTAAGAATGTGAAATGTCAGTAAAATATTAGAGAGAATGATTTCTTTCAGCTTTTATTTCTTTCATCACATTCCCAGTGGGTCAGAAGTTTACATACACTCAATTAGTATTTGGTAGCATTGCCTTTAAATTGTTTAACTTGGGTCAAACGTTTCAGGTAGCCTTCCATTAGCTTCCCACAATAAGTGGGTGAATTTTGGCCCATTCCTCCTGACAGACCTGGTGTAACTGAGTCAGGATTGTAGGCCTCCTTGCTCGCACACGCTTTTTCAGTTCTGCCCACAAATTTTCTATGGGATTGAGGTCAGGGCTTTGTGATGGCCACTCCAATACCTTGACTTTGTTGTCCTTAAGCCATTTTGCCGCAACTTTGGAAGTATGCTTGGGGTCATTGTCCATTTGGAAGACCCATTTGCGACCAAGCTTTAACTTCCTGACTGATGTCTTGAGATGTTGCTTCAATATATCCACATACATTTTCCTGCCTCATGATGTCATCTATTTTGTGAAGTGCACCAGTCCCTCCTGCAGCAAAGCACCCCCACGACATGATGCTGCCACCCCCGTGCTTCACGGTTGGGATGGTGTTCTTCGGCTTGCAAGCATCCCCCTTTTTCCTCCAAACATAACGATGGTCATTATGGCCAAACAGTTCTATTTTTGTTTCATCAGACCAGAGGACATTTCTCCAGAAAGTACGATCTTTGTCTCCATGTGCAGTTGCAAACCGTAGTCTGGCTTTTTTTATGGCAGTTTTGGAACAGTGGCTTCTTCCTTGCTGAGAGGCCTTTCAGGTTATGTCGATATAGGACTCGTTTTACTGTGGATATAGGTAATTTTGTACCTGTTTCAGCCAGCATCTTCACAAGGTCCTTTGCTGTTGTTCTGGGATTGATTTGCACTTTTCGCACCAAAGTACGTTCATCTCTAGGAGACAGAACGTGTCTCCTTCCTGAGCGGTATGACGGCTGCGTTGTTCCATGGTGTTTATACTTGCGTACTATTGTTTATACAGATGAACGTGTTACATTCAGGCATTTGGAAATTGCTCCCAAGGATGAACCAGACTTGTGGAGGTCTACCATTTTTTCTGAGGTCTTGGCTGATTTCCCCATGATGTCAAGCAAAGAGGCACTGAGTTTGGAGGTAGGCCTTGAAAAACATCCACAGGTATACCTCCAATTGTATCAAATGATGTCAATTAGCCTATCAGAAGCTTCTAAAGCCATGACATAATTTTCCAAGCTGTTTAAAGGCACAGTCAACTTAGTGTATGTAAACTTCTGACCCACTGGAATTGTGATACAGTGAATTATAAGTAAAATAATCTGTCTGTAAGCAATTGTTGGAAAAATGACTTGTGTCATGCACAAAGTAGATGTCCTAACCGACTTGCCAAAACGATAGTTTGTTAACAAGAAATATGTGGAGTAGTTGAAAAAGGAGTTTTAATGACTCCAACCTAAATGTATGTAAACTTCTGACTTCAACTGTATAACACACAAAATCATACAGTCACTTTTTCACCAAACTTAGTCAATGTTTAATCTAGAAATGCATGTTTCACGTTCATATAAAGTGCTTTTCACAATGCAATTCTCACATTATGTTTGATATGATTGTCATGTCATGCCAGTAGCATAACACCCTGCATCCCACTGCTGTCTTTCGTCTGAAGCGAAGCAGGATTGGTCCCTGGATGGGAGACCAGATGCTGCTGGATGTGGTGTTGGAGGGCCAGTAGGAGGCACTCTTTCCTCTGGTCTAAAACAATATCCCAATTCCCCAGGAAAGTGATTGCCCTGTGTAGGGTGCTGTCTTCTGGTTGGGATGTTAAATCGGTGTCCTGACTCTCTGTGGTCACTGGTTAAATTCTGGTGTCCTGGCTAAATTCCCAATCTGGCCCTCACACCATCATCCCAAGCCTCCAATTGGCTCATTCATCTCCCCTGTAACTATTCCCCCGGTTGTTGCTGTAAATGAGAATGTGTTTTCAGTTAATTTACCTGATTAAAAAAATATATTTTACTATTACTTAATCCGATTACTCTTAGTTGATAATCACTTACCGTTTGGTAAACCTATAGATTTTAAAATGGTTAGTCTACTACAGATTTAGAGAACTAAATAATTTATATGTATGCAAGTATAAACATGTAAAGTATGATATATACTGTAATGTGCTATTATAATACTATTACAATTTTACTTTACGGTAATCATTTTTTGAGGGGATATTGACAAGATCAGAGATGTACCAGAGGAGACTGGTGGGAGGAGCTATAGGAGGATGGGCTCATTGGAATGGAATAAATGGAACGTATCAAACATATGGAAACCACATGTTTGGTTCTGGTCCATTATTCCATTTCAGCCATTACAATGAGCCCGTCCTCCTATAGCTCCTCCCATCAGCATCCACTACAATGTACTGTATGTAAAAGATACATTCCCATATACAGAAATCATGTATCCACTATTAAGTTACTAGGGTCTTTTTGTTGGGGGGGTTCACACTGCTTTGGTCAATACAGGGGGGTTCACAATGCTTTGGTCCATACAGTACTGTAATGCCGTAATATATGCCATTTATGGAGCAGATGCTTTTATCCAAAGTGACAACATATCCTAAGTTCCTAAATTTTTGTATGTGACCTCAGTGGGAATCAAACCCACAAGTCTGGTGTTGCTTACTAACTGAGCCATACAGGACCACTACAATACATAAGTACAGTACAATACTGTAAAATACAATACATGATTACAATCCATGAGTGTGCCACCCTCCTTCAGGCCATGGATCAGGTATGCAATGATATCAATCAAGACCTACAGTGCCTTTGGAAAGTATTCAGACCCCTTGAATTTTTCCACATTTTGTAACAACCTTATTCTAAAATGTATTAAATTGTTAATTTTTTCTCATCAATCTACGCACAATATCCCATAATGACAAAGCAAAAACTATTTTTTTAGAAATCTTTTACTAAATTATAAAATGAAATAAAACTGAATTATCACATTTATGTATGTATTCAGACGCTTTACTCATAATTTGTTGACACACCTTTGGCAGCAATTACAGACTCAAGTCTTCTTGGGTATGACGATACAAGCTCGGCACAATTCTTCTCTGCAGATCCTCTCATGCTCTGTGAGGTTAGATGGGGAGCGTCGCTGCACAGCTATTTTCAGGACTCTCCAGAGATATTCGATCGGGTTCAAGTCCGGGCTATGACTGGGTCGCTCAAGGACATTCAGAGACTTGTCCCGAAGCTACTCCTGCATTGTCTTGGCTGTGTGCTAAGAGTTGTTGTCCTGTTGGAAGGTGAACCTTTGCCACGGTCTGAGGTCCTGAGCGCTTTGGACCAGGTTTTCATCAAGGATCTCTCTGTACTTTGCCCCGTTCATCTTTTTAATTTTATTTCACTTTATTTTCATAACTTTGTATTTTTTTCTTATTTTTTTTAGAGGGTGGATCAGCTTTAATATTGCGGAGAGATTGTTGCTTCCATCAATGTAATTGTACACATTTTTGGGGTTGAATATATATATATATATATATATATATATATATATATATATATATATATACAGTATATATACACTGCTCAAAAAAATAAAGGGAACATTTAAACCTGTTGGGGATGGGGGCGCTGTTTAGACTATTTATGCTAATTTGGCTAATTTTTTAAACGGCTTCCCACAAAATCCTTGATCGTACAATATGCATATTATTATTATTATTGGATAGAAAACAGTCTATAGTTTCTATAGGAGTTGAAATTTTGTCTCTAAGTGGAACAGAGCCCATTCTACAGCAATTTCCCTGACATGGAGTCAGATTTGAGAAATGTTGGCCACTCTTCTGAAGTCATTTAAAAGGGCACTGTCGTTGCTATGACTATACGGACACTTCTTACGTCTTCCCCTGGATGCCTTTACGTGATGACGATTCCAACGGGGTCGATTGCGCGTTCACAGGCCCTACAAATGAAAAAACCCTGAAGCTAGTCATTCTTTGGGAGCTGCGTCATGAGCCTAGAGGACACCGGCGCGCACCTGTTCCAAGCGTTAGTTTAGCCTGTTATATTTCTCCGGTCATCTTTTCACTCGTTATAGGAGTTAAAAACATCATAAGGTAGTTAATTTAAAGCGTTTTATAGCAATTTATATCCGTTTAGTGCGATTTTGGGACATTTATTTTTGCAACGATGTGAAAAGTTGGGCACGCTTTTCAGTTCATCCCGAACGCAGTTGACATTTCCACATGGCAAGAGGACAGCTTTCCACCAAAAGACGATTTCTCCCAAGAAAGGATCCTTTGCCCAAGATACTGATGGAAGAACAGCTCAAGGTAGGACATTTTTATTATGATAAATCGTGTTTCTGTCGAAACAACATTTTAGTGGCTTAGGACGCCATGTTTTTTGACGTAGCTTCGCTTGGCGCAAACTGTATTGAAAAGTAAGGATAAATTAAAAAATGTAATAACGCAATTGTATTAAGAATTAAATTGTCTATCAATCCCTGTCCACCCTATATTTTTTAGTCACGTTTATGAGTATTTATGTATAAGAGTAGATCACTGTCTAAGTGGCGCAAGGACTTTTTCTTTACCAGCTTGTCTACATTTCACATTGTCTAACCATGATTTTGGTGGCTAAATATAAACATTTTCGATCAAACTGTATATGCATGTTGTAATGTGATGTTACAGGAGTGTCATCGGAAGAATTCTGAGAAGGTTAGTGAAAAAATTAATATCTTTTGGCGATGTTGACTTTTATCGCTCACTTTGGCTAGAATCAATGCTGGGCTGCTAATTGCTATGTGCTAAGCTAATATAACGATTTATTGTGTTTTCGCTGTAAGACACTTAGAAAATCTGAAATATTGTCTGTATTCACAGGATCTGTGTCTTTCGATTCGTGTATGCTGTGTATTTTTACGAAATGTTTGATGATTAGTAGTTAGGTAAACACGTTGCTCATTGTAATTATTCTAGTCCATTTGTGATGGTGGGTGCAATTGTAAACTATGCCATCTACCTGAAATATGCACTTTTTTCTAACAAAACCTATCCCATACCATAAATATGTTATCAGACTGTCATCTAATGAGTTTTTTTGTTGGTTAGGGGCTATAAATATCTTAGTTTAGCCGAATTGGTGATGGCTACTGGTGTTGGTGGACAAATAAAAGATGGTGGATTATGCTAATGTGTTTTTAGGTAATAGATGTACATCTTTACATATTGTGTCTTCCCTGTAAAACATTTTAAAAATCGGAAATGTTGACTGGATTCATAAGATCTGTGTCTTTCATTAGCTGTATTGGACTTTAATGTGTGAAAGTTAAATATTTTAAAAAAATATTTTTTTTGAATTTCGCGGCACTGGTTTTTCAGTGGGGGGGGGGGGGGGGTGTGCCGCTAGCGCCACGCTGATCCTAGACAGGTTTTAAACAACACAATGTAACTCCAAGTCAATCACACTTCTATGAAATCAAACTGTCCACTTAGGAAGCAACACTGATTGACAATAAATGTCACATGCTGTTGTGCAAATGGAATAGACAAAAGGTGGAAATTATAGGCAATTAGCAAGACACCCCCAAAAAAAGGAGTGATTCTGCAGGTGGTGACCACAGACAACTTCTCAGTTCTGCTTCCTGGCTGATGTTTTGGTCACTTTTGAATGCTGGCGGTGCTCTCACTCTAGTGGTAGCATGAGACGGAGTCTACAACCCACACAAGTGGCTCAGGTAGTGCAGTTCATCCAGGATGGCACATCAATGCGAGCTGTGGCAAAAAGGTTTGCTGTGTCTGTCAGCGTAGTGTCCAGAGCATGGAGGCGCTACCAGGAGACAGGCCAGTACATTAGGAGACGTGGAGGAGGCCGTAGGAGGGCAACAACCCAGCAGCAGGACCGCTACCTCCGCCTTTGTGCCAGGAGGTGCACTGCCAGAGCCCTGGAAAATGACCTCCAGCAGGCCACAAATGTGCATGTGTCTGCTCAAACGGTCAGAAACAGACTCTCTGCCTATTTTATTATTTTCTTTTTATTGGCCAGTCTGAGATATGGCTTTTTCTTTGCAACTCTGCCTAGAAGGCCAGCATCCCGGAGTTGCCTCTTCACTGTTGACGTTGAGACTGGTGTTTTGCAGGTACTATTTAATGAAGCTGCCAGGTGAGGACTTGTGAGACGTCTGTTTCTCAAACTAGTCACTGATGTACTTGTCCTCTTGCTCAGTTGTGCACCGGGGCCTCCCACTCCTCTTTCTATTCTGGTTAGAGCCGGTTTGCGCTGTTCTTTGAAGGGAGTAGAACACAGCGTTGTACGAGATCTTCAGTTTCTTGGCAATTTTTCACATGGAATATCCTTCATTTCTCAGAACAAGAATAGACTAACGAGTTTCACAAGAAAGTTATTTGTTTCTGGACATTTTGAACCTGTAGTTGAACCCACAAATGCTGATGCTCCAGATACTCAACTCGTCTAAAGAAGACTAGTTGTATTGCTTCTTTAATCAGAACAGCAGTTTTCAGCTGTGCTAACATAAGTGCAAAAGGGTTTTCTAATTATCAGTTAGCCTTTTAAAATTATAAACTTGGATTAGCTAACACAACGTGCCATTGGAACACAGGAGTGAAGGTTGATGGTAATGGGCCTCTGTACGCCTATGTAGATATTCCATAAAAAAATCTGCCGTTTCCAGCTACAATAGTAATTTACAACATTAACAATGTCTACACTGTATTTCTGATCAATTTGATGTTATTTTAATGGACCAAAAAATTGCTTTTCCTTCAAAATCAAAGACATTTCTAAGTGACCACAAACTTTTGAACGGCAGTGTACATAAACTCAGCAAAAAAAGAAACGTCCTCTCACTGTCAACTGCATTTATTTTCAGCAAACTTAACATGTGTAAATATTTGTATGAACGTAAGAAGATTCAACAACTGAGACATAAACTGAACAAGTTCCACATACATGTGACTAACAGAAATTGAATAATGTGTCCATGAACAAAGGGGGGGGTCAAAATCAAAAGTAACAGTCAGTATCTGGTGTGGCCACCAGCTGCATTAAGTACTGCAGTGCATCTCCTCCTTATGACCTGCACTAGATTTTCCAGTTCTCGCTGTGAGGTGTTACCCCGCTCTTCCACCAAGTTGCCTGACATTTCTGGGGGGAATGGCCCTAGCCCTCACCCTCCGATCCAACAGGTCCCAGACATGCTCAATGGGATTGAGATACGGGCTCTTTGCTGGCCATGGCAGAACACTGACATTCCTGTCTTGCAGGAAATCACGCACAGAACGAGCAGTATGGCTGGTGGCATTGTCATGCTGGAGGGTCATGTCAGGACGAGCCTGCAGAAGGAGTACCACATGAGGGAAGAGGATGTCTTCCCTGTAACGTACAGCGTTGAGATTGCCTGCAATGACAACAAGCTCAGTCCGATGATGCTGTGACACACCGGCCCAGACCATGTCGGACCCTCCACCTCCAAATCGATCCCGCTCCAGAGTACAGGCCTCGGTGTAACGCTCATTCCTTTGACGATAAACGCGAATCCAACCATCAGCCTTGGTGAGACAAAACCGCGACTCGTCAGTGAAGAGCACTTTTTGCCAGTCCTGTCTGGTCCAGCGATGGTGGGTTTGTGCCCATAGGCAACGTTGTTGCCGGTGATGTCTGGTGAGGACCTGCCTTACAACAGGCCTACAAGCCCTCAGTCCAGCCTCTCTCAGCTTATTGTGGACAGTCTGAGCACTGATGGAGGGATTGTGCGTTCCTGGTGTAACTCGGGCAGTTGTTGTTGCCATCCTGTACCTGTCCCGCAGGTGTGACGTTTGGATGTGCCGATCCTGTGCAGGTGTTGTTACACGTGGTCTGCCACTGTGAGGACGATCAGCTGTCCATCCTGTCTCCCTGTAGCGCTGTCTTAGCCGTCTCACAGTACGGACATCGCAATTTATTGCCCTGGCACCTTTGCAGTCCTCATGCTTCCTTGCAGCATGCCTAAGGCACATTCACGCAGATGAGCAGGGACCCTGGGCATCTTTCTTTTGACTAAGTAGAAAGGCCTCTTTAGTGTCCTAAGTTTTCATAACTGTGACCTTAATTGCCTACCGTCTGTAAGCTGTTAGTGTCTTAACCACCGTTCCACAGGTGCATGTTCATTAACTGTTTGGTTCATTGAACAAGCATGGGAAACGGTGTTTAAACCCTTTACAAAAAAGTTATTTTGATTTTTACAAATTATCTTTGAGAGACAGGGTCCTGAACAAGGGACGTTTCTTTTTTGCTAAGTTTATATACATAAATACACATCCAAACTTTTTTTGAATATACCTTCCTTTATTATTCCCCGTAAACCCTACCACCCCTCCCCCAATTGAAGTAAATGAATAAACAATAACACTTAGGCTTCTACTTCCAGATTATACATACTGTACACATTCTACAGACAATCTATTTTACAATAGTTATATTTTGTTTGTTTTTAGTCTTTGACCTTCCTCTATTTCTGATGTCCATCCAGTTTGATTTCTATTTGCCATAAATTTGTAACTGCTATTTCACAAAAGTTCTGAACCTATATACATTTTACAGACCCCGTATGTTTTACATTTGTTATCTTATTGTTATTAGTCCCATCCTTCAGCTCCATTCAACCCATCCAATATATCTCTTAACACCATCCATTTTGGATTTCTATTTGCCATATTTTTCAACTGTGCTGTGATGCTTCACAAAAGTACACGTTCATCTTTCCCTCGATCCTGACTAGTTTCCCAGTCCCTTTCGCTGAAAAACTTCCCCACAGCATGATGCTGCCTCCACCATGCTTCACCATAGGGATGTTGCCAGATTTCCTCTAGATGTGACACTTGACAGTCAGGCCAAAGAGTTCAATCTTGGTTTCATCAGACCAGAGAATCTTGTTTCTCCCATCTCCACAGAGGAACTCTGCAGCTCTGTCAGAGTGACCATCGGGTTCTTGGTCACCTCCCTGACCAAGGCCCCAGCTCTAGGAAGAGTCTTGGTGGTTCCAAACATCTTACATTTAAGAATAATGGAAGCTACTGTGTTCTTTGGGACCTCCAATGCTGCAGACATTTTTTGGTACCCTTCCCCAGATCTGTGCCTCAACACAATCCTGTCTCGAAGCTCTGACATGCACTGTCAACTGTGGGACCTTATATAGACAGATGTGTGCCTTTCCAAATCATGTCCAATCAATTGAATTTGCCACAGGTGGACTCCAAGTTGTAGAAACATCTCAAGGATGATCAATGGAAACAGGATGCCCCTGAGCTCAATTTAGAGTCTCATAGCAAAGGGTCTGAATAAGGTATTTCTGTTTTAAAATTTTTATACATTTGCAACAATTTCTAAAAACCTGTTTTTGCTTTGTCATTATGGGGTATTGTGTGTAGATTGCTGAGTATTTAAAAAAACATGTCACAAAGTGTGGAAAGAGTCAAGGGGTCTGAAATCTTTCCAAAGGCAATATATATCAGGCTTGGATTCGCCTTGCCAAAAGGTTTTTCCCCAGGTGCATGAACAGTGATGACATTTACTGTGATGTCGATGGGAACCTATGGCCAAATGCTCAAGACAGTCTTGAGGCAAACTAGTGCCTGCTCAACATGAAATGTATTTTATAAATTTAATTTGTTTAATTTGATTACAGTAAACCTTTGTTGTAATTATATCTGATCAATACATTTATTTTTTTGGCATCAATGATTGTAAAAGATGTCTTCAATGATCACACCTTTGATCACACATGGGATAGAAATGATGGAAATGTGATTTTCTGTCAAATTTCATGTGTAGTGCAAGTGTATTGCCTAATATGAAAACAGTGTAATGTACTGTCATTTCAAAAGGCAATTTTGAAACATATAGCTTGCATTTTTTGCTATTGGATTATAACAACTAAATTGAGAAGGTGTCATGATGTGTTTTGGTGATTAAATCAATGTTCTCATGGTATTTCAGTTAAGTTATATTTTGGATCAATGGTTGTGTGGTAAAAGATGTCTCTGAACAAAATCAATGTACCATAAAAGGTTTTGAATTTAAGACCTGCAGCATTACATGTGTTACCAGTTTGGAGTTTTATACTAAACGTTTTGACAATTCACCACATACTTGTGAAAATAGCACCAAAGCATTTGATTTTTTTTAACAAACTTGCCAATGCAGCTCCTTCTTATCTTCTAATTGGAAGTGGGATCTGTTAAAACCAAACTGCGTATTGTTGGAGAGTAAGGTCCTGTGTGTAGCACTAGAAGAAAGTGTGTGTGAATGTGTGTGTCTGTGTTTGTAAGCATGCATGTGTGTATGCTCTATCTGTGTGGACTAGGGCTGTTATGGTGACCATGTTACTGCCATATCGGCGGTCACGAGTCATGACCACAGTCAAATTCGACATGACCGTTTAGTCACGGTAACTAGGCTTCTCCAAGCTCTGATGCTGCTGATGGTCATTAGTAGCCCACCAAACTTGCTAACTGCCTGGTACTCAGCACTCTATTGTCCCTCTAATTACTCTGACATCAATGCAAATGTAATCAAAAATCTAATCAAACACTTCATGAGAGCCCATGAGCTCATGTTGCGCAACATTTCTATAGGCAATGCAATTGTGTGAGAAAACAGAGGTTTGACAGCCTCTACTGATGGCCTCAGCTTTCTATAGGCTAGGCGTACTATATTTATTCCTCAATTTTCCTAATATTAAGCACATTGCTTCTCTTTACAACAGGAGTATAGACTACCTGGCTGGCATGAAAATGAATCCTTTCACTATTTAAATGCATAGATGACGTGTATTTTTTCCCCTTCCCCTGTTTCGAGACTGATGCATGATAATGGTCAATTCTAAATCGAAACTAATTTCACACATATATTATTTAGTAAAGTGCATTTGGAAAGTATTCAGACCCCTTGACCTTTCCACATTTTGTTACGTTGAAGCCTTATTTGAAAATGGTTCAAATAAAAATCCTGAACCTACACACAATACCCCATAATGACAAAGCGAAAACAGGTTTTTACAATTTTTTGCTAAGTTATAAAAAATTGAAAACAGACACCTTAATTACTAAAGTATTCAGACACTTTGCTATGAGATTAGAAATTGACCTCAGGTGCATCCTTTTTTCCATTGATCATCCTTGAGATGTTTCTACAACTTGGAGTCCACCTGTGGTAAATTCAATTGATTGGACATGACAATGAAAGGCACATTCCTGTCCACAGGTCACACAGTTGACAGTGCATGTCAGAGCAAAAACCAAGCAATAAGGTCGAAGGAGTTGTCTGTAGAGCTCCGAGACAGGATTATGTCGAGGCACAGATCTGGGGAAGGGTAGCAAAGAAGTTCTGCAGCATTGAAGGTCCCCAAAGAACACAGTGGCCTCCATCACTCTTAAATGTAAGACGTTTAGAACCACCAAGACACTTCCTAGAGCTGGGGCCTTGGTCAGGGAGGTGACCAAGAACCCGATGGTCACTCTGACAGAGCTCCAGAGTTCCTCTGTGGAGAAGGGAGAACCTTCCAGAAGGACAAAAATCTCTGCAGCACTCCACCAATCAGGCCTTTATGGTAGAGTGGCCAAATGAAAGCCACTCCTCAGTAAAAGGCACAGGACAGCACACTTGAAGTTTGCCAAAAGGCACCTAAAGGATTCTCTGGTTTGATGAAACCAAGATTGAACTCTTTGGCCTGAATGCCAAGTGTCACATCTGGAGGAAACCTGGCACCATCCCTACGGTGGAGCATGGTAGTGATAGCATCAGAGATCCTTGATGAAAACCTGCTCCAGAGCGCTCAGGACCTCAGACTGGGGTGAAGGTTCACCTTCCAACAGGACAACAACTCTAAGCACACAGCCAAGACAATGCAGGAGTGGCTTCGGGACAAGTATCCGAATGTCCTTGAGTGTCCCAGTCATAGCCCAGACTTGAACCCGATCGAACATCTCTGGAGAGACCTGAAAATAGCTGTGCAGCGACACTCCCCATCCAACCTGACAGAGCATGAGAGGATCTGCAGAGAAGAATGGGAGAAACTCCCCAAATACAGGTGTGACAAGCTTGTAGCGTCATACCCACGAAAACTTGAGGCTGCCAAAGGTGATTCAACAATGTACTGAGTAAAGGGTCTGAAGACTTATGTGATATTTCAGTTTTTTATTTGTAATAAATTAGCACATTTTTCGAATAACCTGTTTTTGATTTGTCATTATGCGGGCTTTTGTGTAGATTGATGAGGGGGGGAAATTATTTAATCTATTTTAGAATAAGGCTGTAGCATAACAAAATGTGGAAAAAGTCAAGGGGTCTGAATACATTCCGAAGACACTATATATGTAAAGACCAGATTAAATCCAGAATAGTCGGATGGGTGGCAATATTAGTCTATCACTTATTATATATGAATTGTTTATTATCACTTATGAATGATGGCCAGCTTGTGTGCTGTAAGGCAAGAAACAGAGCATGCCTTTTTTTTGAAACTTTTTCAAATCAGTCACACACCTCATGTAGCCCGTCCCTAAGGCCTATGTTTTTATAAGGTTTGTATCACAACTAAAATGGCCAAATAACTTCTTAAAACTAAGCACATTAATTCACTTTACAACCGGCGTAGAGCCTAACTGGCATACATAGGTGGTGCAAGAGTTTCAAGTTTTGGAAAGATCATTTTCACCATAAAAAAATGCATCTGCATTATCTTATTTGCGGTCACTTTTGAGGATGGGGTTTTCCCGCTATTTTGGAACATTCACAGGTATAGCCTACTGCCGTGTGCACATTGCTGCGCTTATAATGTGAAGAAACAAACTAATAATTTATCAACATTTAAACCTAAATGTTCTGATCTGTTGCGTCAGCATCATTGCTTTTAAAATGTTTTTTGATGCTAGTAGTAGTATTCATTTGGAATCTATCGCATCCCACAACTATCCCAGACTATTTTTGGAATATTATTTATTGCACAGAAGAATAGGTTAACTTTTGTTCTATTTTATGGATAGTAGATTGACATATGCTAGTGCTTTTGATGTTCGTTAGGCCTACTCATCTTGTTGGCCGACGAAAAGTAAATGTGGACAGTTCTTTCAACATCTTCAATATGCGCCTTGGAATTCGATAAGGATGTGCTCAGTTGCCTCCCCGATGTGTCTATCTTCCCGTGTAGCCTGTGAGAAGGTCCCAAGATGCTGTGAGAAGGACCCTATCATGTGACGGCATGGGCTAATAAAAATTGAGATATCTGTTAGAGCCATGTGAGTGAGAGGTACTTCCGAGCACGCAGCCAGGAGAAGGGAATTATAATTATTATATTTAGCCCAAGGGCACAAAAGCAACTGGTCGCAAAAGGCATGTCTTTTTTTGTGGGCATGACGGCACCATAAAGGAGGTGCCGCTGCGAAATTCAAGGCATTATTATGTGCTTGTCAAATTGTGAATGAGAGATTGATGAAGTGTGTGCAGCCTGCGCAAAAAAAATAAGCAGAGCTCATGTCTTTCATGCAACTTTTTCAAATCATCATTAGAGGCGCATCATGCGGCCTTCGAATGTATTAAAAATCAAAACATATAGCCCAATGTTTGTATCACAACTAAAGTTGCATAAATAACTCTAAATTAAGCACATAGGAGGACCTGTTTACTCCTATATGAATAGCCGCATGCGCGCACTCCCTCAAATCATTTTGAGAAAATATCCTTTCTATTTTATTCAGCTACATTTAATTGTATTCTTCATACTATAAAGAAATGCCAGGGAATTCTAAGCAAATCTTGTCAGCTAAATGAACTTGTGTAGCCCACAGCCATATGGCATAGCCAGATCAGGGCCTAACATACAGATATCTCAGAGTATGCTATTCTGTTCTTCTGAAATAGACTACATTTTCTTCATATCATGTTTCTTTAGGCCGATCTAAAATAAATAATGCATTTATTGTGATGGTGTAGGCTATATTAAATGTATTTATTAGACTTTTAAAATTGTAGATGTTCCAAAGGTCTGCAGCAGTGGCTTGTGTTGAAGCCAGGAGATGCTAAATGTGTTTATTTTAATTTAATTTTAATTTCACCTTTATTTAACCTTCTCATTTACAACTGCGACCTGGCCAAGATAGAGCAAAGCAGTGCGACATAAACAAAGTTACACATGGGATAAACAAACATACAGTCAATAACACAATAAGAAAAATATACGGTGTGTGCAAATGAAGTAAGGAGGTAAGGCAATAAATAGGCCAATAGTGGCGAAGTAATTACAATTTAGCAATTTACATTGGAGTTGTTCATGTTTATTAACGGTCAATTACCGTGAGACGGCAGTTGTTTGCTTGAAATTCACCGATTTACAAAATGTAATGACTGTCACAGCCCTAGTGTGGACAGTACAGCATGTCCCCCTGCTATGAAGATTGAGCCAGTCAAGCCTCCTTGAAAGAGAAAGTGCAGTGACTGCAGTCAGACCACTTTGGTCAAGAACATGGGCTTAAAACACACACACAGATCACGAGTGGTTACAGTCCTCACAAAAGGCAGTGAAAATGCATGGGAACGCAGTGATGTCGGAGGAATAATCTGCTAACCGTATCTGGGCCACTGCAGCTAGGGGTGGAGGAACAGAGGAACCTCAGCTACAAAGGGAGCTAGGCTCTGTCACAATGGATGGCTGAGTGGGAAGGAAGAACTGAGAAGAGGAGGGGGGAGGAGAGGAAAGCGGAGAAAGGAGGGGGGGGGTTGGATTGCCGTCACCACATTAGTTGTAGTTCTGACTAACTGAGAGAATGGCTATGCCAACAGCAGCGTTGACTTGAATCACTCCAGCTGACACTGAGAATTCTTTGCATCCTAGAAAAAAAGGATTAGTCCCCAACCCGGCAACAAGGTTGTCTTAGTCTGTGTCCCAAATTACATATGAATAGGGTGCCATTTGGGATACACCCGGAGACGACCATTAATCAGATCCGTCACACTCCTAGTGAATATGAACAGGAAGTCAACCTGCAGTGAACAACCTGAGATGATACAGGGAGAGGGCGTCAGTACAGTATGTACTGCAGACAGTAGCTGTTCACTCTCAGCCCATCTACTGGTGAAAACGGAGAGTGAGAAAGATCCCTAAAGCTCCAAATCTTATCAGTTTAGTGCAGAGAGGGAGGAAAGTTGGACGGTTGCAGCATGCTTAGTACAGAATTTTGGAGAGTTTGTAGGAATATGCATGGGCTGATCTGAGGAACATACAGTCATAAGTAAATGTTAGATCCATGTTAATCTGTGTTTCAGATTTATTGTGAAGATGAATTTAAAAAATAAAAAATACTTTGCCCCAACAAGTGATTAAACATTATGTTTCTTTAATCAACAGATTGCCAACAGAGGGAAAAGTAAATTCCTTAGGCTGAGTGATAACAGACAAATCTACATCAATAGATAATGCATGATGTCATTTGATCTAATAAACTGTGATTGAATAATACCATTTTTACAAGTAAAATGAACAGTTTCTTGGGACATTGACACAGGACAGATTCCAAGTTGCATGTTTAAGGCACTCTTAATCTTAATCTAGGATTAAATATGGGATTCTAGGATCAGATCCAGGAGTTTGAAACAATCCGTTTTTTGCTTTTACGCATTTATTTTAAAGCATGTGCTCCAGACTTTAACAGTTGTTACAAATGACGGTGGGGAGCTTTCAGTTTTTAGAAAGGGTTTGGACAGCTGAAAACTCTACACAATGACATCACCTCGTCTAGAGAGTATGCATATAATATCAAGGGATCTGTGACATTTACTGATTCTATGCTCAAAGGTCATAGTCAGAGACTGGTAGCAGGAACAGAAGTCATACAATATTATTACCTACAGTTTCACTAGGGTGATGGGAGGTGTTGGGTTTGCGCCAGACATAGTGTTTTCCTTGATGGCCAAAAAGCTAAATTTTAGTCTCATCTGACCAGAGTACCTTCTTCTATATGTTTGGGGAGTCTCCCACATCCCTTTTGGCGAACATCAAACGTTTTTGCTTATTTTTTTCATAAAGCAAAGGCTTTTTTTCTGGCCACTCTTCCGTAAAGCCCAGCTCCGTAGAGTGTATGGCTTAAAGTCGTCCTATGGACAGATACTCTAATCTCCGCTGTGGAGCTTTGCAGCTCCTTCAGGGTTATCTTTGGTCTCTTTGTTGCCTCTCTGATTAATGCCCTCTTTGCCTGGTCCGTGAGTTTTGGTGGGCGGCCCTCTCTTGGCAGGTTTGTTGTGGTGCCATATTCTTTCCATTTTTTTATAATGTATTTAATGGTGCTCTGTGGGATGTTCAAAGTGTCTGATATTTTTTTATAACCCAACCCTGATCTGTACTTCTCCACAACTTTGTCCCTGACCTGTTTGGAGAGCTTTGTGGGGTTGCAGACTTTGGGGCCTTTCAGAACAGGTGTATATATCCTCAGATCATGTGACACTTTGATTGCACACAGGTGGACTTTATTTAACTAATTACGTGACTTCTGAAGGTAATTGGTTGCACCAGATCTTATTTAGGTGCTTCATAGCAAAGGGGGTGAAAAAAGTACTTTTTTTCATTTCACTTCACCAATTTGGACTATTTTGTGTATGTCCATTACATGAAATCCAAATAAAAATCAGTTTAGATTACAGGTTGTAATGCAACAAAATAGGAAAAACGCCGAGGGGGATGAATACTTTTGCAAGGCACTGTAGAGGGATGGCCACTCCACCGTCTAGTTGTGCAGTATTGTCTGGTCACTGCTGCGTTTTACACACTGAAATGATATCTACCAGTCAAGACAATTCTACAATTCTACTAAAAACATGACCTTGTGAATAATTTCTCATTTATATATACACACTGTGTACTTCGCTATTCTGTGTTTAATGTGGTGATACAAAGGAATAAAAAATATTAATATCTGCAAAGCTTTTTTAAATCCCCCCATGAAAAAAATAAATGTAGTGTATTTAATCTTTCTATGACGTCAGGCACTCCCACGCTGCTATTCATTTTAGGCTGCAAAGTGAGGCCCTGCCTAAATGTAACTGATGATGCATGTTGTATTTACCTTAATAATACAGTATTGCCAGTGTGGGAGTAATGTCTTATTGCACATAGTCGAAGACTAGCTATACAGTTGAAGACCAGCTCAGTCAAAATCATGGACTATCCACAGGCCTTCCTAGTCCTATAAGAGTGTATATCCTACATTAAAATTTTCTAGTTTTAATGTCACACATGCACAAGTACAGTGAAATGCCTTTCTTGCAAGCTCTAAACCCAACAATGCAGTAATCAATAACAATGTAATACTAAAAATAATATAAGTTCGAACAAGAAATAAAAAATATCCTTGTATCGTGATGAAAGTTAATTATTCTACAAAGACCAAGAGATCTTAGTGTGACTCATCGTTCAGTCTGTTTCTATGTTGAGAAGAGAATCTATTGGCTCATCCACAGACAGGCAGGTATGTGAGGTAATGGAGTGTCCCACATGTGGCAGCAGGCAGGCTCAGGTTAGAGCTGATGTGATTAATCTTGTCTATTACAAGGGTGTAACTCTATGTCCAGTTTGTCTGGAGAGATAAGAGATAGTGGTGAGAATCCTTTCAGATTTTAATTTAGGCTACACTCTTAGAAAAAAGGGTTCCAAAAGGGTTCTTCAGCTGTCCCCATAGGAGAGAACCCTTTTTGGTTCCAGGAAGAACACTTTTGGGTTCCATGTAGAACCCATTCCACAGAGGGTTCTACATGGAACCCAAAAGGGTTCTACCTGGAACCAAAAATGGTTCTTCATATGGAACTCCTATGAGAACAACAGAAAAACCCTTTTAGGTTCTAGATAGCATCTTTTTTTCTAAGCGAGTATGTTCTCTTAATATGCTATTGGGGAATAACAGCTCAACTATGAGATGCAAAGCTCTTGTGACCCATCTAGTCCTAATTAAGAAGATGAATGTGTTTTAAACTAATAAGTACTAAGGGAGTGAGAAGCATTAGGAATTAGTCTTTGGGGACTGGGGGGGTCCTTAGTTTCCTTTGGAATAGCTCTAACCACAACTGACTCTTTAAACTTGGAGAGGGCATTTTATTTGATGGCCGTGGCTTACGGAAAATTCCTTACGGAGGAGGGAAGCATGTCTGTGTGGAAGTGATAGAGTCGTTCTGCATAATTTCCTCAGTGCTTGTCTCTCTGTGGTGGATCAGAGAGAGAGAGCGAGCTGCTACCTCTCAGGGGAGCGTCTCAGTCACCATTCATGTTCTCTTCCTCTCTTATTTTTGGATACAGCGTGTTTGCATAAAGTCAGAGAACTAGGCTACAGCTGCATCACGTCCTGTCTTTGTCATTATTTAACTGAATGAGTATTCACCATGTAGCCTAGCTAGACAATGTTTTCAGGTGTTAAGTTTCGTTCTTGGTCCTGGAGTTGGTTGAAGGAAAGGAAGCATTATGGTATTAGCTGCTCAAGGGTCAAAGGAGCTACAGGCAAATTCTTCCTCAAAGTAAACCTTGCTTTCGGACTCAGTTGTAAGGCTATAAGTTTTTCTGACATTGGATATTGCATGGCAAATCTCTTGAATTTTCTGTTGATGTTGCATGTCAATATTTGGGAAATGTATGTCAGGAAGTGGCAGTATGGTCGGGCTGCTTAGTTTACAGACTCCCTAAATGTAGTAAACTATTTATAGTCTGCCAGCCTGACTGCCTTCTACGTGTCAAAGCCCACCCTCAGTTTCTAATAGTTACGGTGGTGACCCAGACTATGACATCCCCAGGAGAGGCACATATTCTTTCTCACTCTTAGTCATCCAGCAGAGACTAAGAGACCTATTGATCCTGAAATCCCAGTGCACTTCCCCATGGGTCCTTGAGGGCCAGCTTTCTGACAGATCTTCTCCGGATGTTCAGTAAACGCCCAACATAACCCCACAAACTCCCCCACTGAATAAACAGCTGTCAGAGAGAAAGTGCATGGCTGTGTGTTCTCATTCCCACATTCTTCTCCTGCTGGTACTGAACCAAATCATCAATGTGCAGTGCGCAACTCATCTAGCTAGCAGATATGTGTTTTGGGTTTTTATGCTGGATGTAACATTTTGTGGGGTTATTTAGTATGTTGTGGAACTTGTGGGTCAATAATCCCTTTTCATTAGTTTCTATAGTTCGCAGGTAGCTCACCTTGTGAGGTTAGCTGTGAGAATAGCTTTCGCATTTTACATACTGACCTATTGCATGTTACTTCTGTCTGATATTGACTAATTGTATTGTTTATGGGATGATTAACAAACCCACTAATGATGTAAGTGATGACTTACCCCCATGAATGATGTTAATTGCATCAGTAATTGCTACATGAATCATGAACATTCATTAGCAAAAGGTGGTTAGAGATGCCTGTAGAGCAGAGTACGGGGAAAGGAATTAGAATAACTGATACAGGATAGAGATACAGTTCGGAATACCTTTTCACCATTGTATTTCAACGATATCCAAGAACCACATTCTACTATATCCGATAACCACATATCCGTCGCTATTGTTTATTCACAAAGCTTATCAAGGAAATGTACAGTTGAAGTCGGAAGTTTACATACACTTTAGGTTGGAGTCATTAAAACTTGTTTTTCAACCACTCCACAAATTTCTTGTTAACAAACAATAGTTTTGGCAAGTCGGTTAGGACATCGACTTCGTGCATGACACAAGTCATTTTTCCAACAATTGTTTACAGACAGATTATTTCACTTATAATTCACTGTATCACAATTCCAGTGGGTCTGAAGTTTACATACACTAAGTTGACTGTGCCTTTAAACAGCTTGTAAAATTCCAGAAAATGATTTCATGGCTTTAGAAGCGTCTGATAGGCTAATTGACATAATTTCAGTCAATCGGAGGTGTACCTGTGGATGTATTTCAAGGCCTACCTTCAAACTCAGTGCCTCTTTGCTTGACATCATGGGAAAATCAAAAGAAATCAGCCAAGACATCAGAAAGAAAATTGTAGACCTCCACAAGTCTGGTTCATCCTTGGGAGCAATTTCCAAACACCTGAAGGTACCACGTTCATCTGTACAAACAATAGTATGCAAGTCTAAACACCATGTGACCACGCAGCCGTCATACAGCTCAGGATGGAGACGCGTTCTGTCTCCTAGAGATGAACGTACTTTGGTGCAAAAAGTGCAAATCAATCCCAGAACAACAGCAAAGGACCTTGTGAAGATGCTGGAGGAAACAGGTACAAAAGCATCTATATCCACAGTAAAAACGAGTCCTATATCGACATAACCTGAAAGACCGCTCAGCAAGGAAAAAGCCACTGCTCCAAAACCGCCATTAAAAAGCCAGACTATGGTTTGCAACTGCACATGGGGACAAAGATCGTACTTTTTGGAGAAATGTTCTCTGGTCTGATGAAACAAAAATAGAACTGTTTGGGCATAATGACCATCGTTATGTTTGGAGGAAAAAGGGGGAGGCCTGCAAGCCGAAGAACAACATCCCAACCTGGGAAGCACTGGGGGTGGCAGCATCATGTCGTGGGGATGCTTTGCTGCAGGAGGGTCTGGTGCACTTCACAAAATAGATAGAATCATGAGGCAGGAAAATTACGTTGATATATTGAAACAATATCTCAAGACATCAGTCAGGAATTTAAAGCTTGGTCGCAAATGTGTCTTCCAAATGAACAATGACCCCAAGCATACTTCCAAAGTTGTCGCAAAATGGCTTGACAACAAAGTCAAGGTATTGGAGTGGCCATCACAAAGCCCTGACCTCAATCCTATAGAACATTTGTGGGAAGAACTGAAAAAGTGTGTACGAGCAAGGCCTACAATCCTGACTCAGTTACACCAGCTCTGTCAGGGGGAATGGGCCAACATTCACCCAACTTATTGTGGGAAGCTTGTGGAAGGCTACCCGAAACGTTTGACCCAAGTTAAACAATTTAAAGGCAATGCTACCAAATACTAATTGAGTGTATGTAAACTTCTGACCCACTGGGAATGTGATGAAAGAAATAAAAGCTGAAATATTATTCTGACATTTCACATTCTTAAAATAAAGTGATGATCCTATATGACCTAAGACAGGGAATTTTTACCAGGATTAAATGTCAGGAATTGTGAAAAACTGAGTTTAAATGTATTTGGTTAAGGTGTATGTAAACTTCCGACTTCAACTGTATGTAAAATATGAAAATCATTGTCAGGTAAATTATAGGCAAAGATTTGCATTCGACATGCAAACGCATTCTTAGTGTGTGTTTGTCAGAGTGGTTGGATAAGCCAATTTCAAGTCAGCAACTTTGATTCTTAGTGTTCGATTGCAGAAGAAAATCTCTTTTTTTTTTGCCAGTCAAGAGTGACGAATTAACTCTGACAAACAAATTAGTTTGTGAAACAACAGTGCCACAAATCACTTGTGTGCAGATGATGAAGTGCTGCCTGTAATATCAACCCTGAGGAGAGAGAGAGACCATTATCAACATCTGACTACTTTCAGCACAACGATCACCAGCAGCTGCATTCAGTTCCGTTCTGCTTTAAACTGCTCTGCCTGCCGCATTTCTCTCTCTCTCTGCCTCCTTTCTCCTCACCAACTAATAGCCTAAAATTACATTTTAATTAACTTTGAATGTTACCCACCTTATGCTTTCCTGAGGCCATTGCTAAGCTGTTCTTTAAACCGCCACCGCCACGGGAGGTTTAATTTCAAACACTTCCCAACAACCGACATACCGAGGCTTCTGTGTGATTTCACAATCACTCAGATTGTCACATAACACAGAAGCGAAAGCACAGAGGATAAGTGTTACGAGACGGCCATATTGCAACAGCTTAAAGCAGGAGGCCACTCAGGGCAGAGAACAAGTGGATGAATCTCCTTCCGCTTCCCTTCCCGTGTTCTGACATAGCACACAACAAGAGCTTCTATTACTACTAACCCCAAAGTCTATCGGAAGTTTACTTTTAAACACAACCCCAATCTCTTCACCTTAACACCCTCATCCAATCTTTCCTGTGCCATAGTAGCAGACCTTCAATCTCCCAGTGAAATTCAACCCGTGTCCCTTTAAATCTGAACATATTGCATTATCCACCCGCAGTCATTTGTTCCCCCAACCCCTTAGGCAATGGCATACATTAAGGGCCCTGGCTGCTCTGCTCTACTGCTCCTCACCGATCCTCTGCTGTATCTTCTCATACTGGTTTAATATTCCCCAGCTTATTCCAGGGTCCTGGTGACTGGGGCTGGGGCTGCAGCAGAGGGAGGGAGGGAGGGAGGGAGGGAGGGAGGGAGGGAGAGAGAGAGAGGAAGCTGCCTCATCACATGAGGTAATTGATAGAGGCTCATAACTAATCCTCATCAATCATAGAGCCTTGATGCTGGCAATCAGGCATAACAATAAGGGCTGCAAATGGCTGACAATTGAATTAGCCCTCTGCTCTTTATGCATTTTGACAGCCATGTAACTCTCCACATATTAGTGAAAAGAGGGAGATAGGGAGTCTACTTCCCACCTTGTCAAACATGATTTTTACATTAAGTATGAATTAAAGAAATTAAGTGTGGTAGAATAGATCTGGTCAAAGCACGACATGAGAGGGTAGGTTGGGGGGAATGTTGCAGTTACAGAGATAAAAGGTTTTATATACACTGCTCAAAAAAATAAAGGGAACACTTAAACAACACAATGTAACTCCAAGTCAATCACACTTCTGTGAAATCAAACTGTCCACTTAGGAAGCAACACTGATTGACAATAAATTTCACATGCTGTTGTGCAAATGGAATAGACAAAAGGTGGAAATTATAGGCAATTAGCAAGACACCCCCCAAAACAGGAGTGATTCTGCAGGTGGTGACCACAGACCACTTCTCCGTTCCTATGCTTCCTGGCTGATGTTTTGGTCACTTTTGAATGCTGGCGGTGCTCTCACTCTAGTGGTAGCATGAGATGGAGTCTACAACCCACACAAGTGGCTCAGGTAGTGCAGTTCATCCAGGATGGCACATCAATGCGAACTGTGGCAAAAAGGTTTGCTGTGTCTGTCAGCGTAGTGTCCAGAGCATGCAGGCGCTACCAGGAGACAGGCCAGTACATCAGGAGACGTGGAGGAGGCCGTAGGAGGGCAACAACCCAGCAGCAGGACCGCTACCTCCGACTTTGTGCAAGGAGGTGCACTGCCAGCGCCCTGCAAAATGACCTCCAGCAGGCCACAAATGTGCATGTGTCTGCTCAAACGGTCAGAAACAGACTCCATGAGGGTGGTATGAGGGCCCGACGTCCACAGGTGGGGGTTGTGCTTACAGCCCAACACCGTGCAGGACGTTTGGCATTTGCCAGAGAACATCAAGATTGGCAAATTCGCCACTGGCGCCCTGTGCTCTTCACAGATGAAAGCAGGTTCACACTGAGCACATGAGCACATGTGACAGACGTGACAAAGTCTGGAGACGCCGTGGAGAACGTTCTGCTGCCTGCAACATCCTCCAGCATGACCGGTTTGGCGATGGGTCAGTCATGGTGTGGGGTGGCATTTCTTTGTGGGGCCGCACAGCCCTCCATGTGCTCGCCAGAGGTAGCCTGACTGCCATTAGGTACCGAGATGAGATCCTCAGACCCCTTGTGAGACCATATGCTGACACATGCACATTTGTGGCCTGCTGGAGGTCATTTTGCAGGGCTCTGGCAGTGCACCTCCTTGCACAAAGTCGGAGGTAGCGGTCCTGCTGCTGGGTATTTGCCCTCCTACGGCCTCCTCCACGTCTCCTGATGTACTGGCCTGTCTCCTGGTAGCGCCTGCATGCTCTGGACACTACGCTGACAGACACAGCAAACCTTTTTGCCACAGTTCGCATTGATGTGCCATCCTGGATGAACTGCACTACCTGAGCCACTTGTGTGGGTTGTAGACTCCGTCTCATGCTACCACTAGAGTGAGAGCACCGCCAGCATTCAAAAGTGACCAAAACATGAGCCAGGAAGCATAGGAACTGAGAAGTGGTCTGTGGTCACCACCTGCAGAATCACTCCTGTTTTGGGGGGTGTCTTGCTAACTGCCTATAATTTCCACCTTTTGTCTATTCCATTTGCACAACAGCATGTGAAATTTATTGTCAATCAGTGTTGCTTCCTAAGTGGACAGTTTGATTTCACAGAAGTGTGATTGACTTGGAGTTACATTGTGTTTTTTAAGTGTTCCCTTTATTTTTTTGAGCAGTGTACATTTTAATTATAGGCATACACAGTTTGAGTTTTCGTGTGCACTATTTTGCACGGCATAACCATAGATATAGAACATGAGTAAACAAAACATTAGGAACACCTTCCAAGTGTTGAGTTGCCCCCTCTTCTGCCCTCAGAACAGCCTCAATTCATAGGGGCATGGACTCTACAAGGTGTCAAAAGCATTCCACAGGGATGCTCACTCATGTTGACTCTAATGCTTCCCACAGTTTTGTATTTAACTAGGCAAGTCAGTTAAGAACAAATTATTATTTACATTGACGGCCTACCGGAGAACAGTGGGTTGTTCAGGGGTAGAACGACAGATCTTTACCTTGTCAGCTCTAGGATTTGATCCAGCAACCTTTCTTTTACTGTCCCAATGCTCTAACCACTAGGCTACCTGCCACCCCTGAATGTCCTTTGGGTGGTGGACTATTCTTGATACACACAGGAAACTGTTGAGCTTGAAAAACCCAGCAGCGTTGCAGTTCTTGACACACTCAAACCGGTGCACTTGGCACCTACTACCATACCCCTTTCAAAGGCACATAAATCTTTTGTCTTGCCCATTCACTCTCTGAATGCCACACATACACAATCCATGTCTCAATTGTCTCAAGGTTTAAAAATATTTATTTTACCTGTATCCTCCCCATCATCTACACTGATTGAAGTGTATTTAACAGGTGACATCAATAAGGGATCATAGCTTTCACCTGGATTCACCTGGTCAGTCTATGTCAATGAAAGAGAAAGTGTTCTTAATGTTTTGTACACTCAGTGTATAGCTCTACGGACTTAACCATGTGACCTCCATGTGCTGCACTCAAGCACCTGGTCTTTAGCCTATTATAATCGCTTGATGGCAGCAAAGTAGTTTGCACTATCACACTCCACTGTATAATGCACTCAGTAAACCCAGGATGGTAGTACAATGATTTGACATGCCCATATGCACACATCCGAAGCTATTTGCTATTTTATGAGATGCAGCTGGAATCTAAGTTGTCCTAAGTGTGTGCGTGTACATATACATTTGAGTGCGTGTGGTATGTGTGTGTGGGTAGTGATTCCGATCGTTACAAGCATTTGGGGACATTGAGGGAGATTGGGAATAGAAAGAATCACAGCACACACCATAAGTTTGGCTCATCTGAGAAATCAACACTGCATTCAAAGTCATTACATCCTCTTTTTGCTGGCAGTTTACAAGTTTCTGTTATGGAGTCTCATCAAAGATAACATCTAATGATCAAAGCCAATGATGCTTGTCTGTGTGAATAACGATGTTGCCAGAACAGCTTGTGCTGTGTTACATCCTAGGGCTAGGGGGACTGGTGATGTGTAATCAGGGAAAGGTTATTTTTTGACCTTGGGTTGAAGCTGGAGCTTATCTCAAATTGTGCTCATAGCTCCTTCTTCAGATCAAAGGGCTGTGAAGGACAGTTGAAAAAGCCATTTCACTGTGGTATCTCTGTATGAACTACTGTAATGTAGCTGGCCAAATGAGCGTGGAGGAATTCAAGTGTCAGAGTATTTACTCTAGCTATGACTTCAGGATTTCTGATTGCACAACTTGCTCGGTGTGACCCCTGTGGCATCTGAACTGAAAATAACCTTAATTGATTTAACTTTTTAAAATGGAAAAATAGACAGTGCATTGTTTAATGAGACACCTCTAATAAATCTTAATGAAATTACCATTTCTGTTTGTTTTCTTTTGTCATTTCCAGTGGACTGTATTGGTGTGAAGGCTAACACACAGGGATTCCAATGCCTTCCAAACAACAATCTACGATGGGGAATTGAAGAGGGTGAGTAGGATTATGAACTGTTAATCAAGTGTTTGCTTTGCTTTTATTGACATGCCTACAGAAATCTATACTGCCCTACAAAGGCAAAATGCAGTAACTACGCCAACAGTGAAACTGACAAAAACGACTTTAACGTTTTTTTGATAGCCAGTCAAATATGTTGTAGGTAGATAAGTGATAATGCACTGATGTATCATCTTATTATGAAGTCATTTTAATGCATATTGACCATGACCACTGATTTGACCTATGACCCCTAAAATGCAGATACAAAACTCTGCCATTGTATGACCTTAAACAACTACAGTGCATTCGGAAATTATTCAGATCCCTTGACTTTTTACACATTTTGTTACGTTACAGCCTTATTCTAAAATGGTTTAAATAAAACATGTTCCTCAATCTACACACAATACCCCATAATGACAAAGCAAAAACAGGTTTTTAGAAATTTTTGCAAATGTATTAAAAATAAAAACAGACATACCTTATTTACATAAGTATTCATACCCTTTGCTATGAGAGTTGAACTTGAGCACAGGTGCATCCTGTTTCCATTGATCATCCTTGAGATGTTTCTACAACTTGATTGGAGCACCTGTGGTAAATTCAATTGATTAGACATGAGTTGGAATGGCACACACCTGTCTATATAAGGTTCTACAGTTGACAGTTCATGTCATAACAAAAACCAAGCCATGAGGTCAAAAGAATCGTCCGTAGAGCTCCGAGACAGGATTGTGTCGAGACACAGATCTGGGGAAGGGTACCAAAAAATGTATGCAGCATTGGAGGTCCCTAAGAACAGAGTGGCCTCCATCATTCTTAAATGGAAGATGTTTGGAACCACCAAGACCGTTCCTAGAGCTGGCCGCCCAGCCAAACTGAGCAATCAGGAGAGAAGGGCCTTGGTCACTCTGACAGAGCTCCAGAGTTCTCTGTAGAGATGGTAGAAGCTTCCAGAAAGACAACCATCTCTGCAGCACTCCACCAAATAGGTCTTTATGGTAGAGTGGCCAGACAGAAGCCACTCTTCAGTAAAAGGCACATGACAGCCCACTTGGAGTTTGCCAAAAGGTACCTAAAGGATTCTCAGACCCTGAGAAACAAGATTCTCTGGTCTGATGAAACCAAGATTGAATTCTTTGGCCTGAATGCCAAGCGTCACGTCTGGAGGAAACCTGAAACCATCCCTACATTGAAGCATGGTGGTGTCAGAATCATGCTGTGGGGATATTTTTTAGCAGCAGAGCAAAGTCCAGAAAGATCCTTGATGAAAACCTGCTCAGGACCACAGACTGGGGCGAAGGTTCACCTTCCAACAGGATAACAAGCCTAAGCACACAGCCAAGACAACGCAGGAGTGGCTTTGGGACAAGTCTCTGAATGTCCCTGAGTGGCCCAGCCAGAGCCCGGACTTGAAACCGATCGAACATCTCTGGAGAGACCTGAAAATATCTGTGTAGCGATGCTCCCCATCCAACCTGACAGAGCTTGAGAGGATTTGCAGAGAAGAATGGGAGAAACTCCCCAAATACAGGTGTGCCAACATTGTAGTGTCATACCCAAGAAGACTCAAGGCTGTAATTGCTGCCAAAGGTGCTTCAACAAAGTACTGAGTAAAGGGTCTGAAGATGTGTTTTTGCTTTGTCATTATGGGGTATTGTGTGTAGATTGATGAGGGGAAAAAAACAATTGAATTAATTTTAGAATAATGCTGTAACATAACACAATGTGGAAAAAGTCAAGAGGTCTGAATACTTTCTGAATGCACTGTATATGGGTAATGCAAAAGCAAAGTACAATATCTACAATGTAATTGTGTTTTTCCAAATTTCTTGTTGTTTTTCTGTTTGATGGAAACAGTATGTGTTCTAAATACATTCCAACTGTATTTAATGATTTCATGTAGTTATGTTTTCATGTTTTGAAGGTTGTATTGTTGTAACCCTCATTAATTTCTTCGCCATAAGGTAAGGACTATTTCATCACGCATAATGTATATACTTAAAAAGTAATATTTCATTTTGTGAAGTATCTACAATCTGTTAATGTGTTCATCCAACTTTCTTATTGTTTTTCTGTTTGACTTTGTATAGTCATTTATTTGACTTAGTGGTCATAGGTCACATCAGTGCTCATGCTTGATAGGCATAAAACATGACTTCATAATAAGATGATACATCAGTGCGTTATCACTTGTCTGCCTACAACATATTTGGCTGGACGGCAAATAAACTTTAAAGCAATTTTTCTGTTTCACTGTTTCAATAGTTACTTAGTTACTTCTCTTATGGCAGAGCGGGTAACTGCAGTCAAAACATAGTGGAACATAGCCCTGGTTTTTACTTAGATTTTGTAGTTATTGCAAATTTAACACTGAAAATAATTGATGGTGATATCGAATCGTTTCACCTTACTGTCCAAAAGCATTGTATGCAGCTGGCAATACACTCGTATCCGCCGTGGACCGGTTCGTACCTAAAACATTCTCCATTTAGTCCTGAAGGTTGCGTATCGCTTTCAGCCAATCAGGTTGCAGCAAATAAAATTAAATAACATCAAATCATATCAAATTTCTTTGGTCACATACACATGGTTAGCAGATGTTATTGCGAGTGTAGCGAAATGCTTATGCTTCTAGATCCAACAGTGCAGCAGTATCTAACAGATAATATATAACAATTCCACAACAAAACCTAATACACACAATCTAGTAAAGGAATGGGATAGGAATATACAGTTGAAGTCGGAAGTTTACATACACCTTAGCCAAATACATTTAAACTCAGTTTTTCACAATTCCTGACATTTAATCCTAGTCAAAATTCCCTGTCTTAGGTCAGTTAGGATCACCACTTTATTTTAAGAATGTGATTTATTTCAGCTTTTATTTCTTTCATCGCATTCTCAGTGGGTCAGAAGTTTACATACACTCAATTAGTATTTGGTAGCATTGCCTTTTAAATTGTTTAACTTGGGTCGTTTCAGGTAGCCTTCCACAAGCTTCCTACAATAATTTGGGTGATTTTTGGCCCATTCCTACTGACAGACCTGGTGTAACTGAGTCAGGATTGTTGGCTTCTTTGCTCGCATACGCTTTTTTAGTTCTGCCCACACATTTTCTATAGGATAGAGATCAGGTCTTTGTGATGGCCACTCCAATACCTTGACTTTGTTGTCCTTAAGCCATTTTGCCACAACTTTGGAAGTATGCTTGGGGTCATTGTCTATTTGGAAGACACATTTGCGACCAAGCTTTAACATCCTGACTGTTGTCTTGAGATGTTGCTTCAATATATCCACGTAATTTTCCTGCCTCATGATGCCATCTATTTTGTGAAGTGCACCAGACCCTCCTGCAGCAAAGCACCCCCACAACATGATGCTGTCACCCCGTGCTTCACGGTTGGGATGGTGTTCTTCGGCTTGCAAGCCTCCCCCCTTTTTCCTCCAAACATAACGATGGTCATTATTGCCAAACAGTTCTATTTTTGTTTCATCAGACCAGAGGACATTTCTCCAGAAAGTACGATCTTTGTCCTCATGTGCAGTTGCAAACCATAGTCTGGCTTTTTTATGGCGGTTTTGGAGCAGTGGCTTCTTCCTTGCTGAGCGGCCTTTCAGGTTATGTCGATATAGGACTTGTTTTACTGTGGATATAGATAATTTTGTACCTGTTTCCTCCAGCATCTTCACAAGGTTCTTTGCTGTTGTTCTGGGATTGATTTGCACTTTTCGCACCAAAGTACGTTCATCTCTAGGAGACAGAACGCGTCTCCTTCCTGAGCGGTATAACGGCTGCATGGTCCCATGGTGTTTATACTTGCGTACTATTGTTTGTACAGATGACCGCGGTACCTTCAGGTGTTTGGAAATTGCTCCCAAGGATGAACCAGACTTGTGGAGGTCTACAATTTTCTTTCTGAGGTCTTGGCTGATTTCTTTTGATTTTCCCATGATGTCAAGCAAAGAGGCACTGAGTTTGAAGGTAGGCCTTGAAAAACATTCACAGGTACACCTCCAATTGATTCAAATGATGTCAATTAGCCTATCAGAAGCCTCTAAAGCGATGACATAATTTTCTGGAATTTTCCAAGCTGTTTAAAGGCACAGTCAACTTAGTGTATGTAAACTGTATTAGTATAAATATATGGATGAGCAGTGACAGAGCTGCTAAGAGATAGTAAATAGATAGTAAATAATAGATAGTGAAGGATACAGTATACAGTATATACATATGAGATGAGTAATGTGAGATATGTAATCATTCTTCAAGGGCATTATTAAAGTGACTAGTGTAACACATGAGAGTGAGAGACAACAGACAGACAACAGGAGCAAAGTGACGCACAGAGTCTCTGCAGCAGCCTGGGACAGCCTGGTCAACAGTAGTGCACTAAGTAGGGAATAGGGTGCCATTTGGGACACAGGCAGGGAGAGAGGTCAGTGACCTCACACTGCACATGTGTCTGGATGATCTTCTTCTACGTGCAGTATTGAGCTCTCAGTTCACCACAACCAATGCCATGAGAATACCAAGTATGATGTTATGTTTTGAAGGGAAAGCCTGCAGCTAAACAACAAATAGTAGCTGTTGATGAAATGGAGATCATGATGCCCCGGGATTAGGAACAAACTAAATTGGAAACAAATCTGCAACAACATGGAGTAACATGGAGTAAAGAAACAAGCTTTGATCCCTGACACACTGACACTAAGCTGGAGAGCTAGAGAGGAGAGGAGGGGGGGGGGGGGGGGGGGGGGGGGGGGGGGGGGGGGGGAGTACTCAAAGGCTGTCTGATCAGAACCACAGCAGGGCAGCATTCTCTAGTCAGTTTGAAGAATATAGTGGTGCGGACCCATAAGTGAACATCAGAGGGCTTTTCCACTGTCTGATAATAAACTCCATGTGTTTTCACAGCCGACCCCTGTAATTTGCTGGGCTGTGCCAAATTAACAGCACACATTTGTGTCCAAAATCTGCCTAACTGATTTCATCAACCTACCTATCTTTTTTGTGGGGTCTGTGGTTAATAAACGAAAGAAGCAGCATTTTCAGCTGGGATTTTTTTGTCTAAGTGCACCAGAAGGTAAGATACGTGGTGCGAAAGGCACTCACTTGGAATCTGTGCTGCATTTGCCCCTGGCGGAAACACTGCTCATTAAATTTTAAGAGTAATTTTTGGTCTTCTAGTGGTGTTGTTGGGGGGAGGGGCAGAGATCTGATTCTATAGTAGATAGTAGATGAGAAGGAAGCATGAACAACATTTATTATTGGATTAGACATGCTGGAAATCTAGGGGTTTTGGGCTAGTAGTGTATTTACAGTAGACTTAAGGTGGAAGCATTAAATTGTAACCTGCCTCTAACATAATTCCAAAACTGTACTCAAGTACTATAGCTTTAAGGTACTGAGGCGAGGACACCAGTCTCAAGACATATTGGTTTGACATGTTGATGACAAGCATAATATGTTACAACTGATACTGCTCACTTGACTTCCTCAATCCTTCATACTGGTAAATATTGGTTGAAGGCTGCTTATTGAATATATGAAGAGATTCATAAAAAGTGATTAGTGTCTTCTGTACATGGTGTCTTCTGTACATGGTGTCTTCTGTACATGGTTTCTTTAGTACATGGTGTCTTTAGTACATGGTGTCTTTAGTACATGGTGTCTTTAGTACATGGTGTCTTTAGTACATGGTGTCTTTAGTACATGGTGTCTTCTGTACATGGTGTCTTCTGTACATGGTGTCTTTTGTACATGGATGACCACCTACAGTATATGAACCTGTGACATGCTCTAATTCTAGTACACTCACTGGAGATTAGCAGGAAGACAAGGATGGGAATCAGCTACCCAGGTAGGGTACTGTACCTCATCTCACAGCTGTGGTGTGACTGTGAAAGCCAATGGGGCTGCTCAGAGATGTCTGGCACTGTGGTTAATACGTGGTGAGGTGTGAAATTCAGCTCCGTATGATCATTCATCCAGCTGAAAGGCTTTGTCTGCACACCAAATGACACCCTTCCCTGGGTCGTTCCACGAAAAGAGTGCCTTTTGATATTTGAAGTAGATATTAAAAGCATGTCATATTAAATTAAGTGCTCTTTAATATAGAATTCAATAAATCCGTTTTTTATATATGAATAAAGACTTGCTAAAGTGCCAAAATGTAGCATTTTAACATGTCCCTCACATGCTGACTAGACCGGGCACGCACGTGCGTCTGCGTGCACCTTCGCACGCATGTTGATTTTGTCCATCCACACCAAACGCGATCAGGACACGCAGGTTGAAATATCAAAACTAACTCTGAACCAACTATATTAACAGGTCGAAATGCATGAAACAGTCATGGCAATTTAACTAGCTTGCTGTTGCTGGCTGATTTGTCCTGGGATATAAACATTGGGTTGTTATTTTACCTGAAATGCACAAGGTCCTCTACTCCGACAATGAATCCGCAGATAAAAGGGTTAAACTAGTTATCCACATGGGTATATGCTCCTAAAAACCAATGAGGAGATGGGAGACGTGGGACCTGCAGCTCTTGTCATGGGTCACAAATAAAACCAAGAAACATTTATTTTGCAACGCTCCTGTCCCTTCTAAAAAGATTTTAACCAAATTAACTCCAACATTTCACCAAGTTTTACCATCATTGTAAAGCCCTATTTATTTTGTTGCTTTGACGAAGTCATTTCTGAAGATTATAATTTAATTAATGATTAGTGATTAATTTACGTCTGTCCCTCATTTTAAGGTCAACTCTCGTTTTAATATGGTGAAACTATTCTTTTTTAAACATTTTTTTTCTCCAAAAGAAACACTGAACATCTGATAGTCAAATCATCAGTGTTGTATTACTTGAGACCGGTCTCGAGTGTCTCGGTCTTGTCTCAGAGTCATACATTTGTACTCGGTCTTGACTCGGTCTCGTACAGTGAGGATTCGTAATTTCTTCCCAGAGACCAGCCGAGACCAGTGGAGTAAAAAAATCATAATTAGCTGCTTCCATTTGGTCAGCGCATAAAACCGCTTCGCCACGCCAAATATATACACTCCTTCCTTTAAACATTATCTTTAACTGTTTTAGACATGTTTGCGCAGTGGCGAACCAATAGGCCTTCAGGGTGTGACACGTTGGTGATTCTGAAAGGACAGCAACCGTAATACCAGCGCACTCTTGTCAGTGTGCACTTTTTGTAAACACAAAGGGCCCGTGGTGTAGTGGAGAGTATACACATGTATAAACCGTATACCCACTTTTTCTTCAGTGGGCATTGCGCATACTCGCTTCTTAATCCCTACTGATGTGTATCAAAGTAGTGTAGTGGAGGTATACAACTTATCAATTATGTAGTACAATAGAAAAAGCGTGCACAAAGTAGCCTACACAATCGCAAAGCAAGTTAAATATATTCACATGCACATACCCTAGTTTTAACGAAATATCATCTGCAGGCAGCAAGACTGTGCAGCTCTCAACTAGTTTTAGAATGGAGCAGCTCACAGAAGAATACATCTGTAGACTGTAGGGTAGCAAATGCGTTTCAATTCATGATATTTACCAGTAAATGCTAACAAAGGCAACAATGGGTATGTAACTAGGTATTGAAAAAGTTTATTCCTAAGTGTTGGTTAGTAGGCTATTTGTGATGTGCAATTACCATCATGCACAGTTTGTATCAGGGGTGTAGATATGGATGGGCCTGGGTGGACAAAGGTCCACCCACTGGGGAGCCAGGCCTTGACAGATCCACCCAATCAGATTGATGTGGTGTAAGCGTTGTTGTGGATTTAGACCCTCAAATATTTTTTTTTTCTATTTTAATTGAGAGGGAAAATCTGAAAATCTATAGGAAAACGAATAAAAATGATTTTCCATCTCTGGGCGGACTGTTTGGGAAAACTAGAGTATACCTACTTCTCCAGGCAACACTACACCACTGCATAGGGCCGATAAAAAGACAGCAGTCACACACAGCATGATGTTAAACAATAAATAGTCCATAAACTCAGGCATAATAAGCTAGTAGGTCCCAATCATAAGAGTACAAAAACACAACCATTAAACATTTCCCAATTGAAATGTACAACTACTACTTCCATTTGCAAAAAGCATTTCACGTTTAGCACACAAAGTAACCTGTGACCTAAAGCTTATAGTGGGAACTGCCTCCGTTTTAACTACTTTGCAGATATGAAACATACAGATATTTGTAAAAAAATAGGTTATATTTGATTCAACGTTCCATGACGTAAACAAAGGCATTGTTGGCAGAATAGATGGATGGAGTTCAATACATGATTAATATCATTTATCAATATATTTCTTGGTAGTGCAAAAAATATTGCTATCAGGTTGTAAATCACAGGTGGCCTGGTACATTGTTTGCTGCCTCTGACTGACTGACATTTTTCCTCATATTGTTTTTAGGTGACTATGCACAGCTAGAGATGCAGGTATCATTTGGTTAGCTAGCAAGAACTTGAACGACTGTTATCCAGTTAGCATATCTTTTGCGTTCGCAAATTTACTCTGGCTACTCACTCTACTACGATTTCAGAGCACTCTCGCCTGAGTGTGCCACAGCGCAAAAAAGCTGATGAATTTACGAACGCGCAACACCTGCTGAATATGACCAGTGTCAGTAAATTTTGCCAAAAAAGTAATAGTAAAGAACACTCCAGACAACATTAAACAACCTAACCAGTTCTGCTTTGGCGAGTAAAATGGTCAGAGTGAGGTGTTCTGTCATTTGTGTCTGGAAGTAGATAGCTAGCAAGCTAGACAACTTTAGATTTTCAACTTGGGTGCTTGGTTGGGACAAGCATGCATTGGCAGGCAAGCTGCTGATTTTGGACAGCCAACTAGCTGAAAAAGTTTGAGGGTTTATCTAATCTTCCTTCATTAAATCCTTGCTCTGGATAGCATTAGTTGTTGATCTTATTGATGTGCATAACTGAGGGAGAGAGAGCTTACCTTCTCATGGTTGTTTGATCAATAGGACTGTACAGTTCCTAAAATGTAAGAGGACTTCCGTGGTGTTTACATATTTGCGATGTATTTTGTGGCTTTTGGTAAATGCGTTCTAATGATCTAACGTCGCGCTGTTGCAACTGCCTGTAAACACACAGTAAGGTTCATAGTGAATGATGGCAAGCCTATGTGGCAAATGGCTTGTTTGTATAAAGGCCTACTGTAGCTCTGATTGGCTATAGCGCACCGGTCTGTGTAGACTCCAGCTCTGGACAAGACAGATGTTTTTATTCAGTTTTATTTACTGCAGTGTCTATTAATTGTTCAAAAGCATGGCCGTTTTGCCACTCTATATTGCTAAAGAGTTTTCACAAATGCCTCAGTATACGTAATTCCCAATCCCTCTAAGAATTTATGAAAATGTGAAAATGACCATATCTACGTGGTTGCTTGTCCAAAAATGTGTCATATTGTATGTGACATATAAGTGTCATATTCTTCCTGGGGGAGTATATGACCTAAAATGCTAAAATGCTGTCAGTTCCACTTAAAATGCAACAATGTTTCACACACACGTTAATTTCAAAGAGATGGCTAACAACAGCAACCGCGCAGCAATAAAAAACACAGTTCCACTCACCAGATGATGATCATTTGAAACTTAACTTCTTGTTGAAAGTTATTCTTGAAAAGATAGAAGCTAACAAATGAACAACATCCTCTTTGATAACAGCTGCTGCAAACTAGCCAACAACAAAAGCTTGCTAGCTAGGCCGTGGGAAATCTTAAGTTTTTGTAAAAATGGTCCCACCCATTAAGTCAAAATGTGATTGGTTGATTCCACTGTCACTCAAACATTTTGCCCGAATAAAGTTGAATGGCAGATGCCTTGATCTAGCTTCTGATGGCTTAGCAAATGGCTGACTTAGCTAGCTAGATTTATCTCCCCTGAGACAGCAAATAAAAATCCTGATTGGATATGTTAACCCTTTCCTTTCCCCAAGAAACTGAAGAGATTAAATAAGAACATAATTGAAAATAATATAATTATAATTATTATACACCGCTCAAAAACATAAAGGGAACACTTAAACATTTGTGGCCTGCTGGAGGTCATTTTGCAGGGCTCTGGCAGTGCTCCTCATTGCACAAAGGCGGAGGTAGCGGTCCTGCTGCTGGGTTGTTGCCCTCCTACGGCCTCCTCCACGTCTCCTGATGTACTGGCCTGTCTCCTGGTAGCGCCTCCATGCTCTGGACACTACGCTGACAGACACAGCAAACCTTCTTGCCACAGCTCGCATTGATGTGCCATCCTGGATGAGCTGCACTACCTGAGCCACTTGTGTGGGTTGTAGACTCCGTCTCATGCTACCACTAGAGTGAAAGCACCCCCAGCATTCAAAAGTGACCAAAACATCAGCCAGGAAGCATAGGAACTGAGAAGTGGTCTGTGGTCACCACCTGCAGAACCATTCCTTTATTGGGGGTGTCTTGCTAATTGCCTATAATTTCCACCTTTTGTCTATTCCATTTGCACAACAGCATGTGCAATTTATTGTCAATCAGTGTTGCTTCCTAAGTGGACAGTTTGATTTCACAGAAGTGTGATTGACTTGGAGTTACATTGTGTTGTTTAAGTGTTCCCTTTATTTTTTTGAGCAGTGTATTATCATTACTATTTTATAAATCCTTAGCCCTTCTCTGAAGGTGTAGAAGACCCATTGTTCCCCACTGTGTTTGGTTAGTAATAACTTGTAGAGTGGCTCTATTTTCCCTCTGCATGCATTTGTTTGTCTATTCTGAATTTCTAAAGAAACCATATGTCGTTCTGAAATGTGAACACAGAATAACTGGACATTTTGAACTCTTATTATGGTGATTTGACAAAAATACACTCATGGTCTTGAATTTGACTTTTCTGGTCTCGGTCTTGACTCAGTCTCGGACCCCGTGTCCCCCTCCCTGTCTCGGTCTTAACTCAGTCTTGACCCCCAATCCGGTCTTGGTCTTGACTCAGACTCGATTTGCTCTGGTCTTGGTCTTGAATAGGTCGCGATTTAGGTTGTCTAGAACATAACACTGCAAATCATAGTGTAACAGTAGGTGAGCTGGTTCTACTCTTTCTGGTCACTTTCTGGTGTTTTGTGGTGGAAAACTGAGTGTGTAGAGCATTACATTTACATTACATTTAAGTCATTTAGCAGACGCTCTTATCCAGAGCGACTTACAAATTGGAAAGTTCATACATATTCATCCTGGTCCCCCCGTGGGAATTGAACCCTGGTCCCCCCGTGGGAATTGAACCCACAACCCTGGCGTTGCAAGTGCCATGCTCTAACAACTGAGCCACACGGGACCACATAACATGTCAACCCTGTTACCCACAGATAGACAAGCTAGAAAGATTTTAACAATTATTTTTTAATGAGGCTTGCATTCAATTGCCACTCCCTGTTGCACACAACAAGCTTCCATTCCCCCTGTCACAACGGGATTTATGGCTGATTTAAGAAGAAATCCTCAACCCTCTTACTTTATTTGCCACTTAATAGGCACTTACTATAGTCATTTTTTCATTTTACCACAATTGTTTTACAACCCCCCTACCCTCCAGAACCCTATGGTCCCTGGTCAAAAGTAGTGCACTATATTTTTTTTACATAACCTTTATTTAACTACGCAAGTCAGTTAAGAAGAAATTCTTATTTACAAGAGTCCATTCTACAGACCTGCACAGTATTCAGCAAACGGATGTATCTAAACCCTGGGCGAGTAGATAGATGCAGAGCAAAATAAACGTGACGGAGAGACTATTGCTTTGTTACAGCACTTCTACAGAGCCACCATGGTTCATTCCAAACATAAATTCATGGTAGCCAGGTTTCTCCGACATTTAGAGCCACCTGCAGTGCTCTGAACAGGGGGATAAGACTGGAGGAGTGGATCGTTGTGGATCCACAGGGAACAAACAGGCCATTTGATGAATACATGTTTCCCATAGTAATTAAGATGTGACTCATACTTTTAGGGTCGAGCAGCAGGATTCTTAGTGTGCACGTGAGTTCCTTAGCTAGCAGTAATTAACAAGCAGGGTGCTGCTCAGAGGCCAGATTAACTCAGACTAGACTAAAAAGACTAAAAACCAGAAGGGCTTCTTCCCCCCCTCCTCTCAGCTTGGTCTCTCTTCTCTCTCTTCACCCAGAGTGATTTCACATTTCCTATGTATGTGTTCTTCCTTATTTAAATGTGCCTTGTCCGCTAGCTAGGCTACATCTAGCCAGAGGATATGCTAATGATGTGCTGACCGTTTCAGGATTAAAACATGGCTGGGTGCACTGAACAATTAGCTGCAGTTTATTCATCATTAAATTACTTTTTTAGACTGTTCAGTGGATTTTCACGACTAATGTTTTTTCTGCTCGTTTTTACCAAGTACAGTTATGACGCGGAGTAAAATGACTATTCTCAATATGATTTCCATGTCTCTCAATATGATTTCCAGGTCTCTGACCTCCTCCCTATAGGCTGTCTCGTTGTTGTCAGTGATCAGGCCTACCACTGTTGTGTCATCGGCAAATGTAATGATGCTGTTGAAGTTGTGCCTGGCCGTGCTGTCATGAGTGAAAAGGGGGTACAGGAGGGGGCTGAGCACGCACCCCTGAGGGGCCCCTGTGTTGAGGATCAGCGTGGCAGATGTGTTGTTACCTACCCTTACCACCTGGGGGCGGCCCGTCAGGAAGTCCAGGATCCAGTTGTAGAGGGAGGTGTTGAATCCCAGGGTCCTTATCTTAGTGATGAGCTTTGAGGGTATTATGGTGTTGAACGCTGAGCTGTAGTCAATGAATAGCATTCTCACATAGGTGTTCCTTTTGTCCAGGTGGGAAAGGGCAGTGTGGAGTGCAATAGAGACTGCATCATCTGTGGATCTGTTTTGGAGCGGTATGCAAATTGGAGTGGGTCTAGGGATTCTGGGATAATGGTGTTGATGTGAGCCATGACCAGCCTTTCAAAGCACTTCATGGCTACAGACGTGAGTGCTACGGGTCGGTAGTCATTTAGGCTGGTTACCGTAGTGTTCTTGGGCACAGGCACTATGGTGGTCTGCTTAAAACATTTTGGTTTTACAGACTCGGACAGGGAGAGGTTGAAAATGTCAGTGAAGACACTTGCTAGTTGGTCAGTGCATGCTCGCAGTACACATCCTGGTAATCCGTCTGCCCCTGCGTCCTTGTGAATGTTGACCTGTCTAAAGGTCTTACTCACATCGGCTACGGAGAGCGTGATGAGAGAAACTACTGGTGCTCCTTATATAAAGTATCGTTGTTGTTATTTTATTGTGTTACTATTTCCTTTTACATTTTTTGTAAAGTTTTCTAACTTTTTAACTCTGCTGTTGGGAACATGGCTCGTAAGTAAGTAATCCACTGTAAAGTCTACATGTGGTATTCGGCGTATTCGACAAATAGTATTTGATTAGATTTTATTTGATTTAGAGAAATGCTGTATTTTTTTAGAGCAAATTATGGACCAAGGACATCTATATCTTCCATTTGGGTTTTCTTTCCCTGCTTCTAGTGTTTGTGCTCTTTCAAGAAATGTAAATCAAGTCGGATAGCTAGCACATTTTCCAAGTTAATAAATATGTTAGCACTACAGGCCTTTGATATTTGCTTGCTCTTTGTTTGGTGAGGAGGGAAAGTACAGAAGCACTTTAATGATAGTGCATGCCTTTAGGACTTGTTTTCATGTGGAACACAAATGGTGGATCTCTCTTTCTTGAAATTTAGCTCTAACTCTTTTACAACCTACATAGCACGAAGACTCAAGGGAGTGTTGGTTGGTAGGAATTAAAGCTTGTTGTTGGAAATATAGTTTTGGTTTCCAATGTAAATCATCGTTGAGGACAACTTTCAAATGATGGAATTAGATTTCCTCTTTTTGAAAGTAATGAAAGCTTTTCATAAGTGGATAATGTATGGAGTTGATGGAGTTGTTACCTATACAGTATGAATGTCTTTATATTCTGTTTTCCTGTCCATTCCCTTTCCTCCCATATCCTTCAACTGTGGTGTGTTAATGCATGGTGATATAGTTTAATTGCAATGGTAGATCCAATATGTTTTAATCTATATCAAAATCTATAGACTCAGCCAGCCAACATTCTGTTCCATTGCCAGAAATGGGAATTAAAAAATTATGTTTGTATTCACATTGATGCTCAGCTGATAAGGGACTATTCTACTTAACAAAGGGATTACATATAGAATGTATTTCTCTTCAATCTTTACTTAAAACGTATTTCATCCAGATACTCATCTTTGCATTTTCTGATTCCTCTCAGCATCAACACCTTCCTTCCACCATTCCCCCATCCACACAGCTATTCCTTCCATTTAAATGTATGCATATTCATATCTTATATGAGCAACGTTTAGCATTGGGTGTAGAAACAGATGGAGGTTCCTCCAGAACAGAATTGCAGGGGAAAGAGGATTGGAGCTGGCTGTTTTCTGTGTGAGAGAAAGCAGGCTGAGCCCACGCTCTGTGCAGGCTGGGATGAATCATAAGAGTGAGTGGGCGGGAAACGCGTTTCGTTCCTCAGACAGGCAGAGATTCTGCTCTGACGTATATCCCTGGCGTACTGGAGAATAAAGCCTCCAGGAAGTTTTTTTTCTGACTTTTTTTTTCTTGCACTTTCTCATTTTAATGTGACTGCATGTATTATGGATGTCTGTACTCAAATGGGATGACATCATCATTGACCTCTGACAACAGACAGGAAGTGTATATGCATACATTACAAACACCTGTGTCATAGAAATACACAACCTCCAAACAGTACCAAACCATTTCTTATCACTTGATGCTAGACTGGACAAAGAAGCTATAAGTGTCCGGTAAATATTGATTGATAGCCTGCAACAGATAATAATTGAGTCTCTCCATCAACCCATGGACTCACACTGACCTGTTGAGACTTGTAATGTACAGGTCATATACTGTAATGGGATAGAGGAGGGTGTAAAACAGTGTGTACACGTGGGTCATGTACTTCCTGAATGTCATCCCAGAGCCAGATTAATGAATGAATGAGGTCAGTGTGCAGAAGACAAGTGATACCGATCTGGAGAGCACATGAGCGGTGTCCTCATGCCGTTGTCTGCTTTGATTAATGGAGCTGCCATCAGAGCGTCTGCTTCCACTGCCAGCTGGGTGATCATCAGTACTCTCCCTCCTGAACACAAATAGCATTGCCTCCTCTGGTATGCCCTTACAGGAACATGGACCTGCTGACTGGATAACAGTGGACTATACCTAGTTTCAGGAGAACAACTAACTATAACGGACTTGGTAGTACACTAGAGGACCAAAATAGATATCCTTACTCTGTGTTGCAAAGGTGTTAGCTTTGAGGGTTTCCCTTGGCAAAGTAATGTAAGAGTTGAGTTTGTCTTTTCTTTCAATGCTGTGATTTTAAAGACTGTTAAAGATACCATTAGGAAATACTGTTTTGAATAGAAATAGTCTGTCTGGCAACTATATGCCTATCAGTGAATATCCCACTGATGTGCTGGCATCTGAACCTTTTATTAACTGGAATTTTGTCATAAATCTGAGAATATGGCTTGGCCAGGCAATAGTCCCTTACTTTGGGGAGCAAAATCAAATTATTGTCACCAGGGTTCATTCGGAGGGTACCATATTAGCCTTGAGGGTGTTCAATCAGATATACATTTTTTTCGAGTGCACACCTTATAGTGTGTGTAAGTTATGAACTGTGTTATTCAATGTCTTGGAGCGTCAGCCTCGAAACCACCATTACATTTATGCACCATGTTATTCAATGTCTTAAGAAACAGCCCAGCAGCACTTAATTGACTATGTTGACCAGCGAGAGCCCCTTAGCTCATTTTCATGATTCTCTGTCTTGCTACTGTGGAAAGGATAGTTTTCTATTGTAGATCTACTGTAATACTAAGATTAGATAAGAGATGTGTCTGTCTTGCTGCTTCAGGGGTGGCTTTTGCACATCTAGCCCGCCTGCTTGACAGTGATTCTCACAGACAAGCCAGTCATGGTAACACAACTCAGTGAAAATTGTTTGTTTCCGATGAATTAGCTTTGAATGTTCAATCGCTGCTTCAAAAATGAATGGTCTTGGTAGTGGATATGATCCCAGTGATATTGTCACACAGCCATGAGACTGAGCATTTTAGAATGCACTATTTAGTATTCCAAAAAACGTATCTTCCCTGGCTTTGCTTTTCCATCCACTTACTCAGCAGCTTTCCTCTTTCAAACATGAGTTCAGTAAAACGTGTTGTTATTAACAGATAAACTTCAAAGACAGTAGTCAATAAAGACCAAAACACTGCGCACATTCTAAGCACATAGGGGATGCCTCTATTTCCCACTAAGTTTGTGATTTTAAACTCTGTTAATAGTGGGGCTGCTTACCTGAAAAATCTTAAAGATCGTGCATTTTGTGATAAAAGCATCAGAGGTAGATTTATATACCCTGAAAAGGTTTAGATTGGGAGCCAACCCAGATTTGGCCCCTCTGGGCATGGTAGAACTATTTTAAATGGCCACCAGCAGTACCATTATTTTACATTTCAGAAGGACTGTTTTGAGATGAAGGCACCAAATTTGGAACAGAAATAGATGTATAGACTCTGAGAAGATGTAGCAGTCCCAGATTTGGCCCCTGTGGGCTGAGGTGGCCATATTGCAAAATGGCTGACTACGGTAACACTATTTTACAGTTCAGAAGTACTGTTTTGAGATAAGCACACCAAATTTAGCACAGAGGTAGATTTATGTACCCTTGAAAGACTTGGATATGGAGCCACCACAGATTTGGCACCTAGGGGCATTGGCAGTCATTTTACAGAATTGCCACAGACGGTAATGCAATTTTACAGTTCAGAAGGCTTATTTTTTCATAAACACAACAAATATGGCACAGAGGTACACTACCGTTCAAAGGTTTGGGGTCACTTAAAAATGTCCTTGTTTTTGAAAGAAATGCAAAGAAATTCCCCATTTGAAATAACATCAAATTGATCACAAATACAGTGTAGACATTGTTAATGTTGTAAATGACTATTGTAGCTGGAAACGGCTGATTTAAAAAAAATGGAATATCTATATAGGCATACAGAGGCCATTATCAGCAACCATCACTCCTGTGTTCCAATGGCACATTGTGCTAGCTAATCCAAGTTTATCATTTTAAAAGGCAACTTGATCATTAGAAAACCATTTTGCAGTTATGTTAGCACAGCTGAAAACTGCTGTGCTGATTTAAAGAAGCAACACTACTGGCCTTCTTTAGACTAGTTGAGTATCTGGAGCATCAGCATTTGTAGGTTTGATTACAGGCTCAGAATGGCCAGAAACAAATAACTTTCTTCTGAAACTCATCAGTCTATTCTTGTTCTGAGAAATGAAGGCTATTCCAATAGAAAAATTGCCAAGAAACTGAAGATCTCATACAACGGTGTGTTCTACTCCCTTCAGAGAACAGCGCAAACTGTCTCTAACCAGAATAGAAAGAGGAGTGGGAGGCCCCGGTGCACAACTGAGCAAGAGCACAAGTACATTAGAGTGTCTAGTTTGAGAAACATCCTTCTGACCAATAAAAATAAAATATTAAAATTGGCAAAATAACACAGACACTGGACATAGGAGGATTGTAAAAAAAAAAATAAAAAAAAAAGTGTTATGGACAGACAAATCTAAGTTTGAGGTGTTCAAATCACAAAGAAGAATATTTGTGAGACGCAGAAAAATGAAAAGATGCTGTAGGAGTGCTTGACACCATCTGTCAAGCATGGTGGAGGCAATGTGATGGTCTGGGTGTGCTTTGGTGGTGGTAAAGTGGGAGATTTGTACAGGGTACAAAGGGATCTTGAAGAAGGAAGGATATCACTCTGCCCTGTGGACGGCGCTTAATTGGAGCCAATTTCCTCCTACAACAGAACAATGACCCAAAGAACAGCTCCAAACTATGCAAGAACTATTTAGGGAAGAAGCAGTCAGCTGGTATTCTGTCTATAATGGCGTGGCCAGCACAGTCACCGGATCTCAACCCTATTGAGCTGTTGTGGGAGCAGCTTGACCGTATGGTACGTAAGAAGTGCCCATCAAGCCAATCAAATTTGTGGGAGGTGCTTCAGGAAGGAAGGGGTGAAATCTCTTCAGATTACCTCAAATTGACAACTAGAATGCCAAAGGTCTGCAAGGCTGTAATTGCTGCAAATGGAGGATTCTTTGATGAAAGCAAAGTTTGAAGGACACAATTATTATTTAAATTAAAAATCATTATTTATAACCTTGTCAAAGGCTTGACTTTATTTCCTAACTCATTTCATTTATGTTTTCATGGAAAACAAGGACATTTCTAAGTGACCCCAAACTTTTGAACTGTAGTGTAGATTTGGGTTCCCCTAAAAAGATTAAGATATGGAGCCACCACAGATTTGCCCCCTGGGGACCATGGCAGCCATTGTACTAAAAGGCTGTAGACAGTACCACTATTTTACAAACTTCTAATTCACAAAAAGAAGTGGCCTATATGTCATGGCCTATACTTCTTGCCCTGGATCTCCCAAAAACCAAAAGGTTCAACATTAACACACAGTATAATACAATGAGTACAGATGGAAACACAGCATTCATGTTGGCCAAATTGTAGAAAACTGTAGTGGAGGTGAGTTAGAATGCTCGTGATGAGGTAGCCCTGCCTGCATCTAAAACTACCTTCAGCCCAAGACAGAACCTTATTTTGGTCTAATGGATAAGACGTTGAGTTCTGAAGCGGGAGACCAGGGTCCACATCCTACCTTTTACTTGAACATGAAATTAAATGGCTACTAAAGCTACTTTGCAATGTCCTTATCAGGAGCAAATTCAGACTTAACTACAGCTGTACCTGGGAAACAGGACAATTCTCTCGAGCTGTGCTTTAGTCAGAGCTGTGCCTGACACACAGAATATTTTACTTTCAACCAGTTCATGAACAAAAGTATTCCACTAATTTAATATAATATTCTGCAATTTGAACAAATGAAAGGCTTTGTCACATTTTAGTATGCCTTGGAATTTTGGTGGTGGCCGTTGATCTGGAACAGCATCTGGTAAAGGTGTACTTCCTGCACCCTAAGGCACCTCCAAAATCATCATTCAGAATTAGTCATTTTTGGGTCAGTGGAGGCAAACACACTCACAGACAGAATATACACCTTTCGAAAGAGATACGTAAGTAGAGCATCAAAAGCCCTGGAACTAACTAGCTAATTTACTAGTGGCTACTAAGCAAAAGGAACTCACCTGACCTGACACCCTCAATTCAAGTGTATGGTCAACCAATGCTGTCTATCAGCCAATGGCAGCCATGTTACAAAAATGTTAGATGTACACAAGGGTCTCTAAAGTATAACATCTAGCCTAATTGGGGTTGAAGGCATTTTGTTAGACGGCTGTCACAGCCCCCATTGGCCAAAGCTGTGGAGCTTCCATATCTACATATTTTTGGGGTACATTAATCTACCTCTGTGCCACATTTGGTGCGTTTATCTCAAAAAAGGTCTTCGGAAGTGTGACATTTTATTTTCAAAAGTGGCCATTGCAAAACGGATGCCACGGAACCCAGGGGCCCGCTCTGGGTCCATTATATCTAGCTCAATTATTCTGAATTGTAAAATAATGGTCCTGCTGGCCGACATTTTCAAAGATAGCTGCCACAGCCCCTGGGGACAAATCTGTGGTGATGTTACATTCAAATTATGACTGTCTATTATCTACTATCTAAGTATGTAGTATCCATCTTGCATATTGAGCCAGTAGTAGAGCAGTATCTGTTGTTAGTGGCAGAGTGAGCCAGGACTCCATGCCTTTTATTGATATTAACCAGTGTCTTTATTGATAACATCCAAAGATGGCAATGCCACTGTTGGCTATATTTAATTTCAGCCATATACAAGCTGTTATTGAAAATATCAGATACATTTGCAGCAATTTTGCAACAACGTTTATAGTTTTAAAATACATATTGTTTCCATGGTGACATGTCCTGTCCTTCCTTTCCTTCAGCGATATTCCCTGAATGTCACGTTGCTGACCTATTTATGTTAGTTTTTGTGTGTTAGTTGGTCAGGACGTGAGGTTGGGTGGGCATTCTATGTTATCTGTTTCTATGTTGGTTTTGGTTTGCCTGGTATGGCTCTTGATTAGAGGCAGGTGGTTTGCGTTTGTCTCTAATTAAGAGTCATATTTAGGTAGGGCATTCTCACTGTTTGTTTGTGGGTGGTTGTCTCCTGTGTCTGTGTCAATGTTTGCACCATACGGGACTGTTTACGGTTTGTTCATTTCATGTAGTCTGTTCCTGTTTATTTCGTTCTTCACGTTGTATGTAAGTTCGTCGTTCAGGTCTGTCTACTTTCGTTTTGTTATTTTGTATCATTTTCAAGTATAGTTCGTTTTGTCTTGTTAAATAAATTCATCATGTCATTTCAACGCGCTGCACCTTGGTTCAATCCCTGCTCCTCCTCTTCTGATGAAGAGGAGGAGGATTATCGTAACAGAACCACCCACCAAATGTCCAGAACCAAGCAGTGTGACTACGAGCAGCGACCAAATAATCAGGACTCGTGGACTTGGGACGATGTTCTGGATGGAAAGGGTGTCTACACATGGGAGGAGATCCTAGCTGGTAGAGATCGCCTCCCATGGGAACAGCTGGAGGCACTGAGGAGAGCGGAGGCTACCGGAGAGAGGAACCGGAGCTATGAGGGAACGCGTCTGGCACGGAAGCCGAAAAAGCCCGTGAGTAACTCCCAAAAATTTCTTGGGGGGGGGCTAAAGGGTAGTGGGCCAAGGGCAGGTAGGAGACCTGCGCCCACTTCCCAGGCTCACCGTGGAGAGCGGGAGTACGGGCAGGCGCCGTGTTAAGCAGTAGAGCGCACGGTGTCTCCTGTACGAGTGCATAGCCCGGTGCGGGTTATTCCACCTCCCCGCACTGGGAGGGCTAGATTGGGTATTGAGCCAGGTGTCATGAGGCCGGCTCAACGCATCTGGTCACCAGTGCGTCTCCTCGGGCCGGCATACATGGCACCGGCCTTACGCATGGTTTCTCCGGTTCGCCTACATAGGCCGGTGCGGGTTATTCCACCTCCCCGCACTGGTCGGGCGACCGGGAGCATTCAACCAGGTAAGGTTGGGCAGGCTAAATGCTCAAGAGAGCCAGTACGCCTCCACGGTCCGGTATTTCCGGCACCACCTCCCCGCCCCAGCCTAGTACCTACAGTGTATACACTACGCACTAGGCTACCAGTGCGTATCCTGAGCCCTGTTCCTCCTCCACGCACTCTCCCTATAGTGCGTGTATCCAGTTCGGTGCCTCCAGTTCCGGCCCCACGCACTAAGCCACCTGTGCGTCTCCTAAGTCCTGTACACACTGTCACTTCTCCCCGTACTAGTCCTGAGGTGCGTGCCCTCAGCCAGGTGCCACCAGTGCCGGTACCACGCACCAGGTATAGAGTACGCTTTGAGAGTTCAGTGTGCCCTGTCCCTGCTCCACGCACTAGTAGGAGGGTGCTTATCATTAGCCCGGTGCCTCCAGTTCCGGCACCACGCACCAGGTCTACAGTGCGCCGTATCCGGCCAGAGCCATCCATCTCCCCAGCGCCATCTGAGCCATCCGTCTCCCCAGCGCCATCTGAGCCATCCGTCTCCCCAGCGCCATCTGAGCCATCCGTCTCCCCAGCGCCATCTGAGCCATCCGTCTCCCCAGCGCCATCTGAGCCATCCGTCTCCCCAGCGCCATCTGAGCCATCCGTCTCCCCAGCGCCATCTGAGCCATCCGTCTCCCCAGCGCCATCTGAGCCATCCGTCTCCCCAGCGCCATCTGAGTCATCCGTCTGCCAGGAGCCTGCAAAGCCGCCCGTCTGCCATGAGCCTGCAAAGCCGCCCGTCTGCCATGAGCCTACAGAGCCATCCGCCAGACAGGAGTCGCTAGAGCCGTCAGCCAGACAGGAGCCGCTAGAGCCGCCCGCCAGACAGGATCCGCCAGAGCCGCCCGCCAGACAGGATCTGCCAGAGCCGCCAACCAGACAGGATCTGCCAGAGCCGCCAACCAGACAGGATCTGCCAGAGCCGCCAACCAGACAGGATCTGCCAGAGCCGCCAGCGAGCCATGAGCAGCCAGAGCCGTCAGAGAGCCATGAGCAGCCAGAGCCGTCAGAGAGCCATGAGCAGCCAGAGCCGTCAGAGAGCCATGAGCAGCCAGAGCCGTCAAAGAGCCATGAGCAGCCAGAGCCGTCAGTGAGCCATGAGCAGCCAGAGCCGTCAGAGAGCCATGAGCAGCCAGAGCCGTCAGAGCGCCATGAGCGTCGAGAGCCGTCAGCCTGTCATGAGCGTCGAGAGCCGTCAGCCTGCCATGAGCGTCGAGAGCCGTCAGTCTGCCATGAGCGTCGAGAGCCGTCAGCCTGCATGGACCTGCCAGAGCCGTCCAAACAGGACCTGCCAGAGTCCTTCAGCCGGGATCTGCCCCTTGTTCCGGAGCTGCCTTTCAGTCCGGAGTTGCCCCTCTATCCTAATCTCCCTCTCTATTTTCATCTATCTCTATAGTCTTATCTATCCCTCTATCTTGATTTATCTCTCTGTCCTGGTGTTATCCTTATTTAATATATTATTAAGAGAATTGTGTGGGGGAAGAAAGAGGGTGGACATTCTTTGTGGGAGGAAGTTAGGATGGATTATGGTGGGGTGGGAACCGCGCCCGGAGCCTGAGCCACCACCGTGGTTAGATGCCCACCCAGACCCTCCCCTAGACTTTGTGCTGGTGCGTCCGGAGTTCGCACCTTGTGGGGGGGGTACTGTCACGTTCCTGACCTATTTATGTTAGTTTTTGTGTGTTAGTTGGTCAGGACGTGAGGTTGGGTGGGCATTCTATGTTATCTGTTTCTATGTTGGTTTTGGTTTGCCTGGTATGGCTCTTGATTAGAGGCAGGTGGTTTGCGTTTGTCTCTAATTAAGAGTCATATTTAGGTAGGGCATTCTCACTGTTTGTTTGTGGGTGGTTGTCTCCTGTGTCTGTGTCAATGTTTGCACCATACGGGACTGTTTACGGTTTGTTCATTTCATGTAGTCTGTTCCTGTTTATTTCGTTCTTCACGTTGTATGTAAGTTCGTCGTTCAGGTCTGTCTACTTTCGTTTTGTTATTTTGTATCATTTTCAAATATAGTTCGTTTTGTCTTGTTAAATAAATTCATCATGTCATTTCAACGCGCTGCACCTTGGTTCAATCCCTGCTCCTCCTCTTCTGATGAAGAGGAGGAGGATTATCGTAACACTGAAGCAGTATGCATGTGTTTTCTTACATATACACACATGCCATACTTTGACAACCCATATTAACACCCCAAACTAAATGCCATGAAAATGTGAAAACATATTACAATAATGCATTGTTTTCTGTAAAACACTTGAAATAGACCTGTATCAACTGTAAATGGTGCAGTAGTGTGTTGATATCCTTTGAGTATACTTGATAGAGCCTTTCACAGCCTTGTTTAGATCCATTAGCGTCACACGGTTACGCCCTTTTCAAGCTTGCTCCGCATGGTGAAATCCATTTGTCAGGGATGCATAGCTACACTGTCTGGGCTGTGGTGGCTTCTGGTTTTCGTGCCTTGCTTAGTAACTAATTCAGACCTGGGAATTCAAGAGTGTTAATATATCTTCTTGATGTATTACCGTTACTGGAAAAGTATCCAGTCAGATGAGACAACCATCAACATTCTGGTCCATGCAACATTCTGGCTCTTATTATTTCAGCTGTAAAATGTATTATTAGTAAGTTACCAGTAAACCACATAATAGCTGTGTTATATTTAAGCAGTAAGGCACGAGGAGGTGTGGTATATAGCCAATATACACGGCTCAGGGCTGTTCTTAAGCACGACGCAACGCGGAGTGCCTAGATACAGCCTTTAGCCGTGGTATATTGGCCATATACTACAAACCCCCGAGGTGCCTTATTGCTATTATAAACTGGTTACCAACGTAATTAGAGCAGTAAAAATAAATGTTTTGTCATACCCGTGGTATACGGTTATACCATATACTGATATACCATATAGTTTACAATCACATTATAATCTAACATTTAAATTGTTGAATCGTTACAGAGAGAAAAAACATAACATGGGCCCCGAGGGGCCCTCAGTGACAAATTAATTAAAATGTGTCAAACTGATCTCATTTATTGATCAAGATTAGTACTGTAACATGTCGGTCAGTTTGTCCTAATATATTTTATATAAAATAATTTCACATCTGAGGTACATGTAATGGAAATGTGTTAGTTCCATAGGTTATGCATATTAGGGTTAAACCAATGACTGTTCACATACAGTACAGGAGAGCATCCAATGATTACACATGTTCTTATGATAATGTCCTACTGAGCAACGCACAAACCTTAAAAAAAACGCCATATAGTGAGAACTGTAGAATCTATGTGGACTCTCAATAGTGTTGGCATGTATTTCTGTGACTCAGGCTTTTGTTTACCGGCTTCCTTAAAGCCAAAAATAACCTCATCTGAGCAGATTCTCTCTCCTCCTACACAGAATTCAAAATGCTTGGCACAGGCGCTTTGAAAACGATCGTCGAGAGGTTTTAGCTGTCAATCTGATGGATTTTTCTGTTTCCATCCCTCCTTTAAAGTGGTGGCAGGTAGCCTAGTGGTTGGAGCGTTGGGGCAGTAACCAAAAGGTTGCTGGATCTATTCTCCGAGCTGACAAGGTAAAATCTGTCGTTCCGCCCCTGAACAAGGCAGTTAACCCACTGTTCCCCGGTAGGCTGTCATTGTAAATAATAATTTGTTCTTAACTGACTTGCCTAGTTAAATAAAGGTTAAATGTATTATTATTATTTTATTTTTTGTGACTTTTTGAACATTCATATCTTGTATATGCTATTGTATTTCAATTGAGTTGTTTTTGCCAATCCCGAAAGCACTACAATGCACAGGCCTAATGGTATTCTATTTATGTCTCTATTCTTCCTGTCGGCCTGATATAAGCAGCTTGGGTCCTTTTAAATCAAATGAACCAAATCATACATCATTTCAGAAAAGCCTTAGACAAACAATATGCTGCTGCAGTGTTGGTACATTGTATACAATGATGTTACTATTGCAGCGGTGTGTTCATAATTTGTCCACATTTTTCTATTTCCCAAACTTTGCGGGTAAAACCAGTTAAAGGCCCAGTCTTTACAACAGGCTCATTCACGTACCTTCCCAAACCACTCATAAAACAGCACTACATGTGTAGATACAGTGTAGCTCATTGTCCTTTAGTTTAGTCATCAAATGAAGTAATGTGAAGAACTTAATCAGATTAATCCAATAACAGTTCCATTCATAAAGCCAGGTCTACATGCTGCTCATGCAATCAATGTCCCTAACCCTAAGCTAACCCTGGCATCTACAGTGAACTCAAAAAGCATTGCTACGGTGATGTTTATTGTCAATAAGAATATAATATGTTTCTCAACACTTCTACAATAATGTGGATGCTACCATGATCACGGATAGTCCTGAATTAATCGTGAATAATGATGAGTGAGAAAAAGCTAGACACACAAATATCATACCCACCAAAAAATGCTAACCTCCCCTGTGTTTGTAATGGTAAGAGGTTAGCATGTCTTGGGGGTATGATATTTGTGTGTCTGTAACTTTCTCACTCATCATTATTCACAATTCATTCAGGACTAGCCATAATTATGGTAGCAACCACATTAATATAGAAGTGTTTAGAAGCATATTCTATTCTTATATACAATAAAAGTGACTCAAATGACACAATACATTATTTACCATTAATTTCTATTGGGCACAAAGTAATCTGAAACACATTCAAAACAAACAGCAAATCCATCCAACAAGTTTGTAGATTTACAAGCTTGATGTAATCATTGCGTGCTAGGAATATCAGGATGGCTTCCCACTGCTTTTCTATCTTGGAGTGGTGATGAATGATAGTCAAAGCAAAGTACAGCCAGGCATTCACTCACAACCTGACAGCACTGAGAATTGGAGACTTTTGAAGACCTTTGACATCAGTGTGTTTCAGTGTGTCACCCTGGCCCAGGCAGCATCATAATAGGCCAGAGCAGGGCTGTAGTGACAGGGAGACGGGTGGAGAAGAGGCCCTCTCATTACAGACAGGTAGAGCTGTGGACCTTTAATGGGTTGGCAGAGGATTGTCAGGAGACATCTTATGATGGATCTCTGCACTTCAGAAGGGACAATAGCAAGATATTGAACCCTCAGTGGCCTGTCACTCCTATTGTAGAAGACACCTGAAATATCATGATTCATATCATAACCCAGCAAGAAAGTTTGTCATTGTTGTTGAATTACCTTTTTACAGAGGGCCAATACCCAGGAAATAGTTACAGAGAGTAGGTCCTTGTTTGATTGGTTACAGACGTTGATACCTTATTTACATTAGTTCTCTTGTTTTTTTATTTTTAGTCCCACCCTTCAGCTCCCCTCAACCCCTCCTGTCTATCTCTGAACACCATACAGTTTTGATTTCTATTTGTCACATATTTTTCAACTGTGCTGTGATGTTTCACAAAAGTTCTGAACCTTTCTATTCTCATAGTTTCTACGGATTGTAAATTAAAGATAACATTATTTGCTAAGAGTATTATTGATTGATTGCTCCAAAACCTCCATAAAAAAGCCAGACTACGGTTTGCAACTGCACATGGGGACAAAGATCATACTTTTTGGAGAAATGTCCTCTGGTCTGATGAAACAAAAATAGAACTGTTTGGCCATAATGACCATCGTTATGTTTGGAGGGAAAAGGGGGAGGCTTGCAAGCCGAAGAACACCATCCCAACCATGAAGCACAGGGGTGGCAGCATTATGTTGAGGGGGCCTACAAACCTGACTCAGTTACACTAGCTCTGTCAGGAGGAATGGGCCAAAATTCCCCCAACGTATTGTGGGAAGCTTGTGGAAGGCTACCCGAAACGTTTGACCCAAGTTAAAAAATTTAAAGGCAATGCTACCAAATACTAATTGAGTGTATGTAAACTTCTGACCCACTAGGAATGTGATGAAAGAAATAAAAGCTGAAATAAATCATTCTGTCTACTATAATTCTGACATTTCACAATCTTAAAATAAAGTGGTGAACCTATCTGACCTAAGACAGGGAATTTTTACTAGGATTAAATGTCAGGAATTGTGAAAAACTGAGTTTAAATGTATTTGGCTAAGGTGTATGTAAACTTCCGACTTCAACTGTGTAACATTCTATTGGTTGCAAGAATTGTATAATAATTTAAATTGAAAAACTCTGTTTTGAATCTGGTGTTTTGTGTGTCAATTCCTAAACCATGTGCCATGGAATTGGTACATCGAAAATCTCTTCCCAAGCAATCTGTATGGCACAGCTATCAATTTTTTGGTCCTTAAATGAAACTGGTATACTTTTTTATTTCTCACAATTTTCTTTAACCAATTGTGGTATTTAATGCAGGGCTAACAGACACGTTCCTTACTTTCTCCCTCTTACACTTGCCTCTTCCATTTTTGCGGTAATGCTGCAATTAGCTGGTTGTAATGTTGGATAGTTGTTACCTTATGGTAATTAGGAACACTTCAAAACCTAATCTGTGCCCCATCATATTACCTATATAGATAGTGCACTGCTTTTGTCAATGGCTCTGGTCAAAATTAGTGCACTAGGGCATAGGGTTCTATTTGGGACGCAACCCTAGCGTTGAAGTATTTGGTATGTTCAGATTATGAACTCGGAATGCAAAGGCAATATGTGAAACAATTGTTGTAATGTCAGGATTCCAAATGTAAATGCTTTTGAGTAATGCTGTCACTGTATGGTTCTTTATCTCAGTTGTTCAGGTAGTCAAGGGTACGTTGCTGGCTCTGAAAAGACATTAGAAAAAAGAGAAAAGCAGTAGAGGACAACTGATCAAAGGAGAGAGCTGAGTCCCACTCTCCTTTGGACATGGGTCTGTCTGTTGACAGCACTCTGATACTGTCTAGCAAGAACTTCCCTCTGTGTGTCTGTCAGATTATTGCCTTGAATTACAATTATCTATTTATCTGTTTGTTAGGAAAAATTATTCTCAGTGGTGATTCAAATGCTCGACGGTATGCTTGGGAATGGGATAGCTAGCTACCGTATCTTTCTATGCTCTCTCCACACTCTCACCCTCTTTCTCTCCCCCCTTCTCTCTCTCTTTCCTATCTCTGTGTGTCTCTTCCCTTTGTTCCATCTGCTCTCCTTGCCTCTGTGTAATGATCCTTTTCCCTCAGAGACCAATTACTCACTAACCGTAACCACTCTCATTAATATTTACTGTATGAAACATACTGATGGATAGTTTTCATGCAACACTATTGTAATTACACATATAGTTAGCTATTCTGTGATTTGGTGATTGTGACATCCAAACCACTGTTTCCACATTTTTGAACAGACCCTTAATATTATTGGACACTCTTTAACATAAAATGTGAAGTATCTAGGATAAGGTTGAGTTGGAAATAATGAGTTACTTCTTTTTCACTTGGAAACTTCAATCAGTCAATCAATCAAATGTATTTATAAAGCCTTTTTAACATCAGCCGATGTCACAAAGTGCTATACTAAAACCCAGCCGAAAACCTCAAACAGCAAGAAAGGCAGGAACCTATGAAGAAACCTAGAGAGGAACCAGGCTCTGAGTGGTGGCCAGTCCTCTTCTGGCTGTGCCGGGTTGAGAAACTTGATTTTATACAGATCCAATTAAGTCTCCTTTACTATAATATTGCCTCAATCAAAACTGTGATGAGGCATTATTATACAACCAAACGCACCACTTGGGTAATCTGGAAAACAGTTGATTTTGACAAGTATTTGACTCTATGTGGTTCCATTGTTTGTGGGGCAGAAAACTTCAAAGTTTCCCATGCTTTAGGATTCAGCAGTGAAGGATAGCTAGGGCACCTTGTTAGAGTTGGCTGTACTGTACAGTACTAGTGGAGCTGTCATCTTATGTTAAAAAGCTATTAAGGATCGGAACCTTTTTTTTTCAATTTTCGCCTAAAATGACATACCCAAATCTAACTGCCTGTAGCTCAGGACCTGAAGCAAGGATATGCATATTCGATCCTGTAGAGGATAAGCAGCCTGCTGCCTGTGGAAGGCCAAGTATGTCAGGGAAGCCAGCATCACATTTTCCCCATGCAGTGGATGGTCCTCTCTGGAGTCAGAGATGCTGCATACTGTACTTCAGATGTCCTTTGGGAGTTCTCTCTCTGAATGTGTTGAAGAGACCACTTCCAAGACTCACACACTGTCTGTGTTCCAAATGACCCATAGGGCTCTGGTCAAAAGGAGTGCACTATGTAGGGCGACAGGTGGTTAGAGCTTTGGACTTGTAACCGAAAGGTTGCAAGATCGAATCCCCGAGCTGACAAGGTAAAAATCTGTCATTTCTGACCCTGAACAAGGCAGTTAACCCACTGTTCCTAGCCCGTCATTGAAAATAACTTGACTTGCCTAGTCAAATAAATAGGTAATAGGGTGCCATTTGTGAAACAGCCACTGTAAAACTTCAGATAATTTCTGTTCCTCCCTAGACAATGGCAGAGTAGATATAAATATATGTATGTGTTACAGCTCTTTCCAATTATTTATATTTTAATACAGTACCAGTCAAAAGTTTGACACACCTACTTATTTTTTTATTACATTTTTATTTAATCTTTATTTAACTAGGCAAGTCATTCATGTTTTTACATTGTAGAATAATAGTGAAGACATCAAACTATCATGTAGTAACCAAAAAAGTGTTAAACAAATATTTTGAGATTCTTCAAAGTAGCCACCCTTTGCCTTGATGACAACTTTGCACACTCTTGGCATTCTCTCAACCAACTTAACCTGGAATGCTTTTCCAACAGTCTTGAAGTAGTTGCCACATATGCTGAGCACTTGTTGGCTGCTTTTCCTTCACTCTGCGTTCCAACTCATCCCAAACCATCTCAATTGGGTTAAGGTCGGGTGAGTGTGGAGGCCAGGTCATGTGATGCAGGACTCGATTACTCTCCTTCTTGGTCAAATTGCCCTTACACAGCCTGGATGTGTTTTGGGTCATTGTCCTGTTGAAAAACAAATCATAGTCCCACTAAGCACAAACCAGATGGGATGGCGTATCGCTGCAGAATGCTGTGGTAGCCATGCTGGTTAAGTGTGACATGAATTCTAAAGAAATCACAGACAGTGTCACCAGCTAAGCACCCCCACACCATCACACCTCCTCCTCCATGGTTCATGGTGGGAACCACATATGCGGAGACTATCCGTTCACCTACTCTATGTCTCACAAAGACACGGCAGTTGGAACCAAAAATCACAAATTTGGACTCATCATACCAAAGGACAAATTTCCACCGGTCTAATGTACATTGCTCGTGTCTCTTGGCTCAAGCAAGTCTCTTCTTATTATTGGTGTCCTTTAGTAGTGGTTTCTTTGCAGCAATTCAACTATGAAGGCCTCATCTCAAACAGTTGTTGAGATGTGTCTGTTACTTGAAGTCTGTGAAGCATTTGTTTGGGCTGCAATTTCTGAGGTGCAGTTAACTCTACTGAACTTATCCTATGCGGTCCTCATGAGAGCCAGTTTCATCATAGCTCTTGATGGTTTTTGAGACTGCACTTTCAAACATCCTGAAATTTTCTGGATTGACTGACCTTCATGTTTTAAAGCAATGATGGACTGTCGTTTCTCTTTGCTTATTTGAGCTGTTCTTGCCATAATATGGACTTGGACTTTTACCAAATAGGGCTATCTTCTTTATACCACCTCTACCTGGTCACAACACAACTGATTGGCTCAAACGCGTTAAGAAGGAAGGAAATTCCACAAGGCACACCTGTTAATTGAAGTGCAATCCAGTTGACTACCTCATTAGGGTGGTTGAGAGAATGCAAAAAGTGTGCAAAGCTGTCATCAAGGCAAAAGGTGGCTACTTAGAAGAATATAAAATATATTTAGTTTTGTTTAACACTTTGGGTTACTGCATGATTCCATATGTGTTATTTCATAGTTTTTATGTCTTCACTATTATTCTACAATGTAGAAAATAGTAAAAATAAAGAAAAAACATTGAATGAGTAGCTGTGTCCAAACTTTTGAATGTTTATATATCTTGCCATTTCCTCTCCACAAACGTAATTTGTGTTAACTATAGACATGATGGCTGCATCAAATACTTAATAAATCAGTACTGTGTGGACTGTCATTATGTGTTTCCAAAACTCTCATTCCTTGGCAGCAGCTAATGGGGATCCCTAATAAATACAAATACAAATACAAAACTAGCTCTCTCTCCCGCCACAGAGAGTGATATCAGGAACCTGGGGTGGATTGGGGGCTGAAGCAGCGGTTCAACCCCCAGTACCATTAGAGGATCACAGTGGCCAATAATAGCCCAATAATAACATGGCTGGCTGCTCACTCTCTGCCACCCGTTGAGCCCCCTTCCTTCCTGCTGTGTGTGGTGCCGTGCGGCCCGGTGTGTGCTGCTTCCTGTCCTGAAGGACGTCACACAATTAACACAGCTGAATGAAGAGCCCCTCTGCCTGCTGCAATTACTCTGATGCGCCTTGCATGTCAAAGAAATGAATCGAGCCGATGTTTGTGCTCTCGTGTCTTTGGTATTTATCTCAAGACGTGTGATTCAAAATACTGTCTCATTGTTAAGTATGTGGTTATGATCTGTTCTGTTGTACAGTGCAACCAGAAGAAGACAGTGAACATATTCTTGTTGTCAGTGTTGGTTGGTGGAGAGGAGGCTTTTCTATTTTATTTTTATACATTTTCTTCGGGTGGGGTAGAGGTAAAAAAAAAAGATTCAAAGAAATACGTACTAAGATAACCCCAACCCATTCCCCCCTCAGTCCCATCCACCCACCTGCATCCTCACCACCCAGAATCCATGTTATAATATTAAATGTTTTCGCAGCAGTGCTGCCTGCCAGCAGTGATCTTCTCTGAGTAATTCAGAGATGCATTGTTAAGTAACATAATAGATGCAAAGCATTTAATATTTTAATTCATGCACTTCGAAACTGCAGGGTACTCCCTCATCATATGAAGGAATGTGTCCACCTGATTTAGGGGACACATGAACAGTTGGGAGTTGGAGCCAATCTCATCATAAAACATTTCCTTGGTGTTAAATACAGTCTGTGAACAAACTGAAAATTTATAAATTGATGGTTCGGATTACGGGACGCGAAGGTCATATTTTTCCATATTCTGTTCCATTTAAAGAGTTGTTCAGATTCAATCTGATCTGTGGCCCTTACCTTTTTAATGGCTAGCTCAGATTATGAACTTTCCAAAGGTTGTTTATATATTATAGAGATCAATCCTTTTGGGAGCCCAGATAATGTTTTTATAAATCCCGTCATTGAATGGTTTGGTAGTTGGGTTTCCCAAGGGACTCCAAAAATTGTTGTATGCAGCATAGTCAAAGTCACCAACGCTCTGGATAACATGAAAACAGTCTAACCAGTTCTTCTAGGGCGAGTAAAATGGTCAGAGTGAGGTGTTCTCTCATTTGTGTCTGGAAGTAGCTAGCAAGTTGGCCAACGTTAGCCAGTTAGCTTGGGTGCTTGACTGCTGTTGTGAGGTCAGAACGCTCGGATCAACCCTACTGTCGGCCAGAGTGTCCAGTGTGCACTCAGAATGCTCTTAGAGCGAAAGGCTCTGAATTTATGAATGGACAATCTGACAATGCTCTGAATTTACGAACAACCAGAGCGCACTCTGAGCGCTCTCTGGCACTCCAGAGTGAATTTTCGAACTCAACCATAGACAAAAGGAGTTGCACGGTAATGTGTATGTATCTTTCAAATCTTGGAATGTTCTCAAACCATTCCAGTTCATGATATTGGTAAGAGTACAGATTACACATTTGGACCATTGGAGTGATGTGAAAGGCCACCTTCCAGATCACAAGGCATTATTGTGAAATATTGGAGTATGGGCATACCATTTTGATACCCAGTTGCAATGTTTGAAGATTTTGCACCAAATTGTGTAAGCAATAATAGGACTAAAGCATAGTTTACATTATTTAAGGGATATATCAGTGAAGACCACCTCTTCCACGGCAATATGAGACACCATATTTCTCTCTATACTGAGCCAGGGGGCAAAATAATCATGTCTAAACCAATTTAGGGCGGGGCGAAATGCTAGTGCCTGGAAATACAATTTAACGTTTGATACGGATGGTCCTGCTACGTCTTTCCATCTTTGTAAATTCCAGTAGCCAGAAGGGGGAGCTATGGGAAGCAGTGAGCTACAGCAACAACAAAAAAATACTCATCAATCTGCACACAATACCCAATAATGGTTTTTAGAAACGTTTGTAAATGTATTAAAAAAATAAAATAAAAAATACCTTAATTACATAAGTATTCAGACCCTTTGCTATGAGACTCGAAATTGAGCTCAGATGCATCCTGTTTCAATTGATCATCCTTGAGATGTTTCTACAACTTGATTGGATTCCACCTGTGGTCAATTCAATTGATTGGACATGATTTGGAAAGGCACAGTTGACAATGCATGTCAGAGCAAAAACCAAGCCATGAGGTCGAAAAGGAATTGTCCATAGAGCTCCGAGACAGGATTGTTTCGAGACACAGATCTGGGGAAGGGTACCAACAAATGTTTGGAACCACTAAGACTCTTCTTAGAGCTGGCGGACCAACCAAACTGAGCAATTAGGGAGGTGACCAAGCACCTGATGCTCACTCTGACAGAGCTCTAGAGTTCCTCTCTGGAGATGGGACAACCTTCCAGAAGGACAACCATCTCTGCAGCACTCCAACAATCAGGCCTTTATGGTAGAGTGGCCAGACGGAAGCCACTCCTCAGTAAAAGTCACATGACAGCCCACTTGGAGTATGCCAAAAGGCACCTAAAGACTCTCAGGTCATGAGAAACAAGATTCTCTGGTCTGATGAAACCAAGATTGAACTCTTTGGCCTGAATTCCAAGTGTCACGTCTGGAGGAAACCTGGCACGATTCCTTTGGTGAAGCATGGTGGTGGCAGCATCATGCTGTGGGGATGCTTTTCAGCAGCAGGGACTGGGAGCATAATCAGGATTGAGGGAAAGATTAACGGAGCAAAGTACAGAGAGATCCTTGGTGAAAACCTGCTCCAGAGTGCTCGGGATCTCAGACTAGGGGGAAGGTTCACCTTCTAACAGGACAACGACCCTAAGCACACAGCCAAGACAACGTAGGAGTGGCTTTGGGACAAGTCTCTGAATGTCCTTGAGTGGCCCAGCCAGAGCCCGGACTTGAACCCGATCAAACATCGTTGGAGAGACCTGAAAATAGCTGTGCAGCGACGCTCCCCATCTAACCTGACAGAGCTTGTGAGGATCTGCAGAGAAGAATGGAAGAAACTCCCCAAATACAGGTGTGCCAAGCTTGTATCATCATAGAAGTCTCCACCAAGAAGTCTCAAGGCTGTAATCGTTGCCAAAGGTGCTTCAACAAAGTACTGAGTAAAGGGTCTGAATACTTATGTAAATGTGTTATTTTTTTTATTTTTTTTATAATAAATTAGGAACATTTTCTAAAAATGTTTTTTCGCTCTGTCATTATGGGGTATTGTATATTGATGAGGGAAAAAACAAACAATTTAATACATTTTAGAATAAGGTTGTAATGTAACAAAATCAGGGTCTGAATACTTCCCGAAAGCACTGTATATACTGTATACTCCGGAGGGACTGTGAAATGAAAAGTGTTAAAAAGAAAATGATCTTTCTCCAAATGGTTCTGGTAGAATAATGGTTTACCCTTACACATTACAAGGGGATAGGATGCCACTTCTTCTGCTCCACCATTGATGTTCATAGAGATTCACTCATGACAATCACATCAAAATACCAGACAGCCAGTCAAAAACATGGGCCCAGGGAAACTAGCTAGTGTCGCAGAGGAAATAAATCACATCTGAACTATGACGGAATTTTTGAAGTGAAGTTTTTTACTCTTTGACATACCCTCTGTGTCTGTCATTCCAATGCTAGGAGCCCAATACTCCTCTGGTTTTGTGAGTGTTTAAATCAAAATAACCTCTCAAAGACTAATGCTTTATTGGTGAAGTAGATTGTGTATGTGTTAAAAAATACTGATTTAGGATCTTAGCTCTCCCCACCGCAATCCTAACCTTCACAATGATTAGAGTAGATATGAGTGATAATTATTAGAGTGCTGTCACGCCCTGACCTTAGAGATCCGTTTTATGTCTCTACTTTGGTTTGGTCAGGGTGTGAGTTGGGATGGGTATTCTATGTTCAATTATTTGTATTTCTATGTTTTGGCCGGGTAGGGTTCTCAATCAGGGACAGCTGTCTATCGTTGTCTCTGATTGAGAACCATACTTAGGTAGCCCTTTTTCCCACCTGTCTTTGTGGGAAGTTGACTTTGTTTATGGCACATCGCCTTTAGCTTCACAGTTTGTTTTGTAGTGTTGTTTTGTTCTGCATCTTTTCTAATAAAGAGAAAATGTACTCTCACCACGCTGCGCTTTGGTCTACTTCATTTGACGGCTGTGACAAGTGCATTGTTTTTGGGAGTATAAAAGCGCATGAACAGAAGGAAAATACAATGTCTACATTTCCAGTTGTTCTAACATTTTGTTGTTGTTTTTCCACCTCTGTCTTTACAGCTCCTATCAGGAACATCATCTGCAGTGGTTCCCAAGCTGGCCCACTGTCTGTGGACTGAACAGACACCATGAAGGGTCTATCAAGCAGCCGCAGCCACCACCATTTGGTCACCTGTGACTCTGGTTCCTATGATGCCCTAGGCCATGGTCACCACCCTGACCGCAAGCCCTACCTGATCAACCAGATGGACATGCCAATGTCCCACCCCTCTGACCACCCCTACTACACCCAGGTCCAGAGCCAGCATAACCAGAGGAACCACACTGCCTTCCCCTCAGACAGTAGTGTGGTGCCCTATGGGACCTTCCCCAGACGACACTACAGCAGCTCACACCACGAGCTGAAGGATCGGATGGGGATGGATGAGTGTGCTGTGGTGCCCTATGGTGTGGGTGTTGGTGTGGGTAACATGCTTCCCAACAAGGGCGTCAACATCCGCCTGCCAGTCAACCTGCTGGACCAGTTTCAGAGGCAGCCGTCGTTCACCAGGGACGGCTACCACACGCTGCAGTACAAGAGGACGGCTCTGGAGCAGCGCAACGACAGCCCCGGACGCATCCGCCACCTGGTCCACTCCGTCCAGAAACTCTTTGCAAAGTCCCACTCCCTGGAGGGGCCAAACTCCAAGCAGGGAAGCATCAATGGCAGCAGGAACAGCCCCGACAGCGAGACGCCACCCACACAGAAGCACCGCAAACGTAGCAAGAGCAGGGAGCGCTGCAAGTCGGCTGAGCCCAAGCACAGGAGCCCCACCTCGGGGTACTGGAGCTCAGACGACATCCTGGATGACCGAGACGTCTGTCACAGCCTGTTGCACAGCCCCACCGGAGTCATGACCATGGGCCGCCACCCGGACAAGTCCCAGTCGCAGTACTTTATGGAGGCCTACAACACCATCAGTGAACACGCCCTGAAAACGTCGCGCAGTAATAACGACGTAGTAAAACACACCTGTGTCCCCTCTCATATCCCCATAAGCATGGACGCCCAGCTCATGAAGAAGAGCTTGTGGTCGTCCAGTCTAACGGTGAGCAGGGCTCGCCAAGTCTACCAGAAGGCCTCAGTTAACTTAGATCATAAAGCACTAGTGAAATCTGAGGCTTGTCAGCAGGAGCGCTCATGCCAGTTCTTGCAGGTATGCAATTCTATAAATTCACCCTTAAACCCAAACCCCCCCTTGCCCACCTACCTACCCCACTGGAGAGGACCTACCCACCTCTCCACTTTCATTTGATTTGAAGAGAGAAGTAAGTGCAAACCAGTAGTGGCCTTACTTCCTTTAGTAGGCTTTTTTTTTAAACCCATCAGTGACTGGCATTATTTCCTGTTTATAAACCTCTTAATTTCATAGATTTCCCAGTTTTTGGGTTCTTTAATTCTTTCCTAATAATTTTGTGTGTGTGTGTGTGTACTGTGTGAATATTCTCCGGAAGTTGTACACAAAGATTACATTGCCAAAACCATCACCTATAAAATTCCACTCACAAAACACGAGACACAGTTTGCACAACAGGAGCACAAATAGCACATCTCTAAATGGATCTAAGCACTCAACTTCAACTCAGTTTATTTACAGAAATATCCAAGTACTGATTATGAATTATTATGTTAATGTAAATAATATGTAAATGTTGTTCTCAACAATAGTTCATCTCCTCTCTTTCTCACGCTCACTTGTTCTACACTGAATGTATTTTCTAATCACTGAATAGGTATATAATGTATACCAGACATGTAGGAGTGGTTTTATGTATGATAGGCTAATAGAAGACATTGAGACATCGAGTAGCAGTCAGCAACACTGTGAACCAGCACATTAGTGGGCACAGACCTAATTGGTCTGCTTAGATGTTTCCCATGTACTCCTTCATATCCTGCTACAGGTGAAGGATCTTAATTTGATTACCCTGTTGCAGGAGAACGTTCCTGCGATGCAGGATATTTGAAACTTGTAGTGTATTTGAGGTTTTAACAGGCTTCTGAAGTTAGTAATTTCCACTGTGAAATTTCAGGCATGATTTTCCCGTACGATAAATGTATCAACCACTACAAAAATATCCATTAATTATAATCCACATAATAATTCACATTTTCTGCTGTAGCAAACAGGTTCAAATTAAGATCCTGTATCTCTTTCTGCTCTATATAGTAACTCTGTTCCCATAGAAACACCCACCAACAATAGTGACAGGATTGATTCGAATGTTGGGATAGGATAGTGGTAGCTGTGTTATCAGTACAAATGGAGACCAATTACCTATATGTCTGTGAGTCGAGTGCCATGTGAGGAAAGATGGCAAAGATTTTATGCAGCATTTTGAAATTATGTTAAAACAATATATACAAAAATAAAACTGGAGCCAAGCATTTTGATTTCTCAAATCTCAGATCTAAACTTCTAAATTAGTGTAGTTATTTTGACAGGGATGTTGTGTTGTGAGTAGACTTGTCGTGTTTAATGTTTGAGTTATGTATTTTAAAGTATTATTGATACTGTATTGTGGACATGAATGTCCAACAGGGAAGACCCCAGTGACAAATACACATGCAAAGTACCCAATTACTGACATATTATTGGAATTATTTGCTGCTGCCTTAGCCAAGCATCACAGCATTTAGATCTCCACATATTCAGCCCCACACTGTGTACAGTGAACGGTTAGCTGCAGTAAATAAAAGTAACCGAAGCTGTTATAGTGGAGTTGTCACAACAACAAAGTGCTGAACACATAAAGTACGATATCTAAGATACAGTACATGTTAGTTCTGTGTGAACTTGTGAAGATAGGCCTATTTCTGTGCCGAGCATGTTATACTGTGTTCTACAGATGTAGGATCTTAATTTGAGCCAGTTTTCTACAGCAGGAAAATAATCCTGCAGCAACAGGAAAGGTGAATTATTATTATGTGGATGACACACTCACCATGTGTCATGTTCATAATGGTCATGTGAGGTGAAATGTGTATATTTTGGGATGTGAGTGCTCAGTCTGTTTGACCTGACCAAGATCCGTTTCGCATCAAAACGTTGTCAACAGCGAATTAGGAGCATAAACAGTGTGCGGGCCTTCCTGTTCTTTATGATTATAATTAATGGACATTCTTCTAGGGGTTGATGCATTTTTTGTTAAGGAAAATCAAGTCTGAAATTTCAAAGTGGAAAGTACCTTTTTAACCCTTTACAGTTGTGGGAATTGTCCTTATTGGATAGGGCTAAATTGAAATGTTTCTTAGAGAAGAAATATCGAACACATATGCATAACCATGGTATCAATTAAAAGGGAACAGTTTGGAGATTATGGGAAAATTATTAGACAAAGACTGAATCCAAAACTTAAAATACGCTGTTGATTTTAGGTGCATTTTACATTTACTGTACTTTTTGCCACATTTGCTGTTAACGAAATCTGAAAATACTCTGGATTCATTCAGTAACATGATAAGAATATTATTAAGGTGCAACATAACACCAAAAAATGAAAAGCGTTTGAGTGAGAGGTCTAACTTGTGTTTCCAAGGGGCCACATACATCTTCAAAGTAATTTAAATGCACTTTTATGACTCAAAGGAGAGTCTTCAGCTATGAGGTGCTTTTTGAGCACCCAACCTGCGCAGTTGAGGAACTACACATATCAAACTTGTAGTCGTTTTCTTTGAAACACAGCCCTGCATCCCCGCCTTTACACAATCCAAAGACGGTCCATTAAAAATCGCAATCTGGGTAAGGTGGGCATAATTTGAAAGCTTGTTCTATTGACTAGCTAAAATATAAAATACGATCTTACAGTGTTAGGATTTCACTAGGCAATTCAGAGAAGCCGGTCTTAATTTTAGTGTGCATAGAATGGCGTCATAAGTGCATTCAGATGTGTGGACTGCAGCAAATTTTCTTCAAAACACAACGAACATAGGCTTATTCTGTTCAGGGCAACCCAGGATGTAACACCATGTATCTTGTAACTGTACATCAAACATAGTGATCATAAACGTTGACACTGTATATTGCATGAGTTTTATGATATGGAAATGTGAAGTGCACATTTGGACTCACGGATGTTTGGCTTGCTTGTATGACATCAAAGCGGTATTTATTATAATCCTCAATGTCTCATCTTTCAAAATACATTGAGTCCTCGTAATTTGCAGCATTTCCCTTACTCAGACAATAAAACATTTGCTAAATTTCCCCAATTAGCTGGAGGGGTGGGGGCAACTTCTTTTTGCGTGTGGTGCTCATGTTCAGAATGGCTGTCAGTCAAAACTCATACAGCGCTGTGAAGCGGAGACCCTGTGCTCTGACATCAGGTATAGCATTTTATTGTTCAGCCACTGCGTTCTCATTTAAGCACTTATCAGTGTCTAAATCTGGCTACACCTCAAATAAACTACAAGTTTTACATTTCCTGCATTGCAGGAAAGTTCTCCTGCAACAGGGTGACCAAATTAAAATCTTACATCTGTAGTGTGTGGGCATGCAGCCGCTCGTTGGTAATAGAGTAACTCTGCCTCCACAGCCTCCTTTTATATACAACATGCTAATTTCTGCTCTGAAGACAAAAGCCCTAGTAGCCTAGCCTGCCCAGCTCTGGCTGTCTCCCTAGTTACCAAGGCTCCTCTCCCTTTGCAGATTCATGTAATTACTAAGTCTTCGTAGGAGTGGGATTCTCTCTCCTCCAGCATCAACTTCGTCTCCAAAGTATTTTTGAATGCAATATGGTAACTACCCAAATGGGTATATCATTGGAAGATTAATAGATACTCTCTGGTAACACATTCTTTCACTGTTTCTGAATGAACCTTTTAGAGAAGGGGCACCATAATCCCTCTCAGTATGGACATAGTAGTATTCCTATTAGCACATCAACTATTATACAATAAAGAATAGTTTGGAAGTTCAGGTTGTGCTATTGCTTGTGCCCTAGTTTTACTAATTTGTTTAACACATATGTATGGCTACCTCATTGTGTTTCTCCTTCAATCCATTATTTCCCTCACACCTATACAAAGCCTTAAAATACTTTGTTTCAAGTTAGCTTAAATGTTATACCACCCCGATGATGTTGTTTGAGCTCAGATAGACACCCTAGTTCTTTGTGAACATCCTCTTGATAAGTCTTTGTGTGCCCTTAGGGAGACTCCACACTAGCAGGTGCTCAGGTTGTCAGGAAGATGTTTTTAGTGTAATCATGTGAACTCATACCAGCCTCTTCCTTAATTACCTATTTATTACCTTCAATGCTCAGTATGAGAGATAGAGAGAGGTAGGGGTCTGACTGTGCGTTGGATGTTGTTGTGACGCTGCGTTGGCCAGACCGGACCAGGTAGATGTGGGTTCATGGCGCCATACAGTCATCCGTGGAGGTGCCTGATGCCCTGTTGTCACCTCCTCTGTCCCCACAGGTGCCACAGGACGAGTGGAGTGGCTTCTCGCCTCTGGGGGGTAAGGAGGACGACATCCCATGTCGACGCATGCGCAGCGGGAGCTACGTGAAGGCTATGGCCGAGGAAGAAGACAGCGAAGACTCGGAGGGAAGTCCAAAGCCATCGCCAAAGGTCCAGGCCCAAGGTCGACGGGCCAGCTATCTCAAAGCCACCCAGCCATCACTGACTGAAATGACCACCTTAAAGTAAGACTCTGCGCTATGACATTTTAAAGTGACTTTGACTTACTTTCATTATCATAGTCCTTATGCTTCCACATTCTTTGGGGAATTACCCATTTACTGCAGTGGGGGAGAAGCATAGCATGAAGAAATCAGACAACCGTTTTAGGATAAGGTCCTCCGACCCCCAGCTTTATTGGTACCGTTATATAGAGAGGTTGCTCGTAGCTTTCAGTATCACTCTGACCCATCTGGGACTTCTAGCTAGAATTTGTGAATTCATTAAAGCAGCATCCAATTCAAGAGACAGCCAAGCCCGGCACCTGTGCATTTTCCCCTGCATGCCATTCCACTCAGTGAGTAAAGAGTATTAATGTTTCAAACACCAGGGGAAATGACTGGAAGGTTCTCTTGACTGTAGATGAAGTGAGAAGCTATTTTAAAAATGAACGTTTCAGTTGAAAAAGTACAGTATATTCTAAGTTATATAATTATACTCTTATAGGTTTATTATAATCTTCACAATGAACAAATATGTCAATCCCTAGCATTGCAAACATCTCTCAACTTAAATTTGAAAGGATCTTTGACAGAAGTTGAGCTAAAGGCACTAGGATTGTGAGAAAAGCACCCCTAACCGTGACTGTGATCCGTGTTCTAAATCAGCTTGTATTTCTGTCTGAAGCTCTGCATGCCTCATGACCTTTGATAGTGTACTGTGCCTCTCCTAGTTCTGTTGTTCATGTTATGAACTCCACTAGGCGTCTGAAACTGTTTGGCAGGCACTAAGTGATCCTTAGATTACCACATCTGCTGCCCGATGGTTACTGTACTGTATGTGTGCCATGCAGATGTACTACTGAACTTACTGTGGAGTAATGATGTGATCATCTACACTGATAAATTACCTTCCCGATGAACAAGAACAACAATGATTTATTACACAAAAAGGAATGTATTTCATGTTTTAGGAGATAGATCAGTGTAATAGTTTTACACTTTTGTTTTATTTTCTCTCTTTGACGCCAGCCTACAGTAGTTAATAGGCTCCATTGACTTTGCACTAACAGCAGGGATATGATTAGGTTCTCCCCAGAAACACACCAGGCCTGTCTCTGTCTCTAATTAAGTACCCACACTGCTAGAGAAGGTATGGTGAGCCTGGGGACTTCTCTTTAAAAGTGCTGTACTCACAGATTGGAACTTCATTGCTGTGCTGTTGGACATGGATTACAGGCAGAGGGTATGTGTCGTCATTAATGATATATCCATTTTGATTCAGTTATGATATAGGCCAGTTTTGATTTTTTTATTATGGTGTTATGGTTATGTTTAATAGCAGTCGATATAATGTATGTGTCCCACATTTCTATGTGCATGTGTGAACGTATTCTTGACATTTATCTGTCTTCGTTTACTGCTTGTTAGATAATATTGGAAACATATTGGCTTACTCCACACCAATGACATCATGCATAACCAAATTCCTTAAGATCCCAACACTGAGGCAGCCGCAGCTCTTGCTTTGCCCTTCAAGCACTGTAGTTTCCAACTTCTTCCATTTCTTTTGTTCTGGATGTAGTCGGAGTCTAGCTCCCAGAAGACTTGTTGGACCACAGTGGAGTTTCAGTAGGAGCTTCTGATCCAAAAGAACCATGCTGCAGCAGCAGAGTGGACATGGAGTTTAGACATAGAGTTTCTCAGGTGCCAGCCCAACCCAACCCAGCACTGTCCTAGATGTCTATTCTGCTTGGCTTCCCTCACTGCTGCTGCTTAGCCGAGGTATCTGTCAGCACGGCAGGCGAGAAAGATTTGCGTGGGCATGCTTAAGTGAATTTAGCTGTTTCTCCTCAGCACTGTGGTCGCTGGCTGGCCCGACCTGCTTTATGGGAGAGTGCATAATGTATGATCCCTTATTGATGTCACTTGTTGAGTCCACTTCAATCATTGTAGATGAAGGGAAGGAGACAGATTAAAGAAGGATATTTAAGCCTAGAGACAACTGAGACATGGATTTTGTGCCATTCAGAGGGTGACTGGTCAAGACAAAGGACTTAAGAGCCTTTGAACGGGGTATGGTAGTAGGTGCCAGGCGCACCAGTTTGAGTGTGGTTAAGAACTGCAACGCTGCTGGGTTTGTCACTCTCAACAGTTTCCCGTGGGTGTCAAGAATGGTCCACCACCCAAAGCACATCCATCCACCCTGACACAACTGTTGGAAGCATTGGAGTCGACATGGGCCAGCATCCCTGTGGAACGCGTTCCACACCTTGTAGAGTCCATGTCCCGACAAATTGAGGCAAAAGAGGGTGCAACTTAATAATAGAAAGGTGTTTCTAATTTACACTCAGTGTATAATGAATGCAAGGAGCAGAGTGGACAAACATGGAGTCAAGGAATTAAGAGATCGTGTTGGACGTACTTAACTTACCATAGTCAGCATTAAGGAAATCTGATGTGAATGTGCACTGAGCATGTACATCTTGTTGTGATCCATTTTCATCTGGTTTGTTTGTTTTTTTCTCCCCAATTTCGATCTTGTTTCATCGCTGCAACTCCCCAACGGGCTCGGGATGCGAAGGTCGAATCATGCGTCCCCCGAAACGTGACCTGCCAAACTGCGCTTCTTAACACCCGCCCACCTAACCCAGAAGCCAGCCACACCAATGTGTCGGAGGAAACACTGTTCAACTGATGACGAGGTCAGCCTGCAGGCCCCCAGCCCGCCACAAGGAGTCGCTAGAACGCGATGAGCCAAGTAAAGCCCCAAATAAAGCTGTAGTGATGCCTCTAGCATTGCAGTGCCTTAAACCGCTGCTCCACTCGGGAGGCCCTTGATTATGTTTTGATGGTGAAAATTAGACACAGCGTGTTATCGAACCAAAATAGACTATACCTCTCAATTGTGGTCTGAAAAAAGATTTGCATAATTTAATGTTCCAGTGTGATGATCCATGGAGCTATAATTGTGACTACTGTACAGCTTGGCAGTTTCCCAGGAACATCTCTCTTTGATCTGTCCATCTGACGTCACTACAGCTAACAGTACCATACCTTTGACTGCTGGTCAGAGTGAAGTGGACTACAACTCACATGCATCACTAGATGAGGATGACATGCTTATTCGTCATGAGAGCCTATGACATCAGAGAGTAGCCTGATACCAGATCTCAGTACAAAATGGCGCCGACAGAGATGGTCGCCTCGCTTCGAGTTCTTAGGAAGCTATGCAGTATTTTGTTTTTTTTATGTATTACTTCTTACATTGTTACCCCAGGAAATCTTAAGTCTTATTACACACAGCTGGGAAGAACTATTGGATATAAGACCAACGTCAAATTATCAACATTACGACCAGGAATATGACTTTCCCGAAGCGGATCCTCTGATCGGACCACCACCCAGGACAATGGATCTAATCCCAGTAGCCGATCCAAAACAACGGTGCCGCAGAAGGGCCAGACGGAGCGGCCTCCTGGTCAGGCTCCGTAGACATGCACATTGCTCACCGCTCCCGAGTATACTACTCGCCAATGTCCAGTCTCTTGACAACAAGGTAGATGAAATTCGAGCAAGGGTTGTAACATTCTCTGTTTCACAGAAACATGGCTCTCTCGGGATATGTTGTCAGAATCGGTTCAGCCACCGGGATTCTCCATGCATCGCGCCGACAGAGATAAACACCTCTCTGGGAAGAGGAAGGGCGAGGTTAATGCTTTATGATTAACGACTCATGGTGTAATCATAGCAACATACAGGAACTCAAGTCCTTCTGCTCACCCGACCTAGAATTCCTTACAATGAAATGCCAGCCATTTTATCTACCAAGAGAATTCTCGTCAGTTATAGTCACAGCTGTGTACATTCCCCCTCAAGCGAACACCAAGACGGCCCTCAAGGAACTTCACTGGACTCTATGTAAACTGGAAACTATATATCCAGAGGCTGCATTTATTGTAGCTGGGTATTTTAACAAAGCAAATTTGAGAACAAGGCTACCTAAATTCTATCAGCATATTGATTGCACGACACACATGGCTAATACTCTCGACCACTGCTACTCTAACTTCTGTGATGCATACAAGGACCTCCCCCGCCCTCCCTTTGGCAAATCCGACCACGACGCGATCTTGCTCATTCCGTCTTATAGCCAGAAACTCAAACAGGATGTAACAGTGACAAGAACCATTCAACGCTGGTCTAACCAATCGGAGGCCACGCTTCAAGATTATTTTGATTACACGGACTGGAATATGTTCCGGTCAACCTCAGAGAACAACAGTGACCTATACGGTGACTCGGTGAGTGCGTTTATAAAGAAGTGCATTGGAGATGTTGTACCCACTGTGACTATTAAAACCTACCCTAACCAGAAACCGTGGATGGATGGTGGGATTCGCGCAAAACTGAAAGCTTGATCCACTGCATTTAACCATGGAGAGATGACTGGAAATATGGCTGAATATAAGCAGTGTAGTTATTCCCTCCGCAAGGCAATCAAACAAGCAAAATGCCGGTACAGGGACATGGTAGAGTCGCAATTCAACGGCTCAGATATGAGATGTATGTGGCAGGGTCTACAGGAAATCACAGACTACAAAAACACAAACAGCCACGACACGAACACCGACATCACGCTTCCAGACAAACTAAACACCTTCTTAGCCCGCTTTGAGGATAATACAGTGCCACCATCGCGGCTCGCTAACAAAGACTGTGACCCACCCCCACCCCCCTCCCCCTCCGTTGCTGATGTGAGTAAAACATTTAAAATTGTTAACCCTCGCAAGGCTGCTGGCCCAGACGGCATCCCTAGCCGCGTCCTCAGAGCATGCGCAGACCAGCTGGCTGGTGTGTTTACGGACATATTCAATCGCTCCCTATCCCAGTCTGCTGTCCCCAAATGCTTCAAGATGGCTACCATTGTTACTGTACCCAAGGAGGCAAAGATAACTAAACTAAATGACTACCGCCCCGTAGTACTCACTTCTGTCATCATGAAGTGCTTTGAGAGGCTAGTCAAGGATCATATCACTGCCACCTTACCGGCCATCCTAGACCTATTTCAGTTTACATACCGCCCCAACAGGTCCACAGATGACGCAATTGCCATCACACTGCACACTGCCCTATCCCATCTGGATAATACCTATGTAAGAATACTGTTCATTGACTACAGCTCAGCATTCAACACCATAGTACCCTCCAAGCTCATCATCAAGCTGGAGGCCCTGGGTCTCAACCCCGCCTTGTGCAACTGGGTCCTGGACTTTCTGACGGGCCGCCCCCAGGTGGTGAAGGTAGGAAACAACATCTCCACTTCGCTGACCCTCAACACTGGGGCCCCACAAGGGTGTGTGCTCAGCCCTCTCCTGTACTCTCTGTTCACCCATGACTGCGTCTCCATGCACGCCTCCAACTCAATCATCAATGTTGCAGACGACACAACAGCAGTGGGCTTGATCATCAACAACGACGAGACAGCCTACACGGAGGAGGTGAGGGCACTCAGAGTGTGGTGTCAGGAAAACAACCTCTCACTCAACGTCAACAAAACAAGGGAGATGATTGTGGACTTCAGGAAACAGCAGAGGGAGCACCCCCCTATCCACATCGAAAGGACAGCAGTGGAGAAGGTGGAAGGGTTTAAGTTCCTGGGGATACACATCACAGACAAACTGAAATGGAACACCCACACAGACAGTGCGGTGAAGAAGGCGCAACAGCGCCTCTTCAACCTCAGGAGACTGAAGAAATGTATATTGTCACCCAAAACCCTGACAAACTTCTACAGATGCACAATGGAGAGCATCCTGTCGGGCTGTATCACAGCCTTGTACAGCAACTGCACCGCCCTCAACCGCAAGGCACTCCAGAGGGTGGTGCGGTCTGCACAACACATCACCGGGGGAAAAGTACCTGCCCTCCATGACACTTACAGCACCCAATGTCACAGGAAGGTCAAAAAGTTCATCAAGGACAACAACCACCCGAGCCACTGCCTGTTCACACCGCTACCATCCAGAAGGCGAGGTCAGTACAGGTGCGTCAAAGCTGGGACCGAGAGATTGAAAAACAGCTTCTATCAAGGCCATCAAACTGCTAAACTGCAATCACTAACTCAGAGAGGCTGCTGCCTACATTGAGACTCAATTGCTGTACACTTTAATAAATGGATTACTAGTCACTTTAAACAATGGGACTTTAATAATGTTTACATATCTTACATTACTCATATCACATGTATATAGCTAGCTTTAAGCACCAGCTGTCAGAGCAGCTCATAGATTACTGCACCTGTACATAACCCATCTACAATTTAGCCCAAACAACTACCTCTTTACCTACTGTATTTATTTATTAATTTATTTTGCTCCTTTGCACCCCATTATTTCTGTCTCTACTTTGCACTTTCTTCCAATGCAAACCAACCATTCCAGTGTTTTTTTTAGTTTTTATTTTACTTGCTGTGTTGTACTCACTTCGCCTCCATGGCCTTTTTATATTTTTATTTATTTATACATATATCTGTTTGCCTTCACCTCCCTTATCTCACCTCACTTGCTCACATTGTATATAGACTTATTTTTTTATCTTTTTCACTGTATTATTGACTATGTTTGTTTTTACTCCATGTGTAACTATGTGTTGTTGTATGTGTCGAACTGCTTTGCTTTATCTTGGCCAGGTCGCAATTGTAAATGAGAACGTGTTCTCAATTTGCCTACCTGGTTAAATAAAGGTTAAATAAAAAAATAAAATAAAAATAAATAAATACTGTATTTTATACCATCTATTGCATCTTGCCTATGCCGCTTGGCCATCACTCATCCATATACTTATATGTGCATATTCTCATTCACCCCTTTGGATTTGTGCGTATTAGGTAGTTGTTGGGGAATTGTTCTATTACTTGTTAGATATTACTTGCCTGTCAGAACTAGAAGCACAAGCGTTTCGCTACACTCGCATTAACATCTGCTAACCATGCGTATGTGACCAATAAAATTTTATTTGACTTTGTGCTGTCTTGCCAACTCCTTGTCAATGAGTGATCATGCTAACGTTAGTTGGCCTTATTATTAACACCTGTTTGTTGACTTGTCTTCATTGGCAGGATCTCCAACGAACACTCTCCGAAGCTGCAGATCCGGAGCCACAGCTACCTGCGGGCGGTGAGTGAAGTTTCCATCAATAGGAGCCTGGACACCCTGGACCCCAAAGGGCTCCTGGACCCCAAAGCGCTGCTCTCCTCACCCCAATACCGCTCGCGAAACGAGAGTTACATGAGGGCTATGAGCACCATCAGCCAGGTTGGTGCTCCCGGCATTACGTCACCTTCTCTGGTGCTACGTCTGTGCAAGGGAGGAAAGTCACATCAAGTCAAAGTCCAAGTCAAATCAGCCATGAAATCAGCCACAAATTCATCTCTCCAGCGATGAGATGAATTGTATTTCAAACCAGTTTCAATGTCAATGTTCAGCCCTCAACCATCAAGAGTCAACCTAAAGAGGAGAAGCAAAATTAATCTACCATTCCATTTACCATATCTCCTCTCTAGAGTTTGGAAGAATACACAGCCTTTAAAGCCAGTTGTGCATTGTTTTATAGTATTTCGAAGATAGCATAACAGAATAAATCATTATAAAAACCCGAAACCATTATCATATTACCTCCATACTGTATGTCATACACATTACTTCATGTTACTCTTAGCTAAAGAAACATTTAAACATTGATTCAAATATAATAATCAAATTATTGTACAATAATCTATTCCAAGGACATTGTAGATACAAAAGTATTTTCCTTACATTTCAGAATAAACTAGTCACAAAATATTTCTAATGAGTGACCTAATGCCCTTTGCATTTCATGTCTGGAATTACAAATATAACTCACTGAACAATCATCTTTCAAATCTGTGAAATCTCCCAAACTAAAATGCGATAAAGCTTTGGATTAAGGATCAGTATTCACCAATTGTTTCTTGTTTAATACCCACCCTCAGTTATCAGTGAAAATCAGATGGCATTACAAACATCTCAGCATTAGTCTTGCCAAAAGCACCTCAAGCTCTTGTCTTTTGGTGCTTTAAACCATATCCAGAGCATCCTTATCCCACCCTAACCTACAGTATGTTATTAAACCATCTTAGATGCTCTGGTTCTTCTCTTACCTTTTCTCAATTTGTCTTTTCTCGAAGATCCAAGGTTAATTTTATGTGTTTTGAAAAGGAGTCGAGGAGAGAGGATACTAGGAATAGAGGAAACACAAGTTGAGAAGGGAATGCCCAACTCTTTGCTTCAATAATGCAGAGCTCTGTTTTAGACCCGAAATTAAATATCCTCATCATCCCAAACAATCTCTTCATTGCACTTGCTTGTTCTCCAATTAACATTGACCCTCACGCTCCCATTCCGTCTGACTCTTCCTCCTCTTGCTACTGCTGCATTGTGGTTCCTCTTTTTCTTCTGTAGTTCTCTTCCTTACTTCTCCTAATGATTTCAGATGTGTTTACTCTGCCCCTCAGCATTGAATGTGCACGGCTATTAAACTCTAGGTAAGTGGCTCTTCTATGGTGCGTTCTCCAGGTTAGGATTAGGATACTGATATTTGGATGTCCGATTGTGCTGCACCCCCTCTCTCCCCCATCGTCCCCGACACCTCGTCCCCTTGCAGGTGAGTGAGGTGGAGGTGAACGGGCAGATAGAGCAGGTGTGTGAGCAGGTGTACAGTGAGATGGAGTCGCAGGCCATGGATGCGTTGGACCTGCCCATGCCGAGCTGCTTCCGCATGCGTAGAAACAGCTACGTGAGGGCCATGGACCAGGGCTGCTCAGAGGATGACGGGATGTCCCTGCTGCCCTCCTCACCCCCCAGGACCACCACCACCACCGTCAGGACCATCCAGAGCAGCACAGGTCAGTTGATTTATCACTCTTCGAATACACACTGAGTAGTCACAGGTCAGTCTAGATCTGTTGCTCTGTTATCTGGCGAGTCAAAATATGCACTGCTAACCATACCACTGTCCATGGTAGAAAATGTCAGTGTCTTCTCTCAATCACCCTTTAAATCACCACCAGCAGGAGTAAAGGTCTACTAGCTAGCAAAAACAAATGCTGCTGCACAAACCAATAAAGGTCAGAGTCTCCATTGGATCACCATTAATACACACCACCATCACTATGGAAACCCTCAAGAGCACCACATTTTGGTGTGTTTATCCCTTTCACAACACATATTGATCTACTGTACCAACACTGTCAGGGAACCACATACCAGCAAAGGTCAATGCCAAGAAAGACTCTCCACAGCATCACAGTATGTTTACCTGACTCCCAAAGCATACACCACACAACACAATGTCATAGCAGCACTAAGCCTGAGGATGTTTGCTGTATTTGTAAGCAGGAGGATGAAGAGCCTGAGGATTATCACTGCTGTATCTCTTTGATAGATGAGTCTTTGAGTGCTATGGACAAAACATGGCTTCTTGCCTGGTCCAGTCCACATGAGCAACATAAGCGTCTCTCCCTGGTATTTTAAACCATTATTAATATATACAGAACATTTCAAAGCAGAGCCGGTGTGTGGAATAGGCTTGGAGAAATGTGGCTAATTTCTAAAATGTGGTTAAGGGATCTGAAGAAATTCCCCTTTTATAATTGGTTTTAATCCTGATATTGTGTACATGCTTAAAAGAAGGAGAAAAAATAAATGTTCTGTAATGAATAGCATGCTATCTGAGATACAGTATGTATTTATATGATAAGGACTCTCTGAAGTTCACTGTTATCAAGTTATTTATAAAAAATGAAAGCATGTTTTTATAATTTCACTGAAATGCTTCAAGCGTCTTCATCAAACGTAGAGACTGCCCCGTCAGATGAGTCCCAGATGTCAGTGCTGATTTGAGTCGAACTTCCTGCTACTTAGTTTGACTGTTCCTCTAGGAATTCTTAGATTGTTTTCCTGGGGGCAATCCACTGACAGCAAGGTTCAGTTTGACATCCCAGGATGAAACGTTAAGAGATGTCTCTGTAGTCCCAGAAAATTAGCACCTGGACCCTTTGCCATATTCTAAATGAAAACAAATGTATTTTGGCAATAGTTGTTATATTTATAGATAATCATAAAATGACAGATACCATGCAGAGGTGGAATGAAATAATAACAGAACTGCTGAGGACCGATCTCTCTAACTGACGTTGAGCTGTGTTGTCTTGTGAAAATAAAAGGAAGGTGGCATTTGCTTATCTTCAGGTTTATCTCTTGAAACTGAGAAAGCTTGAGTACTGGAACAACAAATACTTCAGATATACATAGTTGATGAAAAATAAGCTAGGCACAATCTTCTGAAACAAATAAATAATAAAGGCTGTATTTGACTTCCCCTTCAACTCTTTGCTGGTGCTGCATGTCTGAATGAAGATTGCCACTTTCCAACCTGCTGCTCTGCGCCCAGGGCTAGTCAAGGCAGACATATGGGCTGGACCCACAGGAGAGCTGCTTGGGCAAGTGGAGAAAAGAGAGAAAACGAAAACAAGGGACATGGGATGAGAGAAAGTGCGGAGGGAAGTTTCTGGACTAGTTAATCTTTCATGATGGCCGTTGGGTCTGAGTGAAAACATCAAGCTGGCATTTGTGTCCCGTCCCGACTCTGCCGTCAGCTCTCCACAATAACTCGAGATATTGAGCTGTGTGGGGGATCAGAGGCGCTCTCATCAGTTTGATGCCCAGATCTAGTTTGCATGTTAGAAGAATGGGCCTGAGAGTGATACTGTTTTTCATTTTACTGTATTTGGGTACAGAAGCAGTATATGTTTTTGTTTTACTCTGTACAGTACAGGTATGTTATTGTTCATGCAACAAACCTTTTCATCTTTATTCCTCTTTAATCTGACCTATGATGTCCTTGTCCATATTAAATAAAAGCCGTCGAAGCAGATTTCTAATGAGGCAGCAGAGTAATTAGGCGTTAGGGGAGCATGGCCCTGAAAGAGGTCATCCCCAGTTAAGAGCCAGGCTAAGACATCTAAAGCCCATGCAAATCACTTCCCCTTTCTGGCCCATGCAAATCACTTCCCATTGCATCTCTGATATCCTATTTTCCCACCATTTATAATTTCCCCAACCATTTCAAAAGGCTCTAAACGCAGACAAGCAATTTTATTTTTAGATAAATCTGCCTCAGAGTATGTAATTCTATTGATATGAACATCCTTTGTTAACCTTGCGTGTGAATTGAAAACAGCAGCAACAGCGTCATGAACTGTTTTGTAAGGAGTAGAGGCAGAACAGGGAGTCAGCCTCAGAGTACGGCCCTGACAAAACCTTGTGGTGTTGTGAGGAAAAGGGGTTTGGTCCACAAGGTTTTGAGGCAGCCAAGCTCATCAGAGTGAGGCCCTGACATTGACTTGATGCTTGGTGTGGAGTGGAGGGAGTGGTGTGGACAGAGATGGGCAGTATTTCTGTTACATGTATTTGAAATAGTATTTTGTAATTTGTATTAGACTGGGCTGAAGTACACTCCAATGTGTTTTGTAACAAGATACTTTCGAGAGCTGTAATTTGTATTTTCAAAATACTTTTCTATACCAATTTTCTATTGCGGTTCTCCATTTTGTGTCCCCCTTTCACCCTACGTTGGTATCAGAAGTCTGCTGAATGAACTAAATATACATGTATATGTACAAATGTACAATTGCAAAGCATGCTGATATTATTATAATGAGCTCTGCACTGAAACAAGGCCAATAATAATGGCTAGTGGGCTTTGCAGATCCTTTTGGTATGTTAATTGTCATATACACTACCATTCAAAAGTTTGGGGTCACTTAGAAATGTCCTTGTTTTTGAAAGAAAATAAATTGTCCATTAAAATAACATCAAATTGATCAGAAATACAGTGCAGACATCGTTAATGTTGTAAATGACTATTGTAGCTGGAAACGTCTGATTTCTAATGGAATATCTACATAGGCGTACAGAGGCCCATTATCAGCAACCATCACTCCTGTGTTCCAATGGCATGTTGTGCTAGCTAATCCAAGTTTATAATTTTAAAATGCTAATTGATCATTAGAAAACCCTTTTGCAATTATGTTAGCGCAGCTGAAAACTGTTGTTCTGATTAAAGAAACAATAAAATTGGCCTTTAGACTAGTTGGGTATCTGGAGCATCAGCATTTGTGGGTTTGATTACAGACTCAAAATTGCCAGGAACAAAGAACTTTCTTCTGAAACTCGTCAGTCTATTCTTGTTCTGAGAAATGAAGGCTATTCCATGCGAGAAATTGCCAAGAAACTGACGATCTCATACAACGCTGTGTACAGTACTACTCCCTTCACAGAACAGCGCAAACTGACTAACCAGACTAGGGAGAGGTGTGGGAGGCCCCGGTGCACAACTGAGCAAGAGGACAAGTACATTAGAGTGTCTAGTTTGAGAAACAGACACCTCACAAGTCCTCAACTGGCAGCTTCATTAAATAGTACCTGCAAAACGGCAGTCTTAACGTGAACAGTGAAGAGGCGACTCCAGGATGCTGGCCTTCTAGGCAGAGTTCCTCTGTCCAGTGTCTGTGTTCTTCAAATCAAATCAAAATCAAATCAAAATTTAATTTGTCACATACACATGGTTAGCAGATGTTAATGTGAGTGTAGCGAAATGCTTGTGCTTCTAGTTCCGACAATGCAGTAATAACCAACGAGTAATCTAACCTAACAATTCCACAACTACTACCTTATACACACAAGTGTAAAGGGATAAAGAATATGCACATAAAGATATATGAATGAGTGATGGTACAGAACGGCATAGGCAAGATGCAGTAGATGGTATCGAGTACAGTATATACATATGAGATGAGTAATGTAGGGTATGTAAACATAAAAGTGCATAGTTTAAAGTGGCTCGTGATACATGTATTTCATAAAGATGGCAAGATGCAGTAGATGATATAGAGTACAGTATATGCATATACATTATATTAAGTGACATTGTTTAAAGTGGCTAGTGATACATTTTTGATCAATTTCCATTATTAAAGTGAGCTGGAGTTGAGTCAGTATGTTGGCAGCAGCCACTCGATGTTAGTGGTGGCTGTTTAACAGTCTGATGGCCTTGAGATAGAAGCTGTTTTTCAGTCTCTCGGGCCCTGCTTTGATGCACCTGTACTGACCTCGCCTTCTTGATGATAGCGGGGTGAACAGGCAGTGGCTCGGGTGGTTGTTGTCCTTGATGATCTTTATGGCCTTCCTGTGACATTGGGTGGTGTAGGTGTCCTGGAGGGCAGGTAGTTTGCCCCCAGTGATGCGTTGTGCAGACCTCACTACCCTCTGGAGACCCTTACGGTTGTGGGCGGAGCAGTTGCCGTACCAGGCGGTGATACAGCACGACAGGATGCTCTCGATTGTGCATCTGTAGAAGTTTGTGAGTGCTTTTGGTGACAAGCCAAATTTCTTCAGGCTCCTGAGGTTGAAGAGGCGCTGCTGCGCCTTCTTCACAACGCTGTCTGTGTGGGTGGACCAATTCAGTTTGTCTGTGATGTGTACGCCGAGGAACTTAAAACGTACTACTCTCTCCACTACTGTCCCGTCGATGTGGATATGGGGGGGTGCTCCCTCTGCAGTTTCCTGAAGTCTACAATCATCTCCTTTTGTTGACGTTGAGTTTGAGGTTATTTTCCTGACACCACACTCAGAGGGCCTTCACCTCCTCCCTGTAGGCCATCTCGTCGTTGTTGGTAATCAAGCCTACCACTGTAGTGTCGTCTGCAAACTTGATGATTGAGTTGGAGGCGTGCATGGCCACTCAGTTGTGGTTGAACAGGGAGTTCAGGAGAGGGCTCAGAACGCACCCTTGTGGGGCCCCAGTGTTGAGGATCAGCGGGGTGGAGATGTTGTTACCTACCCTCACCACCTGGGGGCGGCCCGACAGGAAGCCCAGTACCCAGTCGCACAGGGCGGGGTCGAGACCCAGGGTCTCGAGCTTGATGACGAGTTTGGAGGGTACTATGGTGTTAAATGCTGAGCTGTAGTCGATGAACAGCATTCTCACATAGGTATTCCTCTTGTCCAGATGGGTTAAGGCAGTGTGGTTGCGATTGCGTCGTCTGTGGACCTATTGGGGCGGTAAGCAAATTGGAGTGGGTCTAGGGTGTCAGGTAGGGTGGAGGTGATATGGTCCTTGACTAGTCTCTCAGTACTTCATGATGACGGAAGTGAGTGCTACGGGGCTGCAGTTGTTTAGCTCAGTTAACTTAGCTTTCTTGGGAACAGGAACAATGATGGCCCTCTTGAAGCATGTGGGAACAGCAGACTGGGATAAGGATTGATTAAATATGTCCGTAAACACACCAGCCAGCTGGTCTGCGCATGCTCTGAGGACGCGGCTGGGGATGCCGTCTGGGCCTGCAGCCTTGCGAGGGTTAACATGTTTAGATGTTTTACTCACGTCGGCTGCAGTGAAGGAGAGTCCGCAGGTTTTGGTAGCGGGCCGTGTCGGTGGCACTGTATTGTCCTCAAAGCGAGCAAAGAAGTTATTTAGTCTGTCTGGGAGCAAGACATGATGGTCCGCGACGGGGCTGGTTTTCTTTTTGTAATCCGTGATTGGCTGTAGACCCTGCCACATACCTCTTGTGTCTGAGCCGTTGAATTGCAACTCTACTTTGTCTCTGTACTGACGCTTAGCTTGTTTGATTGCCTTGCGGAGGGAATAGCTACACTGTTTGTATTCGGTCATGTTTCCGGTCACCTTGCCCTGGTTAAAAGCAGTGGTTCGTACTTTCAGTTTCACGCGAATGTTGCCATCAATCCACGGTTTCTGGTTTGGGAATGTTTTAATAGTTGTTGTGGGTACGACATCGCCGATACACTTTCTAATGAACTCGCTCACCGAATCAGCGTATTCGTCAATGTTGTTGTTGGACGCAATGCGGAACATATCCCAATCCACGTGATCGAAGCAGACTTGAAGCGTGGAATCAGATTGGTCGGACCAGTGTTGAACAGACCTGAGCGCGGGAGCTTCTTGTTTTAGTTTCTGTCTGTAGGCTGGAAGCAACAAAATGGAGTCGTGGAGTCGTGCCCATCTTAATCTTTTATTTTTATTGGCCAGTCTGAGATATGGCTTATCTTTGCAACTCTGCAAGTAATGTTTGGAAAATATTTGGTAAAATGAAAAAATAGGATGATAGCAGTGTCGGCTATGCTATATGTGTGATTGTGAGGCACTATACAATTTCCACAGTCACAAGACGATACTTCAAATAGGCCTATGGCATGTCAAGGAAAATGTAGCCTACTGTTTAGATTCGTTAAATGAAAACTGTAAATGTTACATTGACTAACCAGTATAACTTACTGACGACCTACACCGGCCAAACCTGGACAATGCTGGGCCAATTGTGCGCCGCCCTATGGGACTCCCAATCACGGCCGGTTGTGATACAGCCTGGATTCAAACCAGGGTGTCTGTAGTGACGCCTCCAGCACTGAGATGCAGTGCCTTAGACTGCTTAACTTTTTTTTAAATGCGACGCAAGTGGTGTGGTCAGCATGTTAAAACCGGTCAAACTGATGTCATTTGGACATTTTCCACAAAAAATGTATCCCGTTTGTTTTTGCTTTATTGTATTTTCTCCCCAGTCCCTAAACATCTTTGCTCACCAAAAGATGACTGAGAACTAGGTTAAAGCATTAATTCTATCGATCTATTACATTATTCTGTTGAGCAATGGTTTATTTAGTCTTCTAGGGTAATGTATGACAAAAGAGAAGCTACATGTATCTAATTATAGACAAGTTGAATAACAAATAGCCTATCAAATGTCAGAAATGATAAGCAGAAACCTATCTAAATCAGGCAAAACAAAATCCTGCACCCCCTGTCAAAAAAATGTTCTGCAGTCTTTGCCTGTAGCCTATAGTGCATTTTCTACATTTTCTGGTTAGGGTTGGGTGCAGGCCTCAGATTTTCACTTCATCACATATAGTCGGGTGGTTGCGGATGGGTTATTAGCAATTGCAGGAGGGTGCAGGTGAACAAACAGCTGACCCGCACACCAGCAGTGCACTCAACTAAGGCAGAGATGGGCAGAAATGACAAATTACAATCACAAAATACCCTAAAGACCAATGTATCAAAATAAAAAGAAAGATACAAAAGTACATTTGCAAGTAGCTGGCCGACCAGCAACAACATTCTCAGTAACGGTTACAGAAACGTCTTACTTGCTATGACAGTGATATGTGTTGTTTATCTACCTTAGTTGAATGCACTGTCACTCTGGATAAGAATGTCTGCTAAATGACCAAAATGTAAAGGTATATTTTAAAATGAACAGCTGAAAAGCACACTGGGTATTGTCATTGGCCTTGTATCAGGGCAGAGCTCATTAGAGTAATATTTAGCATGCTTTGCAATTGTTACATTTTACATATACATTTACATCCATGGTGGTCAGTCCCGTTTAAGATTAGGGAGGATGATTTCATTTTTTAATAATCATAGCCTTATTTCTATTACAGCATATTGGATGCCTGTCTGTCCATCATCCAGCTCAATGTAACACTTATCGATTTAGGCTACTACATGATACACGAATACTCGACAACCAAGCCTACAAATGAATGTTTGTAGCGTAGGTGCACAGGTTGAGAGACAAAACGGAGTAATGAAGCTGATGAACAGTTACACATTCAATTCCACCATGCACAATCTTACCTGCATCTAGCAAATCTAGGATGTAATCATTAGTCCAAACAGTTGCAAAATGTTACGTTTTGCAACTAAAACGAGAGTTTCTATTGGACAAATTCAGGTAGGTCCATCCCCGTTTCATTCCGTTTGTTTCTGTTTAAAAAATGTTTTGCAACAGTTTTGGCGGAATAAATCCATGATCACCCGTACACACAGTTCACTTTTATAGCAGCCATACAAACAGCATCATCACATCTGCACGCTCTCCTCCTCTCTCATTTTCCCTTCGCTTGTGGACAACAGCTGTCTGTTACCAGGCAAAAAAAGCCAAACCATACCATAACCACTACACACATGTCACGTTCCTGACCGGTTTTCTGTTATTTTGTATGTGTTTGACGGTCAGGGCGTGAGTTTGGGTGGGTAGTCTATGTTATGTGTTTCTATGTTGGTAATAGGGTGACCTGATATGGCTCTCAATTAGAGGTAGGTAGTTTTCATTTCCTCTGATTGAGAGCCATATTAAGGTAGGTGTTTTCACACTGTTTGTTTGTGGGTGGTTGTCTCCTGTGTCAGTGTCTGTGTATGTTACGCCACACGGGACTGTTTTCGGTTTTGTTTGTTTGTTTGTTTTATGTAGTCAGTTTTCCTGTTCATGCGTTCTTCGTGTTTCATGTAAGTTCGTCGTCCAGGTCTGTCTTCGTCGTTTATTGTTTTGTATTTTTGTTCAAGAGTTTTTCGTCTTCGTCTGTTTGTTGTAAATAAATAATATGTCGAACTACAACGCTGCATTTTGGTTCAATCCCTGCTCCTCCTCTTCGGATGAAGAGGAGGAGGAAAGCCGTTACAACACAGCCTACATCATTGTCACCGTATTAGCTTAAGTCATAGTCAACATACAGTAGCTACTAGAACTAACGCATTAGTAAGCCCACAATCCAATCCATGTGTACAATCACGCAGTATCGTATAGCAAGCAGTTTAGCAGTTACACCGCCAGGCCCAGGTGGCAATAAATTGTTTAAACCGAAAGCTTACCTCGACATGGAAGTGTTGGTTAGCCTTAGCACCTAGCTAACATAAATATCATTCCTCTCTGTTTGAGTCAGGTTGTTGAGTAGGCTAAATTAGCTGCATTAGCTAGCATAAGTGAAACTGAAGAAAACAAAATCCAACCAAATATCTCTCTCTCGCTCTCTCTCTCTGCTGCTTGTCCTTAATTGTTTAAGAAATGTATTGGAAACTATTCAACTATTGTCTTTCTTTTTGAGTCAACTACTCACCACATTTTATGCACTGCAGTGCTAGCTAGATGTATCTTATGCTTTCAGTACTAGATTCATTCTCTGATCCTTTGATTGGGTGGACAACATGTCAGTTCATGCTGCAAGCGCTCTGATTAGGTTGGAGGATGTCATCCGGAAGTCATCAAAATTACTGTGTAAGTCTATGGAAGAGGGTGAGAACCATGAGCCTCCTAGGTATTGTATTGAACCAGAGGAGGATGGAAAATAGCTGTCCTCCAGCTACACAATAGTGCTACCCTACAGAGTGCTGTTGAGGCTACTGTAGACCTTCATTGCAAAACAGTGTGTTTAAATAAGTTATTTGGTGATGTAAATGTATTTAGTATAGTTTTATCTAAAGAATAATCACTTTTAAATTTTTCGCTATGTTTATTTTTATGAAATTCACTGAGTAGGATAGTCCTCCCCTTCCTCCTCTGAGGATCCTTCACTGATTTATATGTAGTTAATTTAGCAGACGCTCTTATCACACCATAGTGCAATCAGACTTTTGATACCAATGTAGGGTGAAAAAATTGTGAACTGCTATAAACAAATTGTAAAGAAAATTATTTTGTATTTTGAAAATACAAATGACGGCTTTTGAAAGTATCTTGTTACAAAATAAATTGGAGTGTAGTTCAGCCCAGTGCAATACAATATACAAAATACTCAGAAGTAATTCAAATAAGTACTGTATTTCAAATGCATGTAACAGAAATACTGCTCTCTAAACTATGGTAGATAAACAACAACATATTACAGTCATAGCAAGTCAAACGTTTCTGTAACCGTTACTGTGATTGTTGTTGCTGTTCCGGCCGGCTATTTGCAAATGTAATTTCTGTATTTTAAAATACAAAATACATGTATTTTATTAAATACATTTCAAAATACAAGTATGTTGTATTTTTATTTTTTTGTAATTGTTTTTTGTCATTTTTGTCTTTCCCTGGGTCTGAAGTGGAGGGAGTGGGCAATCCCAATGATGGCTAATCGCCATGGTGCTGAGAGGGAGATTTATGCATGGCTGTACTGGAGAGAGAGAGAGAGTCTGGCTTGCCAATCGGAATGAGAAATGGAGAGGAGGGACCAATCACTTATGGGAGAGTTAATGGGGAGGAATGTTGGTGCTGACATTCAGAGGGCACCTCTGTCCCTCGTACACGGGTCTGGCTCCCTGAGACATACCATCTGCCTCTTGGAATGGAAAGCAGGAGCAAAGTTGTAACTCAGGTCTCTAGGTTAGTTGAGGTGAATGCAATTTACAAGGAAGCCTTGTTGAAGTCAGATACATTTGGTTCTCTTTATCTGATTCAGTAAAAAATAAGCATAGGGGTGACTGAGGTAAGTTGAGACATTGTTTACATTCAGGATCATTCCGTCAAGGGAAATATAGTATTCCTATTAACAAAGGCACCTACATATATTTCAGGATTTTGTGTATTCCTGGAAATAATCTGAATTCATGTAAACATGACAGTTTTGAAAACATAGCTTGTCCAAAAAAAGTGGTCTCTTGGGGAAAGTTGAACAGGGTAATTTAAGCTGCCTACACATTTCTGTACTGAATTAAATATTACCACTACTTTTTAAAACCAAGTCTATCTTTATTTCCCAAACACAATCACAATCTTTTTTTTGTCTTTTAATAATTTTAAGCATATTTTAACACAGGCTTAAGACCTAACAAACACTTTTTTAAAACACTTTTAAAATAGGCCAGGCCCCGTTGTTACCTCATATCCCAGCGATAATGCTTTGCATTATGCCTGTGAAGTAAACACTTCAATTTGCTCAGCTTGCCATTTGCTCAAACATTGGCTCAACTTACCCCAAGGCAAACATTTTGACTGTATTAGCCCACACAGTTACAAGGATGGACTTAAATGATCTACTTCGGTTGAGAAACAAGCATCATGAAATTAATTTGATTTAGTGAAAATCTGTTTTTTTTTAACCTAACTTGCATATGACTTTTTCTATGTGGTTTCTTCCTTCACAGACTCCATGAAATGATGATCCCTTCCTGAATATTTGGTCAAATGATACATTTTGTGTATGGTTTCCTAGAAACAAGGGTGGCTCAACTTAACCCTTTGGCTGAACTTACCCCACTCTTTCCTAACCATTTCCATGTCATTCTTTATTCTTTTTTATGTCATATTTTACTAGACTCACTATGCCATCCTTCCAAATCTTGTTAGTCATGTGAGGATGCTTGGAAAATGAGGCTATATTTTTATATAATGTATGCGGCAGATACGATTTAGAGCTTCAGAATCCCATGACACTTTTGAAAGTTTTTTCCATCCATCGTTCCATCGTTAGTAATCTGTGACCGCTGATGTGTGTGAGTGACGTGTTTCCCTAAACAGCTGCGATGATGGGATCCCAAGAGGCCCTTGATGTGTAGCTGTGAGTGGGTGTGGGTGCTGCTGCTGAAAGTAGATGTGTGATTGTACATGACATCCGTGTAATACTGGTGCAAGCTGAGCCCTAGGGCTCTGGCTGGCTCATGCATACAGCAGAGGAGAGAGGGGGGAGGAGGAGAGGAGGGGATAATATTACAGCTCAGGAGTTGTGCAATCAGAACTGTTACGAACGGATGTCTCCTGGAGTAGGGCAAGAATAGTGTATGTACTGAGTGTACTCAGTGTAGGGATCAGTATTTGGGGAAAGAGAGCACTCTTAACACACTAGATGTTATTGTATTGTGTTTCAGTGACATTCACAGTGTTTCTAGGTGTTTTCTTCAAGAGGCAATGCATTTACGCTAACAAACTACAGTATCTTAAAAATAGGGACCTTCGTCTCCACCAAGACAAGCAAGGCGCTAGAATACAAGTAGCTGCCATCTTACCCTAGACTATTATTTCCTAAGACACTGTTATACAGTGCAAACAACACTAGCTATAGCTGGAGATACACTACATGACCAAAAGTATGTAGACACCTGCTTGTTGAACGTCGCATTCCAAAATCATGGCCATTAATATGGAGTTGGTCCCCCCTTTGCTGCTATAACAGCCTACACTCTGCTGGGAAGGCTTTCCACTAGATGTTGGAACATTGTTGCGGGGACCTGCTTCCATTCAGCCACAAGAGCAATAGTGAGGTCGGGCACTTGCAGTTGGCGTTCCAATTCATCCCAAAGGTATTTGATGGGGTTGATGTCAGGGCTCTGTGCAGACCAGTCAAGGCCTAGCCCGAACCATGAAAAACAGCCCTAGACCATTATTCCTCCTCCACCAAACTTTACAGTTGGCACTATGCATTCGGGCAGGTAGTCTTCTCTTGGCATCCGCCAAACCCAGATTCCTCCGTCGAACTGCCAGATGGTGAAGCGTGATTCCTCACTCCAGAGAATGCATTTCTACTGCTCCAATGGTGGCGAGCTTTACACCACTCTACCCGACGCTTGGCATCGCATATGGTGGTCTTCGGCTTGTGTGCGGCTGCTCGGCCATGGAAATCTATTTCATGAAGCTCCAGACGAATAGTTATTGTGCTGACGTTGCTTCCAGTGGCAGGTTGGAACTCTGTAGGGAGTGTTACAACTGAGGGCAGACGATTTTTACACGCAATTTTTCTGTGTGCTTGTGTGGCCTACCACTTCGCAGCTGAGCCAATGTTGCTCCTCAACATTTCCACTTCACAATAACAGCACTTACAGTTGACCGGGGCAGCTCTAGCAGGGCAGAAATTTGACGAACTGACTTGTTGGAAAGGTGTCATCCTATGACGGTGCCACATAGAAAGTCACTGAGCTCTTCAGTAAGGCCATTCTACTGGCAATGTTTGTCTCTGGAGACTGCATGGCAGTGTGCTCAACTTTATGCACTTGTCAGCAACGGGTGTGGCTGAAATAGCCGAATCCACTAATTTGAAGGGGTGTCCACATACTTTTGTATATATAGTGTGTTAGTCATGTGGGTCCTGTCTCTGTGCCTCATTCCCAGAAAGAAGACCACAATGGACTGAGGTCATTCCCAAGGCAGTCTGAGTAGCACTGCTGGTGGATTATCCAGCTGTGTGTTCCAGCTAGGAGGCCTGCTTCACTCAGCGTCCGACCCTGCCCTGGCTCCTGCCTGTCTGTCAACCACAGTTAACCTCCAGCCTAGCAGAGCATGAATGAGGAGTCAGTCCACCGGCTACTAACTCTGAGTCTGATAAGCCTGTCCTTCCTTCCGCTGACGCTGCATGTGCCAAAACACACAAGAGGAGCTCTACTTACACTCTGACCCTGTCGAGGAAAACCTAAAAACTCTGCTGAAACTGTAAGTCAGTTGACAGATACTTCCTACTGCGTACTGGAGCAGAGGAGATGCAAATGGGAAGAATTGTGATATACATAGAATTGTTTAGGAGAAAATTATACATTTTAAGATGGAATGGCATTAGATTCCTGAATTACATGTAACACGGGATAATTTCTACTATGCATGTTTATTAAAGTGGCTTTAGGATGCCAAAGCTGATTATTTTGATAGATGTATGCTTTGTTGGCAGTGGAGATGGGGGCGTGTTAAATGTTGAAGTCCTTTAGCAGTTTGGAAGTCTTTTAACACTTTGCTCCATGTTTCACATAATCAACTTCTACCACAGCACAACAATGCACATATCCCCTTTCACAAGGGCTCACACAGACAAGAATGAGCTGACATTGTGGGCAATTAAAGGAAATGGTTGTCATGGCACTTCTTGTTACAATGGATTACCTGTCCGCAGGGACCTTCAGCGTGGTTTATACCGTACTTCACCAACTTCATATTTAGCTTTTACTATGATTGTAATTACCTCTCTTGAAGTAAGAAGCGCTGTGTCATACTCACTCAAGGTCTCAATCTGTTCTCTTAGCTCCTTACTCATAGTCTTCATTCTGTACATTCCCCACACAGTGCTGGTGACAGAGAATAGCGAAGGTAGAGATTTGTCTAAATAACTCAAGCAACAGTGTTTTGTAAGCCGCCATGTTTGTTGTTGTTTTCTATGTAGGACGGTCCTAATTAGAACTACTTGGCTAATGAGCTTTCTCTCCCCTGAAGTCAGATGTGCAACGTATGAACACACAGTATGACACATTTCACATGAGTACATACTTCCACCTACACTGCCTGCTGAGTGATCATGCATGGCTGAATGCAAGAAATTAAGAATTCAACATGGCTCTCAAGTGTTATACATCGTCCATCTCTGTGTTTCTGTCTGTAGCAGAGAGGGAGGGAACACATATACACACACACACACACACACTGTAGGGAGGGAACACATACACACACACACACACACACACACACTGTAGGGAGGGAACACATACACACTGTAGGGAGGGAACACACACAGACACTTACTGTAGGGAGGGAACACACACAGACACTTACTGTAGGGAGGGAACACATACACACACACACTGTAGGGAGGGAACACATACACACACACACACTGTAGGGAGGGAACACATACACACACACACACTGTAGGGAGGGAACACACACACACACACACACACACACTGTAGGGAGGGAACACACACACACACACACACACACACACACTGTAGGGAGGGAACACATACACACACACACTGTAGGGAGGGAACACATACACACACACACTGTAGGGAGGGAACACATACACACACACACACACACTGTAGGGAGGGAACACACACACACACACACACACACACTGTAGGGAGGGAACACATACACACACACACTGTAGGGAGGGAACACATACACACACACTGTAGGGAGGGAACACATACACACACACACTGTAGGGAGGGAACACATACACACACACACACACACACACACACACACACACACACACACACACTGTAGGGAGGGAACACATACACACTGTAGGGAGGGAACACACACAGACACTTACTGTAGGGAGGGAACACACACAGACACTTACTGTAGGGAGGGAACACACACAGACACTTACTGTAGGGCACGCACGCTTTTTAAAAATAATTTAAAAAAATGTTTAACTGCCTTCTTAAGGGGCAGAATGACAGACTTTTTTGCCATGTCAGCTCGGGGATTCAATCTTGCAACCTTTCGGTTACCAGTCCAATGCTCTAACCACTAGTCTACCTGCCGCCCCTTACTTACTATAGAGAGGGAACACACATATCTGTGCTGCCTGTCCGTGAAATGGAGACTGATTGTGTGGCTGAGATTGTTATCTTCTGGCAGTGTTGGTGTCATTCACCCTGCTCTCTAAGAAAGACCAGGGTTAGTTGGCTCTGTTGGGGACCTGTCCTCTAAGAAAGACCAGGGTTAGTTGGCTCTGTTGGGAACCTGTCCTATAAGAAAGACCAGGGTTAGTTGGCTCTGTTGGGGACCTGTCCTATAAGAAAGACCAGGGTTAGTTGGCTCTGTTGGGGACCTGTCCTCTAAGAAAGACCAGGGTTAGTTGGCTCTGTTGGGAACCTGTCCTATAAGAAAGACCAGGGTTAGTTGGCTCTGTTGGGGACCTGTCCTATAAGAAAGACCAGGGTTAGTTGGCTCTGTTGGGGACCTGTCCTCTAAGAAAGACCAGGGTTAGTTGGCTCTGTTGGGGACCTGTCCTCTAAGAAAGACCAGGGTTAGTTGGCTCTGTTGGGGACCTGTCCTCTAAGAAAGACCAGGGTTAGTTGGCTCTGTTGGGGGCCTGTCCTCTAAGAAAGACCAGGGTTAGTTGGCTCTGTTGGGGACCTGTCCTATAAGAAAGACCAGGGTTAGTTGGCTCTGTTGGGGACCTGTCCTCTAAGAAAGACCAGGGTTAGTTGGCTCTGTTGGGGACCTATCCTCTAAGAAAGACCAGGGTTAGTTGGCTCTGTTGGGTACCTGTCCTATAAGAAAGACCAGGGTTAGTTGGCTCTGTTGGGGACCTGTCCTCTAAGAAAGACCAGGGTTAGTTGGCTCTGTTGGGGACCTGTCCTCTAAGAAAGACCAGGGTTAGTTGGCTCTGTTGGGGACCTGTCCTCTAAGAAAGACCAGGGTTAGTTGGCTCTGCTGAGGAGGCTGCTCTCCCTCTCATGGCAACAACAACACAAGGCTACTCATCTCATCATACTGATACCCTTTCACACTGCTGAAATGAACTGAGCTGAACACACACACACACACACACCGACAGTCAAGTTGTTGCAGTAATATCTTCCGCCTACCAACTGGAGAAAGTGCCTCTGTGCTTCTCTACCCATCACATCAAATTCCCATAAACTGACTGTAGACCTCCAATCATGTTTTACATTTTCAGATGATAACAGGAAAATCACTCAGGACTGTGAGACAGTGTTAGTTCCCATTCCAGGCATAGAAACAAGCAGTAGGGCCAGGGGCGTCCCGGGGCAGGGGGATCACACTGCACACACTAATGAGCTCCACAGTCTCAGTCAGAGCAGAGCTGGTGTGTGTCTGTGTGCTCCCTGCCTCTTCCTGCCAGCCATTACTTATCAAAAACATCTACAGGAGAACTCGCATGAAAATACAGTAGCTGGCCAGCACAGAATCCTTTGCCTCTACTTATAATTATTTCAGATGAGGTTCTTTTGTCTGTCTAATTTAAGAATTTAAGATATGGCATAAAACTGCAGCCGTTGAGATACAGTATGTAGATTTGAAATTAGTTTTATTGTCGTATTTGAAAGAGGAAATGGGATAGATGGAAGACAGTGTTTTGAAAGGAAATTACTGAATATATTAACATTTTGCATAGTTTTAGAACAATCTTGACTTTTTACTTTCCTTGTCAAGGCTAAAGATGAGGCCTACTCTTTTTTACACTATGTTTTAAAATGAAATCCCCAAAATGAGCCAGATTTCTATCATAAAAGTGTGTTCGCTTTAGATGTGGCGACATCAAATGAGTGCGTGTGTCTGTGTATAAGAAGGAAGGAGAGAGAAAACAACGGGCAGAGGCCATGATACTACTTATTCAGTCCTGTCAGAGTGTCCATTTTGAAGTACTTGTCAAAGCAGACAGAACCTGGGGCCAAGACAGAGCAAGAGCTCTTGCTATCGAGGTAACATAAATATCCTGCCACCCTTCATGGATCATTCCTCCACAGACACCTGACTTTGTTAGCTTGCCATGGAATAAAATATCTCATTGGAGATGTATCGGAGATGATCCCAATACTTTTTACAAGTCAAACATACTTTTAAGAACTCATTTGAAAAGCATTTTTCTAGTACAGTTGGACCTGTATTGATGTGTGTTCACCAGTTACTGTGGATAAAAGTATGGCGTTTGTCTCTGTGATGTAAAGTCAGAACAGATACAGAGTATCTGTCTGCTAATATGTGTTGCACAATTTAACATCCTACAGTTCTGCATTATGGGGAAATGCTCTGACCTACAATAGAATGGAACTGGCTCTTCCCGAACTGTGCTTTATGTTTACCTTGTGGTTGTGCCATTATGAAGAGAAAAATGACTAACACCTCGTTATTTTTGCTGTAATAACACTATTTTGTCTTGTAGTGAGCAGGTAACTAACTCTTTGATAGGTTATGTAAGCTATCACAAAAACACGACATCATAAACTTTAAAAACAGGGTGAGCATAGTAAAAAAAATTAAAAGGTGGAAAGAGAAGACTAAAACACCCTTGTGTTTTATCCATGTTTTTGTATTAGTTGGCTCACAACATACCTCTTCTACTACTACTACTACTACTACTACTACTACTACCACTACTACTTCTTTAGATATTAACATGTTCCCTCTACACCAGTGAGTATAATGGTCCTCTCCTGATCACCTATAGATTTGACTATGTATGACAACATCAGAACCTGTCCACAGCGGGAGAGTAGAATATAGAGTAGAATATACATTCATACTTTGATACACTGCAACTCTAACATACTGTGCATGTGTGTTTATGTGTGTGTGTGTGTTAAATATCCCCCTGCTTCACAAGTACTGTATCTCTCCCATGGTTCCCCACAGTGTCATCATGCATCACCACCTATAAGAAGACCCCTCCCCCGGTGCCGCCCCGCACCACCATCTCCAAACCCTTCATCTCCATCACAGCCCAGAGCAGCACCGAGTCGGCCCAGGATGCCTTCATGGATGGCCATGGCCAGGGGAACAGGGACAGCCACCCCCGGGGAGACATGACCGTCCAGTCAGCCCTGTCCAACTCCACGGAGAGCATCGACAGCATGAAGGCCCTGACGGCAGCCATCGAAGCGGCCAACGCCCAGGTCCACGGCCCCGCCAGTCAGCATGTCTCAAACAGCACCATAACCATCACCACCACCTCTGCCCTGGCCCAGATCACTGAGGACAGCAGGAAGGAGCAGGCCAGGAGGGCCAAGTGCCAGCTGTCCATCGGCATCCAGGTCTGTGGTAGACGCTTCCTCACAACAACTTTTGAGGTGTCATTTGACATTTAGTTTGATCTGATATGGGAATGATAAGAAATGCATTAGGTGATACGAGAGCCAGGTTTTGAGAGACTGGATCCCCATACCTATTCTGAGTTGACAGGATGTGGTTCTACTTTTGCTCTATACTGTCCTCTAGTGGCAGATGTTTATATTTACTTCAGCCTGGTGTTCTGTATATCAGTTTCCCAACTCCAGTCCTCCACTACCCCCAACAGTAGACATTTTAATTGTAGCCCTGAACAAGCACACCAGATATAACTTGTCAACAAAACATCAAGCCCTGGATGTATTGAATCAGGTATGTTTGTCCCTGGCTACAACAAAAATGTGTACTGTTGGGGGTACTGGAGGACTGGAGTTGGGAAACGCTGTGTGTATATTGTAGTGACCCTGAGAGGTAAATGTATATTTTATCATTTCATTTCTTTCTTTGATGATTTTATGTCCAGGTGGACGGGCCAGAAGAGGAAGCTTTGGAGATGGAGGACCAGTCCACGTGCCAATCAATTGGGGTCCAGGTGGAGAACGAGAGGGGGTGAGTCTCTGTCTCTCTCTCTCTGTCACCCTCTCCCTGTCTCTCTCTCTCTGTCACCCTCTCCCTGTCTCTCTCTCTCTGTCACCCTCTCTCTCTCTCTCTCTCTCTCTCTCTCTCTCTGTCACCCTCTCTCTCTCTCTGTCACCCTCTCTCTCTCTGTCACCCTCTCCCTGTCTCTCTCTCTCTGTCACTCTCTCTCTGTCACCCTCTCTCTCTTTCTGTCACCCTCTGCCTGTCTCTCTCTGTCACCCTCTCTCTCTCTGTCCCCCTCTCCCTGTCTCTCTCTCTCACTCTCTCTCTCACTCTCTCTCTCTCTCTCTCTCTCTCTCTGTCACCGTCTCTCTCTGTCACCCTCTCCCTGTCTCTCTCTGTCACCCTCTCCCTGTATCTCTCTCTCTCTCTCACCCTCTCTCTCTGTCACCCTCTCCCTGTCTCTCTCTCTGTCACCCTCTCCCTGTCTCTCTCTCTCTCTTTCTCTGTCACCCTCTCTCTTTCTCTGTCACCCTCTCTCTCTCTCTGTCACCCTCTCTCTCTCTGTCACCCTCTCCCTGTCTCTCACTCTGTCACCCTCTCTCTCTCTGTCACCCTCTCTCTCTCTCTCTGTCACCCTCTCTCTCTCTCTCTGTCACCCTCTCTCTCTCTCTCTGTCACCCTCTCTCTCTCTCTCTGTCACCCTCTCTCTCTCTGTCACCCTCTCTCTCTCTGTCACCCTCTCTCTCTCTCTGTCACCCTCTCTCTCTCTCTGTCACCCTCTCTCTCTCTCTGTCACCCTCTCTCTTTCTGTCACCCTCTCTCTTTCTGTCACCCTCTCTCTTTCTGTCACCCTCTCCCTGTCTCTGTCACCCTCTCCCCCTTTCTCTCTCTCTCTCTCTCTCTCTCTCTCACCCGCTCCCTGTCTCTCTCTCTCTCTCTCTGTCACCGTCTCTCTCTCTGTCACCCTCTCCCTGTCTCTCTCTCCTCTCAGTCAGGTCAGAATGTCAGTCGCTCACTGTTTCTTGCCTTCAAGACCTTTTGTGTGAATGTCCAGAGAAAGGCATCCGTTTACAAATGAAGGCCGTTATCAAGGGAGTTATGGGGGTTTCTGGGGGAAGAAGCCTGAGCCTAGGGTTGTGAATGCAGTGGAACAGCTGTGCTAGTGAAACAGACATTTGGAACTATGGCATTTCCTGCCCCCTTCCTCTTTAAGGAAAATAGTGAGGGAGTTGTGTTTGTCTGTTGGACTCGCCGATGACACCTCTTCAGTGACTTCAGCTGCGTCCTCTCCAGCTGACCTGCGATTGCAGTCTGACGAGGCAAATTAAAACGCCTACACTCTCTCCACTTTTTTTGTTCTATACCGGAGATAGAAGTTAGATAAATAATGCTGGAAGACTTTAAAGTAGCTGACTGCTGCAGCTGGTGTCTCAACTTCTGTTAATGAGGATCACTGACCGCCCACTACGGCAGCCTGGTCATACTAGACTGTGGGAGTTTTAATATGAATCAGAGTGAAATTATTCATGTAATAAACCTTATTGTATATTTCTTCCTGGCTCCTACGTGTGTTCTGCTCCACCCTAAGTGTTGTACAGGACAAATATAGCATCAACAGTCATCGGTATGGTGAGGCTGTTCTTGTACAGCTCTGCTGTGTGTCTGTAGTGTAGGGTGCTCGCTCTAAAGGAATGGTCATGGCTGGTGGGTGGTGTTTCACAGTAGTAGCCTGCTTCATGATGACTGCAGCCTAGGGCCTATTCCCTTCCCTCACTCTGTGTCTCTGTACACCTCCCACACTACCTCTCTATGTGGGATGTTCATTCATGATGTCATGGATTGTCTCAAAATGTGGTACAATACAACTTCTGTCCATCAGAATGGATTAAATTCAGGGCCTGAGGTTTGTCTGACCACATGATCTGAACCGGAAAAACTCTGGGCCCTATATAGGCTTAAACTGGGGTTCAGAGTTTTTCCTGGTCAGGTCACCTCAGACTGGGCACTGATGTCTGTCTCCCCCTGTTGGCAGATACCGGCGGCTCACCCGCTCCAACAGTGTAACAGCCGCAGTACAGGCTGACCTGGACATGCCTGACATGTTAGACAGCGCCCTGGACTCCTCAGAGACAGACCTGCCCTCCTCAGTCTCTGTGTCACGCCAGTACTCCCGCGACGCCGCCACCTCGCCAGCCTCCGCCTCCACCGTCAGCATCCAGGGCTCGGGGAACCACTACCACGCCTGTACCTCAGACGACTATGATGACGTGGGCTTCGACCCGTCCATCCTGCCCCCGCCCGATCCCTGGATCGACAGCTTGACCGAAGACCCCCTGGAGGGGGTCCAGAGGTCCGTGTGTCAGCGGGATGGGCGCTGGTTCCTCAAGCTGCTGCAGGCTGAGACAGACCGCATGGAGGGCTGGTGCAGACAGATGGAGCAGGATGAACAGGAGAACGAACTGCCTGATGACGGTGAGTCTGCCCAGTCCAAAGGCTCTTATACCACTACCTATCACAAATGTAGGTGTGTGTCAGTGGAGGCTGGTGCTGCGTACCTGTGTGTCATTGTACCTGTGCTAGGTACAATTAGGTGGGCTCATTCCAGCCATTACACTGAGCCAGTCGTCTGAGTTCTTCCTCCACTGGTGTGTGTGCTATCTGTTCTGTGTTTACATGATCTTCCTCTCCACAGTCTTGGGGAAAATAAGGCTTGCTGTGGGAAGTGCTCAGCTCCTGATGTCACAGAAGTTCCAGCAGTTCCGGGAGCTTTGTGAGGAGAACCTGGTGAGTGACTCTTCTGGTTCCCCAGCTTCCTTTGTCCCTCTCCCTCTGTTCTTCACATTAAAGCTGAGATGAAACTCTGTTTTGTTCTTCCCCTCTTCACTGATATGTCACCAGAAGCCCAACGCCCACCCGCGGCCCATCTCTCAGGACCTGGCTGGTTTCTGGGACATGCTCCAGCTGTCCATCGAGAACATCAGCCTGAAATTTGACGAGCTGCACCAGCTGAAGGCCAACAGCTGGAAGCACTTGGACCCCCCGGAGAGAAAGGTAAAACAGGCATCCAGAACCAGCTAGTGTCTGTCTGTGTATGACACAGAGTACATCATGATACAGACCAGCCGAGACATACTCATCATGCCGAAACAAATCAGTAGCTTTGTAACTCATCGCATGGTCTAGTATCGCTGTTGTAACTTCACTATTCTTTTATATTAACATACTGTATCAATGTTTTTTGGGGGTTTGGCAACAACTGACGTTTGTCTAGATGGTGAGGGTTTATTAGATGTACCCCATACCTTATTACGTGCTTTACATGGCATGAGTCACACATTACAACATATACACTACTCACACTGACAGCCTTTTCCCCGGGTGCCGAAGACGTGGATGTCGATTAAGGCAGCTCTCCGCACCTCTCTGATTCAGAGGGGTTGGGTTAAATGCAGAAGACACATTTCAGTTGAATGCATTCAGTTGCACAACTGATTAGGTATCCCCTTTCCCTTCCCAATAGTTTTGTACACAATCATATTTCAACACAATGAAAAACATCACACCCAAAAGATGTTGAATGTTGCCATTTTCCTGTCACGTGTTGCATATAAGTCAGTAGAGTTGTGTTTACTGTACTGTATCATGGCTGTTGCTTTTTATACTCTTGATTTTCTGACCACTTCTCCATGTTTTTGTTTTGTTGTTCTTGTCGACAGTGAGCTGGTTTTGAGAAGTCATTCCATCTGCCACGCACCACGAGGCCTGACCTCGCTGGGCCACCGTACCTCATGCAGTCGCTGCATCGCGTGTGGTTGTCTATCTGTAACGCTAGCCGTGTGCTGCTATAGGTGTGCAAATGCTGTCTGCGCTCCTGTCCCCATCCCCCTGGGAGGCGGCTAACTGACTATTTGTCGTCCCTGTTCAGGAGAAACGGATCCCTCCTCCTGTGCCAAAGAAACCCCCAAAAGGTCAGCCTCCCCTGGCCCGAGATAGGTCCCTGGAGAGCTCCGAGAAGCAGAGGCTGGATGCGCGAAAGCGCTTGATGGCTGCCAAGCGAGCTGCGTCGGTGCGGCAGAACTCAGCCACCGAGAGCGCAGACAGCATCGAGATCTATATCCCCGAGGCCCAAACCAGGCTATGAGCCCCATGGAAGGCACATCTTCACCACTACACACACACACCCTGGCTCACACACAGATTCACTTACAGTACACCTCACACACTGCTAGAACACAAACACACAGGTAAACACACAGTATGGTTCCTGTGGACACAAACACACAGGTAAACAAACACACAGTATGGTTCCTGTGGACACAAACAAACAGGTAAACACACAGTATGGTTCCTGTGGACACAAACACAGAGACTTACTCCCACTGATAAGTAAGTGCAGGGTATTTGTAATATAATCACACTATTTTGTCCATAATGGGAAGAGAAATGCCACCGGTATAGTTGTTTCTCTTACATATTATTATCTGTCTCTCACACATTTGATCCTGGTCTTGTTTCTATCTATGTAACATAGATCCTCGCCTGAAGATGACCGCTTCGTGATCCTTCTTTTAAAAAGTTTAGCACTTTTACCCACACCTGTGTAACATACACCACGATCTTGTGAAATGTAAAGCATTCTTAATCAATGTAGACAGCTGTTGATATCCTAACAGAAAGCAAATAATAAATATCTTTGAGTATTTGGTTTCTTTAGCTCTTTGTACTTTCACCTAAGGATGGGCCAAACAGAATGCCTTGCTTCATGTCCCATTCAAACCTCTGAATCATTTTTCTTTGATTGTGACATGATTGGCAAACGAACAGGGTATATTATGCTTAAGCAATATTTGTTTGAAATCAGAGGAAGTAAATGTGTAAAACAAATGAACACGGATTTTGAAATCCCATCTGTGAAGATCGGAGCTTTGAGACAAAAATATTTTTTCTGTAGCCAGTTCTGTTGGTTTGTTATGCTGAAGCTGTCTATTGTAAAGACATAGTTGATTATTCTAGAGAAATATCTGTTTAAACGTTTTAGTCATTCTTGGTACAAGGACAACTAATCCTGCTTTCCCTTTTGTAAAGTCTGATGGGTGATAAAATAGATTTATGACAGCTGAGGATATTTGCAATGATGAGCCACCCAATATGAAATACCCTAAAAACAGAGGGACACTAAGAAAGCAAGTTGTTTTATTTCTTAACAATGTTTTTCCAGTAGCAAGTTCAGTGGTTTACTTTTATTAGTAAACTGTTTCTGGGTATATTAGTGAAATCCCAAGTGGACCAGTGTGATGCTCCAGCAGGCTTAGCTCTGTGTTATTTCTCAGGAAGAGATGGAAATTCAGTCTGTCAAATCAGGGTCTCCTAGTGCTGGTGGTGTGTGTGTGTTATTGACATGTGCGTGTGTTTGTGCGTGCGTGCGTGCCAGTATGTGGGTGTGGGTGTGTGTGTCATTTTGTGTGCATCAGTGTTTAGAGGTGAGTGTGTGGGTGTGGGTGTGGGTGTGGGTGTGGGTGTGGGTGTGCGTGTCATTTTGTGTGCATCAGTGTTTAGAGGTGAGTGTGTGGGTGTGGGTGTGGGTGTGCGTGTCATTTTGTGTGCATCAGTGTTTAGAGATGAGTGTGTGTGTCATTTTGTGTGCATCAGTGTTTAGAGGTGAGTGTGTGGGTGTGGGTGTGGGTGTGCGTGTCATTTTGTGTGCATCAGTGTTTAGAGATGAGTGTGTGTGTGTGTGTGTCAGTATGTGGGTGTGGGTGTGCGTGTCATTTTGTGTGCATCAGTGTTTAGAGGTGAGTGTGTGTGCGTGTCAGTTTGTGTGCATCAGTGTTTAGAGGTGAGTGTGTGTGTGTGTGCGTGTCAGTTTGTATGCATCAGTGTTTAGAGGTGAGTGTGTGTGTGTGCATCAGTGTTTAGAGGTGAGTGTGTGTGTGTGCATCAGTGTTTAGAGGTGAGTGTGTGTGTGTGCATCAGTGTTTAGAGGTGAGTGTGTGTGTGTGCATCAGTGTTTAGAGGTGAGTGTGTGTGTACATCAGTGTTTAGAGATGAGTGTGTGTGTGCATCAGTGTTTAGAGGTGAGTGTGTGTGTGTGTGCATCAGTGTTTAGAGGTGAGTGTGTGTGTGTGTGTGTACATCAGTGTTTAGACGTGAGTGTGTGTGTGGTTGTGGGTCTCTTAAAGTGCTTCCTGATTTCCTCGGTTGACATGTTGGCCTTCAATACGGTCAAGTAGCCTCATGAACATTTTGTACATAGTCAAAACACCACTTGTACTTGAAAATAACCATTTGTGTGTTTGTACAGAAATGATACATGAGGATGTTCCAGTAAGCATGCAGACACAATATTAGTATTATAAAATCTATATCTAATTTATCTGTTTATTTATTGAACAATTTATTTATTGATGATTTCATTTTTTTTTTTACTGTTTCTGTTCAGTGGTCTGTCATGCTACTCTGATCTTATGTTGTATTGTATAGAGAGTATATGTGCATACATATGATAAACACAGAATAAAATAATTATCAACTCTGTTTTCAGTCTTGACCCGTATTCATTTCCTGTGACGGATTCAATTTTTCGGTCAGCCTGATGTGCTTTTCCTATTTTAACCACTGGGTGGCACTGATGTATTTTGAGATTTTCTTCAATGTGATGCCTTAGCATTTATGATCCACTATTGGACCAAAAAAACTGCAATGTATCTGCAATATTGTAACTTTAAAAATATATATATACCATTTATAGATTAAAAAAAAGATGCCCAAAATGTGGATCCACTAAGGAGGAAAAGGGATGCATGATTTTGTCTTGACATGCAAACAGGTGTGTAACGCCTACACATTATGATAACATCCGTCTTGACCACCAGGAGTCCTCAATGGCAGGAAACAACAGTGGCTTGTTCCTAGAAAACATTACAGAATCCTCAGATTAAAATATATTGCAAGAACAGACACTTTTCTGTTGTGAAACCGACTCTCATAGAAACAAATGTTATTCCTTTGTCCCTATAGGATGACCCTTTTTGGGTCCAGGTAGAACCCTTTGATGGTGAAAAAGGTTCTACTTGGAAACTTGTATTAGTGAAAGGGTTCCACTTGGAACAAAAAAGTGTTATTTTAGAGGGTTCTATGGGGACAATTGAAGAACCTTTTCTGGTTCTAGGTAGCACCTTTTTTTCTGAGTGTAGATTAAAAATCGTCAGCTTTCACGTTAGATTTCTATCTGCAGCTTTACTAGGTGCACCCCACAAATGGCTTACTACATTTTGATTTCAATTACTTAATCCAAAGGAACTATACATCAAAACTAGATATTTGTGTAAAATTTAAATTGCATGATTTGTCAATAATTCATATTCAGATATCCATATGAACATATCACAACTTGCCTGTCAAGATAAGGGAGAGGAGATGGGTTAAATGTCACATCAGGGGTCAATTTGTCCAAATGTTTTATTTAGGTTCAAATAACCTTGTGCTGTGTTAAATTACACACCATGGCTAAAAGTATGTGGACCCCTGCTCGTCAAACATCTCATTCCAAAATCATGGGCATTAATATGGAGTTGGTCCCCCTTTGCTGCTATAACAGCCTCTAATCTTCTGGGAAGGCTTTCCACTTGATGTTGGAACATTTCTGCGGGGACTTGCTTCCATTCAGCCACGAGGTTAAGGTCAGGGCTTTGTGCAGGGCAGTCAAGTTCTTCCACACCAATCATGCTGAAACAGGAAAGGGCCTTCCCCAAACTATTGCCACAAATTTGGAAGCACAGAGTTGTCTAGAATGTCATTGTCTGCTGTATTATTAAGATTTCCCTTCACTTGAACTAAGGGGCCTAGCCCGAACCATGAAAAACAACCCCAGACCATTATTCTTCCGCCCACCAAACGTTACACTTGGCACTATGCATTCGGGCAGGTAGCGTTCTCCTGGCATCCGCCAAACCTAGATTCAACCGTCGGACTGCCAGATGGTGAAGTGTGATTCATCACTCCAGAGAACGCGTTTCCACTGCTCCAGAGACCAATGGTGGCGAGCTTTACTCCACTCCAGCCAATGCTTGGCATTGCACATGATGATCTTAAGCTTGTGTGTGGCTGCTCGGCCACGGAAACCCATTTAACTTTTTAGGGCTGCAATCCCGTTAACGGGATCGATATGACAACAGCCAGTGAAAGTGCAGGGTGCCAAATTCAAACAACAGAAATCTCATAATTAAAAGTCCTCAAGCATACAAGTATTTCATACCATTTTAAAGATACACTTCTTGTTAATCCCACCCCTGTTTCCGATTTCAAAAAGGCTTTACAGCAAAAGCACCACAAACGATTGTGTTAGGTCACCACAAAATCACAGAAAAACACAGCCATTTTTCCAGCCAAATTTTTCCAGCCAAAGACACAAAAAGCAGAAATAGATATAAAATTAATCACTAACCTTTGATGATCCTCATCAGATGACACTCATAGGACTTCATGTTACACAATACATATATGTTTTGTTCGATAAAGTTCATATTTATATCCAAAAACCTCAGTTTACATTGACGCCATGTTCAGAAATGCCTCCAAAATATCAGGAAAAATTGCAGAGAGCCACATCAAATAACAGAAATACTCATCATAAACTTTGAAGAAAGACACATGTTTTACATAGAATTAAAGATAAACTTGTTCTTAATGCAACCGTTGTGTCAGATTTCAAAAAAGCTTTACGGCAAAAGCAAAATATTCAATAATCTGAGAACAGCGTTCAGCCACAAAAGGAAGCCATACAGTTACCCGCCAAATTGTGGAGTCAACAAAAGTCATAAATAACATTATAAATCTTCACTTACCTTTGCTGATCTTCGGTCGGAATGCACTCCCAGGACTCCCACTTCCAGAAGAAATGTTTGTTTTGTTTGGTAATGTCCATCATTTATGTCCAAATAGCTACTTTTGTTAGCGCGTTTGGTAAACAAATCCAAAGTCACGAAGCCCGTTTACTAAAAGCTGACGAAATGTCAAAAAGTTCCGTAACAGTCAGTAGAAACATGTCAAACGATGTATTGAATCAATCTTTAGGATGTTTTTAACATAAATCTTCAATAATGTTCCAACCGGAGAATTCCATTGTCTTCAGAAGTGCGATGGAACAGAGCTCCCTCTCATGTGAACGCGCATGGTCAGCTCATGGCAGACCTTACTCATTCCCCTCTCCTTCGGCCCCACTTCACAGTAGAAGCATCAGACAAGGTTCTAAAGACTGTTGACATCTAGTGGAAGCTGTAGGAAGTGCAAACTGACCCATATCCCACTGTGTATTCGATAGGCGATGAGTTGAAAACCTACAAACCTTAGATTTCCCACTTCCTGGTTGGATTTTCTTCTCAGGTTTTTGCCTGCCATATGAGTTCTGTTATACTCACAGACATCATTCAAACAGTTTTAGAAACTTCAAAGTGTTTTCTATCCAATACTAATAATAATATGCATATATTAGCAACTGGGACTGAGGAGCAGGAAGTTTACTCTGGGCACTTCTGGGCACCTTTTCATCCAAGCTACTCAATACTGCCCCTGCAGCCATAAGAAGTTAATGAAGCTCCCGACGAACAGTTATTGGTTCCAAACTTACAGAGGCAGTTTGGAACTCTGTAGTGAGCATTGCAACCGAGGACAGACAATTTTTACACGCAACGCACTTCAGCATTCGGCGGTCCCATTCTGTGAGCTTGTGTGGCCTACCACTTTGCGGCTGAGCCGGTGTTGCTCCTAGACGTTACCACTTCACAATAACAGCGGGCAGCTCTTGCAAGGCAGAAATTTGACTTGTTGGAAAAGGGGCATCCTATGATGGTGACACGTTGAAAGTCATTGAGCTTTTCAGTATGGGCAATTCTACTTCCAATGTTTGTCTATGGAGATTGCATTGCTGTTTGCTTGATTGTATACACCTATCAGCAACAGGTGTGGCTGAAATAGCCGAATTCACTCATTTGAAGGGGTGTCCACATACTCTTTGCAATGTAGTGTACAGTATGTTGGTCCCTCCTTGCTTTTTGATAACATTTTGAGAGAAATTCAAATGAATTATCTTCCGATGATATCACATCATATGCTACTACAGTCAAGCGCATGCTAATGATCACATGACATTTGGTTAAAATATTAATTAACTTTCTGTTTCCTTTTGATCAAGAAGGCTGAACAGAGGTTATTGGGGAGCAGAATCTAAAATCTAACACAGAATAACGTTTGATCTGGATTAAAACCTGCCCCAGGGCAACCTGAAACTCAACCGTGTTGGGTCTGGTCCATCCCTAGATCGGAGACCAGATGCTGCTGGGTATTGGTATAGGAGGGCCAGTACGGTGCATTTATCGCTCTACACCAACACCCTAGGGTTTTCTGTACTGATCCTCTGTGGTCACTAAAACCTCTAATCCGATACTAATCCCATGAGTTAGTGATTTAACCCCAGTGTCCTGGCTAGATTCTCAACATGAGTGTTCAGATTGTGCTCTAATTCCCAGTTATAAGGCTAATTGGGTCATTCAAATGGTCTACTCTACCCTTCAACTTTTAGTTAGGTTGTTGCTGTAAAATGTGTCAATTTACCTGCAGTTAAGTAAAAATTATAGGTTGATAATACTGTTATAACAACCTGCGCAAGATTCTATCAAATAATAGCCAATGCAAAATGTATATATTTGTAGATCCCATTTTCCACACAAAATGTGCATCCCACACATACTGTATCTGGCAAAACATAATCATATTCCAAGTTAAAAGACAGTTTGAAAAGTCTTAAAATATGAAGGAGGCATTTGAAGCTGTCTCTTTGGGAAGGTGAGACATGACATGAGCTACGTAACTGCGTGTTTCTTCTGTCCCAGTAGCTCATATGTGTAGCCTTTGTCACACCTGATTTAACTAATCAACTTCAAATGTGGTTAATGGACATATGTGTTTATTTTGCCTGGATGTCTCTTGGTCTGTCTGTCTGTCTGACGCTGTGATTGAGCTCTGACGCTTTGGGAGAGAGATGGTAAACCTACAAATTAACACAGGTCACCAGATTACCATCCTAAAACCCAATGTTGATGTACCATGTATCAAATGGTTACCCAGATGTCGAGGTAGTTATTCACTTTTCATTTAATGCCAATTGACTAAACTGCTATTGCTTGGCTACTTATAAATCAGACTGACAGATTTGTTGCAAACGAGACCAACCCAGACAGGAAGCATCAGGTTTCCCGCGTTGTATTAAAAGATTTGTAGGACGCTAGAATATCCCTGCCCTAATCTCTCCCTGCGTGAATAGCCATAACCACCCCAGGGCTCCGGTCAGAGACTTTCAGATTAGAGCAAAAAAATCAATTAGGCCAAGGAATAGTGAATCAATAATCTTCCTTAATCTCTCTGAGGATATATTTATGATTACTTAAGCAATATTTATGTTAATATTTTGTCGACTGAAGAAGGGTGTGTGGGTGGAGGGGGGCTTTGATTAGTGGTTCATTTCGCTGCCTGTTAAAGTGCCTGGATTAAATGTTTAATTAATTGATTGATCTAGAAGAAAAAGTAACGCACACCTATTTAGGCGAGGTGCTGGCTAGCGGAGTAGAAAACTTTAAAATAAAGGAGAGCTGCACACTAGGAGCTCACTGCAAAAATATTTAATTTACCAACGTTTCGACAGGCAAGCTGTCTTGTACCCTGATGAAGACAGCTTGCCTGTCGAAACGTTGGTAAATTAAATATTTTTGCATCTGAGCTCCTAGAGTGTGCGGCTCTCCTTTATTTTTAAGTTAATTAATAGATTGAATCATAGGCTAACCATCAGATTTGTTGGAAATTATCAGAATAATGATAATCTACACTACATCATAGAAACAAGACTGCCCTGCGTTCTGTGCCTATTATAAGCCTTCAAGCATTTAGTTAACAAGTTATTCATGCTGCACTTGGTGTGCAGAGAACGCCTAAACCGTATGTCAGGTGAAAATTGGAAGACAATATCTTAAACAAGACATTATTTTAAGAACGTTGTGTGCATTCATTGCTATCAATGACTCAAGTCTCTCCAGACCCCATGAGCACCGTTCTAATTTGTCGGGCAATCTGGAGAGCGAGCACCCCGCGTGCTATTTCAGTGGCCATGGCGCATGTGGTGGGATTCCCAGGGAATCCCCAGTGTTCGGCATCTTCCGCATCCAGCTCGCACTGACATCTGACCTCCTCAATCAGGCCATGAAAACGCATGGTTGTGGTAGTCAATGGCACTTTACCAGCAAGCTTTTCAGGTACCAGGTCACTAAAAATGTGAGATGAAAAGAAAAGCGTGCGAGCAGAATAAAAGCAACGGCATGGCACAAGGCTGGACGTGCGTCTATGGTGCGGGGCTGACTGCAACACCACAGGATATCCTATGGGGTTACATTGGGTAACCTGTGAGTCTTAAAATGGAAACGTGAAAGGAAAAATGATCAACTGTATCTTGTTGACTCTGTCACTATTCGTTTTGTGTGGACTTGTGATGGTAAAATGCATTAGTATGAATTCACTAGTTACAGGTGCTTTGGTGACATAGGCTAATGGTCACCTGAGAACGTTCATATTTCAGGCTCATATTCAGCATAAATATTTATGGCACCTTTTCTTAACCCAATTTATACATTGTATCTTGATAGTTTGTTGTTTTTATAGGCTACATGTGCGCTCCAACGCACTTGCAAACTTGCTTAGCAAGGTGTAAGATGTATTAAGTCATTCCAAGTTCTTTATCGGTTTGAATCCGTTTAGTTTGTAATGTTATCTTGATTTTCTCCAATCCTTTGCATACTCAAGTTTACAGGGCTTTATCTTGACTCTCCGCTGTAAGGATTCTGTCCACCATTTGCACTGGAGTAAGCGTTTCAGTCTCTAAGAAAGAGATGTTCAATATCCTCAACGTTTTTTAGGAACAGCAGACAGCATATGTGAATTTAGAACTTTACTGAGCGTAAAGCTACTTTGAAAAATCTACAATTAAACTGTAGGCCTACACGTATCGAGTCTTGGAATCATGCATCACTGGCCCTCCCTCACCATGAATTGTAATACACCATGACCTTCGCAATACGACATCTCATTTATAATGTTCACCATTATACCGTCTGTTGAAGAGACCCAAGTGTTGCTGTTCCCATGCCAGCGCTCGCTTTGCAGCGTCCGCTGGCACTGAGATATGTCACACTGGTGAATTGATCGTGTGACGTTGACGGTCACGGTCCTGTCTGCGAGCAATTTGTGAGAGTGCTGCTTAACGACCAGTCAGCGCTCAGGTACCAGTCTGGCGCAACAGACTATTATGCAGACTAGTGGACCAGTTTATAACGCTGATATATTGAATGCAAACCAATAAATCAAATCGAAAATATTATTTAAGCCAGTATGACTAAAGCAAATGTGTTGTTTATGTTCATCATGGATTGATAGCAGACTGTCTCATTCCAAAATATATTTGATATGTGGAAATATATTATATGTTATATTAGCTCTTCTAACATCAGCGTGTTTTAATTCCAAGAAAAGCAAACTCACAGAGAACTATGACAAAATGCGCATGCAAGGTGCAAAGCAGCAGCAGCGCTCATTATTATGGGACGAGTTGCATTGACTGGCTCAAGGCGCAAGTGGCGTTATTCCCACGGACTGTGCCTCTATTGCCTCGTGTTGCAGCTTGCGGCGAGGCGGAAGACCCATAGTCTACATTAAAATATTTCTTTTCGCCTTCAAGTAACAAAGTGACCCCCTCCATCTCAATCTGAATGGGGGTATCCTATAGACTCCGACCAGTCAATATTTCAGGTACCGGCGTAATTTGTTGTGAGGTGTCTGACAAACACCCTCTTTGACGCTCACTGTGAGGCCACACTGCCATTATTCTGACACCAGTTTCCCCATAATAAAACCATACTTGCTGTCATAAGTGGGCAGTCGGTCTCCTTACTGGTGCATGTATTTATGTTAGTGGAACCACTTAGACTGAAGGATTGTTATTATGGTGCTGAACACCTGAAGGATTTAAGTCGAGTTTTTCTTGCAGTATAGTCTATTTGGTATCCCAAGTTGAGCACGTTTTTATGCACATTCAGAACTCGCATTAATGTATATAAGCCAAGGTAACTAAGCAATGTTTTAAATTCCAGGTTTATCCTTATTTTATAAAATTCAGCAGTCTAGAAAAAAACTAACAATAGCTTAATATAAACCTTCCTTGAAAATAAAAACTATTCCAGCACACATGGTTTCAAGACAACCTTATATTATATTAGAAATAGGCAATTTTTTAGATAAAGGCAGGTGAATTCAACCTTAAATGTGAAAACCGTAACAAAAATGTCAACGAAATGTAAAGTTATGCAAGTTTTGAACATTGTGCAAGCGATGTCTGGTATTCTGTGTCTGCATGCTTTTGATAAAAATAGTCTACCCCATGACAATATTTAACTAGACCTACCTTAGGCCTACCTGTTGCACTATCAGTGTTGGATATGCTTGCATCCTTATCTTTGCGTGAGATCAAACAAAATTAACGATTCATCTCGAGTAGCCTATTGCAATATGTGGTATATTTTTACATTGTTGCGGCATGAACAAGCGAGTGTCCACTGCGTAGAGCCAACGTGTAGGCAGAGCGGCGTCGTATAACTTATGATTGATGAACACATCATTATGTCTGCCTGTCTAACACTAAAATTACTTTTCATTTCAATGACATGCACATTTTTGCTCTGCGTTCTATGGGTTCTAATAGGAATTGGAATTCTCCAATATAGCAGGGTGGCCTAGTAATGAAGTGATCAGACCAAAGGGCTCAACAGTTTGCTGCAGGTATGAGTGGTCGGCTATTGAATGAGGAAGGTACCTGCTTTAAGATGTGCATGCCTTCATGAAGTGTCAGGGATGTTATCATTGTTATCTGCTCGACCCTTTAATTAGGCTACTATCGAAATGTTTTTTTTTTCTTCACTTTACACATTGTTCAGTCCCAATAGATGCAAGGGTTCATTAAGTGCAATATAAGCCTATTCAATTCAGACGTTGTATGTTCTTGTATAAAGCTCGAAAAGTAGGTTTTGAATAAGAGGAAACAGATTTAGATTGCATTGACAAAAGACCAATGGGATAATTAAGACGTGGAGCCTTGGAAAAGACTCTGATGTTTATTACACTATTATTTTAGCCTAATAGTAATAATAGCCTACTAGTATTAATAATAATAATATATTGTTGTGGAAGCATGCAACCAGATATGGACACTTAGGCTGCAAGTAAATCATTTTATAATTGTATTGAATCAACGTTTAAAAAATCTACCACTCTGAATTCTCGTTGCAGGTGGGTGGGAATAAGGCGATTACTTCAAATCAAATAAAAAACACTACACTGCTCTTGCTCAAATACAAACTTTCACAAAAGCTCTGACGAAGGCCAAGAGCGTCGGGCTAAGCTTTAATAAATAAATAAATAATGATACTTGCAACAGCAGTGTGTGGGTTTCTCTTTTCTTTGAAATTATTGTAAAGATTTAAAGGTAGGCTACAATGTTAGGGTGGCTGCATGTTTTGGACTTAGTTGGTCATTGGTCCTGTAATGCTTTGTTGCCCATTTAGCCCTGTGTTCGGTTTTCCATGTAGTGCAGGAGGGGGGTAAACACTGCGCGGTAGAGGGGGGCGGGGTGGTAAGAGATTATCTCTAGGTGCACATTCGGCTGCGGAGCGTAGTGTATACTCAACGCTGATTGGCTGACGCTTTTGCTTAATGGCACGCGACTGTGGATGTAGTTATAAGAGTCCTCGCGTGTCAGCCTTCAACTGAACTATCTCTTGAGCATCCAGAGACAGCGCAAAGATCAAATTTGTTGTTACTGGGCAACACGAAAACAACAGCAAAAAATGGACACTGTCTTAGATACATTTACAGGATTGGACTCCTTCTCTTCCCCTTATTTTGACGAGGATGATTTCTTTACTGACCAGTCCTCCAGGGACCACTTGGACACCGACGAGTTTCTAGATGACGATGTCGATTTTCTCACCAGCCATTTCCAAGATTACTACAAGGACAGCAGGTTAGCGCACGATGGGGACTACTGTGAAATTGGCAACTTTTCCTTCTCTTCCTCCTCCTCTACCTTCTCGTATGAATGCACTGACAGCACCTCAGAGCTGTCGCCTCAGATGGGAGGAGATGTCCCGATGCTAAAAAGGCGGAGGCGGATGAGATCCGATATGGAGATGCAACATTTACGGCAGGCTGCCAACGTCCGGGAGCGGCGGAGGATGCAGTCCATTAACGATGCTTTCGAGGGACTCCGGTCTCACATCCCCACTCTGCCATACGAGAAGAGGCTCTCCAAAGTCGATACCCTGCGCCTGGCCATTGGCTACATCAACTTCCTCGCTGAGCTCGTACAGTCGGACATGCCCATCCGAAACTCCGACAGTGAAGCACCGACTCAACCCCAAAAAGTTATAATTTGCCACAGAGGAACAAGTAAGTTTTCCATATGGTTAGATAATGATAATGACTTAATTTTGGACTATATTGTTACTCATTTGTGAAATACTTGGTCCATTACTAATAATTTGTCCCCTTCTCAGGATCTCCGTCTCCAAGTGACCCTGACTACGGGTTGCCTCCCCTTGCCGGCCACTCTCTGTCCTGGACAGACGAGAAACAGCTGAAAGACCAGAACATCATTAGAACCGCTAAAGTTTGGACACCCGAGGACCCACGAAAACTGCACATGAAACCCTCCATGAACAACATTGAAAACGAGCCTCCTTTCAGCTTAACCTCAGCCCAATAAATGTTATGTTTATGTCTAAAAGTACGTATTGTTATACACACATTGTAAATCCATGTTAATATATAACGTTGTCTGTAACGTTGATTATTTACGTGTAAATATATATTTGTCAATGTTCTCCTAATTAAGGCAGCTGGGCAATCATTTTATATGTAGCAAAATGTATTTAATTGTTTTCATGATAATATATGTTTTAATTTAACATTGATGAATATACGAAAACCAAACTATTTTTATAATAAATTGTAAAATAATTTATATTTATATGCAATCTGAGAATAAATGTATCTTAAATTATGAATACATTGTGTTGTCTGGTCTATACCACTTTCCTCCACATAGGCTCCTGCTCACATTCAAAACATGTCATTTTTAACTCCATGTGGTGACGATCGTACTCATAAAAGGAAAGTTATTATGCATAACAACAGTGCAACAATCAATCAACATGCATAAATCAATCAATCAACATGCATAAATCAATCAATCAACATGCATAAATCAATCAATCAATCAATCAACATGCATAAATCAATAAATCAACTAAAGTTATATTTTAGAACGTGGTTGTTCACCTGAAAGTCAGTGATATCCAGCAGCATAAGTTTAAATGCATGACGTATTGGGCCTCTCAACCCAAGCCCGCATATGCATATACTTAATTGGCAAATAGTAATTATACTGGGTATCTGATGATGGAGACTGATAACTCCTTTTCTAGAGGCCTACGTTTTATGAAGCTGTGGCCTGCGTAGGTCTTAGTAATGTAACGTATATACACCAACAAACTTCATTAAAAAAAATCTAAATTGGGTATGCAAATCCGATGTAAATGAAAACAAACATGCAGATACAATTCAATGGCTTCCCACTACCAGGGCCTGCAGCTCTAAACCATAGTTGTACTATGTTGGTCTACTGTATTGTTTAAAGGGCATGACTAAACCGATGGCTTGCGGTAAAAGCTGTTTTCTTCAATGTGCTGCAGGTGCTTCAAGGCAACATTTTCCCGTGGTAGCGGCATCCTTCCAACGTGTTCCCTTGCCATTTTTACGTCAGCTCTCCCCCATTTATGTAGTGGTAGCCCAGATATATGCCTATGCCCAAACTTGCAAGCACACATTCATTCAACCATCTGGCTAAGAGCATTTCGGATAACACTTGCATTTCGGATGGGGAAAGAGAAAGGTATATTCATTTTCTGTATTAGTCTTTGCATTTCGATTATTTTCTTCTAAGTATTATTATTATTAGTAGTATTACTATTATTATTATTAAAAGTATTATTTATTATTATTATTATTATGCATAGTTATTGTATTATTGTTATGGATAATATTATTACCCTACTCGAATTTGTTCCTAAATAATGAGATATGTGCTTTTTTCTAACTTGAAACTCTCCAGTTCAATATTTTGACAAGTTTTCAGTGCATGTGCTTTTTAGGAATCTCAGTGGACCGACCTATAATCTCATCTCTTATTGCATTACCGCCTCATTAACAACGCAGTTATCCGCGTCCTAGACACCACACAAGAGACCATGTAATCTCATTACATTCATTAGAAAGTCAAATGTTCGCAAGTCAGCCTTAAACTTAATAAAGGACCCAGAAAGTCTTGTAGCTGGTCTTCAACTATTTTGTCGAGGGCAACATTTAAATTTAATTTGGTGAAGTGGCAGAGAACAATAAAACAACAGTAGGATCATTGTTTGGTCGCACCTAATGCTATGGAGCGATTGTGGTTTTGTGTGCAAGCACAGTTCAAAACCCCTCAAAACATCCTTTGGTGCAATACCAATCAAGCGGAAGGGAAGGGCTTAAGAAGTGAAACACTTGGGTCTCTATCTTGTCACTCTTGTGCTTGGTCTTGGCAAAGGCTTAAAAGAGCACCATTTACAGGCTGACAGGTTTTATTCCTTTTCTTACTCGGCTAAACATTGGAAAACCATGCCAAGCTCCAATTTGGTTCAGAATAAGTTAGTGATACTGAAAAGGCTTGCAATTCCCTATAGCATTTGGGTAGCCGTTGACTACCTGTTGCAGACTGGCGGAGGTGCTTTGGCATGCAAGGCAAGTTTATGGTCAGTAAATGTGTCACAAGCCATAGAAAACAGCCTTATGTTATTAGCGCGGTAGTCGTATAGACCCAAGTAATTCCACGGTGTCGGTCTGTCTGTCTGCCCTCTTGGAAAAAAAGAAAAATACGAGGTTTATGGATGTGTTATGACATTGTTCACTGTCAATTATATCGACACTCTTCATAATGAACACGTGTTCATGTATTTTTTAAATCATATATATAGCCTATCTTTACCATTTAAAAGTTTTTGCAAAAAAATAGAAATTACGCACAAGGGTGTCCATGACCAAGCGCAGGCCTATGCGCATCAGTTTGCATGCAACTCAGCATACATTGTAGAAGATCAAAGATATGAAGAAATATAAAACAAAAAGCTGTGATAGGTTAATAATGACAAGTGTTAGAATTACAAATAATTAGGCTATATTGGAACACCAACCACTAAGTATATTATTTCATGAAAGTAGGCTACATTATAATATCCAACAAATTTCAGTCATATCTCTATTAATCAGATGAAAGTAAAATGATTAAATGCATTATATTCATTGTCTATAATACTACAATAATCCTCAAATAAGCGTATGGTAAGCACTGGGAAGGACGCCTAATAAGATTCTCATAAACTGTAAATCTGCTCATACTTTGGATTATCGCGCATAAAAATATGGCCTCAGAGTCTTTAAATCCCCCGAACTCCCGCGTTTTCATTAATGTATCTCCACGGTGGCATCGGGGTACCAGCTGCGAGGTTGAGGTTGAACAAACACCAGTTGAGTCTGCCCCATGGGCAGTGTAAACCTCGTGGGTAGCCTTATAAATCCTGTCGCACCAAGTGACAAAATGTTCAAATGGCCCAAAATTATGATTGAAAAACATATGCACATACCAGTGATAATTGAAAATAGATTATTGTGGTACTCTGGATGTTAGGACTTGGCTAGCCAACAGGTGTTATACTCTTAGAAAAAAAAGGTTATGGATAGAACCGAAAAGGTTGCTTCATATATGTTATCCCTAAAGGTTCTATATATAACCCTTTTGTAGGGTTCTTTGATCAGAACCCCATGGGTTCTTCTTCTTCACGGAACCAAAATGGCTCTATATATTGGGGTTCTCTATGGAACCAAATGTAGGTTCTATATAGAACATTAAGGGGTGCTATATATGAAGCGAGCATAGAACCATTTTTGGTTCTATCCATAATCTTTTTTTCTAAGAGTGTAGGACTTGGCCCGGGTTAATGAGTACAGAGACCCATGGAGGGAAGGGCGAGGTTGCCAGAGAACGCGCTGCCCAGGCGCCTCTCCTTTTACATGGCGTGGAGACGCCTTACAATCCAAATGATATCTTTATTACTCACATGTCCAAGGCTGTAACATATCCATCCCCATCGACGTTCTTATAGGATGCACCTGGTATTTCAAACTTGTTATTTTTGTGCTTCTGTGTCCTGGACAGCAGCTGCTTAAAACAAGCAAAGAGAGAGGTCCTTACAATGTCTCCAATACGTGTTGGCATGGTTTTCTCGTCTTTAATGTCCCAAACCATTGTCTAGATACAATATGGGAACTGTAAAGCATGACGTTTTGTTATAATAAAACACATTTTCAATGATACACTTGGATTGAAAGCTTTATTACGATCCAGCAAACATTCAATCTCGTTTTGTCCCCCGGTCTATCTGCAGGCAATTAGACTGCGGCCTTTTGCTGTGCCTTGATAAGCCAATTAAATTTATGTCTGCTAATTTTTTCAAGTAGAAAAAGGACTTAGAGCTAGCCTGGCTCATAAGGACATTGATTTTCTTACCATCACCTGGCGTTCAAACAGGTTCCATTTACCAACAAGGAAAATGTCAGGCGCTTCATTTGGCGACTCTTGTTACCGTAAGGCTCTCTCCATCCTGCGCCATTGTTTTTTTTCCTGTTAATAACTCATTACCAGGATTTTACAAATCTCCATTACATATGTTTTGTCTCCATATTTTGATCCGTAAGATTAAGCAGATGTTACGATTGAAAATGGAAAACTCCAGGGCTACTCCTATCTGAAAGGAAGAGGCGGACTCCGCGCCGAGCTAACAAAGAGGTTGGGGAGATCTTAAAAAAAAACATTTACGACCAATAAACAGACTTCAACCTGCTCTATTTCAACCATTGTGGCGTTTTTGAATAATTAGGTTAATAGGAATAGGTTTGTGTACTTTCAATGCCAAGACCACAGGTGCGGGGTGACATGATGAATGACGTGCCTGATTTTTGCCAAGCTCGAGGGCCCTTCTCTTGGACTTTCAAGCTGATAGAAAATATTGTCATTTCTTTAATTCACAGCATTACTTTCATTCAGAACAAAGCAGGGTGATGAAAAGCTTATGCTGTAATGAAACAAGCTATGGTGGTCGCTTTGCTTCCTGAAAGAAAGGACGAGTCAATGCCCAGGCGCGCTTTGGTTTGTGCGCAAGTACTCCATCTAAAGCAAATAAAGGACCCTTTCCAACTTTTAAAAGACCGCGTTTTACCTTTATTAAAGCCTCCACGGCTAAATCCATTAAGCATATAGTGCTAAGGCACTAGTCTTTTGTACTGGGGAAGCCCTCGAGATGGTAACTTGTGTGTTTTAGGGGATATTTCACTTCTCAATAGACAAAAGTGATCGAGGCAACAAGTGTCCCCAATGCGCGCGAGTACAAGATGGTGCAAGGTGCAAGGTACATTTATAACCTTCCCTGAAAAATGAACCCCATTTAATGATGAAAAATATCGTAGGCCTAACTGTAGACCCAAAGGGAGGAAATAAATACACCAAAATCAGTGACCGTTTTGCGCATGGAGATATATCCTCGGCTATGAATGGACATGTGAATGTAAGGGTGCTGATGGAGAGCTTCTCTGTTCTTTTACGCCAAGACGGGTTATAGACTAACCACATGTCTTGTACATGGTCCTTGTTCGTCAATTGTTCGTTAGTTGTTAATATTTCAGTTATATAGGCTTTGGTTAGCTAACAAACATTTTCTATACGCAGTAGTAGAGTGTCAATGTCACCCCATATTACAACAGTCTATAGCCAAAAAAAGTAATTTAATTATGGAGGGTTGGTATTTTAGTTCATGTCGTTATAGGATCATGATGGTTAAATAAAAATACCAATCCAATACTTTTACGTGTAATGGATAGTTTCATTGCCGATTCTTAATAAGCACTAAAGTTTACGCGCACATACCTTAAGTTATGATAATTATGTGCAGATATTAAGGTTATAATTTGGCACATTAAGATGAGCGCACAAATGAGAGGCATCTAAAACCACCACTCGGCATGTACCGTATTTTAACATTGTTTAATCAATTTAAACAAAGACGTTCAATAAATAATAATTGAATGTGAGCTTGTACTGACAAAAGACGCTGACTTTTCTAAGAGTGAGTGGCCCATTGGGTGGGTGAAATCTCAGTGAGAGTCATGTTTGATGGAGCGAGAGTGATGTTTGATGGAGCGTGAGATCAGAGTGAAAATGAGAGGACGTCTTGACTGTAACGGATAAGCAAACAAGTGAGGTGAAGCCTAGTCTATATCAACGAGATATAGAACAAAAATGATCACATCTACTACTGTATCAGTAATTCTCTCTTCATCTTCTTCTGTGTTCTATCTTCTGTTCATTGGCATGTTGATGTCAACCATGTTTTCATGGGTGAAAAATATAGAACTGTGCGTAACATTTTAAGTATTTCATGAAGTGGGAAGCATATAGGCCTTAGCACTTATGCCTACTTGAGATACATTGACATTTATATGATAATAGTACAGCCTATCTGAGTGGTATTCCTCTAAAGATTCCAATAACATTTTAACGTTTATTATTTTGAAAAACTCTACAAACTATACCTCCTGTTTAATAATGTTTGGGACTTTGTTTAACAAAAGTAAATAACTACTTTCTATATTGCAAAATGTTTGAATCAGTAGACCTATAGCAATATAACAAGCATGAGAGTGTGCGCTCTCCCAATAGCTGGACTATGACAGAGACAGCTGGCTTGGACTCTCGGCTGAAAAAGCCCCCTTGGTGGACCAAACACAACAACACTGACCTTTCCACGGGGGAATGGGAGATGGGCTTTTGACTGAATTAGCCATAAAGACGTCTTGCTATGATCTTTGTTCGACTGAAAGAGTGGTGGATATTGTGCTTAATATGAGAGGCATTTTGCACAGCTTTTGCGTGCCCCATATGAAATATTAGTCCATTCATTAACGCTCTTTCACACCAAGGATCCAGTGACCATATGGGTTGGACGTTCACAGGACAACGCGTTTGATTATAAACGTTTATATATTTTCCTATAGGCTTACGTCCTAGAAAGAGTCATGATAACAATTGTTATGCCATTACATTTCCCATAAACGTAATTATAAGAGATGTAACTTTTTTGGTAGACCTGATTGATTCCTGACAGTTAGGCTACATTATTAGTCTACAAACTTAAGGTTTCTGATTCAAAATGTAAATAAAAGTTGGCCTATTATGACATTTCCACAACAAACAGTTTGAAAGTGTTAATAAAATTTGTTTTTGAAAAGTTATGCCGAAAACACATTTGTTTCACATATCATCGAACTGAGTTTTTGATAACGTTCTCCCCCTTTTGGGAAACTGAATTGCTTGGCTCTCTCCCTCTCACTCCGTTGATGATTGATCTACTTTCATTTAGTCTACTTTTTTACCTTGAGTAACGAAACAAAAAGGTTGAAAAAAATGTGATAAATTACAAATATGCTAATTTCATTCATAGGCAATGTAAGTGTGTCTAGCTGAAAGTGAATAACGCCTTGCAGTCAGTCTGAGCGCATTCGGGGAACCGGGACCCCAGGGCGCTGATCAAAGAGACCCTTTCTCTTTCATCCCCATTATTCTCCTCAAAACTATTTCGATACAATATGTTTCCGTGATGCACGTCATGTGCCTGGGACACAAAACTCGTTGCAATCCTGCTAAATGTGTCCAGCTCTTTTGTTCTCCAAGATTTAGTTCTTCAAAGTTTTTTTTCTCCCCTCAGTTGCCAGGTTCCAGAAGTGTAAAAGCATGCATCATTTTTCACCAGGTCTCGTTTTAATATTCACAAAAGGAAATCTATGAAACAGGCCCTTTAGTTGTTCGCTGGTTTGAACTTCACTGCTGTCCAACTGATCTCTTTTCCTATTCTAAGCATTGCGCAGCAGGGATGCATTTGCAAGACAAATGCAGCTGAGATTCAAGTGGCACAAAACGGTTCAGATAAATTCAGCTTTATGTGAAAACAAAATGGTTACATTTCAAAAGACAAGACGTTTGGGTTTACATTCTGATAATATTTTAATGGAAGAACTGGTATATATTTACAAAAAGTTACCATATATACTTCAAAGATATTCAGGAATGTAGACTATATAGGTTGAATAAAAGATGGTGCAAGGTGTAAATCAATAATGACAAATGCATATATTATTATAATTGGAAGGGATTATATAACTTGCAGACAGTGGGTCTATTCAACTTGTGCTATAAACAATCAGTTTTTCACATTCTATTCCAAAGAGTTGAATCAAATGGTAAAGCTTGAACTGAGTAGTTCTGTACTAAGTGACCATAAACTTGGAGACTTGTTAAGATGGCTGAGAGCCATGGTGTTGGGAAGTTTTCCAGCCAGCACTTACTCTGATTAACCCTGTATGCTGAAACTCTGCTGGACTCCACCATACCAGCAATTGCTATTTATCCAGCATTTAATGAAAGCAATTACTTTAAGTCCAAAAAAATTCCCCACTTTGTCTTACAACCAATGCAGAAGCTCTGAAAGAGGCAAATGTCCTGAGTAAGAAACCCTCCTGAGACTTTTAAGGGACATAATATATATGCCAGCAGTTTCTATGACAACATGGTTACCCTACAGCCCATAGTGTTTTACTGAATGACCGGCTAGAATGTAAAAGTGTCTTATTAAAGTCACCAAATGATGGACTGTTGAAAATAACAAGGAGTTAATGTATAATCACATAATGTTTATAAAGAGGACTGTGGGACAGTGAAAGAGAGTCATATTCTAACCATCATCAGTAATAAATGACATCCAATTGAAGGAGAAATTGCTAATTGATTATAAGCCTGTCGTTTAATGTCATGAGGTTTGGCATGAAAGGGGCCTGCAGCAGCGGACTGTGGGGGTTTGGCTTATTTTCCTGAATGCAGCCTGGGAAAGTGAGATGTGGCTGGCTGGATTAGTGGTGTACCACAGTTTCGCGGGCCCCCCAAGCAAGGCCTGAGCAAGCCCCCCCCCCACAAAAAACTTAACTTCCTACAATTCTACACATTTTGCCAATGAGGATGAAAGAAATTCTTGCTGTTTTAAAGCTGATTTACTGCAACTGTACACATATTGCATGGGGCAGAGAGAAAAATTAGGCAGACTAATTCTGATCTTTTTTCACTAATTGGTCTTTTGACCAATAGATCAGCTCTGAAAAAGATCTGATGTGAAAAGATCTGATGTGATTGGTCAAAAGACCAATTAGTGGGAAAAAGATCAGAATTGGGCTGCCTATGTAAATGCAGCCTTAGGCTACTGAAATGCATCAGATATGTATGTAACTTTTCAAATTTGTTTAATTGTCTGTAAAGCATAAATGTTGGTATAGGTTTGTCATTTTGAAGGGGTGCAGATTGCAGATGTGAGGGATGCTCTTTCCCTGGTATGGGACAGAGGGCAAGGAAGAGGAAGAATTCCACACAGCTCCTCTTCATCTCCTGATTCCATCTGGGATTCTAGAATAAAATAATGTGGCATTACTATATTGGCATCATGGGCTGTAAATTAATCCGTTAAAACAACTGTCATTATGATTCTAATATTATCATTGTTCTAAACCTACAGGATGACATGAGAAGGATGTATAATCTTGCAACGAAACTCAATGTGTGCAGTAAAGCATTTTTATAAATGTATCCATTTTTTGGTGTATTATTTGTTATTTCACAGATCATTGACACTTTTAGTCTGGACTATTGATCCATCCTTGTGGAATGATTCCCACCTTTACAATGTGTATTTTTCTTGTCCGGTTCAACAAATTGTGATTCAAAAGCAGTGGTTTCACCATCCCAAGTAATTTTTTTAACCAATAACATGAATTTGGGTACTGCCCATGGGAGGGGCGACATGACATCTCCCTGGCCAATTCTAAACAGGTCACGGACGCTCCATAGACCCCAAGGCAGTGGGAGGGGGAACTTTACTAAACCGTGTAACTGAATCAAACCAGTGGTTACCCCCTTTCAACAGCAGAGGAATGGCCATAACAATACCATTCACATTGTAGCACAGAGGACATGGTCCTTAGGGAGTGACTAGGATACTTTTTATTAACTAGAAAGCCAATGAGGCCCTTGAATAAAGAACATTTAGGCTCTTTCTCTAATCTTTTTCTTTTTGGTTTATTTGCTTGCTTCTATTTGTAGTAGTTATTCAAATATGAAAATTGTTATTAGATAAACAATGTTTTAAGACTTGGAAAAGGCAATAAAATGAAAAGGATACTGAATTGAGAACGGGGCTCTGATGTGCCCTTCTACTGACCTAGAGGTTTCAGGGTGCTTGAACACATCAGAATTCCCATTGTTGAAGTTGATTAATTGAGACTGATAACTTACCATGAACAAAGATTGTAATAGAGTTTAATGCGGTAGGCCTGGGTTTGTAAATGCCTTATTCACATAGCTTTGTACTGAAGCATATGGGGGCCAGACGTATTCACTGACAAAGACAGACAAAATGTATTAGCCTTGTATGTTCTTCTAACAACCCTTTTTTGAGGATATTTTTTTGGGGAAATTCACTTAGCATTTTAAAACAGCTTGCCATAAAACCAGAAAATGTGTACCCTTTTAAAATGTTGTTTTAGATACCATTAACTTGTATGTGTTTAGATAAACATTTTCTTGGAATGTTATACAGATTACAAGCAAACACTGGGTCCTTATTGCTAATAATGACAAAAGTATTTTTAAAGCAATATGCATAAATATAATATGAATTTATATTAATAAGAACAACTACAGTTAGGCCTATTTAAAATGTATAGGTGACAGACATGATCAACAATTATACAAACATTTAAAATCACTGCCTAAAGCTTATCCTGTATTATGAGCAATTTAATATAAGTTCCTTGTTTATTGGAAGCCCACCACTCAGTCAGTATGTGAACCCTTTCCACTCAACTGGTCAGCAATCAAAGAGCACGACACAGAGCACGAGCGTGCAATATAGGGCCAAAATCATTCAGACCATCTTAGATTACTGACTCACAGAATACACATAATCTGATGTGTGACAACAGTGTTAACCAACTCTTACTAAGTGTCAAGACCTGTATGCTGGCTGGTGCCTTATCTCCAATGTTTCAATTATGGAGTGTCAATGGTGATCTATGGGCTAAATTCCCATGGTTTAGTCAGGGGCTGGATGCATGATGTAGAGGTCATTGCCCACGGACCAATCGGTCTGAAGACCAGTGGCTTTTCAACTTTGTCACCCTCCACCATGTTGTTTGTCAGCCATGTTGACTCTACGCTATTGCATCAGCGGGCCCTTTGGACCTCTCACACAAAGCTAGGTCTGTATCAATGGACACTTGGACAGGGCTAGACTAAGTCATAAAACCTCACAGAGCATACAAATAAACTTACCAATATACAAATAAATTACCTGATATAAAATCACTAAAAACATGAATTAACACAAGTACAACTAACAGTTATACAGCTAATCATAATGAACCATGAATTATAAAATGTATATCTATGTTTGCTATCGAATTTGAATGGATACATTTAACCAAAAGTTACACAGTGGGCTGTCTAAGACATTTGAATAATATCATATCTGTAACATTAAAAAGTGTTCAAGGGAAAGGAGGAAGTAGCTAGTCCTAATGTCACAGACATATTTTCTTAGGTTATTGGATTGTTTAGATATTGGCTACATATTTCAGCAGGACGACAGGGTAATCTATCAGATTAATTTGTTGGCTTCTGTGCATCAGATAGTTCTGTCTGAGCGAGAGCTTTCATATTGACAGAAGGAATTAAGCCTCCTACTTATCTAGCCTAGTCATGTCTGCTAAGCTCATTAGTGGGGATCCCAATTATCAGAAAGTCAATAGTGCACAAACAGGAAGATTAGCCAGGAGCTTAGCCAGGTTGATTCCTGTTTCTGTCACTCCTGATACCACGTTAACAAGGGATCCCAATCCTATACATCTGTAATCCATTTCCAAAGGCAAATGGACATGTATCTATATGAACTCAAAGTCATTTTTCATCAGGCAAGTTACACTGTGTGTTGGGACAGTAAATATAGGTCTTTGCATATAGGTAGTAACCATGTCTCTTTATTGAAAACAATACACCTTCAGGGATACTGAAATAATCCATTCCTGAATGTCCTTTTCTAAAGGTATTTAGGTAATTTCTTATTTGACATGTTGGGGCTGAATCCAAACATTAGAAGCACATACTTGCATCAATGACAATGGAACTTTAGCTTCAAAGTTTGAGTTATGAATGCATGTCTCAGGTTAGGATTTGGTCCTAGTGTTCGGTTAAATGAGTTACCTGAACAATCTGTTCTTCTGCCACTCAACACACTGATGTCAATGATCTCACCGGTCCTGTCCATCTTCTGAAAACCTCCAGTACCTATAATGGGCTGACACAGAAAACACGTTTAGCTGAAGAATCCAACACACAAGAAGTTAGAATACATTTCTGCCTTTTTCTTTTGATACAAACCAGAGGTGTCCCTGTGGCATAGCTGCTCGGAATTTTGAATCCATTGTACACAGGACTTTGGTAAGAACCAGCACTGTCCATCTACAGGAAATAAAATAGACATTCATAATACAAGATATCTTTATAATTGGAGCAGGCTACTGTTTGCAATGGGTTGCATTGATGCTTAGAGTGATAGGTTTGCAGTGCGATCAGTGTATAGCACTGTGCAGCTCACATCCATAGCATTAGAATCTTGACACCAGTTAGCTTTTTAGAAACATCTTTAGCTTTCATCATAACTGTCTTTCTAATGATTGACTGCTCATGGTGAACAGCCATGTGTGGAAAAGAGGGGGAAACAATCAAAAAAGCCGGACCCAAACCTATAAATATTCTTAAGCAACTTCCAATTAAGGACTAAATGACGGGCTACATGGGGCTGCACCTGTTAAACTCTGATCTGTGTGATCTGATGTACCCATTTGAAAAACAAGACTGGTGTGTGTGTGCATGTGTGAGTGAATAAGTGAGTGAATGTGTGTGTGTGTGTATTACACAGGTGTTGATTTCCTCTGGTTGGAGAGGATGGAATTGGCTGACAAAAATCATGCCAAAGCCCATGTAATGGTTTGAATTTTATACTCAGTGAAATGTACTGTATCCCTACTAGATGCTCTTTTCAGATCACTGTACTGCCCATACCTTTATCCAAATGTATTAATATATATCTTTACATGCACTATCCCTAAAAATCCATCCTAAAATCTCATTATGAATGCTTTGTTCCTCACCATGTAGTTGACTGAGGCATGTTGCAGTGAAGCTGCCTGCCGCTGTAACGTCTGTCGCAAGAACATCTCATCTTTGATGGCATGGAAACTTCCAATGGATGTTTGAGAGAAACATTTGCTCAAAAACAACATTTCAATATAATTAAATAAAATGTCAACTGGCTCAATATTTCTTTATTGAATAAAAGATACAATTGACATTCTATGATCAATTTGCTATGCGCTAAGTCAAAGTTAAAATACATTCATACATACCTCGCCTTCAGAATCTCAAATTTCTTTTCCCATATTCCGTTACAGCGAAACAACTGCCTTTGGAGTCTTTGGTAAACAACAAAGTAAAATACAGTGTGAGCGAATTAAATCCCATGTTGAGCCAGATGCACGGAGTCTGACATGCACTGAGATTAGCGTGGTAGGTGATCCTACTATAAATTATTGTGCTATAGCAAGGCTGATCTTTAACACTGCAATCATCAACACTGTAATACTAGTAGATAATGCACTATAACATGTAATTGTCTAACCTATTCATGTCCCTTCTTTCCAACCCAAAATGAGATTAGATAAAGTAGGTACATACTTCTCTATATCTTGTTTCTGTAAGGTCTCCATCTTTTTCAGCTCATTAAGTTGTTGGATCAACTCCTCCCCCCCTTCAGCAACCTGAAACTATAGAAATAAACTAGTGAAGATTCCAATAATGTGTTCAGCGGTTTTCTTCTCCTGCTTAGTATAAATCATGTCATGTATGGATATTGAGGAGAGCAAATCTTACCACAGGTTGTTTTTCTGCTGCTTGAGCTTTTAAGACGGCCTCCTGAGCAAGCATTTCTCTTTTTTGTTTCTCCTTCTCCTTCTCTGCACTCAATTTCTCATTAACTTCCTTTTCCACAGCATGTTTCTGAAATAAAAACATCAACATTCAGTTTTGGTAACTCACATTGTTATCACTTGACCATCAGTTGCGAAAAAAGGAACAATAGGATTCTGGAGGCCCTTGTGTGTTTTATCCATTTTCAAACTCAATTTAAAATGGGGGGCCCCAGAGTCACACAGTACTGTGCGGTCGTTGCCGTTTAAGATGAGGGAGGACGATTATTTTTTCATGAGCATGGCCTTATTTCTATTACAGCATATTGGATGACTGGAATTCATATTCCACTCACCCAGCTCAATGTCACATTGATAGGTTTAGAGCCAGCGCAAACTGTCTCTAACCAGAATAGAAAGAGGAGTGGGAGGCCCCGGTGCACAACTGAGCAAGAGGTCAAGTACATTAGAGTGTCTAGTTTGAGAAACAGACGCCTCACAAGTCCTCAACTGGCAGCTTCATTAAATAGTACCTGCAAAACACCAGTCTCATCGTCAACAGTGAAGAGGCGACTCCAGGATGCTGGCTAGGCAGAGTTTCTATGTCCAGTGTCTGTGTTCTTTTGCCCATCTTAATCTTTTCTTTTTATTGGCCAGTCTGAGATATGGCTTTTTCTTTGCAACTCTGCCTAGAAGGCCAGCATCCCGGAGTCGCCTCTTCACTGTTGAAGTTGAGACTGGTATTTTGCGGGTACTATTTAATGAAGCTGCCAGTTGAGGACTTGTGAGGCGTCTGTTTCTCAAACTAGACACTCTAATGTACTTTTCCTTGTGCACCAGGGCCTCCCACTCCTCTTTCTATTCTGATTAGAGCCAGTTTGCGCTGTTCTGTGAAGGGAGTAGTACACAGCATTGTACGAGATCGTTAGCTTCTTGTCAATTTCTCGCATGGAATAGCCTTCATTTCTCAGAGCAAGTATACACTGACGAGCTTTAGAAGAAAGTTCTTTGTTTCTGGACATTTTTTTTGAGCCTGTAATCGAACCCACAAATGCTGAGGCTCCAGATACTCAACTAGTCTAAAGAAGACCAGTTTTATTGCTTCTTTAAATCAGAACAACAGTTTTCAGCTGTGCTAACATAATTGCAAAAGGGTTTTCTAATGATCGACTAGCATTTTAAAATTATAAACTTGGATAAGGTAACACAACGTGCTATTGGAACACAGGAGTGATGGTTGCTGATAATGGGCCTCTGTACGCCTATGTAGGTATTCCATTAAAAATCAGCTGTTTCCAGCTACAAAAGTAATTTACAACATTAACAATGTTTACACTGTATTTCTGATCAATTTGATGTTATTTTAAATGGACAAAAAATGTGCTTTTCTTTCAAAAACAAGGACAATTCTAAGTGACCCCAAACTTTTGAACAGTAGTGTATATACGTAATCTTATATATATATATATATATATATATATATATATATATATATATATATATATATATAGAGAGAGAGAGAGAGAGAGTGAGAGAGAGAGTTGGGCTAATGAGGTTTCTGTCTGAACGTTCCGAGAACGCCACTTTCTCCTCTATAGCTGTTGCTATAAACGCATTGTGCTTTATATTTCTGATAGTTTTTAGAACACCTATGAAGATATCCAGTGAAAGCAGACATGCAATTTGTTGACACCACAACACAGTACAAACTTGGATACACATTATCATGAATCAATAAAAATGTCTTAAAATCGCTGCTCAGTTTTGCTTGTTTACAGAGGGTCATTTTATAGGGAATTGTCGGTGGCACTCGTGTTGTTATATCACCAACATTCCGAGAATACAGGCGCTAAGATGGCAGCCATTTTAAAACCTTGCCAAACGTTTTATATATATGGCTCTGGGGGGCCCTATGTTTTGAGTCATCCCACTAACTCAGGTCTAACAATGGTTGCTTTAAACAAACTAGTGGCCGTTATAATCAGAACCTAAGGCAGCATTGTGAATGGCCATGTTAGCTGATTTAGTGCACATGGTCTGGGGCGTGTGAAGGTCAGGTCAAGTCAGGTCACTGCTGGACATCGGCTTTTCTTAAGAAATTGAGAGTCCTCAAAGACCAAATTGTGACTCTCAAGATATATCTAGTTGTCTTTTGTATCAAAAAGACATCTGTAATATCAATAGCCTAACCCTGCCACTTTGTTCTGTAAGCAGAGGGGTGGGGCTGGGGATATGTATGCTCATAAAAGCGTTAAGTTATAATCCTCAAAAATTATTCCTTTAAATGCTCATTAAACAGCAGAAAATTTTACATACTGTGTCTTTAAGAGTATGTTCCCATAATCTGAAGGACTAACTCAGGTCTCATTATAAAGGCTTGAGACAGAGAGCCAGTTGGTTCCTATGTGGAAATGAATGAATAGGGAAAGACTAAGATTTGCCATGGTGAGTGGTGGGTGTATTATAGCTGTGTTGTTAGTCTAGTTAAGACAAGGATGTCAGGATGGGGTTTCCATTCTTCTCAGTTTGAGAGAAAGAGAAAGGAAGGCCTTCTTGTCACCTTTCAGAAACTCATTGTCTTTAGAAAGGGAGAAAAGGCGTAGGTGTTTATCCGTAACAACAGGATGTAGCCTACAGCCAGCCACAGCAGCTTGGATAAAGCACCAGGCCATAACAAGAATACCTTACCATATACAGTTGAAGTCGGAAGTATACATACACCTTAGTCAAATACATTTAAACTCACTTTTTCACAGTTCCTGACATCTAATGCTACTAAACATTTCCTGTTTTAGGTGAGTTAGGATCACCACTTTATTTTAAGAATGTGAAATGTCAGATTAACAGTAGAGAGAATGATTTATTTCAGCTTTTATTTCTTTCATCACATTCCCAGTGGGTCAGAAGTTTCCATACACTCAATTAGTATTTGGTAGCATTGCCTTTAAATTGTTTAAATTGGGTCAAACTTTTCGGGTAGCCTTCCACAAGCTTCCCACAATAAGTTGGGTGAATTTTGGCCCATTCCTCCTGACAGAGCTGGTGTAACGGAGTCAGGTTTGTAGGCCTCCTTGCTCGCACACGCTTTTTCAGTTCTGCTTGCTTTGTGATGGCCACTCCAACACCTTGACTTTGTTGTCCTTAAGCCATTTTGCCACAACTTTGGATGTACGCTTGGGGTCATTGTCCATTTGGAAGACCCATTTGCGACCAAGCTTTAACTTCCTGACTGATGTCTTGAGATGTTGCTCCAATATATCCACATAATTTTCTTGCCTCATGATGCCATCTATTTTGTGAAGTGCACCAGTCCCTCCTGCAGCAAAGCACCCCCACAACATGATGCTGCCACCCCCGTGCTTCACGGTTGGGATGGTGTTCTTCGGCTTGCAAGCATCCCCCTTTTTCCTTCAAACATAACGATGGTCATTATGGCCAAACAGTTCTATTTTTGTTTCATCAGACCAGAGGACATTTCTCCAGAAAGTACGATCTTTGTCTCCATGTGCAGTTGCAAACCGTAGTCTGGATTTTTTATGTCGGTTTTGGAGCAGTGGCCTCTTCCTTGCTGAGCGGCCTTTCAGGTTATGTCGATATAAGACTCGTTTTACTGTGGATATAGAAACTTTTGTACTGGTTTCCTCCAGCATCTTCACGAGGTCCTTTGCTGTTGTCCTGGGATTGATTTGCACTTTTCGCACCAAAGTACGTTCATCTCTAGGAGACAGAACGCGTCTCCTTCCTGAGCTGTATGACGGCTGCATGGTCCCATGGTGTTTATACTTGCGTACTATTGTGTGTACAGATGAACGTGGTACCTTCAGGCGTTTGGAAATTGCTCCCAAGGATGAACCAGACTTGTGGAGGTCTACAATTGTTTGTCTGAGGTCTTGGCTCATTTATTTTGATTTTCCCAAGATGTCAAGCAAAGAGGCACTGAGTTTGACAGTAGGCCTTGAAATACATCCACAAGTACACCTCCAATTGACTCAAATGATGTCAATTAGCCTATCAGAAGCTTCTAAAACCATGACATAATTTTCTGGAATTTTACAAGCTGTTTAAAGGCACAGTCAATTTCGTGTATGTAAACTTCTGACCAACTGGAATTGTGATACAGTGAATTATAAGTGAAATAATCTGTCTGTAAACAATTGTTGGAGAAATGATTTGTCATGTACAAAATAGATGTCCTAACCGACTTGCCAAAACTATAGTTTGTTTATAAGAAATTTGTGGAGTGGTTGAAAAACAAGTTTTAATGACTCCAACCTATGTGTATGTAAACTTCCGACTTCAACTGTAAATTCATAACATTTTCCAGTTTGATCATCATTGATTTTTCTTTCTTTTATAACCATTTAGGTACTGAGGAAAACTCCCAGCAAAATCGTCTTGTATGACTTTTGGTGCCTTACAGACAACTCAGCTCATTGCACTGAATCCATATAAAATAGCAGGACCCAGAGCAAACTTGTCAACTGGTAGACCATGGCCCTGAGTAGGATGAGACAGTACATATTTTCCATAGAAAAAGTTGACAGATCCATAATGGTCAGGCACTATGGTCCCTGTATTGTTAAGTCATTGTTTATGAAGTGGACTTTCAACTACTCATTGTGGCGGCCCATTAAATCAGGCTAGCCAATCCACTCCAGCCATCAGCGTGTTGTGTCAGCTGCATGCATCTCTCTCTCTCACTCACACACACACACACAACATAACCCCACTCCAAATTCACACACACACACAACATAACCCAACCCAACCCCACCCAACCCCACCCCAAACACACACACACACACACACACACACACACACACACACACACACACACACACACACACACACACACACACACACACACACACACACACACACACACACACACACACGCACACACACAGGAGCTGTCTGGCTCTAAGTGGTCAGTGTGTTGACAGAATCATACCTATCCTCCCCCCCAGACCAAGGAATGAATAAGCAAAGGTGGGAGTGATATGTAGCTGAAGTACTTCAGCTTTATTGTTGAGTAAACTGTATAGTCAATATAGTAGCGGTGTTGAGGTAGGTAGGTGTGTGTGTGTGGGAGGGGGGGGGGGGGGGGGGGGTTTATCAAGGCTGGGTGTCAAAGTGATTTAGAACAATTATAACAAAGTATAGATTTTGTGCTTTAAAATAAATCCAGCTGTGGTAATGTGAGTGTAGAAGCTATATGGTGTTATGCCATAATGAGGCTGCAGGACTTTAAAGTTGCAACATTCAGCACTTTTTGTTTTACGTTTCTGAAACCGAAATAAAAAGGCATTGCCTACACATTCCTTGTGTCGTCTCAAAATAGTGCCATGACAGACACTTCGTTGATGATTTCACTTCGCTGTTGACTTATGTGGAACAGGTTGTATTTTAACCCAACTCCCATGGCTAAAATCAATAGGACAGAGACAACACGTGCGCACATTACCCCCTCTCTTTGCTTTATGAGCCTAATGTCTGCACTGATGGACTAACTGTCCTTCACTGGAGAGACCCAGACTTTTAAACATCCTGACACTGATAGCAGCACTTGACCGTGGCACGTTTTTACCTGTAGGGAATTTGGAAATATAATGGTGGCTTCCACGACTCGCGAAACGTGTGCAGCCAGGTCATGTCAGTTACTTACCTCACTCTTCCGGAAGTCTTCACTGATTTGTATTTCTTTTTCCAGCTCTTGTTTTAGCGACTTCATCTGTGAAATTAATAAACAGGGTTGTTACAGAGAAAACAATCCTATTTTCCTTAAAATACATTTTCTGAATGATAAAACAGTACCAAATGGTTTATCGATCTAGTCTTGAGAAATTCATTGAATATCATTCATTAGCAACACATGATTATCATCTGAAGAGATTACGAGAGTATAATGATGACACTGTAGTTTGTTCATTAAGTACTTTTGCAGATAATGATTTTAGGGATAAAGCACTTTACAAAAGTTTTTTTTTTTAAACCAAGCCAATGAGAATTATTCAATTTAGTTAAAAAGGACACTGAAGGCCTTGATTCCGTTGCATTGAATGAAGAGCCCTCTAAAGACACTGTGGGTGGACACGAATATCATTCAGCACAACAATAATGTGGGTAGAGCAAGACAGGACCCACAGGCAGGGTTCTACACTGACATTTTTTACAAAGAGCACAGTTGCTCTTAAGTAAAAAATTTTAGGAGCACACAAAAAAATATAAGAGCACAATCAAAACATACTTGAGGAATTAATGATAAGAATTGCCAGCAATGACAAAACACTGGGTTTAGGAGCACCAGAAGAATAGATTTATAAGATTGAGATATAGTCTATATAAGGCCTATATCATGAATCTTAGCTACATCCACTGAAGAAGCTCTTTCTTTTCCTTTCTTTCTGTGCCACCAAATGTTTGCATACTACTGGTAAAGTTCCCACAAGGATTATGATAACTTTCATCTGTGGTTACCAGGTTCTGTACTTAGTTAGCTAGTTAATGCTGTAACATACACGCCAAATGGTTGCACTGTAGAGCCCTGACAGGGCAAGCTAGATGCCAGACTGCACCTGCCTGTATGATTGACCTATCGCTACGCTGCTTTCATGACTGTCCGCATTCCACCAGGCCTAGAATTGGTACAGGGTCCCACAGTATTCCACAGTGAAAAGGTTATGGGACATGGACAAGACTTCCTCCCATGGTGCCCTTCCATATACTGTGTGTGACATTTTTGCCTGAGCAATAAACGGGTCAGGATGACATATTATTGAGTTCTAAACACTAACTCCTGATTGCTTCAGTTGCATCCCATGACTCCCACAGTTTAAACTTTAGTTGACTAAACTTAAATAATCCTCTCCTTATCACACACTTAAAAAGGTAATTGTGTTGCAGATTATGAGTTTTACGGTAGCTTTTGCACAGATCTGTGCTCTTTTGCGTGATGAAAATGTCACCTTATAGCTCCATATACATTTCTGTTAAAATAAAATGATGTTCTTACAAGTACAGATGTTTTGTAAAATTTATCCTTGATGCAAGCCAATGTACTGTTGGTGTTCTATGTGATTGTGACATTCAGGGATGAGGGAGTGAGTCTTGAGATGGGTAGCTGAAGCTTACACCCAGCTGGGCTTTCAGCGGCTAGGCTTTGGCCTCCCATTGGAAGTCTCTCCCTTGGGGCCCTACAGCTATGGAAGAAGCAAATGTTCTGCTTCATTGATCAAAGTCAGCAAAATAATGTGAAAAACGTCCTCTTTTTTTTTCATTTTACATTTTTATGCATAAACACTATAGTAGCACTTAACATTGAGTTTGTCAGTCACAGGAAGGGTACAAAAGGCCTGGTAACAAAGACATTTGAAAAGAGGGGGATTTGAATTGTTACACTAAATATGTATAATCCTTTTGACTGATGATTGAAATTACATTAAGGACATCTTTATTAGAAGTCTTTAACTAAAGCTGCTCCTTAGAAGGAGTTTGGATACACACCATCTGCTCCACACACCATTAACCTCTACTCATCCCTGGCTGTTTGGTGTTTATTGAAGTGAAGAGAACAGGGTCTATCAATGAGACTAACTTTTGATCTCTAACCAATCTTTTTTTGTTGCTGTATTTCTAATGGTGATCATCCTCTGACAAAGATCGCCAATTAGTGTTGTTTTGATTATGATGAAGCCCAGTATCTATGTTCAGATTCCTTTTACTGAGTGCTTTCTCTGATGTTCACTTTTATTGAACCATTGCACCTACAGGTCCCAAAATGACCTAGATTATTATTGGATACTAATAATGCATCCTTCAGGTGGACAATTGTTTTGTATGTCTAAAGAAAACTATGATTAGAGGGAGGAGAAGGCCTGTAGTAAATCTCAAGTATTCTGTGACAAATTAACAAATAATTTATACCTTATATAATGAATATTTTATTTTTATCGGTACGCAGTTAATTACAATAATCAATGAGGTGAGACTTACTTTAATTAGATTTAAATTATGTATCCTAACGACCCTATGGGGTCAGGGCAAGGCATTCAATAAAGTGTGTTAGAAGTGGCCAAATTGAGTGCTAGAGTAGCACAGGAAGTGTTAGCGTTTAGATTCTACCACTGCTGATTAGTATCTTTAAAGTGAAAAGAGAAGGGGGCTGAGAAAAACCATTATGACTGGTATATTTGCTTTATCAACAATCCACGTCACCCATTTCTATGGGCAATTGTCACGTTCCTGACCTGTTTTCTTTTGTCTTGTATTTATTTAGTTGGTCAGGGCGTGAGTTGGGTGGGTTTGTCTATGTGTGATTTTCTATGTTGGGGATTTTGTGTTCGGCCTGGTATGATTCTCAATCAGAGGCAGCTGTCAATCGTTGTCCCTGATTGAGAATCATACTAAGGCAGCCGGGGTTTCACATGTGTTTTGTGGGTGTTTGTTTCCGTGTTTGTATTCCTGCCACACGGGACTGTTGTCGGTTGTACTCATTTTTGTTATTTTGTTTCGTGTTAGTGTTCAGTTTCGTTTTAATAAATGATCATGAGCACTACCCACTCTGCGTGTTGGTCCGATCCATGCTCCTCCTCGTCTGAGGAGGAGAACGACTATGACGACCGTTACAGCAATGATTGCTACCTTTTGTAAATGAAAAAGCCACAGGTGTAGTTGTTTTGTAAGAATGTATTTTTCTACATTGACCAAATCAATACGACACCTGGTAGGCCCTTTAAATAACCAATAAATATATACTGTAGGGTAGAGCTGTTCAAAAGAGTTGAGTAGTATGAATAGTATGAGCATGAATAGTAAAACTTGCACAATTTCTATCATTTCAAGCACAATTCATTAAAATGATCTGGCAGAATTCCATTTTTCACACCACATATGACTATTAAACAGATCATCTACCTTTACAGTATCAATAAAGAATGATAAATAATCCTAACCCAACACATTAAAGCATGGCCTTCAAGGCCCATTCGCCAAATGTTGTGCCAATGGAACCACAGTACTGCGTCAAATATTAACCTTTATTTTCTCAGTGACAGCTTGATAATACCTCATAAAACCATTTAGATTGTCTTCCTCCACTTACCAGTTGCTTTACAGTAAGAGAGACGCAGCAATGTGTCGGCATCCTTCATTTTGATGACAAAACTAACAGAACATTCACCTGTACTGAAATCTAGCAGGGCTCTTGTCTTACCTGGCATATGCTAGCAAGGCTTTTTTCCCACTCTATATGAGTGGACTGCAAACACTGCCAGGAAGATTGCCTCTTAGGCCATGTAATGTGGATAGAACAGCAGTTCAGCATGGGCAGGGTTGAGGGTGGAGAACTTTGAGACATGTTTTGTAAACATAGTTTTCTCACCAGCCAAATTCAACATTGACTCACTTGGAGGTCGTAAAGACTGGTGACAAGGGAAAGGATGCTTACCTTCTTTCTGGCGGTGTCCTTCTCAATGCTGAGTTGTACTTTCAGATGATCATAGTCACTGGTCATCTAGAATTAAAACGGGGGGGGAGGGGTGGTCACCATAAGCATTTCTCCTAATTCACTCCACTTTATACAAAACAATGCATGGTGATCCTTTTTGCTTTACATGTACATAAATGTTTTTCTTTATGCATAGTTGCAAAATAACCATTGTTGCATGTACCTTTTGCAGGGCTTTTTTCTCATCCTCTAACTTTGCTTTCACATCGTTTAGATTATGTGCTGAAAAAAAGTAAAAAGAGCACTTTAGTTAGCTGAGATGGATAGCAAGAGACAGGAAACACTCCTACTTTCATCTGGTTTCAGGCTATCAGAGGAATAGGGTGGAAGTGGAGAGTAGGCCTAAGAGACAGGGTTGTTGGAGTTTGAGAGAGTAGTGTGACATGACGTCCATCCACGTCCCATTGAGTTACGGCGGTGGCCTGAGAAAGTCCACTTGAATCCAGTGTGGCCTGGGTCCTGACAGGGTTCTGACCTGGCATTTCACCCTTGATGAGCTTGGCCTGCCACCAACTGTTCCTCTGGTGACCTAAAAACACTAAGTTCAAGGACCAAGTATGGGTTTGCAAACTTTGCACCCAACTTCTTCAGATAAAGCTCTTATAGTTGGTCACAGCACATACAAAACACTTACTTGATTTGAATGAATGACATATAAAAGAGGAGATGCTCTTTGGGCAGACACCACACACCACATTTTAAGAATATGGTTAAGGTCATATTAATGAGATACGCCCTCTTCAAAACCCCATCATTATGAAATGTAACATGTAGCAGTCAACGGAGGCCTTGGCGCTATCACATTTTATCAGGTGAGATATGTTTGTGCTCCGTTTGTATCTATACATCCGGGGGAACATATTCAGATGGTTACCTAAGTTACATAAGCAATTAATGAACACCAAACATTTAGAGAGATAAAACACTGATCCTTGAAAATACACCTGTGCACTGTTTACTTTCTCTTGAAGGACTCCCACACTGTGGACTGGATGGCCAAACATTACAATCTGACCAATGGCTGCCAAACTGTGAGTTATTAGCTCATGTTTCCTGACAATATCTGCTGCAGGGGGCACATGATTAGCCTAGTTGAAACGGCAATTGATGTAGGAAGTGTGCATAGGGGGTTAAAAAATTAAGATTTATCAATTACACTAAACAGTTCAATATAGTTATTGAGTCACAGAATTACATCAATATGGATTTTATGGTCCAGATTCTATGACTTAACATCTTAAATCCTATAACATTTCAATAAGCAGATCTTAAAAAACTGCAGGGAATAGGATTTGTTACAAAAAAGAAAAAAAAAACACAATACCTAGATCTTCCAACTGCTGCTCTTTAGCCTCCAAGGAATTGCGGACCTGGTCCATGACAATGTGCATGGAGTCAATGTCGTCTTGTAGCTTTTGATTCTCTTGTCTCAGCCATTCTTTATCCGGGTCATCCACAGCCTCACAGCTAATCTGAAGAAAAAAAATGACAACTCCTTTTTAACCTTTTTTCTTTAATCCGCAAAACAAAAGACACACAGCTCAAGCAGCGTGGCAAGTATGAGTCCTTTTCAGAAACAAAGCAATCGTACAACTTTCTGCCTCCTACGATTTCCCCCTGAATAATAAAAAGCCGAGACACACAAAAAAGAACTCCGGCCATGAGTTTTTTTCACCCTTCTTTGCCCGGAAGAAAGAAGGCAGTACATTATATACAAAGACCATAATTCATGGGGACATTTTTATTGACAGGGATAATACATATCATACTGTTTGCGTGCCCCTGTCATTCAGGTCAATTTATTCTGGAAGTCCAAAGCGGCAGCTGGGCCTTTCCACCCACGGTCTGGGCCCTGGTCTCTAACAACCGCTGCCTGTAACTAGGCAGGGCTGAGGGGGGAGACTGGGGGAGTATGGTTGGGCAACACCAGGGGGTTTGAAGAGTGCACAGCTTCCAGGGGGGGGCTTGTTGCCTTTGTGTCTTCCCTCAGTGGCAGCGCTGCCAGTGTCACCAGGATCACATCACATGTCAGAGCAGTGAAGTTTGCAGACTGGGAGCCGCATGGAGCCCATCAGGTTCCTGTGATATCCACGCAGTTGGCCCTCTCCACTTTGTGCTGCAGCCACCATTCATGCCCTGGACATTAACAGGGCTTTTGCATGCCTGTCACACTTAGGACTGTGCAGTGTGCAGGCGTTCAAAGGCTTTCAAAGCTTCAAGGTCCCCCCCACCCTGCTTTTCCCTTGTTTTGTTTCCTCCTCTTGTTTTATAATGAAAGAAGACAGTACTTTTGTGAGCAGGGGTCATATTTGAGTAAAGAAATCTAACTTTTTAAAATAATATGAATGCCTTTTTGTTTCAGTTGGAATGAGGCCAAAACTGTGTGAATTCAATAGATTTTTGTAACAGAGAGCCACCCAGTACATTCAGGTTTGCCAAAAGACACATTTGAATTAAAAAGGAAACACACATCGTTAAAGCCATGCTTCATAAGCTTGACATTATTAGGAAATGCATGCACTCTATGGACTAAACTATTATGCTGTATCAGCGTTAATCAAATAATGAAAAAACTATTTAGAGGGATTATAAGGTTAGGAGTGCTTGCGTTGCGTGTGACACTGCAGTTTTGACGCCGCGTTAGGCTAAGCTACATGTCATGCCACAGAGGATTACCCAGTTGGTCCTCTCTGTAATCAGCCTGGGCACCGTTCCATCTACCTTGGCACAGCCCCGACCCGACCGGCATCAACAAATGATCACCTCTTCATGCACCACCAAACACCATCCATCCCCTCGTCTCTCTCCCCATCCAAGATAAAGTTAACTAACTATGAGTGACAGCAATAAATACACATTTTTCTTGTTTTATGGGGGTTCCCTCTGTCTCTGCTTCTCTCTACACAGCTGTATCTAAAACCCAAAACACTGCATGGCTGACCGGGACTGTTTACACTGCGATTGAAGAAGAAACGCTACTTCCTTTACCTCTGGCTCCACCATCTGCCATAGAGTGGTAACTACGAGTGATTAGCCATGCGGTTCTCCCATGGCCGTGACCACTCTCATTAGCACAAAGAACAAAGGAGCGATTCTCCAGAGCTGCAGTCATCTGTTTCACTTTGAGAGGCTGGTTTTGTGTGACTGCTCTCCCTGCCATCTGCCTACAGTAGAGTCCCACTTGTGTTGGACAAAACTAAAATACTGAGGGGCGAGAGAGGACTCGAGAGATAGAGTGAGGGGCTGCCCGGCCTCATTAAAACAAGGCAATTAGGGGAATACACCTCACCTTGTAACACTAAATATCTAATTAATGTTGATTTCTGGGGGGGTGTCACTCACCACATAAAAGGTATGAGTGATGAGAGACTGATGAGAAATGAATACCTTTTGGCCAAACAAAAGGTGTGTATATCACCACCCCTCCCTTGAATGCATTTTAATCTAACCATGATTAACTACAATCATATTGTTCACCACTGGCAGCTCTAGCAGAACCTTTGAATATTCTTAATTCTTTAACTTCTTAATTTGGAATATAATTAGGCTATATTATAAGACAAAATACAATATGTGACTCACATCACTAGAGTAAGTGGGCAAAGTGAAGAACACACTGATCCTAGCCTACCTTTGTGAAGACTCTCTCCTCATATTCCCTAAGCTGTTCACTCATACACTTGATCTTCAAGGTCTTGTCTTGGATCTCATTCATCAGATCTTTCAGTCTCCCTGTGTCACTAGCAACAGCAGCTACATTTTCTCCTTTTTTAAGGTAGTAATTCTGAAATAAAACAACACAGTCAAATCAAATGTTATTGTTCGCATACACGTGTTTAGCAGATGTTATTGTGGGTGTAGCGAAATGCTTGAAATACACAGTCAATATATTTTGAAAGCATTATAAAAACTTGGTGATAGAGACATGCACACATGCAATGCTCTTTAGTATTTGGTATACAATAAGAGTTATGACAATACACAGTGAAACATGTCCGTGTTGTAACACACCGACTAGGTTTAATGTAATACCTTGTAGCTGCCTCTGATCACATGGATTGCATCATTGAATTGTTGTTGATAACTTTTCCGAATAACTTTTACTTTCTGTATGAAACAATATGTTTTGTTTAGTTTATAAGCATAATGCAATTTGACTGAGAACATGGTAATTATTTATCTAACAAAATAAATTGTACAAATTAAATATCTGTCACCTCCTTATGATGATTCTCCAAACTCTTCACTTTGTTATTCATGCTGGTATACAAGGACTCTGCCTCTTGCTGAAGTTTGGACTCATAGTGTGCCTGTATGAACTTTATTTTCAAAAAAATCTCTTTTTTCAGGGTATCCATATTCTAACAAACAAAGGAGGAGATTAGCCAACATTTATTACGTAGGCATGTTGAGACAAAGCACATTCCAGCACAATTCATCAACTGAAATGCATATTTTTCTTATACTGTAAGCTAGATGTTGTTTAGTCTACATCGTTCAAATAAATTGAATAGGCCTCCGCAATTAATGTTATGTTCTTATGTATTATAGCCTTTAATTTGACAAACACACAAGGCGCAAACACATCAAGACTGTGCTCTTTAAAGCACAAGGGACATAAGTATAACTCAGCAGCTAGCATAATCAGCTTGAATCAGTAGGAAGTAGCTACTGTACTCTGTTTTGGTTCCTTCTTTGTTGAATTGGTATCACTTTCAATCTTTGGAGGATGAATACACCACAAATCTACTAGCCTGCCAATCAATTTGTTTAACTCTGCAGGCAAGGGCAGTCATTGCTGCGCCCTTGCTAACATTTTCTTCCCCAGAACAAAGCCTCCATATGCCCTCTCAGCAGGGGACTGGGGAGATATAAGAGCCCTGCATTTAGGCCTAAAGTTATAGGAATTTTGAGATGAAAGGGGATGCAGAGTGAATTGAAACACTGAGCAAATCTAGAGGAATGCACAAGTCACTGTCACTCAGGCGTTTCACTTTCTATGTTGCTCTTCTGATTGCAGTGTTTTTTGCACGTAGCCAAATCAAAAAGGATAATACTAATAATTGGAGTTGTTTGAAAATATAAACTTTTCGATTGTATAAATTGCATCTTTATTTTGTAATAAACATGTGCATTTATTGTATGGAGAAACAAAGTTATTATATAAGCAAGCAATATACAAACTAAAGTAACCTACCTTTATAAGTTCAGCAGTGTGGTCAGATAGTAACTTGACAGTGGGTAATTCTGAGACATCGGTTTGGACAGAAGCATCTGGACCAAAGAATCCCACCCTCAATTGATTTCCCAGTGAAAACCTCCACATTAGGCGCCGCAGCAGACAAACAGGTAAAGTAGACAGACAAAAAAACAAACAGGTAGAGGAGAAAACAATGTCAATCATTATAAAACAATTTTTTAGAAAAATGTAACAGGTGCTTGCCCAATATGATAACCAAGATAGCTAACGTTACCAATATTGAGAGTCGAGAGATAGCTGGGTAACGTTACCGTTAGAATGTGCACATGTGACAGAAAAAAGTTGTAGCTAGCTAGCTAGCTTGTTTGGCTAACGTTAGCTAATTAGCCAGCTTACTTGCGAATTTCCTCTATTTCTTTAGAAAATAGCTCCTCTTCGTCCTCATTCATACACATATTTTTTTGTTTAACAGCTGTGAATGTCAGACAGATTTTTATGTTTCAAAATCACTTGCTTGCTAGCTAGTTGATTTGCTAGCTTGTCTTTGCCACTCCAGATTATGGTGTTGCTATAGCAACTTGGACAACTGGGAAACTGGCTCTCATCAGGAGCAGGTATGATTTTCTACTTGTTTCTATCCTCTGTACTTTAAATTGTCATTTAGGGAGTTATTTGAATGGTAGACGTGTCAAATCTCTCCAGCCACGATTATCGAACAATTATTATTATTATTTTTACGTTACATTGTAACTAGCAGAGTTCTATCTGCCCGCGCACGCGCAACACTGACGCGCACTGCCATGAAGGGTCGTTACTAGTTACCACAAACACAAAGTCATAAACCCCGCCTATTTCTACAATTTATCTTCTTAAAATGTGATTTTAAACCTTACTTAACCTTAACCCTAACTTTAACCACACTACTAACTTTATACCTAACCTTAAATTAAGACCAAAAAGCCATTTTTGGTTTTCATGAATTTTTTACCATATTGAGCCCATTTTGACTTTGTGGCTGTGGTAACTAGTGTAAACCGCCACCGCAAGTGTTTGTTCAGTCTAGCGTGCAGGTAATGGTTGACCCTCATTGAGAGGTTTTGGGCACCAGAGGGACCCCAATGAAATATGTTTTTTTCTCTTCACAACAACCAACTGATGTTCACAGCATAATCAAAATATGAATCTTTGAAAGTGCAACTTTCAGATGATGACACTTGTTTTTGTGCAAATGTATGATGAGTGCATTCCTTGATTCAGATTACTATTTGATCTATAATTTACTCCTTTCCAAATGTGTAACATTCTGTTCCTGTGAACATAACAATTTGTATCCAGACAGGCTTCACTGTTACCACTCTTGTGAATTTCAATTGAGCCAAATAGGGCAAAATAGGGCCAATTAAATTGTACACATTTTAAAATTGAATGGATCTGAGATTAGTGAAAAACTCTAATCACAAAATGGATTGTTCTCACACAATATAAAAACATGAAAATAGTTGTAATATCCTAGTCTGTCTAAATAGCATAATTTCTTAGAGTCTGATTGAGCAACATAATCCCTAAATCTGAAATCTATTCCCCTGGTAAAGCCCCATCCATAGCCAGTCACAGAGGCAGCAGACTAGGTATGTCTCCTCCCCTCCCCCCTTCACACAGTGTTGCTTACAGTACATCTGAGTCTGCCCTGAGGGCTAGGCAGTATGGCACTTTAATTAATCAAAAACAGTTTAGTCCAATGAATAGAAGGGGATGGTATTATTATTTGTTTTTCTGTTTTTACTAGTGAATATAATCCTATTTTCTGGAATGTGAAGTCTTTGTTTGAGATATGCTGTTTTAAGATTCAGTGCCTCACAGCTGTGTGGTTTTGGAATGGAATCACACTGAAGATCAATACCACACACGTTAATAGGGATATAGCCTAACCGCCGTGGAGACTCAGGAGAGGGATGTGTGGGGGGTGGGGGTTGACCACCACTGAAACAATTGTCTCAAACATCTTATTTAGCAACACCTCACAACATACATAGAGATTGTATTATGTATTCATGGTTGTTCACATACAGTATTTGTAAGTTTAACTAACTTAAACAGAATTGAAATCTATTGTTATTGTTTTTTCAAACTGTTGGTTTTGAGGGGAAACTTGTCAGAGTCCATATTTTTCCTGACCAAACTGGGTGAGAACAATAGGCCATCTGCAGCCCAGAACAATGTCACATTTTTAAGGAAGAACGACACGGGGTTCTCCATTCAGTAACACTGGTTAACGACTACTACAGGAAATATAAGTGTGTCTTGTTAAAAAAAAAAAAATCCCCATGCATTGGAGATTAAAACATTTATCATTTATTTAACCAATACTTTTTTTTGAACAAAGGATGAATTTTGGGACACATTTGCTAATGTTTGAAAATAATGGATTCAAAAAAGATGATCTAATCCTAACAAGTTAGATTGTGCATGCATAATTGCTCTATCAAATACATATTGGAAAACAGACTTCACCCCATCAGCTCCAGTAATGCTGGTGATTTCTATTGATGAAGCACATAGGTTACCCATAGTGCATTAATGGGCTGTCCCCGTAATTTGATTTGCTAATTGTGATGCCGTAGTGCACCAGTGTAACAGGGCTGGAGTTGAAGGGCCCTTGTGAAGTGTTTGGTAAGTGTGTTTCTTCAATAGAGAAAACATGAGACATTGTGAACCCTATGACACTAATTTATATAATTGTTTCTGATGTAATTCAGAGGCATGTAAGAAAAGCATGTTCACTGCATTTGAAACACTTTAATTGTAATTGACAGTTTAAAGACGTCAAGATTTTGTTTTTCCTTTGCAGAGGACCTTACCGTTACAATGCTATGAGTTGACTTTGTTTATGTGTTAAAGTCAGCATTCATTATAAACTCAGCAAAAAAAGAAATGTCCTCTCACTGTCAACTGCGTTTATTTTCAGCAAACTTAACATGCGTAAACATTTGTATGAACATAACAAGATTCAACAACTGAGAAATAAACTGAACAAGTTCCACATGCATGTGACTAACAGAAATGGGATAATGTGTCCCTGAACAAAGGGGGGGTCAAAATCAAAAGTAACAGTCAGTATCTGGTGTGGCCACCAGCTGCATCAAGTACTGCAGTGCATCTCCTCCTCATGGATTGCACCAGATTTGCCAGTTCTTGCTGTGAGATGTTACCCCACTCTTCCACAAAGGCACCTGCAAGTTCCCTGACATTTCTGGGGGGAATGGCCCTAGCCCTCACCCTCCGATCCAACAGGTCCCAGACGTGCTCAATGGGATTGAGATCCGGGCTCTTTGCTGGCCACGGCAGAACACTAACATTCCTGTCTTGCAGGAAATCACGCACAGAACGAGCAGTATGGCTGGTGGCATTGTCATGCTAGAGGGTCATGTCAGGATGAGCCTGCAGGAAGAGTACCACATGAGGGAAGAGAATGTCTTCCCTGTAATGCACAGCGTTGAGATTGCCTGCAATGACAACAAGCTCAGTCCGATGATGCTGTGACACACCGCCCCAGACCATGACGCACCCTCCACCTCCAAATCAATCCCGCTCCAGAGTAAAGGCCTCGGTGTAACGCTCATTCCTTCAACGATAAACGCGAATCCGACCATCACCCCATGTCAGACAAAACCGCGACTCGTCAGTGAAGAGCACTTTTTGCCAGTCCTGTCTGGTCCAGCGACGTTGGGTTTGTGCCCATAGGCGGCGTTGTTGCCGGTGATGTCTGGTAAAGACCTGCCTACAAGCCCTCAGTCCAGCCTCCCTCAGCCTATTGGGGACAGTCTGAGCACTGATGGAGGGATTGTGCGTTCCTGGTGTAACTCGGGTAGCTGTTGTTGCCATCCTGTATCTGCCCTGCAGGTGTGATGTTCGGATGTACCGATCCTGTGCAGGTGTTGTTACACGTGGTCTGCCACTGTGAGGACGATCAGCTGTCCGTCCTGTCTCCTTGTAGGGCTGTCTTAGGTGTCTCACAGTACGGACATTGCAATTTATTGCCCTGGCCACATCTGCAGTCCTCATACCTCCTTGCAGCATGCCTAAGGCACGTTCACGCAGATGAGCAGGGACCCTGGGCATCATTTTTTAGTGTGTTTTTCAGTCAGTAGAAAGGCCTATTTAGTGTCCAAAGTTTTCATAACTGTGACCTTTATTGCCTACGTCTGTAAGCTGTTAGTGTCTTAACGACCGTTCCACAGGTGCATGTTCATTAACTGTTTATGGTTCATTGAACAAGCATGGGAAACCCTTTACAATGAAGATCTGTGAAGTTATTTGGATTTTTACGAATTATCTTTGAAAGACAGGGTCCTGAAAAGGGATGTTTCTTTTTTTGCTGAGTTTAGATGCTGTGTCAGCAACATAATACATCCTAAACAAATTAAACAACATTATCGGTAGGCTAGTCCGGTCTTTCTGTTCTGTTGTGATTTACCGTTCCATTTTCATAGAATTTAAATTATTCGGCCTATGAATGACTGATATTTTGTCCTCTCCTCCAGGCTTCCGTCCTTATCTCCTCCATGACCCGGAAAAACTGTTAAGCTGTCGCCATATGTAGGAGTGTCAATTCGTGTATCCTACTGCGGTAGAGTTTTGAAATCCACCACACACACTTTGAAACAGCTGTTGTTTTTCTCAGATGAGAAAAGAATGCACACATTTAAAAACAATACGCTACTTATGCTTTTATCTATAAAATTTATAGCACAACTATCTACATTTCTTTTTACACATGTATTTTGCCTTTCCCCCTATGTGATAGAATTTTCTTGATACACAAGAGATTCTTTGTATAATTTTTGTATATTATTAATTCTTATTTACAGTGACAGCCTACCCTGGAGAAACCCTGACGATGCTGGGCCAATTGTGCGCAATCACAGCTGGTTGTGATACAGCCTGGAATTGAAGCACGGTGTCTGTAGTGATGCCTCTAGCACTGAGATGCAGTGCCTTAGACTACCGCGCCACTCGGAAGCCCTCGGGAGAGTCGAAGGAGAGTTTCATTTCATACAAGCACATTAGTATCCACGTTTTCTCTGCACATCTGATTACCTTTGACCTTTTTCAAGAGGAGGCGAGGAGAGGACAGAATTCCAATTTAGATTCTCGCTTTGTAACAGTGATTTGACGGTGCAGAGTTTTAGAATACATGTTGCCATCTAGTGGTGATAGGATAGTACCTCATTGGGGAATTCAATCTTGCAGCGATAAACTGCACGTTTATCACATTTGTCGTTTAAGCAAAGGCTGCATGAGTCAATCTGTTGATGCGAATTGTGGTAAAGTTAAATATGTAATCTGTAGGTTTAAGTAACACATTTGTAATGATAATAACCACAACAGCTTGCATGGCATTTGTTAAGCAGTACCCCAGTATTTGATATTATTAATTCTCTGTCCTATTCAAGTCAGCAAAGCTGTTGTATTTTAATCAACCAACCAAGGCAGAGTTGGGCACTCAGCCAATTATCCAACAGCGCTGTTGCCATAATGTAAACGATTTAATTTCCAAGCAGCATAGCATGTTAGCAGTATTGAATCATAAAACAAATAAAAAATCTAAGAAATGTAAAATGATCAACATCCATATTTTCCATTCCAGTATTTTCCATACTGTGTGATTTAATCAGAATCAAGTGCCATCTGCTTTGAGACAAAAAATCTGAAACATCCAAAATATCACCTCACATAGCTGCAGCCTATAAAATAGACTAGAAAGTAAAAATTGACATCATAGCTCAAGTGGGGAAAGCCAAGGCATGATGAAATCACTAAATACCCCAGGCACAAAGTAGATTAAGCCTAGCAGCACATGACCCAATCATTCAGAGGCAGACAGAGCCCACAGCAGGCGATGTGTTAAGGGGACAGAGTCAGCAAATTAACCCCATGGGATCACAACATGGTTCACACACAGAGGGCCAGATTGGATGGAAAATAAATCAAAACAAAGCTCTTTTAGGCCAGCCCACCCACAATAGCCAGCGACAATAACATCACAACAGAGGAAATGTGAATATTTGGAACAAATGGCGTCCCATACTAAAATAATCCGAACTGCGAAGCCTCCATATGCAAATAAAAAAAAGTAATTACTTAGTCAGAGGTTTAGGAGCATCTGACACTTTGAGGTTTTAATCTGACATATGGTTTGTTTGTGGGAGCAGAGGAGTGTTGTCATACAGAAGGTTTAAAACTGATTTTAGGGGGTAGAATACGAATTGTATATGATTCAGATTACAAATATTTTAGTTCCATAATATTATATCATCTGTTCCCCCCAACATCATCTCTGATGTTTTATGTGATGACATCACAGGCATAGCAATATGATCTCAAATGGTCACAAGTCTTTTGAGAAGAGGAGCCTCAGCCATATTATATCCCTTCTTAGTTGAGACCATTACAATGTGCTTCAATTACATTTAAAAAAAACTAGAACGGTTCCTTAATGATTATGACACACAACCATTTTATGCCCAGTCTGTGGAGAAATTGACTGAATTGGCGACACTTTTACATCAGGGCCTAGTGGAGAGGAAACACTTTATTTTAATACATTTCCTCCCTTCCTGTCCTCTGTCATTTCCCTGTGATAGTAAACTCTCCTGGACGCATCCAACCGTTTCTGTGGCCAAGAGTGGGAATAAAATCATTAAACCATAAGTCACTTGGCAAGCAGGAATAAAGGGCCCTCTGTTTCTCTGAGTCCTCCAGAAAAGAGCTGCATGGTTTGTTGGTTTCATTTAGAAACCAACAAGTTAATGTTGCATATAATGTAATGTTTTGGAACTTAAAATGTGATTTTATATTGACTGATGAAGCATAGTATATGACTACTGTAAGGTAAAACTGGTGAAATCAGAGGTGAGGCTTCTTCCAATGGCCAATCATTTTAGAAAGGGTCTGAAAAATGTACCAAATATGATACATGTATGACCACACGAGGGCCCCAGAGAGAGCTCTGAGAAGACAGTTCTTTTTAAAAAAAAATGCTGGTTCCAGGATCCCACCTTAAATAAGTAATTCAGTATCAATAACAAAACCAGAGTAGAGCTACAATTATCTGGTTCTCAATAGATTTGGGATATTTAAGAATACAGTACATACTAACATTCACTTACATTGAAAAAATCACCCAATAGCCTTTGTGAGCAATGTGCTGTGAAAAGCACAGAATGTGTCACGCTATCAACACCTGTCATTGACTATTAGCTACATAAAGGTGATGTTTAACCCTCAGTGGTATAAATGTTTAAGCATTCCCTATAATATTTCTGCCGTTTCTATACAAGGCTTTATTTAGTTTTGAATTGATCAAATTGCCCCATTGGTAAACAGTGCCCAGTCAAGTGCCCACCACATACTGGTTATACTACTTGTGACAGGTTATATTCCTATAACCCTAAGAGGATAGCTATGGACCTCTGTGTGCTTCCTTGCCTGTGTGTGTATACCCTTTCTCAGGGCTAGGGAAACCCCCTTGGCCCTTCCTCAAGACATGAAGGGAGAGTGTTGGACTGCTGAAAATAAACCCCTATTAAAGCCATTTTATTCCTGCTTCAGAGAATCATGACAGCAGAAACTGTCTCCCTCTGTAACATGTGGTGGGAGATATTTTGGGACATTAGCCTGCAAATAGACCACAAACCTATACATGACACAGAGAGCCAGGACAGTGATCTTAATTATTATGATGACAATTAATGATGCATCTTAACTAAAGTATATGGTCCTATGCTTCTGTATTGCATATACTGCGTGTACACTTTAGAACATAGTGTTTTCAGTGGTGGAAAAAGTACCCAATTGTCATACTTGAGTAAAAGTAAAAATACCTTGATAGGAAATGACTCATTTAAAAGTGAATGTCACCCAGTAGAATGCTAAAATATGCTTAAGTATCAAAAGTAAAAGTATAAATCATTTCACATTCTTTATATTAAGCAAACCATACGGCACCGTTTTCTGATTTTTTAAATTAACGGCTAGCCAGGGGTACACACCAACACTCAGACATTTACAAATGACGCATGTGTGTTTAGTGAGTCCGCCAGATCAGAAGCAGTAGGGATGACAAGGGATGTTGTCTTGATAAATGGGAATTAGACAATTTCCCTGTCCTGCTAAGCATTCAAAATGTAACAAGTACTTTTTGGGTGTCAGTGAAAATGTAAGAAATAAAAAATACATACTTTTTTTAGGAATGTAGTGAAGTAAAAGTTGTAAAAAAATATGTATAGTAAAGATACCCCAAAAAACAACTTAAGTACTTTACACCAGTGAGTGTTTTAGCACATAGTAGACTATGACATTTAAATTGGTCTCGGGAAAATTGCACGATGGGTCATTTTGGGGGCAGTGATTTAAAAAATAAACAGTCTACATCTGAAATGTTTTGTCAATAAATAATATACACTGCTCAAAAAAATAAAGGGAACACTTAAACAACACAATGTAACTCCAAGTCAATCACACTTCTGTGAAATCAAACTGTCCACTTAGGAAGGAACACTGATTGACAATAAATTCCACATGCTGTTGTGCAAATGGAATAGACAAAAGGTGGAAATTATAGGCAATTAGCAAGACACCCCCAAAAAAGGAGTGATTCTGCAGGTGGTGACCACAGACCACTTCTCAGTTCCTATGCTTCCTGGCTGATGTTTTGGTCACTTTTGAATGCTGGTGGTGCTCTCACTCTAGTGGTAGCATGAGACGGAGTCTACAACCCACACAAGTGGCTGAGGTAGTGCAGTTCATCCAGGATGGCACATCAATGCGAGCTGTGGCAAAAAGGTTTGCTGTGTCTGTCAGCGTAGTGTCCAGAGTATGGAGGCGCTACCAGGAGACAGGCCAGTACATCAGGAGACGTGGAGGAGGCCGTAGGAGGGCAACAACCCAGCAGCAGGACCGCTACCTCCGCCTTTGTGCAAGGAGGTGCACTGCCAGCGCCCTGCAAAATGACCTCCAGCAGGCCACAAATGTGCATGTGTCTGCTCAAACGGTCAGAAACAGACTCCATGAGGGTGGTATGAGGGCCCGACGTCCACAGGTGGGGGTTGTGCTTACAGCCCAACACCGTGCAGGACGTTTGGCATTTGCCAGAGAACACCAAGATTGGCAAATTCGCCACTGGCGCCCTGTGCTCTTCACAGATGAAAGCAGGTTCACACTGAGCACATGAGCACATGTGACAGACGTGACAGAGTCTGGAGTGGAGAACGTTCTGCTGCCTGCAACATCCTCCAGCATGACCGGTTTGGCGATGGGTCAGTCATGGTGTGCGGTGGCATTTCTTTGTGGGGCCGCACAGCCCTCCATGTGCTCGCCAGAGGTAGCCTGACTGCCAATAGGTACCGAGATGAGATCCTCAGACCCCTTGTGAGACCATATGCAGACACATGCACATTTGTGGCCTGCTGGAGGTCATTTTGCAGGGCTCTGGCAGTGCACCTCCTTGCACAAAGGCGGAGGTAGCGGTCCTGCTGCTGGGTTGTTGCCCTCCTACGGCCTCCTCCACGTCTCCTGATGTACTGACCTGTCTCCTGGTAGCGCCTCCATGCTCTGGACACTACGCTGACAGACACAGCAAACCTTTTTGCCACAGCTCGCATTGATGTGCCATCTTGGATGAACTGCACTACCTGAGCCACTTGTGTGGGTTGTAGACTTCGTCTCATGCTACCACTAGAGTGAGAGCACCGCCAGCATTCAAAAGTGACCAAAACATCAGCCAGGAAGCATAGGAACTGAGAAGTGGTCTGTGGTCACCACCTGCAGAATCACTCCTTTTTTGGGGGTGTCTTGCTAATTGCCTATAATTTCCACCTTTTGTCTATTCCATTTGCACAACAGCATGTGAAATGTATTGTCAATCAGTGTTGCTTCCTAAGTGGACAGTTTGATTTCACAGAAGTGTGATTGACTTGGAGTTACATTATGTTGTTTAAGTGTTCCCTTTATTTTTTTGAGCAGTGTACTTAGTTGTGACTGTCCTGTTTATGAATATAACATTGAGGAATTATTTGGCTGTGTTTCAGATAGTCTGGGGGTCTGTCTACTCTTATTGAAGACAATAATAGTCTTCAAGACATGTTTAGCGTACAATTTGAAGGTAAGAATTTCAGAAACCCATTTTCACCAACAGAAATGGTTACGACAGTAGTTGTCTTTAATGTTTCAGTGCCATAGAAATATTAAGTCACCAGTATTTAGGGACTGTTACCAATGCAATGCTTTCTCATGACCAAATGCCATGGAGCCAACCAGGGCTGTTCTTGTGGTGATGAGGTTTGACCATCCCGTGTCAGTATCATGATGAGGGAACAGTCCAATGGAAGATTCTCTTCCTCCACCACCACTACAGAGAGAATTGGTCCCTTATACTATATGATTGAACTGGGTCATTTAACTGTGAAGTGGCCAGGACTTTATAGAGGATTGTAATACAGATCATTTAGTTTAACTCCAGGAGGTCCAGTAGGATAGGGAGAGTGGAGATCACTGGTTTAGTGAGAAGCTGAGCCACAGGGCTGAACCACAGTCCATTACCCCACATTTAGGTCCTGTACTGTTGGTTTATGTGGCTATAAGGATAGTTCCAACCAGCAACACAGACAGATGAATTTCACCACAATAACCTACAGATACTCTTTTAATAGAAGGGATTATTTAAAGATCATCTATTATTATGTTTAAACTAACCCCAACCAAACATTTAGGATAAGTTGTTACATATGTATGTTTTGTAAATGTGCCCACAGAGAAGGCTTAGAGATTGTATTCAGTTGACATGCCTTTCATTTGTGATTTCCTGGCTCTGTTTCTGACTGTAACATCCTAATTTTCTTTAGGCTACAGAGAGGCTGGGAGCATAACTGGGTCAGTTATACTTCCTGAATGCTCCCGACCCTTCCAACGGACAGGGGACTGGCTCGCATGGCAGCACATCTGCATTATGTCTCTTGCTATAAGGGCACAAGGTGAGACCCAAATGCAGACACAGGAGGCAGATGGTTGAGCTCTGATATTTATTATAACAAAAGGGGCAGGCAAAAAGGCAGGTTGGGGACAGGCGAGAGTTCGTAATCCAGGTCAGAGTCCAAACAGTACCAGGCGATAGGCAGGCTCGAGGTCAGGCCAGGCAGGGGTTCAGTGATCAGGTCTGAGTCCAAACAGTACAAGGCGATAGGCAGGCTCAAGGTCAGGCCAGGCAGGGGTTCAGTGATCAGGTCTCAGTCCAAACAGTACAAGGCGATAGGCAGGCTCAAGGTCAGGCCAGGCAGGGGTTCAGTGATCAGGTCTGAGTCCAAACAGTACAAGGCGATAGGCAGGCTCGAGGTCAGAACAGGCAGAATGGTCAGGCAGCTGGATACGGCATCAGGACAGGAAGGGTCAAAACCAGGAGGGCTAGGAAAAACGCTCGTTGACTTGGCAAAACAAGGCAAACTGGCACAGAGAGGCAGGGATAAAAACACCGACTAATGGGGAAAACAGGTGACACCTGGAGGTGGGTGGAGCCAATCACAAAGACAGGTGAAACAGATCAGGGTGTGACACTTGCCCGTGGTGTTTTTTTTCCAGATTTGTCTGGTTGGTTCTACTGGGGTTTTTTCAGATTTGTCAGATTTGTCTGGTTGGTTCTACTGGGGTTTGATTTTCTATAATTGCTTTCATGTCATGTTATTCAGGTGGATTTTGACATGTGCACGCTATGCTACAGTAAGGTGTTTTATCTGACCTTTTATTGTCAAATAAGATGTTATATTTGATATATAACCAGCTTTTTTATTTACTTGTAATATATTATATTTATTTGTATTTTGTATTTGAGTTGTTACTGTTTTCTGTCATGGCATGTTCTAACACATCCAATCTCTCCTGTCATCTAAACCCACATCAACTGTTTGGATTTTGTCCCAAAAAAAACACATTATTCAGCTATATTCTAACAATGAACCAATTCCCTGTTGTCTCTATGTAGCCTACCATTGTCTTAAATTACAACTTATCTGTTAGTTTACCTCTATATCTGTCGTCTCTGATGTGAACTCTCTACTAACCAGCAAGCAGATTTCCCTGAGGCAGCCTATCAGAGAGCAGAGCTCACTACACACTACTTAGTGAGGTTGTAGCTGCCTGCATGCGCTGGCATCCATGCCTACTCAGCAGAAGCAGGACAACTGTTAAACTGTAATCATCTGTGCTCTCTGCAACCTTATGCCATTAATACTGTGTAGGCTAAACATTCCGTGCTGAGATTACCTTCATATTAAGGAAGGGTTTTACCTTTACCCTGGCATCCGTTCGACTAGATTAGAGGTAATTTGTCACCAGTGTGGGATCATCTAAGCATCATTTACTATAAGCATGTGAAGAGATTAACAGAGAGAGAGGGAGAGGGACAGCAATAGGAGAGAGGGACAGCAGTAGGAGAGAGAGAAAGAGGGACAGCAACAGCAATAAGAGGGAGGGAGAGAGAGAGAGAGAGAGAAACAGCAATAGGACAGCGACACAGAGAGAGCTTGTGAGGCTTCTGACTCTCCCAATGCAGACTCACAGACCGTTGTACTGCAAGGCACAGCAAAGCAGAGTGCACATGTGGAATCATGCTGATGAACTACGTCCTATCTAAGGAGCTGGGCTTTGTCTAAAGATACTTTTTTCTTGTAGGCGACAGACAGCTAATCCTCCGTGTCCGGTCAAGACTTGGCACTCAGACTACTGAGAGTTTGATTACCAACTGGACTGACAGACTGACAGAAGTGTGTGAGAGGAGCCAGCTAGAGGGATATATAAGACGTCCTGGAGTATCTGACCGTAATTCTTGTTGACGGTGGAAAGATGACATCCAAGTCATCCAGGCTGGGCAGACCATCGGCAGGGTCCAAGCAGCCCTCTCAGAGGAAGGATTGCCCGGTGGGTAACCGCTCCTGTATGCTGCGGGTCGGGGAGAGGCTGATGAGGGCTGGGAGTGAGGGGAACCTACATGTAGTGAGACCCAAACCTGTCCAGCAGACACCCCTGGAGGAAGGACACCAACAGTCCAGCTCCATCACACCCAAAGGTAGGAACTCTCAAAGTCTTTAAGCTTATAGTCTAAGGCACTTACTACTGTACTGCAAGACTTTAGTAGTAATTTACTAACTCATTGTTTTCTGATGATGTACTGTATGAGCCATAGAATATTGTATTGACAATGACATTGTGTCAAAGTCAATACACCACAAATGAAATCTGATTATGTACAGTGCTACTGTAGCCAGCAGTACATGCCTCTGTGCATCAGTCATGATCACCCCACCAACACTCTCACACTCTCTCTATCGCCCTCACCTACACGCTGACACACACACGCACACACACACACGCACACACGCACACACGCACACACGCACACACACACACACACGCACACACACGCACACACACACACACACACACACACAGATACACAATTACTGTACAGTATGTGGAGGGCTTAGATCACCCTGTCAGAGGGCTATTTTGTATTGTAATGCATTCCTGGGTGAAGCACATGAGTCTGGCCACATTGTTCTGCCTAGGCCCCCTCAGCAGCCAGTGGATTAAGTCCTGGGGTCAACCCTTTTAGCTCTCACTGTGCTGATTAGTTACATTCCCCCTCTTATCATCACATTCTCTTTCAGTAAAGTTGGGTTAATCTCCTGTCCCGGTTCAAAAGTAACTGCTGCTGCAGACCCTCTGATTGCAAATTGTACCGTTTTGAATTTAACCTTGCCAACTCTGCAGCTGGAATCAGTCGCATAGAGAAAAAAACATTTCTCACACTATCCAGGGTACAAATGAGGCTGTAAGTGAACTCAGGTTCCCTCTAGGTTTAATATATAATTTGAGCTGACGAACAATGGCTGCAATACATGGCCTATAACTAACAGATGACATTTCCTGTGGCTGTCTATCTATTGTCAGTTGCTGCCAGTGGCAGGCTTTACACATGTATTCGGAGAAAGATCTGAACACTAATCCTCTGCTCTCCTCTCAGGACATGATACAAGACTGTTCTGCTAAACTACCCTTTAACCAGCCTATTTTTGAAATGTTTTCCCTTTCTCCATACATTGTGACAAACTGTATTTCTCACACTGAGCCCTCGGCTTAAAATCCTCTCACACTTGCTGTCACATGCAAGTGACATAGAGTAGACTTAAAATAGAATAGTACTGAACCTGGTCTTCTATCGTGAGTGGTAGTAGTTTTGCAATTTAGTTGGGAGTAAATAACCTGTTGAGTTTTAGTGTGTGAATGATTCATTATGAGGGCCATCCCAGCCATGGTTCGCCTGCTTAACAGTTGATGATGATCTCATCTTTCATTGTCTACATCTGTTGTTTATTGTGTTTTAGTTAGTATTGTCAATTCTAATATTCAAATGTAAGTTGTAGCTACTCACAATTCAGCATGTTGCTGCCAGTCGCTCTCTATTTTTTGTCAAATAATAATTACACTGTTCTCTTTTGATCTAAATCTTTTGGCGCATCACAATGCCTGCCACTGGACACAGTCTGGTGGTAATTATCAGTGCATATCTCAATATCTAAGCTGCAAGATCACCCAAAACTGTAGTAGTAACCCGATGAGTTTTGTGCCTTCTAACCCCTTTTATACATAGTCTGTTAAAGCTACAGTCTGGGTTGAACCATTGTTTTCGTATATTATTTTCCGCATCCGTAGATACCAACCATTAGCCTGTGTGATTAACGGTGGCTGAGCAACAGCGGTGTTTGTGAGACAAGGACAGATCCCGAAGGAGCCGCGGGGCCAGGTCTTTTTACAAAATCGTCTGTAGAGTCCAAAGGATTTGAGCTACAAACTATTAAAAGCAATCTATGAAAAGCTGAGACTCCCACGAACACGCACATGTTTTTCTCTATGACTCTCACAAGCTACACAAGAGTCGTTAGAAGGTAAGGGGTTCTTCTACATAGAAGATCATAGGAAATCACAGGACATACTGTAGTGTCTATGATACTGTAATAAGCTCACATAGTTGCTGTCACAAACTCCAATCTCCACACAGTTGTCACTGAGTAGTTAGATATTCATTTCCCATTGAGCAAACCATTTCTGTACGTACAGTATTCATATAAATTCATTGTTATCAGGTTTTTGCTTTGGCGGACCTTAGTTTTTATTGTCATTTGTCACGAATGTAACTGTTTATGTCAAATTGTTATCTGTTCTACTTGTAGCCCTGGTTGTCCTGAAAATAATTGTAAAACACTTAATTGAGAGGCTAAATATAAGGGGGAAACACGCAGGTAAATGGAAAGCCAACTTTTTGCTGGAGTCTTGGGGCTGATAGGGTTAAAGCAAAGACAGTTCTCAACAGGCTTTCTCAGGTTTCAGCTTCAAAGTGGATGCCTGTTTTTTAGATAACGATACTGGTGTCTTTATCAACACCTTGTTTCCAAAGATAGAGATGGGTTTCTGAGCAAGTGTTGACAGGTTTTAAAGTTCATACTTTTAAACATCAATATCCACTAGATTAAACTAATGGGCAAATCTGATGGTATTATTATCAGAATAATTATCCACAGAAATGTACAATCCTCTTGTGAAATTTAACCTAAGTGCTCTGTCAATTGTAACATGAAGACTGTTTGTCATGATGTGGAGTATAAATGGATTTAGGATGTGAATTATACTTTTTTTCATTACATTGTATCCTTTATTGCCTAAAAAACCCTTATCTGTGTATTATTGGATCTAACAGACCTTTTTCATTTGACCAAGTCACTTCATTTTCAGTTACGTAACCCATGTGATCTGTTAATTATGGCAATCCTTGTGTCATCTCAGGCAGCAGCCTAGCTCGCAGACCCTGATTCTGATTCGCTCTGACAGCTGCGTGGTTTCAGATCAGACGGAAGTCTGCCCGGTCCCGTCCGTCCCAACCCCCACCTCTACAGCCTCTACACTACAGCCCTAATGACATGTGTCTTTTTTATAGCCACAACAGTGATGCATGCTTTCATGAACTCAACACATCTGAAACAGCTGCTCAGTTGATTTAACTTCATTTTGTTCCCTTGTTAATAATGATTTAGGTGATACTGGCATGACATGGCTATTTCTGTGGCTTTGGTTTAGTCTCGGGATGAGATGCATACAGATGACATCATCGAGGCCAGTGTTCTCATAAACAATAGAAATTCCTGCTCTCCCATTCGGAAAACCATCCCTAATTCTCCAAATTACTCCCTATAACTAGAACTGTGCCACTTCTCTTCCAAGTTTATGATTGACTTACAGTAACTACCCAGCTACCCTGCAGATATTTACTTTAAAAGAACCCTTTAAAATGAAAGTTTTCATTGGCGTTTGTTTTTCTTCCCTCTGGTAGATTCACAGGCCAATAGAGGAGTGTACATACAGCCTGTAGCTGTATGTTATTATAGCTAATGGAGCCACCCAGGCTACAAAAAAATGTAATACAAATTCTGGATGTCCCTCTCTCTTGGTGTCCATAACCTGTTACAGTAAGTATGTAAGGACGTTCATGTTCCATGCGTTTATTGTTGTAACGTTTTGTTGCACACCACATGCTTGACAGCCCCCACCAAGACAGTTATTAAAAACACTCCCCCGCATAATAGTGCTGGGGGCATAATGTGAGATCTAAGTCATGCAACAAGGATGAACAAGCTAGGGAGAGAATAAGTAAGCACATTCTGTATAAACTGATTAGAGCATACCCTAAAGCCATGCTTGGTCAAGTTCACACGAGGTTACTGAAACTGTTGTAATTCAAATTTATTTAACTAGTCTTTGTGATAGCATGCCAAATTACCAATAAAGAAAATGTATTTGGAAACTGTGGTTGGCAAAGTTAATAACAGCTGATAATGAGCATATTAGGGCATGTATTAAACATTAAAGAATCAGTTCAGACTTCTATGCAATTTATAAAATGCTACCCTGAACCAAGCAACAGGTTGATGTCATGTGAGGCATCGATTATTGTGAAAGTCTGTGTTTATTAGGTGTTTTATTGCTACAGTATGCCAACAGTGGTATACTGTATATAGTAGGCTATAGGCTATTTCAGGCAGCACATCAATTCCACCCTCTCAACATCTTTGAAAACTGACTGAAGGGTCAATTAAGTAAATTACATTGAACACAGGTTTTGATTTAAAGTGGGTGTGGCGTACCTCCCCATGTCTTTACATGAGATGGATACGGGAATAGGTTTTTGATTAAATTGTTGGGCTATCTAGATAATTGAAAGATAAGTGAAAATTCACTTAACAGACACGCCAACATCCTTCAGGAGTGTAAAAAGGGGGAGGGGAAATCCTTGGGATAACTTGTGTTAAAGTCAGTGATCAGTAGGGCTGTATGAGTTGATAGAGCTAGGCTCTTTCCAAATGGCACCCTAATTCCCTACACAGAGCACTACTTTTGACCAGATCCCTTGGTGATCAGTAGGGCTGTATGAGTTGATAGAGCTAGGCTCTTTCCAAATGGCACCCTAATTCCCTACACAGAGCACTACTTTTGACCAGATCCCTTGGTGCACTACATAGGAAAAGGGATCCATTTGGGATGCATAACTAGTGAATGAGGGGTCTTAAAAGGATGGGGAAGTAGCCTTGTGAGCAGACAGAAAGGAAGAGTAAAATATTACTACGGTATTGCTTTGCTCTCCCAGGACTCATCTTTCAAAACGGTCTCATAAGATATTATTTTTCTAGCTCATGCGGGTTTATAAAACCTTGTCACATACTATTTCATAGCATATTTTCAAGGCTGAATGTCCCAGCCTTCAGACTCCAGTGAAGTGCATCAGATAAAAAAACAACTCAAGTCTCACAATATCAACAATATGTCGTCTGCCTCCTCTAGAACAGACTGCCTTTATACCCTATAATTAGGGGTTCACAGCTTTTCATTGATCAAATAACTCAAGTATACTGTAGCTTGGTAACTTTTTTTCTAATTACCAATCTATACTTGAGTTATTTGACTTTGTATGTAGAGGCCATGAGTAACTTGGTCAAAAAGAATGGCACCGATTGGCCTATATGCGGTCTCACTTAAACCCAAATATCTGTCGCCCCGTTTGACCTAGAGGCTTGAAACTTTGTACTGTAGGTAGGTGTATTTCTTCATGCTGAACAAATTTGCCTCAAGGACCCATAAGTTTTCTTAGGACAGATTTTCCTCCAACCTGGACATTTTGTAAAGCTCATGAACCTTAAGTCCAAATAACACCAAATTTGGGTATGTAGACCCATGTTACCTCCTAACTTATACTGAACAAAAATATAAATGCAACATGTAAAGTGTTGGTCCCATGTCTCATGAGCTAAAATAAAAAATCACAGAAATGTTTCATACGCACAAAAAGCTTCTTTCGCAAAAATGTTGTGCACAAATGTGTTTACATCCCTGTAAGTGAGCATTTCTCCTTTGCCAAGATAATCCATCCACCTGACAGGTGTAGCATATCAAGAAGTTGATTAAACAGCATGATCATTACACAGGTGAACCTTGTGCTGGGGACAATAAAAGACCACTCTAAAATGTGGAGTTTTGTCACACAATACAAAGCCACAGATGTCTCAAGTTATGAGAGAGTGTTCAATTTTCATGCTGACTGCAGGAATGTCTACCAGAGATGTTGCCAGAGAATTGAATGTTAATTTATCTACCATAAGCCACCTCCAACATTGTTTTAGAGAATTTGGCAGTACATCCAACCGGCCTCACAACCGCAGACTTTTTCTGTCTGTTATAAAGGGAAAAACTAATTCCGATTGGCTGGGACTGGCTCCCCAGTGTGTGGTTTTGGCTCCCAAATGGTTAGGCCTATGGCTGCGCTCCTGCCCAGTCATGTGAAATCCATAGATTAGGGAATAATGAATTTATTTCAATTTACTGATTTCCTTGTATGAACTGTAACTCAGTAAAATCTTTGAAATTGTTTGATGTTGCGTTTATATTTTTGTTCAGTGCAGTTTGAGAAAAGCTAAGGGATTGATTAAGAGATGCCGGAGTTTTTGATAAATCAGGAAATCAGATTTTACGTGTTTATTTAAATCCTTTGTACACTGAAACTTTTTTGGCGTCATCAAAGACATTACCATGATGAACCATGTTAAGTTTGGCATTGATATAAAAAAGGAAACGTAACTTTTTTGACTATGGAACGCTAATGCTTAAAATAATCATAAAAAATCTTCTCATAGACTAAAAGTCAGATTCACTCCAAATTTGCTCTATGCACTCATCACAGTAGTCCGTAAAGAGTTTGAGAAAATAACGATGATGCATTCAAAGATGGCTACACTATACCAGTAGATGCACAGTGTCTTCAGGAAGTATTCATACCCCTTAACTTATTCCACATTTTGTTGAGTTACAGCCTGAATTCAAAATGGATTAAAAATATTTCTCACCCATCTACTGTCGCGTTCCTGACCTGTTTTCCGTTGTTTTTGTATTTGTTTAGTATGGTCAGGGCGTGAGTTGGGGTGGGCAGTCTATGTTATTTGTTTCTTGTTTAGGTTCATGGTTAATTAGCCTTATATGGTTCTCAATCAGGGGCAGGTGTTTGATGTTTCCTCTGATTGAGAACCATATTAAGGTAGGCTGTTCTCACTGTTTGTTTGTGGGTGATTGTCTTCCGTGTCAGTGTTTGTACCACACGGGACTGTGACGGTTAGTACGTTTGTTGTTTTGTATTCTTGTCTAGTTTTCATGTCATTAAATTATGGAAACTTACCACGCTGCACATTGGTCCTCTCATCCTTCTCGCCTCTCCTCGTCCGAGGAGGAGGAAGAGCTAGACAGCCGTTACAGAACCACTCACCTAACCCGGACCAAGCAGCGTGGAAACGGGCAGCAGCGACAGCAGCAGCGGTACAAGGAGGAATGGACATGGGAGGAAATCCTGAACGGTAAAGGTCCCTGGGCAGAGCCAGAGGAGCGTCGCCTCCCCAAAGCGGAGCTGGAGGCAGCGAAAGCGGAGAGGCGGCATTATGAGGCGCTAGCAAGGCAGAGCGGCTGGAAGCCCGAGAGGCTCACCCAAACATTTCTTGGGGGGGGGGGCTAAAGGGGAGTGTGGCGAAGTCAGGTAGGAGACCTGCGCCAACTTCTCGGGCTCACCGTGGAGTGAGAGGGCGTCGTACTGGTCAGACACGTGTTATGCGGTGGAGCGCACGGTGTCCCCAGTACGCGTGCTTAGCCCAGTGCTATTCCACCTCGCCGCACTGGCCGGGCTAGAGTGGGCATCGAGCCAGGTGCCATGAAGCCGGCTCAACACATCTGGCCTCGAGTACGTCTCCTCGGGCCGGTGTACATGGCACCAGCCTTACGTAGGGTGTCCCCGGTTCGCCAGCATAGCCCAGTGCATGCTATTCCACCTCGCCGCACTGGCAGGGCTACGGGGAACACTCAACCTGGTAAGGTTGGGCAGGCTCGGTGTTCATGAGCTCGTGTACTCCTTCACGGTCCGGTATATCCGGCACCACCTTCCCGCCTCAGCCCAGTACCACCAGTGCCTACACCACGCACCAGGCTTCCAGTGCGTCTCCAGAGCCCTGTTCCTCCTCCACGCATTAGCCCTATGGTGCGTGTCTCCAGCCCGGTACCACCAGTTCCGGCACCATGCACCAAGCCTCCTGTGCGTCTCCAGAGCCCTGTTCCTCCTCCACGCACTAGCCCTATGGTGCGTGTCTCCAGCCCGATACCGCCAGTTCCGGCACCACACACCAAGCCTCCTGTGCGTCTCCAGAGTCCTGTGCGTCCTGTTGCTGCTCCCCGCACTAGCCTTAAGGTACGTGTCCTTAGCCCGATACCTCCAGTTCCGGCACCACGCACCAGGCCTACAGTGCGCCTCAGCCGGCCAGAGTCTGCCGTCTGCCCAGCGGTGCTTGAACTGCCCGTCTGCCCAACGCCGTCTGAGCTGTCCGTCTGCCAAGCACCGCCTGCGCTGTCCGTCTGTCCTGAGCCTTCAAAGGCGCCCGTCTGTCCTGAGCCTTCAAAGGCGCCCGTCTGTCCTGAGCCTTCAAAGGCGCCCGTCTGTCCTGAGCCTTCAAATGCGCCCGTCTGTCCTGAGCCTTCAAAGGCGCCCGTCTGTCCTGAGCCTTCAAAGGCGCCCGTCTGTCCTGAGCCTTCAAAGGCGCCCGTCTGTCCTGAGCCTTCAAAGCCGCCCGTCTGTCCTGAGCCGTCCGCCAGACAGGAGCCGCCAGAGCCGTCCGCCAGACAGGAGCCGCCAGGGCCGTCCGCCAGACAGGAGCCGCCAGGGCCGTCCGCCAGACAGGAGCCGCCAGGGCCGTCCGCCAGACAGGAGCCGCCAGGGCCGTCCGCCAGACAGGAGCCGCCAGGGCCGTCCGCCAGACAGGAGCCGCCAGGGCCGTCCGCCAGACAGGAGCCGCCAGGGCCGTCCGCCAGACAGGAGCCGCCAGGGCCGTCCGCCAGACAGGAGCCTAGAGGTTCCTAGACCAGGGTCGGGGGCGAGGGTCGCCACTCAAAGGACGCTAAGGAGGGGGACAAAGACAATGGTGGAGTGGTGTCCTCGTCCTGCCGCGGACAGATGCCCACCCAGACCCTCCCCTAGATTTTTAGGTGGTGCGCCCGGAGTTCGCACCTTGAGGGGGGGGGGGGGGGGTTCTGTCATGTTCTTGACCTGTTTTCCGTTGTATTTGTTTAGTATGGTCAGGGCGTGAGTTGGGGTGGGCAGTCTATGTTATTTGTTTCTTGTTTAGGTTCATGGTTAATTAGCCTTATATGGTTCTCAATCAGGGGCAGGTGTTTGATGTTTCCTCTGATTGAGAACCATATTAAGGTAGGCTGTTCTCACTGTTTGTTTGTGGGTGATTGTCTTCCGTGTCAGTGTTTGTACCACACAGGACTGTTTAGTTTTGTCTAGTCTGTTCCTGTTCATGCGTTCTTCGTTTTATTTAAGTTCTCATGTTCAGGTCGGTCTACGTCGTTTTTGTTATTTTGTCATTTATTCAAGTGTACTTCGTGTTTCGTTTTGTCTAAATAAATTCATCATGTATTCATCACCCGCTGCATTTTGGTCCGATCCTTGCTCCTCCTCAGACGAGGAGGAGAACAGACGTTACATCTACACACAATACCCCATAATGACAAATGAAATGTTTGCAAATGTATTGAAAATTAAATACAGAAATGTCTCATTTACATAAGTATTCACACCCCTGAGTCAATACGTTGTGGAAGCACCTTTTGCGGCAATTACAGCTTTGAGTCGTCTTGGGTATGTCTGTATCAGCTTTGCACATCTGGATTTGGGGATTTTTTTCCCATTATTCCTTGCAGATTTTCTCAAGCGCTGTTAAATTAGGTAGTTAGCGGAGGTGAACAGCAATCTTCAAGTCTTTCCACAGATTTTCAATGGAATTTATATCTGGGCTTTGGCTGTGCCACTCAATGACTTTTACATTCTAACACAGAACCCAAACCGGCTGTGCGCATGCGCTATCGTGCATACAGTTATTTTGTCCCCCTACACCAAACGCGATCATGACACGCAGGTTAAAATATCAAAACAAACTCTGAACCAATTATTAATTTGGGGACAGGTCGAAAAGCATTAAACATGTATGGTAATTTAGCTAGTTAGCTTGCACTTTCTAGCTAATTTCTTCTATTTAGCTAGCTTGCTGTTGCTAGCTAATTTGTCCTGGGATATAAACATTGAGTTATTTTACCTGAAATGCACAAGGTCCTCTACTCCGACAATTAACCCACACATAAAACGGCCAACCGAATTGTTTCTAGTCATCTCTCCTCCTTCCAGGCTTTTTCATCTTTGAACTTATATGGTGATTGGCATCTAAACTTTCATAGTATTACCATGACAACCGGCAAAACATTTAGTCTTTCAATCACCCACGTGGGTATAACCAATGAGGAGATGGTACGTGGGTACCTGCTTCTATAAACTAATGAGAAGAGAGAGGCAGGACTTGCAGCGCAATCTGCGTCAGAAATAGGAATGACTTCTATTATAGCCCATGGCAACGCAGACGCTCGTTGGCGTGCGCGCGAGCAGTGTGGGTGCAATAATTGAATAACATGGATTTCTAAATTTATTTTGCAACGCTCGTGCACGCGACGTGTCCGGTCTGGTCAGCATGTAAAGGGCCTAACCTGAACCATGAAAAACATCCCCAGACCATTATTCCATTCAGGCAGGTAGCGTTCTTCTGGCGTCTGCCAAACCCAGATGCGTCCGTCACACTACCAGATGGTGAAGCGGGATTCATTATTCCAGAGAACCCGTTTCCACTGCTCCAGAGTCCAATGGTGGCGAGCTTTACACCACTCCAGCTGATGCTTGGTATTGTGCATGGTGATCTTAGGCTTATGTGTGGCTGCTCAGCCATGGAAACCCACTTCATGAAGCTCCCGACAAACAGTTATTTTGCTGACGTTGCTTCCAGAGGCAGTTTGGAACCCAGTAGTGAGTGTTGCAACTGAGGACAGACTATTTTTACGCACTTCAGCACTCGGCAGTCCCGTTCTGTGAGCTTGTGTGGCCTACCACTTCGTGGCTGAGCCGTTGTTGCTCCTAGATGTTCCACTTCACAATAACAGCACTTACAGTTGACCAGGACAGCTCTAGCACGGCAGACATTTAACAAACTGACTTGTTGGGAAGGTGGAATCCTATGACGGTGACACATTGAAAATCACTGAGCTCTTCAGTAAGGCCATTCTACTGCCAATGTTTGTCTATGGAGATTGCATGGCTGTGTGGTCGATTTTATACACCTGTCAGCAATGGGTGTGTCTGAAATAACCGAATCCACTAATTTCAAGGGGTGTCCACATAGTTTTGTATATATAGTGTACGTAAATTAGATATTTCTGTATTTCATTTTGAATAAATAAGTAAACTTTCTGAAGACACTGTAACCTAATATGCTAAGAAATACTTCCAACATCTTCTTCTCATGAAACACAAGACCAAATTACAATTTTTGGGGAATGTAGGCCCATGGTACATGTCTGATTTTACATGTCCATTTAAACCACTGTAAATCGACTCCACAGTGGCCTATCAAACTTGTCATTGATATCATGGACGTCCCTAAGATGAACCACCCTGAATTTGGAATTGATATCTCAAAAACCAAGGAAACTTAACAATTCATTCTTTGCATATGTAACTTTAATGCTCAAAATCATCTGCAATCATCTTCTCCTCATGAACCAAACATCAGATTCACTCCAGATGTTGTATTTAGACTCATTACATCAGTATTTAATGGTTTTGAGAAAAAAGTACCTAATAGATGCATGTTAGCGCATATGCTAAGTTGGGCACACTACACCACTAGATGGCACCATATCTCACCAGGGCTATAAGAACTGAATCGATGGACATGGGGCCATGAAATTTGGTATGTGAACATATTGTTTATGTCCTTAGAAGCTGTGAGAATATAAAGTCACTGCAACATTAGATGGCTGCACCAGACCAGTTTGTGGCACTATCATTGGCACCAGTCACACCATAGGATATTAGAGCAAAAACTATTGATCAAGTGGACTTTGTCTCAAGCAAATATTAGATTTAAATTATGCAGACGAACAATGTGAAATATCATGAAAATAACACTGAAAATTTTTCACAAATCTTAACATAAACCATTAGTCATATTGACCCCATTATTGGTATATAAATATTTATTTTAAGTAATGACTAAGAATGATTACCTGCTGCATTCAAAGATAGCCAACCTACAGCACTAGACTAAACTTAACTTGTGTCATCCTTGTGGTATTGAGAGATAAACATGGTAATACTTTCACTGATTGCACATAAAGGAAGATAATTCCTACATTAAGGAATATACAAACAGTGGCCAGTTTATTAGGTACACCCATCTAGTGCCGGGTCAGATCCCATTTGCCTCCAGAACAGCCTGAATTATTGGGTGGTGGAAACAAGGGACCTAACGTGTGCCAGAAAAACATTCACCACACCATTACACCACCACCACCACCCGCCTGTACCGTTGACACCAGGCAGGATGAGGCCATGGACTCATGCTGTTTATGCCAAATCCTGACTCTTCTATCAGCATGACGCAACAGGAACCGGGATTCGTCGGACCAGGCAATGTTTTTCCACTCCTCAATTGTCCAGTGTTGGTGATCGCGTGCCCACTGGAGCCTCTTCTTCTTGTTTTTAGCTGATAGGAATGGAGCCCAGTGTGGTCGTCTGCTGCAATAGCCCCTTCGTGACAAGAACCGACAAGTTGTGCTGTTCTGCACACCACTGTTGTACTGCACCAGTATTTGCCTGTTTGTGTTCCGCCTGTTAGCTTGCATGATTCTTGCCATTCTCCTTCGACCTCTCATCAACAAGCTGTTTTCGGCTACAGGACTGCCACCGACTGGAGAAATGTTGCACATTTCTCTGTAAATCCTAGACACTGTTGTGTGTGAAAATACCAGGAGGCCCGCCGTATCTGATATACTGGAACTGGCGCGCCTGGCACCGACAATCATATCACGCTCAAAGCCATTTAGGTCACTCGTTTTGCCCATTCTAACTTTCAATCAAACAGTTCATGAATGCCTCAATGCCTGTCTACCTGGTTTTTTTTTTATAGCAAACCACAGTCACATGACCCATGGTCGGTAGGAGAGAACCATTTCCGTGAACAGGGTGGTGTACCTAATAAACTGGACACTGAATGTACTGTACATCGCCATTTCATAGGCTTCATTAGGAAATGTGTTGATGATGTTGTACCCACAATAACAATCCGGATATACCCCAACCAAAAACCCTGGATGAATGGAGAAATCTGTACCATGCTGGGAAAGGGGAAAGGGGATACCTAGTCAGTTACACAACTGAATGCATTCAACCAAAATGTGTCTTCCGCATTTAACTCAACCCCAGAGCCTGTACTGCAGCATTCTATGTCAGCAGAATGAGCCCAGATGACTCAGTGGCACGCGACATGTACAAGGCAAGCAGGTACGAGCTCCACAAATCCATTAGGGATGCAAAAAGACAACTCAATGTGTTACCCACCAAAGCCTCCCTACCAGATGAACTTAACATATTCCATGCTCGCTTCGAGACAGACTACTGAGCCATCCAGGATAGCTCTCGGTGCTCCGGACTACCAGGTGTTTTCACTCTCCGAGGCTGAAATCTCAAAAGAGTAAATACTCACAAAGCCGCCGGCCCAGATGGCATCCTTGACCGGGTCGTCAGAGTGTGCACTGACCAGCTGGCGGGCGTCTAATTGGACATCTTCAACCTGTCCCTGTCCCAGGCTGTAATCACAACTTGCTTCAAGGAGACCACCATCGTCCCAGTGCCCAAGAAAAGCAAGGTGACATGCCCAAATGACTATTGGCCCGTCGTACTCACCCCTGTCATCACGAAGTGCTTCGAGAGGCTGGTCACAGCCCACATCAAGGCCAGCATGCCAGGCACACTGGACCGACTACAATTTCCCTACCGCTCCAACAGATCCATGGGAGAGGCCATCACTATTTACATGGCCCTAACCCATCTGGACAGGAGGAACACCTACATGAAAATGCTGTTCATTGACTACAGTTCAGCATTCAACACCATTGTTCCCTCCAAGTTCGCCACCAAGCTCAGTGCCCTGGTTCTAGACACTACCCTCTGCAACTGGATACTGGACTTCCTGACGAGCATACCACAGGCTGAAAGGATTGGCAACAACACCTCATACACACTGTCTCTTAACACAGAAGCACCCCAGGGGTATGTTCTCAGCCCTCTGCTGTACTCCCTGTTCATCCACAACTGCGTAGCTCTCCTATAGGGAGGAGGTGAACTGGCATTGTAGTGCCAGGACAACAACCTCTCCCTCAACGTCAGCTAAACAAAGGAATTGATTGTTGACTTCAGGAAGCAGAGGGAATATGTCCACATCAACAGGACTGCAGAAGAGAGAGTCAGCAGTTTTAAGTTCATCCGCATCCACATCACCAAGGCCTTGACACGGACCAACAACAACAGCGCCTCTACTTCCTAAGGCGGCTGAAAAAACATGCCACCTCGGGTCCTCTCAATACTACCGCTGCACCATCGAGAGCATCCTGACCGGTTGCATCACAGCCTGGTATGGGAACTTCTCTGTCCACGACAGCAAGGCCCTAAAGCCGGTGGTGAAGACGGCCCAGTACATCACTGGGGCCGTGTTAACACCAATCCAGGACATCTACTTGAAACGGTGCCTGAGGAAGTCCCAGCAGCGTCATCAAAGACCTTACACACCCCAGCTACAAGCTGTTCACTCCCTTAGCGTCAGGGAGACGGTATTGGAACATGAGGTTTAATACCAACAGGCTCAGAGACAGTTTCTATCTACAAACCAATCAGACTTCTGAACACTTGAACTGAACTGACCACCTGCACTGACTCTCTGCACCTTAGTACACATGCACTCACTCACGCACAGACATCCACACATCCACACACACATACATCAGTGGCGGCTCCTCAGGGGAGGACCATCCTCCTCAGTGAATTTCATAAAAATACAAATAGTGAAATATTCAAAAAGTTTATTTTTAGATAAAACTATACTAAATATATTCACATTACCAAATAATTTATTAAAATACACTTTTACAATTAAGTCCTACAGTAGCCTCAACAGCACTCTGTAGGGTAGCACCATGGTGTAGCCAGAGGACAGCTAGCTTCCGTCCTCCTCTGGGTACATTGACTTCAATTCAAAATCTAGGAGGCTCATGGTTCTCACCCCCTTCCATAGACTTACACAGTAATTATGACAACTTCCGGAGGACTTCCTCCAACCAATCAGAGCTCTTGCAGCATGAACTGATTACAGCTGTGAATTTGTTATATTCGTTGCTAGACAGACATTTTCAAGTCTTGCCATAGATTTTAAAGCCGTTTTAAGTCAAAACTGTAGCTAGGCCACTCAGGAACATTCAATGTCGTCTTGGTAAGCAACGGCAGTGTATATCTGGCCTTGTGTTTTTAGGTTTGTTTGTCCTGCTGAAAGGTGAATTTATCTCCCAGTGTTACGTGTGCTCCGGCCTCTAGGTCACCAGGCTGCTCATTAGGGTGCACACCTGTCACCAGCGTTAGGCACATAATGACACTCACCTGGACTCCATCACCTCCTTGATTACCTGCCCTTTATATGTCACTCCCTTTGGTTTCTTCTCCAGTCGTCATTGTTCCTGTTTCATGTCGGTGCGCTGTTCGTATTTCTTGTTCTGTTAATTTATGAATTAAATGTTATCACTCCCTGGACTTGCTTCCCGACTTTCAGCGTACATCGTTACACCCAGGGTCTTTTGGCAAGCAGACTGGACTTGGTTTTCCTCTAGGATTTTGCCTGTGCTTAGCTCTATTCTGTTTCTTTTAATCCTAAAAAAACTCCCTAGTCTTTGCTGATGACAAGCATACCCATAATGTGATGCAACCACCACCACGCTTGAAAATATGAAGAGTGGCACTCAGTAATGTGTTGTGTTGGATTTGCCCCAAACATAATGCTTTGTATTCAGGACATAAAGTTAATGTATGTTTTGGAATATTTTTACTCTGTACAGGATTCCTTATTTTCATTCTGCCATTTAGGTTAGTAATGTGGAGTAACTACGATGTTGTGGATCCATCCTCAGTTTTCTCCTTTCACAGCCATTAAACTCTGTTTTAAAGTCAGCATTGGCCTCATGGTGAAATCCCTGAGCGGTTTCTTTCCTTTCCAGCAACTGAGTTAGGAAGGACGCCTATATCCTTATAGTGACTTGGTGTATTGATACACCATCCAAAGTGTAATGAATAACTTCACCATGCTCAAAGGGATGGATATTCAACCTCTGCTTTTTTGCATTTTTACCCATCTACCAATGGGTGCCCTTCTTAACAAGCCATTGGAAAACCTCCCTGGTCTTTGTGGTTGAATCTGTGTTTGAAATTCACTGCTCGACTGAGGGACCTTACATATAATTGTGTGTGTAGGGTACAGAGATGAGGTAGTCATTCAAAAATCATGTTAAACACTATTATTGCACACAGAGTGAGTCCATGCAACTTATTATGTGACTTGTTAAGCAAATTGTTACTCTTGAACTTATCTAGGCTTGCCATAACAAAGTGGTTGAATACTTATTGACTCAAGACATTTCAGCTTTTCATTTTTAATTAATTTGTAAAAATGTCTAAAAACATCCTTTCACTTTGACATTATAGGGTATTGTATTTGGTTTGGAAGTCCATATGTTTGTGAGTGAAGTGTTATTGCGTTTCTGTCCTGGAATATGACATGCTAGTCAATGATAAAGACATTGAGAGTTACTTTTACAAAATCGGTAAAGATCTGACCCACCAGTAGAGGGTGCCATCACCCTTAACTTTTTTATTCTCAGCATTGAGATGCAATTCTTCGAATTGTCATGGTTGTCCTTCTCTCGTTATCTCTACTCTGCGATAAGGACACAAAAACCCATCCGGAAAAATATCTTCCTCATAACCATAATGACATTTTCCAGCATTGTGCAAAGCGATATGTAGTTGAAGCTGAAGCCTTCGCTGGCTGGCTGTGTAGTGTAGTCAGTGAACCAATGCAGCATGGCAGATCAGAGATCCACCTTCGGGGCAGAAGTGAACTAGATCAATCAGCTCAGCTTTGTCAAAAGGAGAGAGTGAGACTAGGCTTCCTTTCCTCTCCTCGGCTCGATCTGCTGCTTCCCTTGCGTCTCTCTTTCTCTCTCACTCTCTTTGTCTCTCTCTCTCTCACCACTTCAATCCACTTGTGCGGACTGTCACACAGTGGACCTTAAGTGTCACATCCACTTGGCAGGCTTTTCATGTTGAATTAATTCAACAATTAATTCAACTGCTGAATAAAAATTGGCAGTTCTTTGGGGGGGGCAAAAAACATAACTGTATAGCTGCCATATTAGACTAAATGTCAAATGTTCTGATATAGGAAAATGAAATATTCTTTATGAACATGTAGGCTACATTTCCAATCATCATAAGGATGTGATAATATTAATTTGAGCTATTTAAAAGCCTAATACAGTGTACCCTTACAGTGTATTCGGAAAATATTCAGACCCGTTGACTTTTTCCACATTTTGTTACGTTACAGCCTTATTCTAAAATGTATTAAATATTTTTTTCCCTCAACAATCTACACATAAGCCCCCATTTACGACAAATAAAAAACAAAATACCTTATTTACATAAGTATTCAGATCCTTTGCTATGAGACTCGAAATTGAGCTCAGGTGCATCCGGTTTCCATTGATCATCCTTGAGATGTTTCTCCAACTTGACTGGAGTCTACCTGTGGTAAATGCAATTGATTGGACATGATTTGGAAAGGCACACACCTGTCTATATAAGGGCCCACAGTTGACAGTGCATGTCAGAGCAAAAACCAAGCCATGAGGTCGAAGGAATTGCCCATAGAGCTCTGAGACAGGATTGTGTCGTGGCACAGATCTGAGGAAGGGTACCATTGAAGGTCGCCAAGAACACAGTGGCCTCCATCATTCTTAAATGGAAGAAGTTTGGAACCGCCAAGACTCTTCCTAGAGCTGGCCGCCCGGCCAAACTGAGCAATCGGGGGAGAAGGGCCTTGGTCAGGGAGGTGACCAAGAACCCGATGGCCACTCTGACAGAGTTCCAGAGTTCCTCTGTGGAGATGGGAGAACCTTCCAGTAGGACAACCATCTCTGAGGCACTCCACCAATCAGGCCTTTATGGTAGAGTGGCCAGACGGAAGACATTCTTCAATAAAAGGCACATGACAGCCCACTTGGAGTTTGCCAAAAGGCACCTAAAGGACTTTCAGACCATGAGAAACAAGGTTCTCTGGTCTGTTGAAGCCAAGATTGAACTCGTTGGCCTGAATGCCAAGCGTCACGTCTGGAGGAAACCTGGCACCATCCCTGCGGTGAAGCATGGTGGTGGCAGCATCATGCTGTGAGGATGTATTTCAGCGACAGGGACTGGGAGACTAGTCAGGATCGAGGGAAAGATGAACGGAGCAAAGTACAGAGAGATCCTTGATGAAAACCTGCTCCATAGCACTCAGGACCTCAGACTGGGGCGGAGGTTCACCTTCCAACAGGACAATGACCCTAAGCGCACAGCCAAGACAATGAAGGGGTGGCTTCGGGACAAGTCTCTGAATGTCCTTGAGTCGCACAGCCAGAGCCTGGACTTGAACCCAATCGAACATCTCTGGAGAGACCTGAAAATAGCTGTGCAGCGACGCTCCCCATCCAACCTGACAGAGCTTGAGAGGATCTGCAGAGAAGAATGGGAGAAACTCCCCAAATACAGGTGTGCCAAGCTTGTAGCATCATACCCAAGAAGACTCCACGCTGTAATCGCTGCCAAAGGTGCTTCAACAAAGTACTGAGTAAAGGGTCTGAATACCTATCTAAATGTGATATTTCCGTTTTTAATACATTTGGAAAAATGTCTAACGTTTTTTTTTGCTTTGTCATTATGAGGTATTGTGTGTAGATTGATGTGGGGAAAAACAATGTAATCAGTTTTAGAATAAGGCTGTAACACAATGTGGAAAAAGTCAAGGGGTCTGAATACTTTCCGAAAGCACTGTATATTCACCAGTGCACTATGCAAAAGCATTACTTGTATGAAATTATCTGAAACTACAGTTTCAGGGCTTTTCTCCATGTACAATATTAACGATGCCTAACGGAACATTTAAAATGAGTGTTGATACAGCCCACCATGAGTGTCTTAGGTTTACCCAATAGTGAAAATTGAATGCATGGAGTTCAAACTGTATTGAGAGAAAATTATATTTTTGTTCTGTTCTTATGGAAGCTCAAATACTAAATGTGACACATTTTAGTCCGCTTACTAACATCTAACGTCAAAGCCTGATGAATTTAAGTACAACAACAAAACATTACTCTTCGCTGTGGAATTAGTCAATTTTCCTATGCTTGTTTGCATGGCCTTGGTTTGCAAGATCACTTCTGATAGAAAATTAATGCTGATTTGAACAATAGACCCAAATAGTAGTTATTTTCACAGTTTTCATGAAGGAAACTATTGGTGGGGTTTCCAGTTTGACCATGACTGTGACCTTGACCTCAGAGTCCAGCTGTGTGAAGAGGGAACAGTGGGAGAGGTTGAGGAAATGAAGCTAAAATCACCACAGAGGACAGACTAATGATGTCAAACTTTTTTGTATTGTTATGAAAAAGAGAATTAGACAGTCAATTTGTATTATAAAGGTTCATATGTTAAATCTTTGACCATCTGGAACTTATGTTGTAAAGATATGTATTTGTTCATTAATTTGTTAAGCCATGTATTCCCAACATGCACTCATAGGCTGGAAAACAGGGTGTTTGGAAAAAGTGAGGACAGCTTTACAATGGAGCTTCCTCAGGAACACACACACACGCGCGCGCGTTTGTTTTGACCATAACTTTCCACGTATAACCTTGCACTATAGAAAGACCTGAACACTGTGCACTGTCAATGCAGAATTCATAGTGTTTAAGGGAATAGCGTACAAAGTAATGGAATATCAGTACATACGGCATACTCACTGGAGAGGGAGAAGAGGTAAGGCTATAGCATAATGTAATCTAAGTAAGGACTAAATGTTTATCTGTTGATTTTTGTCTCCGCGGTCTTTGCAGTATTCCTCTGGTGGATGCGTTTGGATACTGTGACTGTCATGTTAGTGAATAATGATCCAAGGTGTCATTAAGGAATCACCAGTAAACTGAACCTGAACTAAAGCAGCAGTCAGAGGTTGTAGTAAGAGAGACATTTTAATAATATTCCTCATATTAGCCAACTAATACCCAGTTTTAGCTTAATTAAACACTCAGTCAAGTGGGGAACGCTAAGCTTAAATATTTAAAGCAGGATAAAAGACAAGAGGGAGGACAAGGTTCCCGAGCGGTATTACTGTATTTAGAAACTGTATTACATAGTCGGATTAAGCGCATTCCTTGGAAGCTCATCAATTAGTCTGAAACTTTGACATGCAGAGAAGTCTTACAACACTCAGCATATTTCCTGACAAGTATGCCTACACGGGAGCTTATGATGAACTGTAGGTCTCGCTCACATGATGTTATACTGTATGTTACTTCGATGTGCAGCTGGTTGAAGAAACAAAATATGATACAGAAAGTCTACACATAGCCGAATATAATCTGACACTACAGTTAGGCATTTGTAATTCTGCTTTGTAACCCAGACCTACAGTTCATCATAAGCTCCTGACCCAAAGTCTATTTCAGGTTAAGGAACTACTGTGCACTCAAATGATACAACAGAAAACAAAATAGTCCTGCCTCTAACTGGTTCAGATAAATCAACAAAAACATGTTTCATAGCCAAGATTGAAGCACTGGGGAAATTCTCAACAGCTGTGTACATCCCTGCCTGCCCATCCCCACCCCCTCTTGAGGAGGCTTCACAGCACATTGCACATGCCAGAATGAGTTCCCTGTCTCCCTCGGCTCCTCTTGCCTAATTCCAGGAAGATAAATAGTCCAGCTTGACTACAACTGAGACTCATACATGGGTCTCTGACCTGCCTACAATCTCTTCTTTCTGTCTTTGTTTCCTGGTAGCATGCCTCATGCTCTCTTCCTTTATAACTGGAGTATAAAAGCAGAGGTAGTCTTGCTGATTTAAACTCACACATTTGCTTCATTTTATATCCAACTGGATGGGTTGGGAAATGATACAAAGAGGACCTGAATTTGCTATATTCTGGTTACAAGTCCAGCCTTCCTCTGGACTGTAGTAGAACCTTCCTTGACCTCAGTGTGTGTCACACCCTTTGTTGATGTACACTGAACAAAAATATAAACGCAACATGCAACAACAAGATTTTACGGAGATACATTTCATATAAGAAAATTGGTCAATTTAAATGAATTCATTAGGCCTTAATCTATGGATTTTACATGACTGGGAATACAGATATGTATCTGTTGGTCACAAATACCTTTTTTTAAGTAGGGGTGTGGATCAGAAAACCAGTCAGTATCTGGTGTGACCACCATTTGCCTCATGCAGTGCGACACATTTCCTTCACATAGAGTTGATCAGGCTGTTGATTGTGGCCTGTGGAATGTTGTCCCACTCCTCTTCAATGGCTGTGCGAAGTTGCTGGATATTGGTGTGAACTGGAATACACTGTCGTACACGTTTATCCAGAGCATCCCAAACATGCTTAATGGGTGACATGTCTGGTGAGTATGCAGGCCATGGAAGAACTGGGACATTTTCAGCTTCCAGGAATTGTGTACAGATCCTTGCGACATGGAGCCGAGTATTATCATGCTTGGAGGATCTTGTCACGGTCACTCTGTACATTCAAATTGCCATCGATAAAATGCAATTGTGTTTGTTGTCCGTAGCTTATGCCTGCCCATACCATAACCCCACTGCCCACATGGGGCACTCTGTTCACAACGTTGACATCAGCAAACCGCTCGCCCCCACACAACGCCATACACATGGTCTGCGGATGTGAGACCGGTTGTACGTACTACCAAATTCTCTAAAACGACATTGGAGGCGGTTTCTGGTAGAGAAATTAACATTACATTCTCTGGCAACAGCTCTGGTGGACATTCCTGCAGTCAGCATGCCAATTGTTCGCTCCCTCAAAACTTGAGACATCTGTGGCATTGTGTTGTGTGACAAAACTGCACATTTTAGAGTGGCCTTTTATTGTCCCCAGAACAAGGTGCACCTGTGTAATGATCATACTGTTTAATACGTTTCTTGATATGCCACACCTGTCAGGTGGCTGAATTATCTTGGCAAAGGAGAAATGCTCACTAACAGGGATGTACACAAATTTGTGCTCAAAATTTGAGAGAAATAAGCTTTTTGTGCATATGGAACATTTATGGGATCTTTTATTTCAGCTCAAGAAACTTGGGACCAACACTTTACATGTTGTGTTTATATTTTTGTTCAGTGTATTTGTCCTCCATGCCATAAGTGGAAAACGTCTCATAACAGTTCCCTGGTATATTCAAGGTGTGGGGTTGAGGATATCCTCTGAGGTGTCCTGCTTGTATCCACTCTGTTTAAAAGCTTAATAGGTGAGGGGACTTGCTCCAGTCTTTGGCTGATTACTGCTTTAGGCCTGCCCCTGTTAGATTGAAGAGATAGCAATCATCTTCCAGACAAACAACACATGCAAATGGGAGTCTGTTTTCCAGCAGAACCTTAACCCAACGTGGGATGGCTTCCTCGTGGGATAGGCATTGTTCTGAGCAGGAAGCACATCTATGTTGAACATAACCTATAAGAGACTTCTCTTGATGACGACGCATTGTCCCAGCATTGAATTCTTTCCTATACGGGATTTGTAATTATACTACAATAGATGCGTTCTTACAAAACTGCAGCTTTGTGTTGATGCCATTTGTTTCTCGTCCCCCCCCCCCCCCCCCCCCCCACACACACACACCGCCCTTCCAGCAAAATTCTAAAAGTCATTTTCTGCTTAACCGAAAAGGCATACCTTTAGGTCCACTTAAAATGTCAACAAGATGTGTCGCATCATTCTTTGCCTGAAGTTGTGCAAAATGCTACTCAACAATGTGGACATCAGTCATTAGTCAAGATGAAGTAAACACAGCTTGTGTATGCTCTGAGTAAAGCATTTTAAATATTACATTTTTACATTTAAGTCATTTAGCAGACGCTCTTATCCAGAGCGACTTACAAATTGGTGCATTCACCTTATGACATCCAGTGGAACAGCCACTTTACAATAGTGCATCTAGATCTTTTAAGGGGGGGGGGGGGGGGGGGGGCAGAAGGATTGCTTTATCCTAGGTATTCCTTGAAGAGGTGGGGTTTCAGGTGTCTCCGGAAGGTGGTGATTGACTCCGCTGTCCTGGCATCGTGAGGGAGTTTGTTCCACCATTGGGGTGCCAGAGCAGCGAACAGTTTTGACTGGGCTGAGCGGGAACTGTACTTCCTCAGTGGTAGGGAGGCGAGCAGGCCAGAGGTGGATGAACGCAGTGCCCTTGTTTGGGTGTAGGGCCTGATCAGAGCCTGAAGGTACTGAGGTGCCGTTCCCCTCACAGCTCCGTAGGCAAGCACCATGGTCTTGTAGCGGATGCGAGCTTCAACTGGAAGCCAGTGGAGAGAGCGGAGGAGCGGGGTGACGTGAGAGAACTTGGGAAGGTTGAACACCAGACGGGCTGCGGCGTTCTGGATGAGTTGTAGGGGTTTAATGGCACAGGCAGGGAGCCCAGCCAACAGCGAGTTGCAGTAATCCAGACGGGAGATGACAAGTGCCTGGATTAGGACCTGCGCCGCTTCCTGTGTGAGGCAGGGTCGTACTCTGCGGATGTTGTAGAGCATGAACCTACAGGAACGGGCCACCGCCTTGATGTTGGTGGAGAACGACAGGGTGTTGTCCAGGATCACGCCAAGGTTCTTAGCGCTCTGGGAGGAGGACACAATGGAGTTGTCAACCGTGATGGCGAGATCATGGAACGGACAGTCCTTCCCCGGGAGGAAGAGCAGCTCCGTCTTGCCGAGGTTCAGCTTGAGGTGGTGATCCGTCATCCACACTGATATGTCTGCCAGACATGCAGAGATGCGATTCGCCACCTGGTCATCAGAAGGGGGAAAGGAGAAGATTAATTGTGTGTCGTCTGCATAGCAATGATAGGAGAGACCATGTGAGGTTATGACAGAGCCAAGTGACTTGGTGTATAGCGAGAATAGGAGAGGGCCTAGAACAGAGCCCTGGGGGACACCAGTGGTGAGAGCGCGTGGTGAGGAGACAGATTCTCGCCACGCCACCTGGTAGGAGCGACCTGTCAGGTAGGACGCAATCCAAGCGTGGGCCGCGCCGGAGATGCCCAACTCGGAGAGGGTGGAGAGGAGGATCTGATGGTTCACAGTATCGAAGGCAGCCGATAGGTCTAGAAGGATGAGAGCAGAGGAGAGAGAGTTAGCTTTAGCAGTGCGGAGCGCCTCCGTGATACAGAGAAGAGCAGTCTCAGTTGAGTGACTAGTCTTGAAACCTGACTGATTTGGATCAAGAAGGTCATTCTGAGAGAGATAGCAGGAGAGCTGGCCAAGGACGGCACGTTCAAGAGTTTTGGAGAGAAAAGAAAGAAGGGATACTGGTCTGTAGTTGTTGACATCGGAGGGATCGAGTGTAGGTTTTTTCAGAAGGGGTGCAACTCTCGCTCTCTTGAAGACGGAAGGGACGTAGCCAGCGGTCAGGGATGAGTTGATGAGCGAGGTGAGGTAAGGTAGAAGGTCTCCGGAAATGGTCTGGAGAAGAGAGGAGGGGATAGGGTCAAGCGGGCAGGTTGTTGGGCGGCCGGCCGTCACAAGACGCGAGATTTCATCTGGAGAGAGAGGGGAGAAAGAGGTCAAAGCACAGGGTTGGGCAGTGTGAGCAGAACCAGCGGTGTCGTTTGACTTAGCAAACGAGGATCGGATGTCGTCGACCTTCTTTTCAAAATGGTTGACGAAGTCGTCTGCAGAGAGGGAGGAGGGGGGGGGGAGGGGGAGGAGGATTCAGGAGGGAGGAGAAGGTGGCAAAGAGCTTCCTAGGGTTAGAGGCAGATGCTTGGAATTTAGAGTGGTAGAAAGTGGCTTTAGCAGCAGAGACAGAAGAGGAAAATGTAGAGAGGAGGGAGTGAAAGGATGCCAGGTCCGCAGGGAGGCGAGTTTTCCTCCATTTCCGCTCGGCTGCCCGGAGCCCTGTTCTGTGAGCTCGCAATGAGTCGTCGAGCCACGGAGCGGGAGGGGAGGACCGAGCCGGCCTGGAGGATAGGGGACATAGAGAGTCAAAGGATGCAGAAAGGGAGGAGAGGAGGGTTGAGGAGGCAGAATCAGGAGATAGGTTGGAGAAGGTTTGGGCAGAGGGAAGAGATGATAGGATGGAAGAGGAGAGAGTAGCGGGGGAGAGAGAGCGGAGGTTGGGACGGCGCGATACCATCCGAGTAGGGGCAGTGTGGGAAGTGTTGGATGAGAGCGAGAGGGAAAAGGATACAAGGTAGTGGTCGGAGACTTGGAGGGGAGTTGCAATGAGGTTAGTGGAAGAACAGCATCTAGTAAAGATGAGGTCAAGCGTATTGCCTGCCTTGTGAGTAGGGGGGGAAGGTGAGAGGGTGAGGTCAAAAGAGGAGAGGAGTGGAAAGAAGGAGGCAGAGAGGAATGAGTCAAAGGTAGACATGGGGAGGTTAAAGTCACCCAGAACTGTGAGAGGTGAGCCGTCCTCAGGAAAGGAGCTTATCAAGGCATCAAGCTCATTGATGAACTCTCCAAGGGAACCTGGAGGGCGATAAATGATAAGGATGTTAAGCTTGAAAGGGCTGGTAACTGTGACAGCATGGAATTCAAAGGAGGCGATAGACAGATGGGTAAGGGGAGAAAGAGAGAATGACCACTTGGGAGAGATGAGGATCCCGGTGCCACCACCCCGCTGACCAGAAGGTCTCGGGGTGTGCGAGAACACGTGGGCAGACGAAGAGAGAGCAGTAGGAGTAGCAGTGTTATCTGTGGTGAGCCATGTTTCCGTCAGTGCCAGGAAGTCGAGGGACTGGAGGGACGCATAGGCTGAGATGAGCTCTGCCTTGTTGGCCGCAGATCGGCAGTTCCAGAGGCTACCGGAGACCTGGAACTCCACGTGGGTCGTGCGGGCTGGGACCACCAGGTTAGGGTGGGCGCGGCCACGCGGTGTGAAGCGTTTGTATGGTCTGTGCAGAGAGGAGAGAACAGGGATAGACAGACACATGGTTGACAGGCTACAGAAGAGGCTACGCTAATGCAATGGAGATTAGAATGACAAGTGGGCTACACGTCTCGAATGTTCAGAAAGTTAAGCTTACGTTGCAAAAAAATAAAAATAAAATACAAGATCTTATTGACTAAAATGATATAGTACTGCTGGCTGGTGAAGTAGCCTGGCTAGCAGTGGCTACGTTGTTGAAAGTGAAGCTGGCTAGGTAACCTCGACAATTTCACTAAATTTCTCTAAACTACACAATTATCATGGATACAAGGACAGCAAAGACAACTAGCTAACAACTAGCTAAATATCACAATAATTTTGTCTACGTGTTTGAAAATCTACGCATTTGTTCTAATATGAAGCTCTGTACTGTGTATTCATACAGTAGGCACGTATACCACCACACAATCGTGTGATGAAAGTCCAAGAGATAAAGTAGGCCTACATCTCCCCCAACAAGACTACAGACAGTCTGACTCCAGACTAAATCAGCACTGTGTGATTGATATAATGAATACAGAGGATTAGAACTTCTCTCTCATTTGGTCTGCCTGCTTTGAGGTTCTAAGCCTTCATATTCAAGATGCTTAGGCGATACCACCCTTTTCAAAAGCAAACTCCATGGTGGCCTTATCATTCTTAAGCCATACAAGGTCGGATTCTTGCTTTTTTGATCCACATTTCTATGCTATATCTATAGCATAGTAAAAGTAAGGCACATGCCTGTTTCAGTTTGTTTAAATCTTTTGAGTTGTGTGTTGTTCACCCCCTGGGTTCATGTTGTAGGTGTTAATTTAGGTAACATACAGAGGGGTCCTAAAATGATTGACACCGTTAATAAACATTAGCAATAATTACTGTATAAAATAAATAATTCAAATACTGAGCTTTTTAAAATGTATTTTATACTATTACAATTGCTCAGAGAAAGAAATGTTGTTTAACAAGTAATATTTTTTTCTCTCAAAAGGGTTGGGGTCAAAATGATTGACAAGGATTACAGATAATCCTGAATGAATCGTGAATAATGAGTGAGAGATCATACCCCCAAGACATGCTAACCTCCCCTGTTATTGGTGATGGTGAGAGGATAGCATGTCTTGGGGGTATAATCTTTGACCCTCTAACTTTCTCACTCATCATTATTCACGATTCATTCAGGACTATCCGTTATCACGGTAGCATCCACATTAATATAGAAGTGTTTAGAAACATATTCTATTCTTATTTACAATAATAGTGACAAATTATTTACCATTCATTTCTATTGGGCACAAAATAATCTGAAACACAACCAAAACAAACGGCAAATGCATCCATTTGCTCCCGAGTGGCGCAGCGGTCTAAGGCACTGTATTTCAGTGCTCGAGGTGTCACTACAGACCCTGGTTCGATCCCGGGCTGTATAACAACCGGCCGTGATCGGGAGTCCCATAGGACGGTGCACAATTGGCCCAGCGTCATCCGGGTTAGAGGATGGTTTGGCCGGGGTAGGCCGTCATTGTAAAATAATAATTTGTTAACGGACTTGCCTAGTTAAATAAAAGTTTTAAAAAATAATACAAAAAAGTATTGTCCAACAACTTTGTAGTCACAAGCTTGATGTAGTCATTGTGTGCTAGGAATATGAGTGCAGCACAGATTGTCATCCATGAAACTCAGAAAGGCAAAACACCTTTCTGAAGGTTCATGAAACGGACAGCTATGATTACTCATCACATTAAATACTGTTGTACACATCATGCATGGTCTTGTCTTTGGATGTTTGCGTGTCATGATAAACAAGGAAAGGAAAGGAAAGGGGGATACCTAGTCAGTTGTACAACTGAATCCCTTCAACTGATAAACAGTTAACACCCTCATGTAAGAGTTGTGTTTTACTTCATAACAACATAATGTCTTTGGTGTGTTTGAATCCCGATAACGTAATATATAATTCTCTTTTATATCTGTTGTATTATTACCTCTTTTTATATCTGTTTTACTAATAGAGTTAGGAAACAACAACCAGAGAGACTCATCACCTGAGGATGTAGAGCATTTACACAGGCAGCAGACTGTAGCGAACCAGAACCACCACTCTGAGCCACACTCCCCCAGCACAGTCCCCAGGAGGTACACCATCGGAGGGCAAGGGCCCCACGGTGCCAGAAACCCCCTGACAATGAAACACGCTGACGTAGAGAGGAAGAAAGAGGTGTTCCTGGAGCACCTGAAGCAGAGGTATCCTCACCATGCTGCTGTCATCATGGGCCATCAGGACCGCCTCAGAGACCATGTAAGTAGAACCCTTTTTTAAATGGTTGGTTCTGATTCCCCTGCATAATGGCATGATATACACTGTAGGCTTGTGTTGTTATTGTATTGGTGTGAGTATATCAACCACTGTATAAGGATATCAAAGCACATATGACACATTTGTCTCACTATGCCTTGAATTGAAGAATGTAATGAATGTAGAACTTGTTTAAAAAAAAAATGAATTCAATACATGGTGTTTCATCAATACATGCAATACATTAATTCGAAACTATGGTGTGGTGTCAGGTGTGCCTAGCCTGGAGTGTAGCCTCATGTAAATTATGGAAATAGAGATGTCAATAAGAATTGTCAGTAAAACAGAATAAAGTATGGAACAATTTCAGTATACGCCTACTGTTAAGGCCAGCCTACCTGAAATAGCGGTGCCGCCTCGCCAGAGGGAGGTGCCGTGCGCGCGCTGATGCTAGAAGTGGCCATTTGGTAAAATAAACTGTGACTGTTCTACAAGTTAGACAGGTAAATCCAGACCCGCATTTGGGCTAGGTGGGCCCGCATTTGGGCTCGTTTCCATGGCCACACCTGTCACATCGAGGAAAGCTCATTTTACAAGCGAACGCAGTCTTGTTGCAGTCATTGCGAATTGAGTAGGACACATGCAACGCGCGCTCACCCTCGGATTGAGGCTTTGATATTTAGGCTACGTTCAGGTAAACTATCGTTGAAAGTAGGCCTACATTAGACTACTTTACCTCCAGTTGTGCAATTACAGTAGGTAGCCTATAGCGCAGATGCTTGTACAGTAGTGATAACTTGTTGGTGGTTTGCAGATAAACTTGTTCGATATAAGGATAGTAGATATACGCAATAACCTGCCCTGCATACTTTCCAGTCAGTGTAACCTATGCTACCAGTATATACATTTATTTTTACGTATGTATTTTTTTCTCATTTCAATTTAGTCTGGCGCCTACACTCCAAGTACATCAATGTCTATTTGCGTTAATTTTGTATTTTTCTTAAAGGGATAGTTCAACCAAATTACCATGTGAGCTGTCTATTGACAAGGTATGTATGATAGCAATCTATGCTTTGGTTTTATTTCTCAGTCACTGTTTCAAAATGCCAACGTTTTAGCATTTGTGGAACAACTCACATTCAAGTCATGGTACGATATTATTAGACATTTTCTACATCCTCATGTCCAAATAAACCGAAAGTATCAAAAATTGATTGTTTATAGATGATTTGAAAATGATGCGCAAAAAATGTTACCTACCGTGACTTGGGTATTTGTGCCACAAAGCTAAATCATTAGCATTTGGGAACAGTTCCAGGTAAACGAAACCAACGCATGTATTGTTGTCATACCTTGTCCATACACTGCTTACAGGGTAGGGAACCAATGTATAATTTTGTAATTTGGGTTAACTATCCCTTTTAAATGAGGGGAATAGCCTAGGTCAACAGTTAGGTCTTGGAAAAAATACTGTTCTATTTTAAACCATTTTTGGTATTTCTAGATTAATAGGTTTATATATACAGTTGAAGTCGGAAGTTTACATACACTTAGGTTGGAGTCATTTAAAACTTTTCAACCACTCCACAAATTTCTTGTTAACAAACTATAGTTTTGGCAAGTCGGTTAGGACATCTACTTTGCGCATGACACAAGTCATTTTTCCAACAATTGTTTACAGACCGATTATTTCACTTATAATTCACTGTATCACAATTCCAGTGGGTCAGAAGTTTACATACGGTACATTAAATTGACTGTGCCTTTAAACAGCTTGTAAAATTCCAGAAAATGAGCAAAAAAAAGCAGATACCAATTAATTGTCTGATTTTATTTATTTATTTGTAATAATGACAATTTCAACAATACTGAATGAACACTTTTATTTTAACTTAATATAATAACATCAATAAAATATCATTTCGAAAACAAAACAAATATTTGAAATACGGAACCGTTCCGTATTTTATCTAACGGGTGGCATCCCTAAGTCTAAATATTGCTGTAACATTGAAAGCTGTGTAATGTAAAGTCATATTTATGTACAATTTTGGCAAATTAATTACGTTCTTTGTTATGAAAAAAAAGTCTACACACAGTTCGCAACGAGCCAGGCGGCCCAAACTGCTCCATATACCCTGACTCTGCTTGCACGGTACGCAAGAGAAGTGACACAATTTCCCTAGTTAAAAGAAATTCATGTTAGCAGGCAATATTAACTAAATATGCAGGTTTAAAATATATATATACTTGTGTATTGATTTTAAAGAAAGGCATTGATGTCTATGGTTAGGTACACATTGGTGCAACGACAGTGCATTTTTCGCAAATGCGGTTGTTAAATCATTACCCGTTTGGCAAAGTAGGCTGTGATTCGATGAGAAAATAACAGGCACCACATCGATTATATGCAACGAAGGAAAAGCTAGATAAACTAGTAATATCATCAACCATGTGTAGTTAACTAGTGATTGTTAAGATTGATCGTTTTTTTGTAAGATAAGTTTAATGCTAGCTAGCAACTTACCTTGGCTTCTTGATGCACTCGCATAACAGGTAGTCAGCCTGCCACGCAGTCTCCTCGTGGAGTGCAATGTAATCGGCCACAAATGCGGATTACCGATTGTTATGAAAAATTGAAATTGGCCCAAATTAATTGGCCATTCCGATTAATCGGTCGACCTCTACTGTGGATGTATTTCAAGGCCTACCTTCAAACTCAGTGCCTCTTTGCTTGACATCATGGGAAAATCAAAAGAAATCAGCCAAGACCTCAGAAAAAATTGTAGACTTCCACAAGTATAGTTCATCCTTGGGAGCAATTTCCAAACACCTGAAGGTACCACGTTCATCTGTACAAACAATAGTACGCAAGTATAAACTCCATGGGACCACACAGCTGTCATACTGCTCAGGAAGGAGACGTATTCTGTCTCCTAGAGATGAACGTACTTTGGTGCGAAAAGTGCAAATCAATCCCAGGACAACAGCAAAGGACCTTGTGAAGATGCTGGAGGAAACCGGTACAAATGTATCTATATCCACAGTAAAAACGAGTCCTATATTGACATAACCTGAAAGGCTGCTCAGCAAGGAAGAAGCCACTGCTCCAAAACCGCCATAAACAAGCCAGACTATGGTTTGCAACTGCACATGAGGACAAAGATCGCGCTTTTTGGAGAAATGTCCTCTGGTCAGATTAAACAAAAGTAGAACTGTTTGCCCTTAATGACCATCGTTAAGTTCGGAGGAAAAAGGGGGGGGGTTGCAAGCCAAAGAACACCGTCCCAGCCGTGAAGCACGGGGTGGCAGCATCATGTTGTGGGGGTGCTTTGCTGCAGGAGGGACTGGTGCACTTCACAAAATAGATGGCATCATGAGGGAGGGAAGATTATGTGGATATATTAAAGCAACATCTCAAGACATCAGTCAGGAAGTTAAAGCTTGGTCTTGGGTCTTCCAAATGGACAATGACCCCAAGCATACCTCAAGTTGTGGCATAATGGCTTAAGGACAACAAAGTCAAGGTATTGGAATGGCCATCACAAAGCCCTGACCTCGATCCCATAGAAAATTTGTGGGCAGAACTGAAAAGCATTTGCGAGCAAGGAGGCCTACAAACCTGACTCAGTTACACCAGCTCTGTCAGGAGGAATGGTCCAAAATTCATCCAACTTGTTGTGGGAAGCTTGTGGAAGGCTACCCGAAACGTTTGACCCAAGTTAAACCATTTAAAGGCAATGCTACCAAATAACTAATTGAGTGTATGTAAACTTCTGACCCACTGGGAATGTGATGAAAGAAATAAAAGCTGAAATAAATCATTCTCTCTGCTATTATTCTGACATTTCACATTCTTAAACTAAAGTGGTGATCCTAACTGACCTAACTCAGGGAATTTTTAATAGGATTAAATGTCAGGAATGGTGAGAAACTGAGTTTAAATGTATTTGGCTAAGGTGTATGTAAACTTCTGACTTCAACTGTACATATGTATAGAGTTGCTAGAAAATCTGTACAATTGTTATAAAATGCTTCACTGTTTTGTAATGGAATGATTTCAATGACTTTAGTAGCAGTGAAACCATAGTCTACTCTTATGTGGTGAAGTCCATGTTGCTGTGTTAGTAAAATGGTCATCCATCTACCTGTTACCCAGTGTGATCATTCTAATGGTCTGCAACACAAGGGAGGAGTTGAGGATGAAACATTTGCCAATGCTTTCAAAGACCTGGCATCCTACCAAAGCAGATGAACCATGGTCTGGTCTCTCTGGTCTCTGCCCATGCATCTGTTACTGATTAGAGATCAAAGTGGGCCATTTGATGCTTGGCCCTGCTTTCATCCCTAGCTGGCTCACTGTGCTGTGCTCTTCCCTCACTTCACTACAAGTAACACCTTGAACAGTGACTGAGTGCTACCTTATGGTGGTGAGGTATGCAATTGTAGCTCTACACATGGGGTCCATATTGGATAGATGGTTTCGGGGGCACACCTGGAAGTGTTTTTGTTCTATTGAACTCTTGACAGGCTCGGTCCATCTTGGTCTGAGAGGCTTGTAGCTGAACAAGGCGGCACTTTTGTTTTCACCCCTCCAGAATTTTTCCCCCCATCTTTATTTAAACAACCAGGTAGGCCAGTTGAGAACAACTGCGACCTGGCCAAGATAAAGCAAAGCTGTGCGACACATACAACAAGACAGAGTTACACATGGAATAAACAAACATACAGTCAATAACACAATAGAAAAAAAGTATATATACAGTGTGTGCAAATGAGGTAAGATAAGGGAGGTACTGGGATGCAAAGGAGCAAAAATAAATAACAGTATGGGGATGAGGTAGTTGGATGGGCTATGTACAGCTCGCAGTGATATGTGAGCTGCTCTGACAGCTGATGCTTAAAGTTAGTGAGGGAGATATGAGTCTCCAGCTTCAGGGATTTTTGCAATTCGTTCCAGTCATTGGCAGCAGAGAACTGGAAGGAAAGGCGGCCAAAGGAGGAATTTGCTTTTGGGGTGACCAGTGAAATATACATGCTGGAGCGCGTGCCAAGGGTGGGTGCTGCTATGGTGACCAGTGAGCTGAGATAAGGTGGGGATTTACCTAGCAAAGACTTATCGATGTCCTGGGGCCAGTGGGTTTGGCAATGAATATGAAGCGAGGGCCAGTGAACGAGAGCCTACAGGTCGCAGTGGTGGGTAAGTATATGGGGCTTTGGTGACAACACGGATGGCACTGTGATAGACTGCATCCAATTAGCTGAGTAAAGTGTTGGAGGCTATTTTGTAAATGACATCACCGAAGTCAAGGATCGGTAGGATAGTCAGTTTTACGAGGGTATGTTTGGCAGCATGAGTGAAGGATGCTTTGTTGCGAAATAGGAAGCCGATTCTAGATTTAATTTTGGATTGGAGATGCTTAATGTGAGTCTGGAAGTCTAACCAGACACCTAGGTATTTGTAGATGTCCACATATTCTAAGTCAGAAACGTCCAAAGTAGTGATGCTGGATGGGCGGGCAGGTGCTGGTAGCGATCGGTTGAAGAGCATGCATTTAGTTTTGCTTGTGTTTAAGAGCAGTTGGAGGCCACGGAAGGAGAGTTGTATGGCGTTGAAGCTCGTTTTGAGGTTAGTTAATAGTGTCCAAAGAAGGGCCAGAAGTATACAGGTTGGTATTGTCTGCGTAGAGCTGGAGCAGAGAATCACCAGCAGCAAGAGCGACGTCGTTGAGGTATACAGAGAAAAGAGTCGGCCCGAGAATTGAACCCTGTGGCACCTCCAGAGACTGCCAGAGGTCTGGACAACAGGCCCTCCGATTTAATACTGAACTCTGTCAGAGAAGTAGTTGGTGAACCAGGCAAGGCAGTCATTTGAGAAACCAAGGCTGTTGAGTCTGCCGATAAGAATGTGGTGATTGACAGAGTCGAAAGCCTTAGCCAGGTCTATGAATACAGCTGCACAGTATTGTCTCTTATCGATGGATATGATATCGTTTAGGACCTTGAGTGTGACTGAGGTGCACCCATGACCAGCTCGGAAACCAGATTGCATAGCGGAGGTGGTGTGGTGGGATTCGAAATGTTCGATGATCTGTTTGTTAACTTGACTTTTGAAGACCTTTGAAAGGCAGGGTAGGATAGATATAGGTCTGTAGCAGTTTGGGTCTAGAGTGTCCCCCCTTTGAAGAGGGGGATGACCGTGGCAGCTTTCCAATATTTGGGGATCTCAGGCGATACGAAAGAGCTTGAACAGGCAGGTAATACGGGTTGCAACAATTTCGGCTGATCATTTTAGAAAGAGAGGGTCCAGATTGTCTAGCCCTGCTGATTTGTAGGGGTCCAGATTTTGCAGCTCTTTCAGAACATCAGTTATTTTGGTGAAGTAGAAATGAGGGAGGCTTGGGCAAGTTGCTGTGGGGGGTGCAGGGCTGTTGACCAGGTTAGGGCTGGCCAGGTGGAAAGCATGGCCAGCCATAGAAAAATACTTATTGAAAATCTCAATTATGGTGGATTTATTGGTGGTGACAGTGTTTCCTAGCCTCAGTGCAATGGGCAGCTGGGAGGAGGTGCTCTTATTCTCCATGGACTTTACAGTGTCCCAGATGGCGAGGTCCTTCTAGAGGGGACCTTTACAAGATTTAGCTAACCAGATCGCTGAGTCCCGCTTAAGTGACGCTGGTTTAAACATTTACTAGCTGCATTTAGTAGCTACAATGTACTACATTTCCCTTGTTGTATTATTGTGCCAGCTTCAAACCGGTATCACAGTGTGAACCTGTAGTGTCACTGTACCTGTCTGTAATTATTGTATGTAATACATGGTTTTACTCCCACTTACTAAACAATGGGACAGTTATTTTTTTCCCATAGCCAAGTTAAAACCCCCAGTGTAGGAGTCTGTAAAGGTTTTGACTTATAGGTGCCTTCAACTCCAGCACAGGTAGCTTCTCTAGCTAGTCAAATCTTCTAATGCATTAATAACACAATATCTGAAACTCATAGGGTCAACCTGAAGTGGATGACAGATAACACCCATAATGATCATGCTTGTTGTCAACTCCAAATCTTGTGTTCTTTTAGGTAGGAAATACTGAACATATATTTTATGAAAGATGAAGTAAATCTATTGGGAAAGAATAACTGGATGTAACCAGTGTGTTTTCTCGCCAGTAGCCACAGTTCAAGTTATTGGAGGCCTTTAAGGGTACCTTTTGATTAACTAAACAAATGATTTGCTCTGAGATCAAATTTGCTCTCAAGTTTTAGTATTATCGGTAAAGCATTACCATTATTGTTTTTCCATGTTCATTGTTGTTATGGGAATTTGGATATCGTTATTGGATATATTTATGAGTCTAGAAATACATGTTCTAACAAAGAATTTGTTGACATAGAAATAGAATAGGTCTGTTGTATTGAGATGCAGAGTTAAAACCGAAACAAAGCATGTGTACTACTAGCTATACTGTATTTATGTACATTTCATGAATTCAACTTATTTCCTGTGCATCAAATAATGTAATGATAATTATGTGAGTCAAAGTGAAGGGGAGAGGGCACTCTGATCCAGAGCTGCCTGAGGTGGTTATTCACCAGTGTGTCAGCGTAGCCCAGTCAGTGCCAAGCTTAAAATGTAAATGCAGTGAGTGACTCAGTGTGCGTGTTTGTGTGTCAGGTTGCAGATGTCCCCAGAAGTAACCCTTACAGAGGCAGCATGCATCAGGGACATATTCACATCAAATTATGTGTGTTTGCCAAAACACACAGAGCAAGTCCATTAAATCTGTTTTTTTTGCAAGTATGACAGTTAACTACAAATTAACTTAAAGACGTGTTGACAGTTGTTATTTTCAAAAGTGAGTAAGGTGCCCTTAAGCAGACTGGTCCTACTTTAGCATATTTCTGTGTGCAAGCATGCATGTTTGACAGTAATTTAGTGGAAGTAGATGTAACTTAAGGTTGAATACATCACATCCCTGACTATAGAACTTTTGTGATTGTGTGTTGGAAGATGGAGAAACAGTCACCATCTCTCCTTCTGCTTCTACAGGCCAGGAGCCCCCAGCACTCTGCCAGCCCCCCGCCCGGAATAGGGGAGCAGCTTGAGCACCTCTCGTTGGCCTCTCTGGAGTCTCTGGAGACCATGTCAGAGGGAGACGGTCGAGCCACCTTCACCCGTGGCTGCCAGGCACGGGCCAGCCTGCCGGTGGTCCGCTCTGCCAACCAGACCAGGGACAGATCATTAGGTAGGTACTGTGGATCTCTCAGGGCTACGAGCTCTATGTTTCGCATGCTCTATGTCACACACGTCCCTGTACTCTGACACGTTATCTCTCTCCCAATCTTTTACGCTCTCACTCCTTGAGGTCTCACACGGTTTCTCTCTATCTCCTCATCTCTGTCTTTGTCTCTTTCTCTCTCTCTCTCGCTCTCTCCCCCCCCCCTCTCTCTCTCTCTAATTTTGATGTTACAAAGTGTTTTCTCATCCCTCCCTCTTCAGGTGTGCTGTACCTGCAGTACGCAGAGGAAACCAAGCAGATCCGGATGCCCAATGAGATTACCAGCATAGACACAATCAGGGCTCTGTTTGTTAGTGCTTTCCCCCAGCAGCTCACCATAAAGATGCTGGAGTCTCCCAGTGTAGCTGTGTACATCAAAGATGAAACCAGGAACATGTACCACGAGCTAACTGATGTCAGGTGTGTTCATCTATCTACTGTACATTAGTGACTCTACCTTCTGTTGTGATCAATTTCTTCAGATGACATTTCCCCTCCAATGAGCATGTTATGTTGCAAGGCCCATACTGTTTTTGATTGGGCTTCAAGCTTATATCATAAAAAACTTATGAAAACGTACAATACCAGTCAAAAGTTGACACACCTACTCATTCAAGGGGTTTTCTTTATTTTTACTATTTTCTACATTGTAGAATAATAGTGAAGACATCAAAACTATGAAATAACACATGAAATCGTTTAGTAACCAAAAAAGTGTTAAACAAATAAAAAATATATTTTAGATTCTTCAAAGTAGCCACCATTTGCCTTGATGACAGCTTTGCCCATTCTTGGCATTCTCTCAATCAGCTTCATGAGGAATGCTTTTCCAACAGTCTTGAGGAAGTTCCTACATATGATGAGTACTTGTTGGCCACTTTTCCTTCACTCTGCTGTCCATCTCATCCCAAACCATCTCAATTGGGTTGAGGTCTGGTGATTGTGGAGACCAGGTCATCTGATGCAGCACTCCATCACTGTCCTTGATCAAATAGCCCTTACACAGCCTGGAGGTGAGTTTTGAGTCATTGTCCTATTGAAAACAAATGATAGTCCCACTAAGCACAAACCAGATGGGATGGCGTATCGCTGCAGAATGCTGTGGTAGCCATGCTGGTTAAGTGTGCCTTGAATTCTAAATAGATCACCAACAGTGTCACCAGCCAAGCACCATCACACCTCCTCCTCCATGCTTCACAGTGAGAACCACACATGCGGAGATAATCTGTTCTCCTACTCTGCATCTAACAAAGACACGGCGGTTGGAAACAAAAAGCTCAAATGTGGACTCATCAGACCAAAGGACAGATTTCCACCTGTCTAATGTCCATTGCTCGTATTTCTTGTCCCAAGCAAGTCTCTTCATCTTATTGGTGTCCTTTAGTAATGGTGTCACGCCTGCTCCCGCTCTCCTTCTCTGGTACTCGAGGGTGGCAGGTTGCCTTTCATTACGCACATCTGTCACCATCATTACGCGCATCAGCGCTCATTGGACTCACCAGGACTCCTTCACGTTTTGATTGCCTTCCCTATATCTGTCTGCTTCTTCTGTTTCATTCTCGTGTCAGTATTATTGTCGTTTAAGTTTCCCCTGTCCAGACGCTGTCCGTATTCTGTTCCTGTCCGTTGTTTCATTAAATGTTCACTCCCAGTACCTGCTTCTCATCTCCAGCGTCAATCCTTACAAATGGTTTCTTGCAGCAATTCGACTATGAAGGCCTGATTCACGCAGTCTCCTCTGAACAGTTGATGTTGAGATGTGTCTGTTACTTGAACTCTGAAGCATTCATTTGGGCTGCAATCTGAGGCTGGTAACTAATGAACTTGTCGTCTGCAGCAGAGGTAACTCTGGGTCTTCCTTTCCTGTGGTTTTCTTTATGAGAGCCAGTTTCATCACAATGCTTGATGGTTTTTCCGATTGCACTTGAAGAAACTTTCAAAGTTCTTTACATTTTCCGGAATGACTGACCTTGATGTCTTAAAGTAATGACCGTCATGTCTCTTTGCTTATTTGAGCTGTTCTTGTCATAATATGGACTTGGTCTTTTACCAAATAGGGCTTTCTTCTGTATACCAACCCTACCTTGTGACAACACAACTGATTGGCTCAAACACATTAAGAAGGAAAGAAATTCCACAAATTCACTTTTAACAAGGCACACCTGTTAATTGAAATGCATTCCAGGTGACTACCTCATGAAGCTGGTTGAGAAAATGCCAAGAGTGTGCAAAGCTGTCATCAAGGAAAAGGGTGGCTACGTTGAAGAATCTCAAATATATTTTGATTTGTTTAAAACTTTTTGGTTACTACATGATTCCATATGTGTTATTTTGAAGAAAATAAAGAAAAACCCTTGAATGTGTGTCCAAACCTTTGACTGGTACTGTGTATTTGTGGATTAATTTACTTCAACCTGACGCTTTTCATAAAGGTTTTTGATTGTGATTATTATTTAAAAAAAATCATAATTGAAAACCTTCATGAAAAGCATCAGGTAAATTAATCCACGAATACAAATAATTTTACATATATCTTAAATGACCACTTTTTCAGGAATTTTATGATATAAGCTTGAAGCCCATTCAAAAACTGTTTAGGACTTGCAACAGGAAGTAGGCGTGACTTTCATAGGGTATAGTTAAACACTTGAAAGACACAAATTGGCACACTTTTACCTGACAAAGGAGGTTTGTACAGTATGATACTACCTAATGCTACGGTATGTTGTGTGGTTGGGTAAAAAAGCTTTGTGTGCTGTATGGTAGCACAAGTATCTATAACACTGCTGTTAAAACATCCATCTTTTGGTATAGATCTTCAAATTACAGGGGAAGCCTTGCAAGTAATTTAGTCTCTACTTCGGCACATCAGCATTCTAAGCGTAATATGAATACTCCTCCACCTCCTGCTTTTTCAGTTTAGGCAGGGAGGCATTAAATGGGGTATTGTTGAGGCAACAAGAGAGGAGGCCCATGTCTGCTGATGACAGGGTGTCTGTCTTTACCACACCCTAATCTGCACAGACACTCCTCTACAGCAGTAGTTCCATGTATTTGATATATTTCAGAGCTAGCACACCTTATTCAACTTGTTAACTAACCATCAAGCCCTTGACTAGGTAAATCAGGTGAGCTAGTTCATGGCTACAACAAAATTGTGAAACGTTTGTGGATCCCCCGAGGAGAGGTTTGAGAACCAATGCTCTACAGTAGACTGAGGAATATAGTGCCGTGAGGGCTAGCAATTATACAGTGGAGTGTAGATCGCTGTTAGATGTCAACAACCTAGCCTAGTGGTTAGAGCGTTGGGCCAGTAACTGAAAGTTTGCTAGAACGAATCCCTGAACGTTCTGCACCTGAACAATGCAGTTAACCCACTGTTCCTAGGCCGTCATTGTAAATAAGAATTTGTTCTTAACTGACTTGCCTAGTTAAATAAAGGTTAAATAAAAAAACAAAAAAAACCTGTGTCTACAAAATGGAATAGGGGTCCACACAAGCAGTGTAAATTTGGACGTTTTTCTTTTTTCCAGAAATATTACATCTCGATGCTGTCTGAAGGTGTACCACAAAGACCCTGCACATGCCTTCAATCGCAGCAACGCAAGGCCTAACAATGCTGAGGGCAGGGTGAGTGAAGCCCAAATGATAACACAGCCAAGCACACAAACTCCCCTAAGTCCCCTAAATCCATCTGTCTAGTGCGCTACCTTTGACATCAAGGAAGCTTCCGGTCCTAAATCCCTAACCAGGGGCCCTTAGCTCATCATTCTGAGACACACACAGGGATAAAAGCAGCCTTGTGTATTCTTGATTGTAATAGAAGTAGGATCAGAAGCAGGGTTATTCTTCTCTATGTTTGGGTATACCCTGCCAATCAAATATTTTTAGTCACATGCGCCGAATACAACAGGTGAAATGGTTACTTATAACCAACAATGCAGTTTAAAAATGTGAATAAGAAATAAAAAGAACAAGTAATTAAAGAGCAGCAGTAAAATAACAATAGTGAGAATATATACAGGGGATACAGGAACAGAGTCAATGTGCAGGGTTAGTCGAGGTAATTGACATAATATGTACATGTAGGTAGAGTTATTAAAGTGACTATGCATAGATAATAACAGAGTAGCAGCGGCATATAAAAGAGGGGGTGTGGGGAAATGTAAATAGTCTGGCTAGCCATTTGATTAGATGTTCAGGAGTCTTATGGCTTGTTGCTGTGCGGTATTAGAGAGAACGGTCTATGACTAGGGTGGCTGGAGTCTTTGACAATTTTTAGGGCCTTTCTCTGACACCGGCTGGGTTAGCGGTCCAGGATGGCAGGTAGCTTGGCACCAGTGATGTACTGGGTCGTACGCACTACCCTCTGTAGTGCCTTGCGGTCAGAGGCCGAGTAGTTTCCATACCAGGCAGTGATGCAACCAGTCAGGATGCTCTCGGTTGTGCAACTGTAGAAACTTTTGAGGATCTGAAGACCCATGCCAAATCTTTTCAGTCTCCTGAGGGGGAATAGGTTTTGTTGTGCTCTCTTCACAACTATCTTGGTGTGCTTGGACCATGTTAGTTTGTTGGTGATGTGGACACCAAGGAACTTGAAGCTCTCAACCTGCTCCACTACAACCCTGTCGATGAGAATGGGGGCGTGCTCAGTCCTCCTTTTCCTGTAGAGTCCTCCTTTTCCTGTAGTCCACAACCATCTCCTTTGTCTTGAACACGTTGAGGGAGAGGTTGTTGTCCTGGAACCACACGGCCAGGTCTCTGACCTCCTCCCTATAGGCTGTCTCGTCGTCGGTGATCAGGCCTACCACTGTTGTGTCATCTGCAAACTTAATGATGATAGTGTTGGAATCGTGCCTATCCGTGCAGTCGTGAATGAACAGGGAGTACTGGAGGGGACTGAGCACGCACCCCTGAGGGGCCCCTGTGTTGAGGATCAGCGTCGTGGATGTGTTGTTACCTACCCTTACCACCTGGGGGCAGCCCGTCAGGAAGTCCAGGATCCAGTTGTAGAGGGAGGTGTTCCGAGGTGTTCCGGGGTCCTTAGCTTAGTGATGAGCTTTGAGGGCGCTATGGTGTTGAACGCTGAGCTGTAGTCAATTAATAGCATTCTCACATAGGTGAGCCTTTTGACAGGGTGGGAAACGGCAGTGTGGAGTTCAATAGAGATTGCATCATCTGTGGATCTGTTAGGGCGGTATGCAAATTGGAGTGGGTCTATGGGTTCTGGGATAATGGTGTTGATGTGAGCCATTACCAACCTTTCAAAGCACTTCATGGCTACGGACGTGAGTGCTACGGGTCTGTAGTCATTTAGGCAGGTTGCCTTTGTGTTCTTGGGCACAGGGACTATGGTGGTCTGCTTGAAACATGTTGGTATTACAGACTCGGACAGGGAGAGGTTGAACATTTAGGGAAGACACTTGCCAGTTGGTCAGCGCATGCTCGCAGTACACTTCCTGGTAATCCGTATGGCCTTGTGAATGTTGACTTGTTTAACGGTCTTACTCACAACTGCTGCAGAGAGCGTGATCACACGGTCGTCCGGAACAGCTGGTGCTCTCATGCGTGTTTCAGTGTTATTTGCCTTGAAACGAGCATAGAGGTAGTTTAGCTCGTCTGGTAAGCTCGTGTCACTGGGCAGCTCTCGGCTGTGCTTCCCTTTGTAGTCTGTAATGGTATGCAAGCCCTGCCATATCCGACGAGTGTCGGATCCAGTGTAGTACGATTCGATCTTAGTCCTGTATTGATGCTTTGCCTGTTTGATGGTTCCTCTCTCTGTAATTCCAACCCAATTTTCGGGCAACCCAAGAGGAAACACCGGCGTTACAGAGGCAAGAGAGGGTGGATCGGTCACCTCTTCCCTCCATTCTACTAACTAATGTACAGTCACTTGATAATAAGATGTATCACCTCCAATCGTGGATTTGCTACCAACGGGGACTCTCAATATTCTTTGCTTTTCAGAAACATGGCTCTCGGACAGGATAACCGCCATGGCTATCCAACTCGATGGCTTCTCCATTCACCGAGCGGACAGGACAGTGGAGTCGGGGAAATCGAGGGGGGCAGGGTTTTGCCTCATGACTCTGTACTCTTGCTTCCGGTTTACAAGCAGAAGCTGAAACAGGAAGTACCCATGATTCTCTCTGTTGAGAAATGGTCACCAGAATCAGAGTTTATGCTACAGGACTGCTTTGCTAGCGTTGATTGGAATATGTTTCGAGACTCCACCCATAACATTGATGAGCTAACCACCTCGGTCACCTGTTTCATTGGAAAATGCATCGGCGACGTTGTACCCACGGTGAGGGTTCGCTGCTTTCCCAATCAAAAGCCCTGGATTAACACCAAGGTTGGCACTAAACTAAAGAGCAGGGCTACTGCACACAGAGCTATCGTAGACAAACCTGATGCTACGGCCAAAGACAGGAATAAGTACAAGAAGGCCTGCTATGACCTCCACAGAGTCATCAAATGAGCTAAAGGACAATATAGGAATAAGTTGGAATCATATTACACAGGCTCTGATGCCTGCTGCAAGAAGCAGGGGCTACAGTCCGTTATGGATTACAAGGGAAGACCCAACCGTTATCTGCCCAACGATGCCTCTCTACTAGACGAACTCAATGTATTTTATGCACGCTTTGACAACAACATTGAGCCTCATGCCACAATGACTTCCGCCCTGTAGCACTCACTTCTGTAATCATGAAGAGCTTTGTGAGGCTGGTTATGGCACACATTAACTCTCCCATCCCAGCCACTCTAGACCCACTCCAATTTGCATACCGCCCCAACAGATCCATAGACAACGCAATCTCAATTGCTCTCCACACTGCCCTCACCCACCTAGATAAAATAAATACCTATGTGAGAATGCTGTTCATTGACTACAGCTCAGCGTTCAACACTATTGTCCCCTCCAAGCTCATCACCAAGCTTTGGACTCAGGGTCTGAACACCTCCCTCTGCAACTGGATCCTGGACTTCCTGACGGGCCGACCCCAGGTGGTAAGGGTAGGCAACATCACTTACACCATGCTGACCCTTAACACAGGGGCCCCACAGAGGTGTGTCCTTAGTCCCCTCCTGTACTCCCTGTTCACCCATGACTGTATTTCCACGCACGACTCCAACACCATTATCAAGTTCGCTGACGACACGACGGGGGTAGGCCTGATCACTGCCGATGATGAGTCAGCCTACAGAGAGGAGGTCAGTGACCTGGCAGTGTGGTGCCAGAGCAACAACCTCTCCCTCAACGTCAGCAAGACCAAGGAGCTGATCGTGGACTACAAGAAACGGGGGGGAAAGCACGTCCACATCGACGGGGCGGCAGTGGAGCAGGTAGACCAAGTGCTCCTCAAGTGCCTCAGTTTCCAAATCACTGAAGACCTAAAATGTTCCAAACACACATGCACAGTTGTAAAGAAGGCGCAACAGTGCCTCTTCCCCCCTCAGGAGGTTAAAAAAGTTTGGCATGGGCCCTCAAATCCTGAAAAGGTTCTACAGCTATACCACTAAGAGCATATTGACTGGCTGCGTCACTGCTTGGTATGGCAAACGCACCGCTCTTGATCACATGGCGCTACAGAGAGCGTTGTGGATAGCCCAGTAGATCACTGGGGCCGAGCTCTCTGCCATCCAGGACCTATATTTTAGGCAGTGTGAAAAGAATCGCAAACAAAACAGCTACACGGACTGAGTTTACCTTGCATCTTTATTTACCTTTTATTTCAATAGTCGCTATGCACACTCACAGGGCCCTGCACACACTAACTCCATCATTTGGTCACTGACACATAATATTCACGTACATTCATACTGACTACACACCTGCACACCCACTCACATGCAAGCTGCTGCTACTCTGTTTATCTGGTATCCTGTTGCCTAGTCCCCTTACCCCTATATACAGTGGGGCAAAAAAGTATTTAGTCAGCTACCAATTGTGCAAGTTGTCCCACTTAAAAAGATGAGAGAGGCCTGTAATTTTCATCATAGGTACACTTCAACTATGACAGACAAAATGAGAAAAGAAATTCCAGAAAATCACATTGTAGGATTTTTTATGAATTTATTTGCAAATTATGGTGGAAAATAAGTATTTGGTCAATAACAAAAGTTGATCTCAATACTTTGTTATATACCCTTTGTTGGCAATGACAGAGGTCAAACGTTTTCTGTAAGTCTTCAAGGTTTTCACACACTGTTGCTGGTATTTTGGCCCATTCCTCCATGCAGATCTCCTCTTGAGCAGTGATGTTTTGGGGCTGTTGCTGGGCAACACAGACTTTCAACACCCTCCAAAGATTTTCTATGTGGGTGAGATCTGGAGACTGGTTAGGCCACTCCAGGACCTTGAAATGCTTCTTACGAAGCCACTCTTGCGTTGCCCGGGCGGTGTGTTTGGGATCATTGTCATGCTGAAAGACCCAGCCACGTTTCATCTTCAATGCCCTTGCTGATGGTAGGCTTTGTTACTTTGGTCCCAGCTCTCTGCAGGTCATTCACTAGGTCCCCCCGTGTGGTTCTGGGATATTTGCTCACCGTTCTTGTGATCATTTTGACCCCACGGGGTGAGATCTTGCGTGGAGCCCCAGATCGAGGGAGATTATCAGTGGTCTTGTATGTCTTCCATTTCCTAATAATTGCTCCCACAGTTGATTTCTTCAAACCAAGATGCTTACCTATTGCAGATTCAGTCTTCCCAGCCTGGTGCAGGTCTACAATTTTGTTTCTGGTGTCCTTTGACAGCTCTTTGGTCTTGGCCATAGTGGAGTTTGGAGTGTGACTGTTTGAGGTTGTGGACAGGTGTCTTTTATACTGATAACAAGTTCAAACAGGTGCCATTAATACAGGTAACGAGTGGAGGACAGAGGAGCCTCTTAAAGAAGAAGTTACAGGTCTGTGAGAGCCAGAAATCTTGCTTGTTTGTAGGTGACCAAATACTTATTTTCCACCATAATTTGCAAATAAATTCATAAAAAAATCCTACAATGTGATTTTCTGGATTTTTTTTTCTTCTCATTTTGTCTTGCATAGTTGAAGTGTACCTATGATGAAAATTAAAGGCCTCTCTCATCTTTTTAAGTGGGGGAACTTGCACAATTGGTGGCTGACTAAATACTTTTTTGCCCCACTGTATATCTACCTCCCTCACTCCAGTATCCCTGCATATGTAAATATGGTATTGGATCTGACTTTTTAAATATTTGTATATAGTGTATATAGTGTGCTTGCTTGCTTACTTTATTGTGTATTTCATAAATCCTATTCTTATGTGTTTTCTATTAATACGTTGTTATTGATTATTGCATTGTTACGTTTTGAGTTTGCAAGAAAGGCATTTCACTGAACTTGTGCATGTGACATTAAAACTTGAAACTTGAAGAATATCATACAAAATTATTGCCTGAACTTTCTGAACTTTCCAATACCTTTCAAACCATACTTCCTTCAGATTGAAATACAGTCAAAAATACTGTCAGACTGATTTGTAATAGACTTTCATAGGTAATCAACGGCCAACTAGCTAACTTTTGTTTTACATGGTGGGGTCGCAAATTTCATTTTATATCAAAATAGGGTCGCGGGCCAAGAAAGTATGTTTTCAGGAACTCTTCTGTCAGTCAGTATACTATGACCCTGATAGTATGAACAACTCTCATCTCGTAACTGTCGTTTTTCCAATAATCTCATTAGCCATGTCATCCCACTAGGCAAAAACTGTGGTTTCCACGTTATTTCAACAACAACAACATGTTATGTGATGACTTTGATTCAATGTGGAAAACTGATTGGATTTGCAAAAAGCCATCAACATAAAGGAATGTAGTCTTTGATGTGATTTTATTTTATTTAGTGAAACATAAAAAAAGTTATCCTTTTTAGATTAAACTATACTAAATATATTGACATGTCACCAAATATTTGATTAAAACATAGTGCTTTGCAATGAAGCACTCTAGGGTAGTCCCATGGTGTAGCCGGAGGACAGCTAGCTTCCGTCCTCCTCTGGGTACATTGGTTTTCACCTGCTTCCATAGACTTACACATAAATTATGACAGGTTGGAGGACGTCCTCCAATCAGAGCTTTTGCAGCATGAACTGCGACATGTTGTCCACCAATCAAAGGTTTAGAGAATGCATCTAGTACTAAAAGCATAAGCTACAGCTAGCTAGCGATGCATAAAATGTGGTGAGTATTTGAAACAGAGAGAATGACAATAGTTAAATAGTTTTGACACAATTAATTTCTACAAAAATGAAGGAGAAGCAAGAGAGCTATATTTAGTCATTTTTATTCACTTTCTCTCTTACTTACTTAGCTAGCAAATGCAGCTAGCTAGTTAAGCCTACTCAAACACCCAGCTCAAACGGAGAGGGATGCTATGTTATCTAGCTGGCTATGACTATCCAACACTGGAACTCTTCCAAGTCTAGGCAAGCTTTTGGTCTTACTAATTTATTGCCACCGGGGCCCGCTGGTGTAGCTGCTAAACTGCTTACTGACTTACTGTACTGCATGATTGTAGCGGGTTTGCTAACACATTAGTTCTATTTGCTATGTTGACTATGACATAACTTTAGCTAATATGTTGACAATGATGTAGGCTGTGTGTAGTGGTTATGATATGGTATGGCTTGGAAAGGTTTTTTCACCTGGTCACAGACAGCTGTTGTGTTGTGCATTGAAGTCCACAAGCGAAGGGAAAAGGTGAGAGGAGGAGAGCGAGTAGATGCCTGAAGGAATACAACGTGGCTGCTAAGAACGTGAACTGTGTTTACTTGTGATCAGGTGTGTATTCATTCCACCGATTCTGTTGAAAAACGTTTTTCACACGGAACCAAACAGGGATAAACATACCTGAATTTGTCTAATAGAAACTATTTTACAACTGTTGGACCAATGATTACACCCCTAGATCCACTAGATGTAGGCAAGAATATGCAAGGCGGTATTGAATTTGACTATCATGTAGTAGCCTAAATCTATCGATGTTACATTGAACTGGGTGAATAGAATATGAATGACAGTCATCCAATATGCTGTAATAGAAATAAGGCCACTCTCTTAAAAAGTAAAAAATGTCCTCCCTCATCTTAAACGGCTCTGACCGCCACTGGTCTGCACCATATTGACATAGTGCAGGGGTAGGCAAACCTGGTCCTGGAGTTCTGCAGGCACTTCATGTTTTTTATTTAACCAACCTGGAAGGACAGGTGTGTTGAATTTAGGCAATCACTGAACTGATCAATTAGCTCAGTTGGTCAGGTGGGCTCCCGAGTGGCCCAGAAATTGGGAGTATGGTTGCAAAATTCCAGAAACTTTCAATAAATTCCCTGGTTTTCCCTCCTGATTCTGGGAATCCTCCAACCAGGATTTCTGGAAAACAAGGCACTTCGTTGAATTTTGCAACCCTAATTGGGAGGCATGTAACCCTGCTGGGAAAGAGCTCAAATTCCTTTGGTGGGTGTTGTTCTCAGCACGTTGTGTTGTGGTCTGAGGAGAGGTTGTGCCTAGTGATCAGAGGCCTTGTTGCTCGGGAAAGTAGAGTTCTGTTAGGTTGACGGATGGACGTACTGTGTACAACCTTGTGTTGCAACACCGAAGGAAGTGGCCGACCATCTTTATTCTCAGATCCACTTGATTTAACTCACACCTCACAAGATCAGACTATATATATATATATTTAAAAAAAGTGTCACATACATTTCACTGCACCCATCAGGTGTATTGTTTTACAGGGTCAGCCATAGTAGTAAGCCGACCCTGGATTAAGTGCCTTGCTCGGGTGTTCGAACCAGCAACCTTTTGGTTACTGGCCCAACACTGTAACCGCTAGGCTACCTACTGCCCATAAATGTATGTGATGTCTGTGGTAGTGCAGATCTTCCTCTTCACAGAAAGAAAAAATGTGCTCTCTAGAACCTGAAAGGGTTATTCGGTTGCCCCCATAAGAAAACCCTTTGAAGAACCCCTTTAGGCTCCTTGTAAAACACTTTTGGTTTCAGGTAGAACCTTTTTGAGTCCCATGTAGAACCCTTTCCACAGAGGGTTTTACATGGAACCCAAAAGGATTCTACCTGGAACCAAAAAGGGTTATCCTGTGTGGACAGCCGCGTAACTCTTTTGGAACCTTTTTTTCCTAAGAGTGTAGGCACAGAGACATTTAGGCTTGTGGATGAAAGATGATAACACTTTTACCCTGGTCTGGAATGCATGTCAGCATGAAAATGTGTCTTTGTTTAAGTTTATTACTGTACCCACTGGTGGTCAGCCCAGCATGTTTTTCCATAGATGGAATAGCCCCATGTGTTTTAGGGTGTTTCTGACCAGATAAGATTGATAATGCCATATTCTCAAAATATTTCCTGTTTGAGGCACTCCTGTTGTTTTTGCACAGGTTGAGAAAAGGTGAAATGGGGGAAAACAAGAAGAATATTTTCATTGTAGCAGGCCTATATTAAATGTGTCTGCTTTGTTGTGGAAATATTTGGGTATCAATGTTATGCGCAAAAGATCATGAAGGGAATTTTGCTAGAATTATGCACAAACAAGAGTGTAAAATACTACAACAAACATATTAGATGACTTGCTGTGTATGAACGAGCTGCTCTCTTATTTTCATAAAACAATACAACCGGTTTTCCCTTTATTCCCAGTCGTTGTGAATAAGGTCACCTGTTTGACTCTAGGGTTATTCTAGAATATTCCAAATGCAGTTTTATCTGTTATGACAAGCCACTTTATGAAAGGTGAATAGATAATCCCTATGATAAAGCAGAACGCAAAGTTAGCCAACACCCCTCTTGCATCATGCAACGGTTCTATAACTTTCTGATCACTGTTCAAATCTGCTGAACTGCTGAAGGTAAAGCATGTACCTGCAGCACGAGGACTAGGAAGAGTGTGAGTACCATAAGTATATTCTTGAGTCTATAGTCAACTATTACTGGCTAATGTAATTTTGCTTAGATTAGCTCCAGTTCAGTGGTTGGCGTGTTTACACATCAACTGACAATGCTTGATTAATGGACTTTTTCACGGGAATCGTGTCAAGAGTCCATTTTACGTGATTGTATGATCAGAACAAGTTGTCTACAGATTGTTGTTGTGAAAAGACTCTGAAATTAATACAGACAAAGATGCAGATCAGGGAGAATTATGTGTCAATGGTAATGTTGGGAGTTACTCATACTGCGTATTGAACTAGTCCTGCACGCACAGCATACACAACAAACGCTCTGTTTCTTCACTCTGCACAGTGACACATGACTGTGCAACAACGACATGTCTAAACAGAGTGTTGTTTACCTGTGGTACAATTCCACCTTTGTGGATGTGGTTTTCCTCTTTTTCTCCCACACTGTGTTTGGCCTTTGTCAAAACAGAGGCACATTCTGTCTACGATTTGTCATTTTGAAAGCAACATTTGATTCATAGATACATTTTTTGGGGGACAGACATACCGTTAACCTAATGACTGCGAGTCTCTCTGCATAGCACATCAAGTCTCTTTCCATTGACTTTGATTATCTTTTCTCTGATTTTCCTCCTGTCTACAGATACCAAGGGAGATACTGTATGGAAGTCATAGCCCTGTGCACACTTTACAATCCACCTGCAGTCCTGTCCACTCCATACAGGGGTCCATGTCTCCCCCCACGGTCCGCTCCATGCCCTCCTCTCCCTCCAGGATCCCCTACGGCCCCAGAGCTGGGGGAGGGGTGCCAGGCAGTGCCACCCTCCCCAGGGCCGGTATGTCCAGTGGGCCCCCCAGCAGGTCCGTCACACCCTCCCCCAGTGCCATCCTGGAGAGAAGAGACGTCAAACCTGACGAGGACCTGAGCAGTACAAGTATGGCGCTGGTGCGTGCCGACGGGTTGTATGTCAACGTCACTGACCCCTACGCTGTCCAGGAGGGCCGGCTAAGTATCGCCTCCTCCCAGGGGGGCGGCCACACGGGAGACATGGTCGACATAGGTGGTGGTAGCCTCCACCGAGCCTTGGTCAAGTCCACAGCCTCCTATACAGAGAACCCGGAGCAGCAGCACTCCCTCTACAGGCAGAAGTCTCGGAGGTACGGGGAAAGCCAGGGGCCACTCGGCACCAAAACCCCGCCCCCTTCCCCTCACAGATTGAACGACAACCACGGCCCTGTGGCCTCAGAGAGGGGCTCTCCTATTCGCCGGTCTCTGCGGAAGGAGAGTAATGGTAATACAGTGGAGGTGGTGACCAGGACCAGGGGTAGTGTGTCCTCTGTGTCCTCCTCTCCTGTGTTCGTGGAGCTCCCCCCAGGGCACTATGGGGACAGGCTGTTTCAGGGACACCTCACCCCAAATGACCCCCAGACCAGGTGAGAGTCAGACATAGAATTACTCATTCTATAACTATGTTGATACTCAGGTAACAGAGGGCTCATTTTATTTGTTTAGTCAGGATAGTCCACTCAGTAACGACTGCCTCAGTCACTCAGGACTCCCTGGAAAACAAACTACCACTTCAACTTTGGGTTTTTGATAAAGCACGTTAGAAATACAATGCGTTGTTGTTGTTATTATTATTATGTATTATAGGTAACTGCCAAAATAATGGAATATCTTGAGTAAATGAGGGATACAAAGTATATTGAAAGCATGTGCTTCCACACAGGTGTGGTTCCTGAGTTAATTAAGCAATTAACATTCCATCATGCTTAGGGTTATGTATAGAAAATCCTGGGCAGGCCATTATTTTGGTTACCATGGCTATGCCTCCATAGGATGAGAGACAGCGTTTTCCACAACCATCAACAACATTTCTTGTGAATTTCTTGTGAAAGAATAGAGTTGCATCCCCCCAATAGATTTCTTGACACTTGTAGAATCTGTGCCAAGCTGTTCTGGCTCGTGGTGGCCAACGCCCTATTAAAACACTTTATGTTGGTGTTTACTTTATTTTGGCAGTTACCTGTACATTGCACAGTATTGTTTTTGGCTGAACATGTATTTCGTTTTGCAGTGAGCGAATGAAGGCCATGGAACAACAGATTGCCAGTCTGGCTGGCCTTGTTCAGCATGCACTTGCTATTGGGCCAGCTGAGATCGATAGGAGGACTGCTTCTCCTTTCCATGTCAACAACAGTGCAGGTGCTGTTATTACAGAACTATTAGTGTTACAAAGTCAAATCAGGATTTGTTTTTGTGGTTTCATGCATGGATAATTAAAGTTATTTTGAATCTGCCGTATTTTAATCTCGCATTACAGTAACTCATAGTTGTCTCACTGATCTGATGTGTAGGAGTGTCACCAGTTCCTGCATCCAGAACCCCTGCCCTCTTTGCAGATGGCTTCAATGCTCTAGACCCTCAGGCCCCTTCCCCTGACTCCACCCTGCAGGTCACACTGACCACGGTCAGGAGGAACGTCACTGACCTCCGACAGCAGCTTCACCAACTCCGACAGCTACAGGTACTTAAGACACCTGCACATTACATTCATCCATTATCAGAATTGTTTAAAGATGCACTATGCAGAAATCGCTCCGCCCTTTCCTGGTTGCAAAAATTCTAATAGTTTGCCTAATTTCAGTTTGTCACAAAACAAGCAAGTATAGTGTAGAGAATCATTGTACCATCTAAATCACTGTGAAATATATTTTCCATAACCAAAAATATTGTATTTTCAGCTGTTTGAAACTGGTGTACAAAACTGAAAGTCAAACATGCAAAAACGAAACTTAAGAACGGGAAGCCGCTTCTTGGACTTGCTTTCAATGAGAATGACACTTCTATATATAACACACATTTCTATGTGAATTTGTTTGGGTCGCCCAAAAAGTTTCCTATTGCAGCTTTAAGTGATACCTCTTGTCATCCAAGAACCATAAGTGAAAACACAAACGTAAAAGACAGATGTACAATATTCACAATAGTGGTATCTGAGAGAATCTGCATATATCTAGATCCAATATATACAGTATACCTTGATATGGTGTGTGTTCATATTATGTACTCCGTTATATTCCTCCATCACGTATAGTGCATCTCATTCATTGGGTGAGTGTTGTAATGCCACTGTGTACGGTCCATTACTAGATGCAGAACCAGGACAGTGTGAAGCGGATGCTAAAGAGAGCAGAGGAGGAGCTAGCTGAGGTGATGTCTGAGACCCTACAGAGACAACAGCAGGAGACCGAGCCTGGCCAGAGACAGAGGACCACGGTGGACGAGGAGAGACACAAGTACCAGGCCATGGAGGAGAGAGTGCTGGCCCAGCTCAGGTAAGGGTTTGGAACCCCACACACTGACTGACAGGATATGTAATTTATTGAAGGCATTGACTTTGTTGAGCCCACCTTACTTTTACACAGCTATTGTTAATAACAAGAGTACAGATTATATCCTATGGCAACAAAAAGAGAAATCATCTACTTCCTACAATAAACAGTGATCAGACGATAGTAATACGTAATTGCTCCAGATGCCCTATTCGTTTTTTTTATCTGGCTAAACTGCTGAAGCTAACATTGCAACAGAAGATCACGCTCACAATGTGAAATAATTAGTTGCAGCTAAAGTGGGATTAGTTAATCTACTCTGATTATGTATTCAGAACAGATTCCAGTGAATCAGAGCACAGTCTATCTACCAGCATGTGGTACGTACACTAACTCAGCTATGGAATGAGTCATTGGTATTCAACCAAAAATTGTTAGTAATGTTGCACAATGTTTAAATGAGTGCTAATGAGGTTGTTAAATGTGTGATCTGGGGGGACTGTGGTACTGACGGTGATGGGAGAGATTAGTAATGGAGCCAAAGCCAATGTCTTACTTTACTAATGTCATATCACTGGGCCAAATTCATCTTGGGGACTGGGGGGGTTAGAAAGTACTGTATGTGTTAAACACCTGTGTTACTGTATGTAGCTGTTATGTAATCTTGAGAGCACCATTTGGGTGGGAAAACGGATATTGGGAAACTATTTCTCACACTTTTTCACGCTTAACATACACTATATATTCAAAAGTATGTTTTCACGCTTAACATACACTATATATTCAAAAGTATGGGGGGTTTAGACGCCTTCAAATTAGTGGATTCGGCTATGTCAGCCACACCCGTTGCTGACCGGTATACAGTTGAGCACACAGCCATCCAATCTCCATAGACAAACATTGGCAGTAGAATGGCCTTACTGAAGAGCTCAGACTTTCAACTTGGCACCGTCGTGGGATGTCACTTTTCCAACAAGTCAGTTCGTCAAATTTCTGCCCTGCTCTAAGTGCTGATATTGTGAAGTGGAAATGTCTGGGAGCAACAACGGCTCAGCCGTGAAGTGGTAGGCCACACAAGCTCACAGAACCGCCAAGTGTTGCAATACTCACTACCGAGTTCCAAACTGCCTCTGGAAGCAACGTCAGCACAAGAACTGTTCGTCGGGAATTTAATGAAATGGGTTTCCATGGCCGAGCAGCCGCACGCACACAAGCCTAAGGTCACCATGCGCAATGCCAAGCGTCGGCTATAGTGGTGTAAAGCTTGCTGCCATTCAACTCTGGAGCAGTGGAAACGCTTTCTCTGGAGTGATGAATCACGCTTCACCATCTGGCAGTCTGAAGGACATGCCCCAATGCATAGTGCCAACTGTAAAGTTTGGTGTAGGAGGAATAATGGTCTGTCGCTGTTTTTCATGGTTCTTGCTAGGCCACTTAGTTCCAGTGAAGGGAAAACTTAAAGCTACAGCATACAATGACATTCTAGACTATTATGTGCTTCCAACTTTGTGGCAACAGTTTGGGGAAGGCCCTTTCCTGTTTCAGCATGACAATGCCCCCGTGCACAAAGCGAGGTCCATACAGAAATGGTTTGTCGAGATCGGTGTGGAAGAACTTGACTGGCCTGCACAGAGCCTTGACCTCAACCCCCTCGAACATGATTGAGATGAATTGGAACGACGACTGCGAACCAGGCCTAATTGCCCAACCTCCCTAATGCTCTTGTGGCTGAATGGAAGCAAGTTGCCAGCAGCAATGTTCCAACATTTGGTGGAAAGCCTTCCCAGAAGAGTGGAGGCTGTTATAGCAGCAAAAGGGGGACCAACTTCATATTAATGCCTATTATTTTGGAATGACGTTCAACAAGCAGTTGTCCAAATACTTTTGGTCATTTAGTGTAGACGTTTTTTTATTTTTTATTTAATCTTTATTTAACTAGGCAAGTCAGTTAAGAACAAATTCATGTTTACAATGACAGCCTAGGAACAGTGGCTTAACTGCCTTGTTCAGGGGCAGAACAACCGATTTTTTTTATTTTTTATTTTTTTATTTTTACCAGCTCAGGGTATCGATCTAGCAACCTTTTGGTTATTGGCCCAACGTTCTAACCACTAGGTCGCCCTCGGTTGGGTTGTTTAGAAACAAAACCGATGTGTGCGCAACCCTTGGGGCAAACAGACAGGGTTGGCTTAGAATCAAAGGATTGTTATCAACATGTAAACTATATTTCCTCTCCAGATTTATGACGTTGTCAGGCAACCCAACTATAGTTTTTATGGATAGTGAGGCCTTTCTAGGTCCAGACATGCATGTACTTTCTTTGTGACTTTGGATTAAACATAGTCACTTCAAAGAGTCCAACCTTTGGTCCCTTTATATTCGTCGTAACCATTTAATAAGGAAATTAATTGACTAATACTTTTAGATTGGTCATTGTCATTGTTCTGCATCTGGCCATCAAACACCTGTTTTGAGTGTTATTTTATGTGGAGTACTTTGATAGCAGCAGCTGACAGAGACTGCTCGTCAGACTGTTGTCAACAAACAGCTTCTGACTGAGCACGTCAAACAGGTTTCTTATCTGTCAGCAACAGTGTGTCTTTAAGTTTGAAATCCCTCCTGACATAACATCAGTGCTTGCTTAGAATTGGGTAGAAGGTTAATGGGAAGCTTATGTTTTGTCTATAACTACGGAAGCTCTGAAGCCCATGGCAAATAAATAAAACAAAATGTAGACTCTTAGAATTATTTTGTTTGAAAGACTTAGTCGTTCAGATGAGATACTAAGTAGTATAAACAAGGTATTACGTCGTTTGAACAACTTAATTGTTATTTTGTCTAATTAGGCATAATTTTTGTTATGCAGCTTGTCAGACTGTGTAATGGTTGCTGCAGCCATTAGTTCACTGATTCCATCCATTTATATGATTATTCATTGACAGCTCTTTGATAGCCTAAAGCAGGGCTGCTTTTAATGCCAGAGTATATAAGTGGGCGAGTGTGGAGAAAGTAATTCAAGCAGATAAACATACATATATATATATATATATATATATATTTTTTTTTTTGGCCTTCTCTCCTGCTCCAAATTCACTTTGGTACTGCTTAGCCACAAGCTCTGGGCATGTTCTGCCTAGCATTTTTTCGTTTAATTAGGCCTATTAGGTTGTAATTATTTAGCCTACCCCACCCACGTGCGCTCCAAGCCCCCCATGGTAATAACTACACTGCTCAAAAAAATAAAGGGAACACTTAAACAACACAATGTAACTCCAAGTCAATCACACTTCTGTGAAATCAAACTGTCCACTTAGGAAGCAACACTGATTGACAATAAATTTCACATGCTGTTGTGTAAATGGAATAGACAACAGGTGGAAATTATAGGCAATTAGCAAGACACCCCCAATAAAGGAGTGGTTCTGCAGGTGGTGACCACAGACCACTTCTCAGTTCCTATGCTTCCTGGCTGATGTTTTGGTCACTTTTGAATGCTGGCGGTGCTTTCACTCTAGTGGTAGCATGAGACGGAGTCTACAACCCACACAAGTGGCTCAGGTAGTGCAGCTCATCCAGGATGGAACATCAATGCGAGCTGTGGCAAGAAGGTTTGCTGTGTCTGTCAGCGTAGTGTCCAGAGCATGGAGGCGCTACCAGGAGACAGGCCAGTACATCAGGAGACGTGGAGGAGGCCGTAGTAGGGCAACAACCCAGCAGCAGGACCGCTACCTCCGCCTTTGAGCAGGAGGAGCACTGCCAGAGCCCTGCAAAATGACCTCCAGCAGGCCACAAATGTGCATGTGTCTGCTCAAACGGTCAGAAACAGACTCCATGAGGGTGGTATGAGGGCCCGACGTCCACAGGTGGGGGTTGTGCTTACAGCCCAACACCGTGCAGGACGTTTGGCATTTGCCAGAGAACACCAAGATTGGCAAATTCGCCACTGGCGCCCTGTGCTCTTCACAGATGAAAGCAGGTTCACACTGAGCACATGTGACAGACGTGACAGAGTCTGGAGACACCGTGGAGAACGTTCTGCTGCCTGCAACATCCTCCAGCATGACTGGTTTGGCGGTGGGTCAGTCATGGTGTGGGGTGGCATTTCTTTGGGGGGCCGCACAGCCCTCCATGTGCTCGCCAGAGGTAGCCTGACTGCCATTAGGTACTGAGATGAGATCCTCAGACCCCTTGTGAGACCATATGCTGGTGCGGTTGGCCCTGGGTTCCTCCTAATGCTAGACCTCATGGGGCTGGAGTGTGTCAGCAGTTCCTGCAAGAGGAAGGCATTGATGCTATGGACTGGCCCACCCGTTCCCCAGACCTGAATCCAATTGAGCACATCTGGGACATCATGTCTCGCTCCATCCACCAACGCCACATTGCACCACAGACTGTCCAGGAGTTGGCGGATGCTTTAGTCCAGGTCTTGGAGGAGATCCCTCAGGAGACCATCCGCCCCCTCATCAGGAGCATGCCCAGGCGTTGTAGGGAGGTCATACAGGCACGTGGAGGCCACACACACTACTGAGCCTCATTTGGACTTGTTTTAAGGACATTACATCAAAGTTGGATCAGCCTGTAGTGTGGGTTTCCACTTTAATTTTGAGTGTGACTCCAAATCCAGACCTCCATGGGATTTGGAGGTCTGGATTTGATTTCATTGATAAATTTGATTTCCATTGATAATTTTTGTGTGATTTTGTTGTCAGCACATTCAACTATGTAAAGAAAAAAGTATTTAATAAGAATATTTCATTCATTCAGATCTAGGATGTGTTATTTTAGTGTTCCCTTTATTTTTTTGAGCAGTGTATAAACAATAACTGATGGCCCGCTCTCCCGATCACAACAGATAGTTCAGATGAAAAGGTAAGATTTGGTGGACTTACGTGGATTCATGGACGCGCAGAACATCTGGATTAGACCGAGTTAAGAGAAAGCAGCGAAGTCGGGCGATGGCACTTTCCTACTTTTAATGAGTTGAGATCTGTCGGACATTTCCACCTGACCTAATTAAAGCGCCCCTGGCCCAGCTGAGCAACTGGCCATGATATAAAGGATTCTTCCACCAACTCCATGGGCCTTTTCTACAGTCACAGATACCTTAAAAAAATGTAGGGGTGTACATCCAAAAACCAGTCAGTATCTGGTGTGGCCTCCATTTGTCTATGCAGCCCGACACATCTTCTTCACTTAGAGTTGATCCGGCTGTTGAGTGTGGCCTGTAGAATGTTGTCCCACACAATGGCTCTTCAATGGCTGTGCGAAGTTGCTGGATATTGGAGGGAACTGCTCAATGGGTGACATGTCTGGTGAGTAAGGAGGCCATGGAAGAACTGGAACATTTTCAGCTTCCAAGAATTGTGTAGAGAACCTAGTGATATTGGGCCATGCATTATTATGCTGAAACATTAGGTGATGGCGGCGGATGAATGGCACGACAATGGGCCTCAGGATCTTCTCATGTTCATTGTCCGTAACTTATGCCTGCCCATACTATAACCCCACCGTCACCATGGGGCACTCTGTTCACTCCTTTGGCATCAGTAAACCTCTCGCCCACATGACGCCATACACGTGGTCTGCGGTTGTGATGCCGGTTGGACATAGTGCCAAATTATCTAAAATGACAGAGGTGGCTTCTGGTAGCGAAATTAACATTGGGTTCTCTTGCAACAGCTCTGATGTACATTCCGGCAGTCAGCATGCCAATTGCACGTTCCCTTAAAACTTCAGACATTTGTGGCATTGTGTTCTGTACCAAAACTGCACATTTTAGAGTGGCCTTTTATTGTCCCCCAGTATAAGGTGCACCTGTGTAATGATCGTGCTGTTTAATCAGCTTCTTGATATGCCACACCTGTCAGGTGGATGGATAATATTGTCAAAAGAGAAATGCTCACTAACAGGGATGTAAACAAATTTGTGCACAGAATTTGAGAGAAATACGCTTTTTTGTGCTTATGGATAATTTCTGGAATCTTTTATTTCAGCTCATGAAACATTGGACAAACACTTTGTGTTGGGTTTATATTTTTGTTCAGTATATGAAGGTAGGCCTTGAAATACATCCACCAGGTACACCTCCAATTGACTCAAAATGATGTCAATTAGCCGATACATGGCCCCATTCATTCTTTCCTGTACACGGATCAGTCGTCCTGTTCCCTTTGCAGAAAAACAGCCCCAAAGCATGATGTTTCCACCCCCATGCTTCACAGTAGGTATGGTGTTCTTTGGATGCAACTCAGCATTCTTTGTCCGCCAACATTCACCCAACTTATTGTGGGAAGCTTGTGGAAGGCTACCTGAAACGTTTGACCCAAGTTAAAACTTCTTGATGCACGGATCCCTTTAGCGGGATCATCTTCGTAAACAGCCGCTGAATTGCAGAGCGCCAAATTCAAAAAGAATTGCTAAAAATATTTATATTCATGAAATCACAAGTGCAATATAGCAAAACACAGCTTAGCTTGTTGTTAATCCACCTGTCGTGTCAGATTTTGAAAATATGCTTTACAGCGAAAGCAATCCAAGCGTTTGTGTGAGTTTATCGATCACTAGACAAAACATTAAGAACACCTAGCAGCAATGTATATTGATCACGAAAGCCAGAAAAGCAATGAAATGAATCGCTTACCTTTGATGATCTTCAGATGTTTGCACTCACGAGACTCCCAGTTACACAATAAATGTTCCTTTTGTTCGATAAAGATTATTTTATATGAAAAAAACTCCATTTGTTTGGCTCGTTATGTTCAGTATTCCACAGCCTTAGGCAGGTCATCAAGGCTTGACACAAATTCCAAATAGTATCCGTAAAGTTCGTAGAAACGTGTCAAATGTTTTTAATAATCAATCCTCAGGTTGTTTTTAACATCAATAATCGATAATATTTCAACCGGACTGTAAACTATTCAATACTGGAGAGAAATAAAATGTCGAGCAACCAGTGTGGAGCGCATTAACTAATGTAAGGACTTCCGTCTATCTACTGACGCGTTTTGATAAATCTCGCTCATTTTTCAGAATAAAAGCTTGAAACTATGTCTAAAGACTGTTTACACCCTGAGGAAGCCATTGGAAAAGGAATTTGGTTGATATCCCTTTTAAATGGACGAAAGATAGGCAATGGAACAGTGATTTTTCAAAATAAGACTCACTTCCGGGTTGGATTTCCTCAGGTTTTCTCCTGCAAAATCAGTTCTGTTATACCAACAGACAATATTTTGACAGTTTTGGAAACTTTAGAGTGTTTTCTATCCTACTCTGTCAATTATATGCATATTCTAGTATCTGGACCTGAGAAATAGGCAGCTTACATTGGGAACGTTATTTTTCCAACATAAAAATTCTGCCCCCTAGCTTCAAGTTTAAATGTATTTGGCTAGGGTGTATGTAAACTTCCGAATTCAACTGTATGTATTTTTTTCTATTTTAGATGACTTTAAATGTATTAATGGATGTTTTAGGTAGGCAATACATAGGCTAAAATAACATTTCATGTATTTTAGTTTTTCTTGGAATAGAAACACCATAATATACATTTTAGCTTTCACTATGCAGCTCTGCCATTTCCTGGTTGCTAAAACTCTAATAGTTCACCTAATTTCAGTTTGTGGCAAAATAAGATGGTACAATGATTCTCTATGCTATACTATCTAAATTTGGTCGGGTCACCCAAAAAAGTTACATATTGCCATTTTAATTAAGCTAAAATATCAGAAATAAATCGGAAGTAATGAAGGCCAGTATCAGCTTCTTTTCATAAATAAAAGAGAATAATTAATCTCAAACTGTAGCAGTCAAATGATTTGCGCACAAAAGCAAGCTCCAATTTAATTTGCATTTAGCGTGGGAAATGCTCTTTACAAGTGAAATATTAGTATTATAAAGACAGAAAAATACGCGTCAAAGTTTAATTACACAAAGGAATATTAGTGGGAATATAACCATAATATAAAGAAGAGAATGGAATATATTTGAAAAGCCTAAAATTTAAAAATACATCCCCGTGTGGATGCTATTTTCCTTTTTTCTTTTTTTTGATTTGATTGGAGAGAAAAAAAACAAGTAGGCGGCAAGTACGGTGCAATAGACTTTAGTGAACCATTTCCAGAAAATGTAGATAAAAGAACACATTTAGGAGCAAAACATCCTGAATATCAGGACGCACAACTGCAACGCGTTTCGACTACTAATTCATACGCACATTGCATCTGAAACTGTTCTTTAGAGATTGCAAACCATCTGTCCCCATGAAAAGTATGTTTAGGGCTCCATCTACGTTCATTCCACCTGGGACAGGACAAATCGTATTTGTGATATCAGGCCAGGTTTAGCAGAAGGCATGAAGAGCTCTACTTAGCTTCAAATGCCCAGATTTATGCATTGTGACACTTTTGTTTACCTATGGCCCCACAATAAGACATTAGCTAAACTTCTTCCCGCTAATGAAAACAACTCCACAAAGTATTATTGTCCAAATAATCTGTGCACACCTCAGATTTTTTTGGCCCAGTAGGTGGCATTTGACTCCTTGTAGCTTGAAGTGTTTGAAATAGTCTAATTGGTCTGTGTCAGCCTGTGCAGAATAGTAAGGTAGTAATAATTTTTTATGAAGTCTGGTACACCCTCCTGTAGACTCTTAAAAATGGTTCTTCACCAACATCTTCCTCAGTGTTGGAACCAAATAATGTCTCATTATTTGTTTTTCAGATTAATCTTGTGTTTTGAGAAAGTAGATAACAGTTTAATACTAACATGTATGAATAATTTAGGTAGAAAGTTGGATATTAAATGATGTGGTCTGTCGTGCAGTCGAATTTTACAATATACAGCGTGTCCCCCAAAATGTGTATATATAGTACCAGTCAAAAGTTTGGACACCTACTCATTCAAGGGTTTTTATTTATTTAGACTATTTTCTACATTATAGAAAAGTAGTGAAGACATCAAAACTATGAAATAACACATATGGAATCATGTAATAACCAAAAGTGTTAAACAAATCAAAATATATTTTATATTTGAGATTCTTCAAAGAAACCACCCTTTGCCTTGATGACAGCTTTGCACACACTTGCATGAACTTCGTTTACTTCGCTGCCATCTGATGTTTATTGCTCGTTATTACATTAGGAGAAATCACCATGCAAAAACTACAGCGCCTGGGAGAAGATGCAAAAACTGAACCATTTATTAGTTGAGCAGTGAGCACCATCATAATGTAGGCCAATCACCAATGTCTTTCCTTGTCATGCCAAACATGAACATTGGTTTTACTGTAATGTTATGACCAGATGTGGAACCTGTGTCTCTCAGGGAGCTGGAGGAGTATGTGGACCGTCTGAGGAGAGACTCGTCCTCCGGCAAAGGTCAGCAGTCAGTCACCCTCAGGGACGTGGAGGAGGGAGCTGTCAACCTCAGGAGGGTGGGAGAGGCCTTGGCTGGACTTAAAGGTGAGCACTGTCTGGGGCTGCTGCTAGAGGTTAGCACATTATTGACCACAGGTAGATGTTCAAGTGATTAAGTTACCAATAGCAGGAGATACTCCATAGCAGCATTAATCATATGCAACCAGTCAGTTCTGTAATGTTTTAAGATATGTGAAGGGTAAGAAAGGACACCGTGGATAGCTGACGCTTCTTCGATGTGTGACAACTTTAGGATTTATGGTCCCTCCCTCCCCTCTGTCAGGTGAGTTCCCAAGCCTTCATGGGAAGATGCGGACGGTGCTGCGTGTGGAGGTGGAGGCGGTGCGCTTCCTGAAGGAGGAGCCTCTTAAGATGGACAGCATGCTTAAGAGGGTCAAAGCCCTGACAGAGGCTCTCAGCGGTCTCAGAAGGTACATGCTGACCCTATATATCATCCAGGACATGTAAGAGGATGATTGATGATCTGAGTAGTCAAATAAAGTCGTGCTGTGTTCCCTTCAGATGTGTCACAGAGAATCATCCTCACAATCCCGAGCCTGGAGCAGCCAAAGCAGCCACAGCAGAGGGGGGTGTAGAGCCTGCCACTGCCCAGTCTGAACCCCTCCGGAAGAATCTCCCCACCATGGAATCCCCCAAACCTCAGCCCAGGCCCTCTGTCAGACCACCCCAGCCACAGGTCAAGAACCCTGCAGGCAGGCCAGACACAGCCCCTACCTCACCTGACATTGTCCACCGTGTGAAGAGCTCTCCCGTCAACATGCAGCCTTGTCAGCACTCAGCGGCTCTGCCACACCACCCCAGCCCCCCACTGACCTCCACCCACGGTCGAGACTCCCCCACCGTGGCCAAGGTCAGTCCCCGCAGCCGGGACAACAGCCCGGCCCTGCAGAAGAGAATAGTCCCTTGGTGTGGCGATGGACCGGCCCCCACGGCCAGCAGCACTGAGACCACCTCACAACCACCTGGCTCAGAGGAGATCCACACCAACAGGGGCAGCATCAAACACATCGTCATGGATGTTGAGGTAGTCATAGTCAGTCTGATAATCCTAGTAATTATTTTATCGTCTGTAAAAACACACGGGGTCAGTTTCCTGTTTAAGCCTAAACCGAGAAGAAAAAAAATTAAATTGAGGTTATTTTTAGTCTAAGACTGGACTTAATCTGGGTCCGGGAAACTTGCTCAAGGTAGCTGGGTTGAGATGAAGAAAGTCTTTAAAACTGAGATGACTGTTACTTACTGTGTAATGTAATATATACCACACTATCACTCAAGATGATTAAACAGAGCCCTCTACTGAGATTGGTTTATGTTAGAGAACTGGCAAAGTGCATCTACATTTCTGATCGGTATGCATTGAGATGTCTGGGCCATTCTCCTCCACCCCACAGACGGCAGAGAGTGAGCAGGACCTGGAGGAGGGGAGGTTACCACAGAACTCAGCAGCCACCTCTTCTGGGAGTGAGTTTGAGCAGATTCTCCAGGAGGCCCAGGCCAGCCTGATGAAGGCCATACCTGACCTGGAGGTGACCGAGACAGGGAGAAGGGAGGCTCGGTCCTCCCCTCCACCCCTTACTCCAGACCAGCCATCTCTCCCAGACCCAGAGCTTCCCCTCAACACTCCACTGCCAGACAAAGTAGATGCCCCTCAACCTACTGAGGCATCTCTTCCAGGTAAGAAACTATGGAAGTTAATAGATCAATTCAATTGTTGGAAGCATCAAAGTTACCAGTTTGCTGTAATTTTGGTATTTTTGTAAGAAACTCTGGAAGGACGCAGAATGCAGAACCATTGTACAAACTGGCAGATTTTTCATCATCCCCAAACTAAACTGAAGGTGTAAATAATCATAATGATACATAAGAAATGTGGAAATAACCATCTTGGTGAAAGGCAAAGCCCAATAAGGCAGAATCACTTTCCTTAAATGTATCCATAATGGAAAACAAATTGCCTTTATTAATGTGTATGCTCCAAATTCATATTATCCTACTTTATTTGATTCTCTGAACAGCATATTATTAGAATTAACTGAATTCCATCTGGTTATTGGGAAAGACATGAATGCCATTTTGGACATGCGGGACAAATCTAATAAGACTAACTACAATCCACAGGCAACCAAGGCTCTCCAGCATATACTCTCTGAATACAATCTCAGTGATGCCTGGCAAACACATAATCCAAAAGCAAATTAGTAAATGTTCTACTCAAACAGGCATAAAACATTATCCTGAATCAATTGTATATTATTTATCTACACCTCTATTTTCTAAAATTAAGAAAATAGAAAATCGAGCTTGTCCCATCACCACGCCTACTACTGCCAATTACACATTTCAGATTCTCCTACAAAATGGCGTTTCAACGTTTTATTACTACAAAATCCTACATTCTGTGATCATTTTGAAATTGAACTAAACTGATTCATAATGATCAATAAAAATTCAGGCGAATACCCCCAGATTCTATGGGATGCCACCAAAGTTTTTTTTTTTTAAATAATGCAACTGCATTTGCATCTGGGTTAAATAAATCACAATTAAAGAAGATATCAGAATTGGAAATGCTGTTAACTGCGTTAGAGCGTTCTCAATAAACACTTTTTTCAGACTAGGTAGCTGTTACTCTTTCCAAAGTCAATACATAACTTAATTTATTGATAAGACAGAGAGCATAATTTGCTGTCTTTCGAGTTAGACTCAACCATAACTTCCATGGTAATCGTCCCCGTTGTTTACTGGCCAACAAGCAGTAATGATCAATTAGCTGATATAGCAACTATAGTATCTGAATCCTAAATATATTTTTTTTAAATGTATTTTACCTTTATTTAACTAGGCAAGTCAGTTAAGAACAAATTTTTATTTTTAATGACTGCCTGACTTGTTCATGGGCAGAACAACAGATTTTTACCTTGTCAGCTCGGGGATTCGATCTTGCAACCTTTCGGTTCCTAGTCCAACGCTCTAACCACTAGGCTACCAATCAAAGCTTATCCCCCTTCTATAAAGAACTGTACACCTCTGATTGTGAATCCACACCAAGCCAGAATAAGTCCTTTCTAAAAGAATAAAGAACTCCTCTTTTCTCAACAGAGGAAGCCACCTCGCTGGGAGCCTAAATCTCTCTCAATAAACTCAAAACAGCATTGGATAGCATAAATAAAGGCAAATCACCTGGATGGGATGGTATTGCCCCTGAGGTCTATACATTTCTTTGGAATCAATTAGGTCCACCATTGCTCAAAATTATTTATACAGCCGTTCACAAAGGTTCATTTGGGAGAGATGTGTATACAGCACTAATTTAGCTTTTATTTAAAAAAAATTAAGAATGCCACCCAGTGTTCTCACTATCTTTGATAAACACAGATATTAAAATGTTTTCCAAAATGTTGTTGTCCCATCTCAAGACTCAAAACCTTTATCATCGGATAACCTCCATTGACTATTACATATCTTAAATGCTTCATCAGAAACAACAGCTGTTTTATTTTATTATTATTTTTTACCAGACCCATCAGCTTGTTGCCAGATCTTAGCAAACTGTTTTGCCTTGACCAAATACATTGTCTTGACCAAATACAATGCTATTTCTCTGTGAACAAATTGACAACAGACTTTCAGCGTTCTTATAGAGAAGGGCACTCAACATGTACTGCATTGACACAAATGACTCATGATTGGTTGAAAAAATATATATAATAAGATTGTGGGAGCTGTACTGTTAGATTTCAGTGGAGCCTTTGATATTATTGACCATAACCTGTTAACTTACAGTAGAAGTCAAAAGTTTGGACACACCTACACAAAGCAAAGGGTGGCTACTTTGAAGAATCTCAAATATAAAACATATTTTGATTTGTTTACCACTTTATTGGTTACTACATGATCCCATGTGTTTTATTTAATAGTTTTGATATCTTCACTATTATTTTACAATAGAGTGAAAATAAAGAAAAACCCTGGAATGAGTAGGTTTGTCTAAACTTTTGACTGGTACTGTGTGTTTTGTGCATTTTCAACCTTAGCTCTGAATCCACAATATGGCAATCTATCTAATTGAACTCAGAGGGCTTTCTTTAATGGAAGCCTTTCTAATGTGAAACTTGTAGGGTGTGGTGTACCGCAGGGCAGCTCTCTAGGCCATCCATTCTTTTATATTTTTACCAATGACCTGGCACTAAACAAACCCTTTGTGTCCCTGTATGCTGATGAGTCAACCACATACAATGCATTCAGAAAGTTTTCAGATCCCTTGACTTTTTCCACATTTTGTTAACTTACTGCCTTATTCTAAAAAAAAAACTTTTTTTTTTTTTAATACCCCAAAATGACAACACGAAAACAGGTTTTTAGACATTTTTGCAAATGTATAAATAATAAAAAACATACCTTATTTACGTAAGTATTCAGACCTTTTGCTTTGAGACTCAAAATTGAGCTCAGGTGCATCCTGTTTCCATTGATCATCTTTGAGATGTTTCTACAACTTGATTGGAGTCCATTTGTGGTAAATTCAATTGATTGGACATGATTTGGAGATGCGCGCACAAACACACACACACGCACACACACACACACACACACACACAAGGTCAGGCACAGATCTGGGGAAGGGTAGCCCAAAACTTTCTGTAGCATTGAAGGTCCTCAAGAACACAGTGCCCTCCATCATTCTTAAATGGAAGAAGTGTGGAACCACCAAGACTCTTCCTAGAGCTGGCCAAACTGAGCAATCGTGGGGAAAAGGGCCTTGGTCAGGGAGGTGACCAAAAACCTGATGGTCATTTGGACAGAGATCCAGAATTCCTCTGTGGAGATGGGAAAACCTTCCAGTAGGACAACCATCACAGCAGCACTCCACAAATCAGGCCTTTATGGTAGAGTGGCCAGACAGAAGCCACTCCTCAGTAAAAGGTGCATGACAGCCCACTTGGAGTTTGCTAAAAGGCACCTAAAGGACTCTCAGACCATGAGAAACAAGATTCTCTGGTCTGATGAAACCAAGATTGAACTCGTTGGTCTGAATGCCAAGCGTCACGTCTGGAGGAAACCTGGCACCATCCCTACGGTGAAGCATGGTGGTGGCAGCATCATGCTGTGGGGATGTTTTTCAGCGGCAGGGACTGGGAGACAAGTCAGGATCGAGGGAAAGATGAACTGAGCAAAGTACAGAGAGATCTTTGATGAAAGCCTGCTCCAGAGTGCTCAGGACCTCACACTGGGGCGAAGCTTCACCTTCCAACAGCACAATGACCTTAAGCACACAGCCAAGACAACGCAGGGGTGGCTTCGGGACAAATCTCTGAATGTACTTGAATGGCCCAGCCAGAGCACGGACTTGAACCCGATCGAACATCTCTGGAGAGACCTGAAAATAGCCTTGCAGCGACGCTCCCCATCCAACCTGACAGAGCTTGAGAGGATCTGCAGAGAAGAATGGGAGAAACTCCCCAAATACAGGTGTGCCAAGCTTGTAGCATCATACTCAAGGCTGTAATCGTTGCCAAAGGTCCTACAACAAAGTACTTAGTAAAGGGTCTGAATACTTATGTAAATGTGATATTTGAGTGGTTTTGTGGAGCACAAGAAAAAGATGGAGGAGAAAAAGAAAGAAAAAATCAATTTTAGAGTAAGACTTTAACATAAGAAAATGTAGAAAAGGGGGCGCTGGTGAGCAGCAACATGTGAAGTCGCGTTTTCTCGGTGCTCCGATCCAGGGCGAACAATTTACTATTAATACTTGACCAACACCTCCCCCACCGTTTTAATGTTGTAACATTTAATTTGGAATCAAACCCAATTTACTAATCTGGCTTTTTTTCTGAGAATGTTGGCATTTTTATCGTAAAATGTTGAGACAACAACGACCGCGGGCCACAAAGGAGCAGGCCTCTGCTGAAACCTCGGGCTCACCTGACACGGACTCTGATCCCCCCCGACCTAGACATCGTAATGGTGGCTATCATTAAATCTGAACAGACTGTGCTGGCTAAGGTGGAGTCATTATCCACTGACCTTTCCACACAAATAGCTATTCTCACCACCGAGGTCAACATAAAGATCGACTCCGTTAATGAAGACTTGGTGAGACATGACACCCGTCTGAATAGCCTGGAAGATGGTGCAAATATTTACTCCGACAAAGTGGTGACACAAAGAGCAAGTCACCCGGCTATCATCAGATGTCGTCAAACTCACTTTCAAGGTTGAGGACCTCCAGAACAGACAGCGCCGGGGGAACAGTCGAATTTTCGGCATGAGAGAGGGACTCGACACCATAAGCGGAATGCAACCTACCCTGTCCATAGCTAAACTGCTACAGGAAATTCTAGGCCTCGATTACGCCCCCACCCGCACAGAAGCATACAGTCCGCACCGAAAAGTTAGTTAAATTCCACTATATTCAGGAGAAGGAGGATGTCTTCCGTAAGGCAGCGCGAGAGGCTCCCATCACCCACGACGGCCGGAATATTTGCATTTACCCGGACTACACAGCGGCAGTCATGAAGAAGAGGTCAGCCTTCAACGAGGTGAGGGGGCTCCTACACCGCTGTCTGGACACCAAGTTCGGCATTCTTTACCCAGCTGTACTGAAGATAACTACTCCCAAAGAATACATCCACAGGAGGACAGGCGGCATAATACTAGCTAGCCATTGTGGGCTGATACTGTGACCCTGCACTATCCATGCTAACATAATACTAGCTAGCCATTGTGGGCTGATACTGTGACCCTGCACTATCCATGCTAACTCAACCAAGGACCAACTAGTGAATTCATATCTTGCCATTGTGGGCTGATACTGTGACCCTGCACTATCCGTGCTCACTCAACCAAGGACCAACTAGTGAATTCATTTCTTGATTAGAAACGTGCCTCCACCCTGCTGCCAAAAAAATGACAATTATTCATCCAGTAATTTAACGCTATGAACAATGATGGTATGTATAGGGTGACATGTTCTCACAAGGACAATATAGTTTGTATAGTATTTTATTTACAGTACATGGCACAATTGGCTTTTACCAACTAGCTGCGGCTGTATAGGCACAGTGCTAGGTGACGCGGTAATAATTAGCTTAGTCACTTGCTAAGGCTAGCCACTGAGCTCTCTTTCCATGCCTTAATAGGGTTTGTTTTCCTATTTACTTACTTAATTAAATGTTTTTGGTGTGTGTATATATATTACACACACACACAGTTGAAGTCGGAAATTTACATACACCGTAGTCAAATACATTTAAACTCAGTTTTTCACAATTCTTTACATTTAATCCTAGTAAAAATTCCCTGTCTTATGTCAGTTAGAATGTGAAATGTCAGAATAATAGTAGCAAGAATGGTTTATTTCAGCTTTTATTTCTTTCATCACATTCCCAGTGGGTCAGAAGTTTACATACACTCAATTAGTATTTGGTAGCATTGCCTTTAAATTGTTTAACTTGGGTCAAACATTTTGGGTAGCCTTCCACAAGCTTCCCACGATAAGTTAGGTGAATTTTGACACAATCCTCCTGACAGAGCTGGTGTAACTGAGTCAGGTTTGTAGGCCACCTTGCTCGCACACACTTCTTCAGTTCTGCCCACAAATGTTCTATGGGATTGAGGTCAGGGCTTTGTGATGGCCACTCCAATACCTCGACTTTGTTGTCCTTAAGCCATTTTGCCACAACTTTGGAAGTATGCTTGGGGTCATTGTCCATTTGGAAGACCCATTTGCGACCAAGATTTAACTTCCTCACTAATGTCTTGAGATGTTGCTTCAATATATCCACATAATTTTCCTGCCTCATGATGCCATCTATTTTGTGAAGTGCACCAGTCCCTCCTGCAGCAAATCACCCCCACAACATGATGCTGCCACCCCCGTGGTTCACGGTTGGGATGGTGTTCTTCGGCTTGCAATCCTCCCCCTTTTTCCTCCAAACCTAACGATGGTCATAATGGCCAAACAGTTCTAATTTTGTTTCATCCGACCAGAGGACATTTCTCCAAAAAGTAAGATATTTGTCCCCATTTGCAGTTGCAAACCGTGGTCTGGCTTTTTTTTATGGCGGTTTTGGAGCAGTGGCTTCTTCCTTTCTGAGCGGCCTTTCAGGTTATGTCGATATAAGACTTGTTTTATTGTGGATTTAGATACTTTTGTACCTGTTTCCTTCAGCATCTTCACAAGGTCCTTTGCTGCTGTTCTGGGATTGAATTGCACTTTTCGCACCAAAGTACGTTCATCGCTAGGAGACAGAACGCGTCTCCTTCCTGAGTGGTATGACGGCTTCGTGGTCCCATGGTGTTTATACCTGCGTACTATTGTTTGTACAGATCAACTCGGTACCTTCAGGTGTTTGGAAATCGCTCCCAATGATGAACCAGACTTTTGGAGGTCTACAATTTTCTTTCTGAGGTCTTGCCCGATTTCTTTTGATTTTCCATGATGTCAAGCAAAGAGGCACTGGATTTGAAGGTAGGCATTGAAATACATCCACAGGTACACCTCCAATTGACTCAAATTATGTCAATTAGCCTATCAGAAGCTTCTAAAACCATGACATAATTTTCTGGAATTTTCCAAGCTGTTTTAAAGGCACAATCAATTTAGTGTATGTAAACTTCTGACCTACTGGAATTGTAGTGAAATAATCTGTCTGTAAACAATTGTTGGAAAAATTACCTGTCATGCACAAAGTAGATGTCCTAACCGACTTGCTAAAACTATAGTTTGTTTACAAGAAATTTGTGGAGTGGTTGAAAAACAAGTTTTAATGACTCCAACCTAAGTGTATGTAAACTTCCGACTACAACTGTATATGTGTTTTAAGTCATCCCAAGTGGATGGAGTTGGTCGGGGGGGGGGCATATACCTATACCTCCTTTTTATATATTGTTTTCCTAACCCTCAAATATGCATATAGCATAAGATACCTTGGATGGCTGAGGTGGTTCTATCAGGGCACAAGGCGAGACCCAAATGCAGAAACAGGAGCCAGATGGTATCGCTCTGATATTTATTATAACAAAGGGAGTGGTCAAAGGCAGGTCGGGGACAGGCGAGAGTTCATAAACCGGGTCAGAGTACAAACAGTACCAGACGATAGGCAGTCTCGAGGTCAGGCCAGGCAGGGGTCAGAAATCAGGTGTTCCAAGGTGGCTTAGCAGTTCAGACGTCTTTTTCCGTATTGTCGTGTCGTGTCCTGTATATATATATATTTACACCTTTTCTTCACATATCTTTAATTTATTTTATTATCCAAGAACTCAACTACAAAAGCTTTCCTGCAAAAGCTTTCCTGCAACCCGCTTCACCAATTACAATCAGTATTATTTACCTCAATCTGAAAATCCCTCGTGGAAGATAGCCAGGGGCTAATTCAGAAGCTAGCCTGAAAGCTAACCAGAAGCTACTCCGATAGCTAGCCAGAAGCTAATCTGTAGCTGCCCCGAAATTAGCCGAAATTAGCCGGTTTGCTGGCTAGCGTTTGGTGTTTCAGCTGCCCACGTTTTGCGGTCATCAGCTATTCCTTTAGCTCGATAATCTACCGGCACTTTTGTGCAACGCGACTCGGACCGGAGCATTCCGGGACTTTTTTCTCTCAGTTTCCCCGGATTCCAACCGCAGGCTCTGGACACTTGCTCCTTGATTTCGCAGCTAGCTAGCTGCATACCGTGTGACTATTGGCTTACGTCGACCCCGGAGCAAACTCAAATCTTGCTGGAGCTAGCCAGCTGAGGAGCTCCATCACCATCCGGACCCGTTTCTTTTGTTGCTGCTGCAGATACGGAACCCCACCGGGCCTTCACGACTGACTGCCGACGTTATCTGCCCGAGGGATTTATCCAACCGGCACCTCCGTCCCGACGTTACCTGAACGCTCATCTGAGGCCCGCTAATCGTTAGCTGTCTCATCGGCTGCTATCTGAACAAAACCCCACTACACGGAACCTACCGACGGAAACGCACGAGGTATCTACAAACAGACCTCCATCCTATGCTGCTACCGATAGCCATATACCCGGCCAGCTGTCTGGATCGCCACGACCCCAACCAACCTCTACTCACTGGACCCTTATTGATCACTCGATTAAGCATGCCTCTCCTTAATGTAAATATGCCTTGTCCATTGCTGTTCTGGTTAGTGTTTATTGGCTTATTTCACTGTAGAGCCTCTAGCCCTGCTCACTATATATCCAACCTCTCAGTTCCACCACCCACATATGCGATGACATCACCTGGTTTCAATGATGTTTCTAGAGACAAGATCTCTCTCATCATCACTCAATACCTAGGTTTACCTCCACTGTATTCACATCCTACCATACCTTTGTCTGTACATTATTCCTTTAAACTATTTTATCGCCCCCAGAAACTTCCTTTTACTCTCTGCTCTAGTAGCTCTAGGCGACCAATTCTCATAGCTTTTAGCCGTACTCTTATCGTACTTCTCCTCTGTTCCTCTGGTGATGTAGAGGTGAATCCAGGCCCTGCAGTACCTGGCTCCACTCCTATTCCCCAGGCGCTCTCTTTTGATGACTTCTGTAACCGTAATAGCCTTGGCTTCATGCATGTTAACATTAGAAGCCTCCTCCCTAAGTTTGTTTTGTTCACTGCTTTAGCACACTCTACCAACCCGGATGTTTTAGCCGTGTCTGAATCCTGGCTTAGAAAGACCACCAAAAATTCAGACATTTTTATCCCCAATTACAATATTTTCAGACAAGATAGAACGGCCAAAGGGGGCGGTGTTGCAATCTACTGCAAAGACTGCCTGCAGAGTTCTGTTATACTATCCAGGTCTGTTCCCAAACAATTTGAACTTCTACTTTTAAAAATCCACCTCTCTAAAAACAAGTCTCTCACCGTTGCCGCCTGCTATAGACCACCCTCTGCCCCCAGCTGTGCTCTGGACACTATATGTGAACTGATTGCCCCCCATCTATCTTCAGAGCTCGTGCTGCTAGGCGACCTAAATTTGAACATGCTCAACACCCCAGCCACCCTACAATCTAAGCTTGATGCCCTCAATCTCACACAAATTATCAATGAACCTACCAGGTACCACCCCAATTCCGTAAACACGGGTACCCTCATAGATATCATCCTAACAAACTTGCCCTCCAAATACACCTCTGCTGTTTTCAACCAAGATCTCAGCGATCACTGCCTCATTGCCTGCATCCGTAATGGGTCAGCGGTCAAACGACCTCCACTCATCACTGTCAAACGCTCCCTGAAACACTTCAGCGAGCAGGCCTTCCTAATCGACCTGGCCGGGGTATCCTGGAAGGATATTGATCTCATCCCGTCAGTAGAGGATGCCTGGTCATTTTTTTTAAATGCCTTCCTCACCATCTTGAATAAGCATGCCCCATTCAAGAAATTTAGAGCCAGGAACAGATATAGCCCTTGGTTCTCTCCTGACCTGACTGCCCTTAACCAACAGAAAAACATCCTATGGCGTTCTGCATTAGCATCGAACAGCCCCCGTGATATGCAACTTTTCAGGGAAGCCAGAAACCAATATACACAGGCAGTTAGAACAGCCAAGGCTAGCTTTTTCAAGCAGAAATTTGCTTCCTGCAACACAAATTCAAAAAAGTTCTGGGACACCGTAAAGTCCATGGAGAATAAGAACACCTCCTCCCAGCTTCCAACCGCTCTGAAGATAGGAAACACTGTCACCACCGACAAATCCACTATAATTGAGAATTTCAATAAGCATTTTTCTACGGCTGGCCATGCTTTCCACCTGGCTACCCCTACCCCGGACAACAGCACTGCCCTCCCCTCTGCTACTCGCCCAAGCCTTCCCCATTTCTCTTTCTCCCAAATACAGTCAGCTGATGTTCTTAATGAGCTGCAAAATCTGGACCCTTACAAATCAGCCGGGCTAGATAATCTGGACCCTTTCTTTCTAAAACCATCTGCTGAAATTGTTGCCACCCCTATTACTAGCCTCTTCAACCTCTCTTTCGTGTCGTCTGAGATCCCCAAAGATTGGAAAGCAGCTGCGGTTATCCCCCTCTTCAAAGGGGGGGACACCCTTGACCCTAACTGCTACAGACCTATATCTATCCTACCCTGCCTTTCTAAGGTCTTCGAAAGCCAAGTCAACAAACAGATTACCGACCATTTCGAATCACACCACACCTTCTCCGCTATGCAATCTGGTTTCAGAGCTGGTCATGGGTGCACCTCAGCCACGCTCAAGGTCATAAACGATATCGTAACCGCCATCGATAGGAAACAATACTGTGCAGCCGTATTCATTGACCTGGCCAAGGCTTTTGACTCTGTCAATCACCACATCCTCATTGGCAGACTCGACAGCCTTGGTTTCTCTAATGATTGCCTCGCCTGGTTCACCAACTACTTCTCTGATAGAGTTCAGTGTGTCAAATCGGAGGGTCTGTTGTCCGGGCCTCTGGCAGTCTCTATGGGGGTGCCACAGGGTTCAATTCTTGGACCGACTCTCTTCTCTGTTTACATCAATGATGTCGCTCTTGCTGCTGGTGATTCTCTGATCCACCTCTACGCAGACGACACTATTCTGTATACTTCTGGCCCTTCTTTTGACACTGTGTTAACAACCCTCCAGGCGAGCTTCAATGCCATACAACTCTCCTTCCGTGGCCTCCAACTGCTCTTAAATACAAGTAAAACCAAATGCATGCTCTTCAACCGATCGCTGCCTGCTCCTGCCCGCCTGTCCAACATCACTACTTTGGACGGCTCTGACTTAGAATATGTGGACAACTACAAATGCCTAGGTGTCTGGTTAGACTGTAAACTCTCCTTCCAGACCCACATCAAACATCTCCAATCCAAAGTCAAATCTAGAATTGGCTTCCTATTCCGCGATAAAGCATGCTTTACTCATGCTGCCAAACATACCCTTGTAAAACTGACCATCCTACCAATCCTCGACTTCGGTGATGTCATTTACAAAATAGCCTCCAAAACCCTACTCAATAAATTGGATGCAGTCTATCACAGTGCCATCCGTTTTGTCACCAAAGCCCCATATACTACCCACCACTGCGACCTGTACACTCTCGTTGGCTGGCCCTCGCTTCATACTCGTCGCCAAACCCACTGGTTCCAGGTCATCTACAAGACCCTGCTAGGTAAAGTCCCCCCTTATCTCAGCTCGCTGGTCACCATAGCAGCACCTACCTGTAGCACGCGCTCCAGCAGGTATATCTCTCTAGTCACCCCCAAAACCAATTCTTCCTTTGGACGCCTCTCCTTCCAGTTCTCTGCTGCCAATGACTGGAACGAACTACAAAAATCTCTGAAACTGGAAACACCTATCTCCCTCACTAGCTTTAAGCACCAGCTGTCAGAGCAGCTCATAGATTACTGCACCTGTAAATAACCCATCTACAATTTAGCCCAAACAACTACCTCTTTACCTACTGTATTTATTTATTAATTTATTTTGCTCCTTTGCACCCCATTATTTCTGTCTCTACTTTGCACTTTCTTCCAATGCAAACCAACCATTCCAGTGTTTTTTTAGTTTTTATTTTACTTGCTGTGTTGTACTCACTTCGCCTCCATGGCCTTTTTATATTTTTATTTATTTATACATATATCTGTTTGCCTTCACCTCCCTTATCTCACCTCACTTGCTCACATTGTATATAGACTTATTTTTTTTTCACTGTATTATTGACTATATGTTTGTTTATACTCCATGTGTAACTATGTGTTGTTGTATGTGTCGAACTGCTTTGCTTTATCTTGGCCAGGTCGCAATTGTAAATGAGAACGTGTTCTCAATTTGCCTACCTGGTTAAATAAAGGTTAAATAAATAAATAAATAAAAAAGATCCGAGTCCGAAACAGTACAAGGGGATAAGCAGGCTGGTGGTCAGGCAGGCGGGTTCGGAGTCAGGACAGGCAAGGATCAAAACCAGGAAGACTAGAAACAAACAGAGACTGGGAAAAAATAAGAGCAAGGAAAACCGCTGGTTGACTTGGCAAACAAGACGAACTGGCACAGAGAGACAGGAAACACAGGGATATATACACCGGGGATAATAAGCAAAACCTGGAGGGGGTGGAGACAATCACAAGGACAGGTGAACCAGATCAGGGTGTGACAGGGTCCCTCCAGAATCCCCTTCCCTAGGTGTAAACTTGATTATGTTTGCCCTGGATAGAGCTTTACTGAGGTTGTTTAACACGGTAGCATGTTGCTCTAGTCTAGGAGAGGTAGATGCAGCCTTCCAACAGGGGGAAGGCCAGCACAGGGGTCCAAGGTTTTCTTCAGGGTATTTTACTGTTTTTAGCAGTTTTTAAAATGTTCTTAATATTTTATTACTCTGACCTTTCAGCACACTGGCCATGTGATTGTACTAACATTCATTTCTGATTACGCCTAATTCACATACTCTAGGCTCCACTTGCTTTATCAGCTGGAACGTGAAAGGAATTCACCAGGTGGTCAAGCGTAGCCAAGTGTATCTTTTTTTATTTCTTTTTTATTTATTTTTTAAATAAATTTTATCCCCTTTTCTCCCCAATTTTCGTGGTATCCAATCGCTAGTAACTACTATCTTGTCTCATCGCTACAACTTCCGTACGGGCTCGGGAGAGACGAAGGTCGAAAGCTATGCGTACTCCGAAGCACAACCCAACCAAGCCGCACTGCTTCTTTAACACAGCGCGCCTCCAACCCGGAAGCCAGCCGCACCAATGTGTCGGAGGAAACACCGTGCACCTGGCCCCCCTTGGTTAGCTCGCACTGCGCCCAGCCCGCCACAGGAGTCGCTGGAGCGCGATGAGACAAGGAAATCCCTACCGGCCAAACCCTCCCTAACCCGGACGACGCTGGCCCAATTGTGCGTCGCCCCACGGACCTCCCGGTCGCGGCCGGCTGCGACAGAGCCTGGGGGCGAACCCAGAGACTCTGGTGGCGCAGTTAGCACTGCGATGCAGTGCCCTAGACCACTGCGCCACCGGGGAGGCCCAGCCAAGTGTATCTTAAGTCCTTAAGTCCGGACATGGTTTCTTTCCAAGAGACCCATCTCCGGTCCAGCGACCATGATAAACTAAAGAGAAAATGGGTAGACCAAATATTTCACTCCAACTTTGGTGCTAAGGCCAGCGGGGTAGCCATCCCTATCAGAAAAGGCACCGTGTTTGTCTCCTCCAAAGTAATTTCATACTATTGGCAGATATACACTGCTCAAAAAAATAAAGGGAACACTTAAACAACACAATGTAACTCCAAGTCAATCACACTTCTGTGAAATCAAACTGTCCACTTAGGAAGCAACACTGATTGACAATAAATTTCACATGCTGTTGTGCAAATGGAATAGACAACAGGTGGAAATTATAGGCAATTAGCAAGACACCCCCAATAAAGGAGTGGTTCTGCAGGTGGTGACCACAGACCACTTCTCAGTTCCTATGCTTCCTGGCTGATGTTTTGGTCACTTTTGAATGCTGGCGGTGCTTTCACTCTAGTGGTAGCATGAGACGGAGTCTACAACCCACACAAGTGGCTCAGGTAGTGCAGCTCATCCAGGATGGCACGTCAATGCGAGCTGTGGCAAGAAGGTTTGCTGTGTCTGTCAGCGTAGTGTCCAGAGCATGGAGGCGCTACCAGGAGACAGGCCAGTATATCAGGAGACGTGGAGGAGGCCGTAGGAGGGCAACAACCCAGCAGCAGGACCGCTACCTCCGCCTTTGTGCAAGGAGGAGCACTGCCAGAGCCCTGCAAAATGACCTCCAGCAGGCCACAAATGTGCATGTGTCTGCTCAAACGGTCAGAAACAGACTCCATGAGGGTGGTATGAGGGCCCGACGTCCACAGGTGGGGGTTGTGCTTACAGCCCAACGCCGTGCAGGACGTTTGGCATTTGCCAGAGAACACCAAGATTGGCAAATTCGCCACTGGCGCCCTGTGCTCTTCACAGATGAAAGCAGGTTCACACTGAGCACGTGACAGACGTGACAGAGTCTGGAGACGCCGTGGAGAACGTTCTGCTGCCTGCAACATCCTCCAGCATGACCGGTTTGGTGGTGGGTCAGTCATGGTGTGGGGTGGCATTTCTTTGGGGGGCCGCACAGCCCTCCATGTGCTCGCCAGACGTAGCCTGACTGCCATTAGGTACCGAGATGAGATCCTCAGACCCCTTGTGAGACCATATGCTGGTGCGGTTGGCCCTGGGTTCCTCCTAATGCTAGACTTCATGGGGCTGGAGTGTGTCAGCAGTTCCTGCAAGAGGAAGGCATTGATGCTATGGACTGGCCCGCCCGTTCCCCAGACCTGAATCCAATTGAGCACATCTGGGACATCATGTCTCGCTCCATCCACCAACGCCACGTTGCGCCACAGACTATCCAGGAGTTGGCGGATGCTTTAGTCCAGCTCATCCAGCTCAGCCACCTCATCAGGAGCATGCCCAGGCATTGTAGGGAGGTCATACAGGCACGTGGAGGCCACACACACTACTGAGCCTCATTTTGACTTGTTTTAAGGACATTACATCAAAGTTGGATCAACCTGTAGTGTGGTTTTCCACTTTAATTTTGAGTGTGACTCCAAATCCAGACCTCCATGGGTTGATAAATTTGATTTCCATTGATAATTTTTGTGTGATTTTGTTGTCAGCACATTCAACTATGTAAAGAAAAAAGTATTTAATAAGAATATTTCATTCATTCAGATCTAGGATGTGTTATTTTGGTGTTCCCTTTATTTTTTGAGCAGTGTGTATATATATATACTGTAGTAACCTGAAATATTTATGTTGAGTATTATGTTTACCAATAGATGGCAGTATTGATTCAATACAGGGTTTGCTTTCTGCTATCCGTCTACGTTTAAATGTCTGCCATATATATCGTGCTCGAGAAAGCCTCAGGTAGTTTTACACCAGGTGCATTCCGGTAAGGTTATTCAAAGTTACCATTAAATACTAAAACATACTTACGTGTCCAGTGTCATCAATCTAAGAAGCATTCTAAGATACAACATATACGGTACCTATTTTCAAATATTTTTTTACAGTCATTTCTTTCAGGCCCACAGGGAAGGGCTGGTATGGGGAGGGTTTTCTCTCGTCGTCGACGGGGGGTGGGGGGGGGGGGGGGTGGACGCAAAAGCATCCTCAGTTAGGGGATAAGGGGTAGGGGGCAGGTAGATAGAGATATGGGGGGGTGGGGACTGACAACCAACCTGTATTGCCAGGTGGGTGGTAAGGGGTGGAAAACATGGTTTAATGAAACTTGTGTCAAGATGTGTATGTATTATTTATGCTCTACATACAGTATAAATTGTCTGTGTATGTGTGTCGTTACCTGACAGAACCCACTCAGCCAGCTGATGTGGCTGCTGAGGTGACTGTTCAGGTCAGCCCTGAGCGACCACATAAGTCTATGGTTGAAAAGCCTCGCAGGCCCAGTGTGGAGAGAGAGATGAAGAACAGCCCAGAGAAGTCAGGGAAGTCTCTTCCACCACCCCCACCACAGAGGTTCTTCCCTTCACTGTCAGGCCCAGGGCTGACCACAGGGAGGTCTGGAGAAGTCATCTTTACTACCAGGAAGGAAGCCGCCACCGCCCAGGTGTGCGACTCATTTGTTGGCAATTTCACTAGTCAAGCAGCATTCCCAGACAGCTGTCATCAACAGGATAACCTCATAACACTGTCAGTCAAATGGTTGTCTTTAGTAGTGTATGCACACATGACCTAGTGGGGGATACAGTGGCAATTTATCTAAGCCAGTTTTGCTCTGTCAAGTATTCCAGTGTCCAAGTCAGTGTGTTACTATCCCCTTCAGGATGATGAAGAGGTGGTGGTCCCTCAACCCAGTCCCAAACCCACCAGACAGCCCCCAGAGGTCAAGCCCAAGCCCCAAACCACTCCTGTTTTTATAGCCTCAGTTGAGCCAGGGGAAAAGGAGGATGAAGAAGAGGATGATGATGATGAGGAGGAGGATAAATTCATGAAGGAACTACAGGTAAAAATACACTGTCACATGTAAATCACAAATATGTACAAAGCCTTTGTCTATTTTTTTATTACCTTTTTTAACATAAACAGTAGCACTACTGTATGTGGTCTTATCTTACCTGCATTACTACAAAAACCTCATGAAAATGTGTTCATGTCTCCCTCTGTTGTTCAATGGAGGAATTGTTTTTTTCTGTGTGAACAAGAATATGCCCGGCCTAATATCAGTTACTGTGATATTTAACTCAGCCTTTGTTGTACAGCCACAGAGGCCTTGTCATGATATACGATCTGTGATCTAATCAGTGCAATTTGACCTCCTCAGGTGTTTCAGAAGTACACTCTTAGAGATGTAAGCACAAAGTGTGTCATAGACCTTACAAGCACTGCATCTCAAGTCAGACAGATAGAGCCAGAACTCTCCCTCTCACCCAAAGACCCAAAGGTAACAGATGTGGTACCCTTTTTCTAACCTGTTCCGGCCCCCTTAGGCATGCACTGCTTGTAACTCACTCACTGCTTATCTGGCCTCTAACACTAATCTGATCTGGGGCCTGCCTGTCTGTGCTGTCTGTGTCTGTGCTTACAGCTTAATCAGCCTCTGAATCTGGTCTGAGCTTGGATCTAAAGCTTGCTTTTGATTGAATGTGCTTCTGAACACTGGTCTGACTGCCAGTCAGTGCTGTGTTCAGCTATTGCTGCTATTGGAATGACCTGGGGGGCCGGAGGTTTGGTGTTTCTTTTGGTGTTTCCTGTCATGTTATCAATGCCGTTCAGAGAATTGGCTGATCTCATATAAAAGGTGTATGGTGTCTCTTGGTGTTGGAAAATGTTTGCTCCTGATTTCCAAATGTGATATTATCTTCAATTAATTTCCATTTCCTTCCACTCTGATATTACAGACTTGTCATTCACACTGTGCAGTGTTCTTGCCTGGCTCCGTGAATGAATCTGCATCTGATATTTTGTAGCATATCTCTCTTATGACATTGTGCTTGACTCTATTTCCCTTAGTTTTCTAAGCATGCTCTCTTGGTTGCCAAGGCTGGTCTCCTCAATGTAATTTGAAATGTAAACTGAACTCAGAGAGCTGTTGTGCAATGATGTTATCTCCTAAACTATCCTAGCAGAGTCAGGAGAACAAGGGTAAAGAGAAAAGTGTGCTCAACACTGATGAAAACAGATTTGACATTGTTCCAAAGAGTCCCAGGGTAAGTCTTAACTCCCCCATATAACCCATGTTCCTCAGTCAGAATACAGTATGTACAGTATATTTTTTTATGTTGATATTTCCCCGTTTTTTTCTCCCCCAGGTCATGTATTATGTCACAGGACAGTTATCCAATGAGAAGCCTCCATCGGGAAAAACAGACCAATCGGAAGGCAGGGAGGGAACATTGTCCCCCTCACAGGTGGCAAACTCAAATACATTTGACTCCCAGCAGCCAGAGTTACTAATAGCAGACACGTCACCTCTGGTATCATGTAACTCAGTGCTGGAAAGCCAAGATTGTCCTCCTAATACACAGAAGATAGCAGTTGGAGAAGATAGTGGGAAGGAGAGCCTCGTTGATGAGAATGTCCGGAAGGATCCTGTTCAGAGTCAGAAAGTGGGGGTAGTTGAACCTGTGTCTCCTCCAATACCTGCAGAGAAGCAGGACATATCTGAACCCTCTCAGCAAGACTGTTATCTTACTAACAGTAAACCATCATCTTCGTCATCATCACCACCACTTCCACTATCATCATCTTCACCGCCACCAGTACCAGTAATCCAATTTGTGAGTAGTACAGGCCAAGAGGTTTCAGGTAGTCCAGGGTCTCCACCAGAGAGCAGGGGCCTGGGTGACAGCCAGAGCCAGCAGGTAGTGTTGAGGTCCTCCAGAAGCAGAGCACCACGGTATGTAGAGGAGGGCAGCAGCCTGAGCCCTGACCTCCCAGATGAGGAGGGCCCTCCTCCCCCTGAGAACATCTCCTTCATGATGATCACCAGCAACAGAGTGCAGGCTCTGTCCACTGGGGAGTACCAGGAGATAGTGAATGGTACCAGCATGTCCGAGGTTCAGACCGTCAGTGTGGGGAACGACACCACCAGTATCAGCCAGGAGCACAGTGGCTTCGACAGGAAGCCTGTGATTATCATATTCGACGAGCCCATGGACATCCGGTCGGCCTACAAGCGTATGTCCACCATCTTTGAGTGTGAGGAGGAGCTGGATAGGCTGCTGCACCAGGAGAGCATCAAGGAGGAAGCAGAGGAGGCAGGATCAGAGAAGAGTGTACCTCAGGTAAAGCCTAATACTTATCTACATCAGGCAAACAAGACAGCAGTGACAGGAAACACTGCAACCAGTCACAATAATACTCCTGCTGTGGTTGCGCAACAGAAGAGTACAGCAGAGTGCTCATTGCCAGAACTGTCTAAAACAGAGCCCTCAAACACCAGCAAACCAGAAGCCAAAAAGAAGTTCAAATTCAAGTTCCCCAAAAATAAGCTGGCGGCCATCAGCCAGGCGATTCGCACTGGGACCAAAACAGGGAAGAAGACACTTCAGGTGGTGGTCTATGAGGACGAGGAGGAGTGGGACGGACACATGAATGAGGCCGAAAGGTTTGAGATCAACAGCAGTAGCATACCACAAACTGACTTTAGTCACCTCACCTCTGTGGATAACATCACGTCACCAAGCACTCTCACCAGGTCAAACTCTAAACGCAGAACAGAGGAGATCTGTAAGAATGCCTACGACTCCATAACCAGTCTAGAGGAGACCATTAAACAGCTGGAGATCACTGTGGACAATATAAGCCCAGCAGCGGCTAACACAGACGCCTGTGAAGAGTCTCCAGCCACAGTGAAATCCCAACGAGAGAGGGAGGGCAGTCCCTCCAAGAGGCCTGCCCCTCCTCAGGTCTCAAAGTTCCTGAAGCATCCTCAGAGTAAGAAGTCCAAACCAGAGCTTCCCAGGCCATCCATCACAAGCAGCTCCAAGAAACAGGTCTCTCTTAGAGCTCCTTCCCCCTAACGCTGCACTGGTGGCTGGGTCCCTATGAGGGATGGTGGCTGGGTCCCTATGAGGGATGGTGGCTGGGTCCCTATGAGGGATGGTGGCTGGGTCCCTATGAGGGATGGTGGCTGGGTCCCTATGAGGGATGGTGGCTGGGTCCCTATGAGGGATGGTGGCTGGGTCCCTGTGAGGGCTGGTGGCTGGGTCCCTGGGAGGGCTGGTGGCTGTGTCCCTATGAGAGCTGGGCTGGTGGCTGGGTCCCTGGTAGATTCCCACCTTCTCCCTCTAGCCACTAAAGATGAACATGCTTTTCAGGCGCTGCTGGGGATACAGCTGGGATCTACCTCTGCTTATAAGCTGTCTTTGTGGTGTCAGCTGACATGATTGTTGTACCTGGGTTGCTATGACGTGTGTTTGTCTCCTAATTGTGGACTTTGAACAGTGAACTTTGTCTGGTTCAAAGTGACTGGCGTTAAAATTACTGGCTTTATATTGTGGCCATGGTTCCACTGTGCATGCTTTGATCTCAGTGTTGATGCAGGCGGGTCAGTGGCTCCTGAACTTTAGGGGGGAAATGAGGACTCCTAACTTGACTCAGCAGCTTTCTAGATCTTCCCAAAGCCTGTATCACAGGCAAAATAATGTTATTACTTTATGAGAACATCTCTGGCATACCGCAACACCATAAATAAATATTCTTTGTTATTAACCATCAATTACAAGGGTGCTAATTTATCCTCAGCTGATAGTAAAATAACTTAATTAGCTTTTACTAATAATGTCCAAACAGCATGTGAAACTATACGTGCAAACTACACAAAGAATACAGCTGAACACAAAATCCCCCATTACAGTCTGACTACCCCCTGGAGCTCTACTAATACCTCCATTTGGGAAAAACTGATCTACTGTAAGCATACAGCCATCTTATCTCTGGATACATGTCTTTTTTGTTGTTGTTGCTTTGGCTCTTAGGTGTTTTCACAATCTGTTCCTAATATATGATTTTTGTCTGTTTTTGAATATTTACAGAATACCAGTGGCTCTCCTTCGAGTCAGATGTCACTTTCTGTGTCTGCAAAGTCCTGGCAGCAACCAGCCGGGTCAGCTGACAAACCAGGAGGAAAAACTCAGAAGCTCCAGGCCAATCAGAAGCAGTTTCCACAGGTAGTTTTACTGTAAGATGGCCTGTGTTTGGAAGTATTGGAAAAACTACTTTCATGATTTAGAGAAGTTTACATGAAGCCTTGGAAAACTGTACAATTGTAGGATATGTTTGTTGAATCCACTCACTCTCTGTCTTGTTCTCCTACTGTATGTCTTCAAGACCTTTTGACTTTTACCATCTGTACCCTCTTCTTCACCTCTATATGCTCCTTGAGCATGCTCACCATGTAACTGTAATTCACTTGGAGGTGGAGGCAAGGATAGAAGATTGGCAAGGATATATTCACTTCACTTTTTCAACATCTTCAACCTTAAACTAAATCAACTAAACCTATTTTCAAACTAAACTCACCCTCTGTCAACTGTCAAAATATTCTTTAACCCTCTTTATCTCACCCTGAGAAGCATGATATTTATGTCATAAACACTGCATGTGTGTGATGAGTTAGTGCATCGAATTAGTGAATTAGTGGGCATCGTTAACCCTGTAGATAATTTCCTGACTTCATATTTACTATGAATCATCTATAATTAGTGTATTTTAGTGCCATCTCTTTGCTTTCTAACATGATTCTTATTTATCTTTGTATAATAACCCTTCTTTTGCCTTTCTTGACATTCCATATCTCCCGCCATCTTTGTTTCGCAGGCTAACAGAAGTGCTGAGAAAGCTGGTGGGGATAGTAACCATTATTTCCTTGCTTTACCTGCTTCTAAGATCCCAGCCTTTTGTCATAGCTCTGGAAAAAATATGTCATTGCCCGGTCCAAACACTGTGTCTAACCCTATTAAATCACCTTCCTCCTCCCCGTCCTCCTCACACAAATCTTTCATCCCGTCTCTTAATCTGAGTCGTCTCGTCCCTCCTAGCCCTTCTCTCAATGACAGACGTCAAAATCTTTCGCTCTCATCACAACCCCAAAATGGCCGACCCAGCCCTTTCTCTCACTGCTCATCTTCCTCTTCCTCCTCCACCTCCCCCTCTTCCAACTCCTCCTCTTTGTCCCCCACATCCACGTCCTCCACCTCCTCCTCCCCTCCCTCTCCTTCCCTCCTCTCTCCGACTGCCATGAGTCAAGGTGCGAGGAGTATCCACCGCATTGCACATATACCCAGCTTCACCGGACACAAGATGCAAGGTGGATACAGCAGCAAAACCACACATACACCAGCAGCTTCTTTGTCCAAGGACATATGATTATCTTTTTATATCTATATGTAACAAAGTTAAGAACGTACCGTAAGCTCATGCCACAGCTTGCTTGAAATGTTGCAGATGGAGCCATCCAATTTGTACATTTTGGGTGGCTCAACACGTTGGAACATTGTCAAGGAGAACGGTTATATGTGTTGCGAAGCAGAGGATCACTGGTTCAAACCCAGTATGGGGCAGCAGCACACAGACCCCTGTTACATAACAGTATATGAAGTATAGTGGAGGGAAGTGCTGTTTTCATGGCAACCTAATACAATTGCAGGGCATTCTCTCATTTCTCTCTAGCTTTGATAAGTTTTTGATCATGATCAATTTGAGTTCACATACAAAAACAGAGAATAGCGTGAGCTGGTTTTCATTCCATGCTCCCTTTGAGAAAGGGGACCTTTTTTAATTTCTGCTTCAGTTTATGGGTTGTTCCACGAAAAGAGCGCCTTTTGCGTCCCTTTGATATTTTAAATAGAAAGTGTGCACCAGTATTGAATTGTAAAAGCCTGTTATATTAAATGAAGTGCCCTTTAATATAGACTCCATGGAGAATTCAATGTTTAAAAAAAAATATGAATAAAGATTTGCTAAAGTGCCAATTCAGCATTTTGACATGTTCCTCCATCAACCCTGTGTCACTTCTAGGAAGATTTCAACCCACTTAATCCAAAGATTTCTCCATCATTTCACCATCATTGTAAAGCCCTAGTTGTTGCTTTGACAGTCATATCTGAAAAGTGTTTTTTATTTCATGTGATTAGTGATTCGATGGGCCAGTAACCAAAAGGTAGCTGTTTCGAATCCCCGAGCTGACTAGGTGTCTGTGCCCTTGAGCAAGGCGCTTAACCCTAATTGCTCCTGTAAGTCGCTCTGGATAAGAGCGTCTTCTAAAAGACAAAACATTTACATTTTAAGGTCAATCCTGTTACATTAACTGAAATCTGTTTTTAATATGGTGAAACTATTCCTTTAAAAAAAAAATGTAACATAGTCAAATCATAGTGTAAAAGCAGGTGAGCCGTTTCTACTCTTTTTGGCCATTTTCTGGTGTTTTGTGGTGGAAAACTGAATGGGTCGAGCAAAACGCATAGATAAGACAGGCTAGAAATGTTTAAGCTATTTCATTGTTTTTGTGAAGCTTGCATTTAATTGCCGCTCCCTGTTGCACACAACAAACGTACATTCCCCCTATCACAAGGGGATTTATGGATGATTTAAGATGAAATGTTACTTTATTTGGCACATAATAGGGTCTCTTTTTTTACGTGAACTTGTTTTTTATGAAGTTAAATTTGCATTTTATGACCGAATGTAAAAATTTAGTGAAATCAACATTTTTTTTTTCTTCCAAGTTACAATTCTCAAAAGGCACCGAATTGGTGGAACGACCCTGTTGTATGATGATAACCATATTCACAAGATAACTACATGCTTTACAAATGATCAACACCAAACGGTGCAAACATTCTAGAGTTAATGCTAATGTAGTTTAGTGGTGCTGGAAATCTAGTTACATTTTTATTGATGTGAGAAATCTGTGATTTTAACAGATGGTGTTATATTTTATACGAATTTGAGTGACACTTAATAATATAAAGATTTGATCTAAAATAACAATTTATGTAAAGAAATCAAATCATTTATTTACATTTTTATGGTGGATAGAGGTATAGGTGGAGACTTTCATCTAGCATCAGTCATTCAGATGTCATCTCTCTTATGCAATGATCTTAGATGTGTAAAGTTGTGCGAGTGGAACTTCGAAGAACAAAATGCTTGGTGATCTCTTAAGCTTCCGATGCACTGCCAAATCCTTTGAGCCAACAAGATAGCGACTGTACATGCAAAATAATGTTTAGAGGCCTTTTATGGCAGTAGATGTACTAACATGCTTGTACTAAAGTGTTTGGTTTGCAGATCTTGTATCTAAGACATGCGCTATGTGGACATTGTAATGTTTACCTTTGGGATGGCAACTGACTTATATTCATATTAGTAACTGGTGTTTACATTCATAATTAGTGACAGAAGTTTACATGCAAGTGTATGTATTTAAGAGGGTTTTGTCTTCAGAAAAGTATTTTAACTTGCCAAACTTCACTCCTATGCATGCCTTTTTAGAGATTTTAGATATTTATCTGTCATGTTAGAAAACTATTGTTTGCACAACTTTGTAAATATTTAGTGTTCTCTGATTTTGTAAACCATGTTGTAAAAAGATATTGTAGAATTTAATGCTTTTGAGGTTGAGAAACTAATAAAGGGCTTTCTGTTAGTGATTTGCTGTATGCTTTATGTGTTCATGTTATATTAATCTGTGTGATTGTATTAAAATCGGTTCACTGACATATTGTAGGAATCAATGCAAAATCAGTTTGCGCTTCCTATTATTGCCCAACAGAGGTCAATATACACATGCAATTGTACAGGAAAGAGAGCAGCCAGCCAGCAAAACTGAGGTTTGCATACCAGTATTTTTTAAATGTTCTGTATTTATTTATTTATTTAACCGTTATTTTACCAGGTAAGTTGACTGAGAACACGTTCTCATTTGCAGCAACGACCTGGGGAATAGTTACAGGGGAGAGGAGGGGGATGAATGAGCCAATTGTAAACTGGGGATTATTAGGTGACCATGATGGTTTGAGGGCCAGATTGGGAATTTAGCCAGGACACCGGGGTTAACACCCCTACTCTTACGATAAGTGCCATGGGATCTTTAATGACCTCAGAGAGTCAGGACACCCGTTTAACGTCCCATCCGAAAGACGGCACCCTACACAGGGCAGTGTCCCCAATCACTGCCCTGGGGCATTGGGATATTTTTTAGACCAGAGGAAAGAGTGCCTCCTACTGGCCCTCCAACACCACTTCCAGCAGCATCTGGTCTCCCATCCAGGGACTGACCAGGACCAACCCTGCTTAGCTTCAGAAGCAAGCCTGCAGTGGTATGCAGCGTGGTATGCTGCTGGCTAATTTACCTAAAATAGCTATACCTAAATGTAATACTATTTGTTCCTATATCAAACACATTTCAAACAGCTCCCCATGATTGTGAACCAATCATTTGTTTCAAGTCCAAAATAAAATCTGAAATTCTAAAACAGTCTTATGATTAGGTCATGGAAGGATATTGCTATTACAATGAAAAAACTACATGAAAACACATTTAGACATTTGACATTACAAATAATATCTGTTAGTGAATGTCATTAACACATTTCTTGAAACAATTTGTCCATAAAGTATATGCACACAGTCCATTGTGGAATCACACTAAGAGAGAAAAAAAAACATAATGAGATATCTCATCCTTTTAATTAGTAAAATTATTAGTAATTAGTTTCATTAAACGATAATTAGCTCATGTAAATTCCAGACATAATGAATCCCAATGCCCATCTACGGTAATTAGCATATCATCATTCTGCATCATATTTAACACAGGAAAGTTGAAGAGAGTCCAGATTGTGAGATGCAACACAGAGGGACGGATGGCTGGTAATTAAAAATAACTCACTTTAGCATCATAGGGTTAATTATGATCTCTCCCAATGCTTTATAGTAGTGCCACATCAACAGCACAAGTCTAGGAGGACATCCACAAACCAACAAGGAACTTTCTGTCAGTTAATCAAAGATGTGGCTCCCTAATTTGCATTTCTAATTGGAATTACTGTAACGAGGGTGTCAATCAGTATGGTTGCCAAATTAGCCAAGTAGTTTTCTGTAAGTAATACTAGAAGTGTGAATTAATTTGTCATGTTGTTAGATCTTCGGCAACAGCACAAAGCATGAGCAAGGTGAAGATAACACAGTAAGGATAATAAATATCTACAGATCAACATGCCAACATATCCAGTACCGACAAGATTTACAATTAACAAATTACACCATAGATTATTAGTGGAACAAAAGCAAGTGTTAAAGTGTTGGTATTTGGCAGGAACAGAAGTCTACAAACCCTGTAGCTCCCCATGACCCTGTAGCTCTCCATGACCCTGTAGCTCCCCATGACCCTGTAGCTCTCCATGACCCTGTAGCTCCCGATGACCCTGTAGCTCTCCATGACCCTGTAGCTCTCCATGACCCTGTAGCTCCCGATGACCCTGTAGCTCTCCATGACCCTGTAGCTCTCCATGACCCTGTAGCTCTCCATGACCCTGTAGCTCCCCATGACCCTGTAGCTCTCCATGACCCTGTAGCTCTCCATGACCCTGTAGCTCCCCATGACCCTGTAGCTCCCCATGACCCTGTAGCTCCCCATGACCCTGTAGCTCTCCATGACCCTGTAGCTCCCCATGACCCTGTAGCTCCCCATGACCCTGTAGCTCCCCATGACCCTGTAGCTCCCCATGACCCTGTAGCTCTCCATGACCCTGTAGCTCCCGATGACCCTGTAGCTCTCCATGACCCTGTAGCTCTCCATGACCCTGTAGCTCTCCATGACCCTGTAGCTCCCCATGACCCTGTAGCTCCCCATGACCCTGTAGCTCCCCATGACCCTGTAGCTCTCCATGACCCTGTAGCTCCCCATGACCCTGTAGCTCCCCATGACCCTGTAGCTCCCCATGACCCTGTAGCTCCCCATGACCCTGTAGCTCTCCATGACCCTGTAGCTCCCCATGACCCTGTAGCTCCCCATGACCCTGTAGCTCTCCATGACCCTGTAGCTCTCCATGACCCTGTAGCTCTCCATGACCCTGTAGCTCCCCATGACCCTGTAGCTCTCCATGACCCTGTAGCTCCCCATGACCCTGTAGCTCTCCATGACCCTGTAGCTCTCCATGACCCTGTAGCTCTCCATGACCCTGTAGCTCCCCATGACCCTGTAGCTCTCCATGACCCTGTAGCTCCCCATGGCCCTGTAGCTCTCCATGACCCTGTAGCTCTCCATGGCCCTGTAGCTCCCCATGACCCTGTAGCTCCCCATGACCCTGTAGCTCTCCATGACCCTGTAGCTCTCCATGACCCTGTAGCTCCCCATGACCCCGTAGCTCCCCATGACCCCGTAGCTCCCCATGACCCCGTAGCTCCCCATGACCCTGTAGCTCCCCATGACCAGTGTTGGTGACCACTGTGGGTAAAATCAATATTTCCCATATGGTGGGTCACTCTATGGCCACCATCTACGGTCCTGGCTAAAAATAGATGAGGGGGGAATGTGGTCAAATCTATTGTCTTCATTTTTAACTCTGTTGCCCTAAATCAATGAAAGTGCATCATGTGAGTGCTGGCCTTTTTTGGTATTTAGATAGGTCATCATAGCAAAGTTTAGCAGCCAGTACTGCAGAGAGCAAACAAAGAATCCTTGGTAACTTTATTATTATTTATTCTTGTGTTACTATTTTATTATTATTTTTAACTCTGCATCGTTGAGAAGGGCTCGTAAGCACGCATGTCACGTTAAAGTCTACACCAGTTGTATTTGGCGCATGTGACTAAAATGTATTTTTATTATGGAGTTGCAGGCAGTCTGTACAGTGGAAAATGGCTGTCAGTGTTCTGGGGGGGTCACAAGAACATTCAAAAAGCTCTATTTCATTACCTTTATCTAGGCAAGTCAGTTAAGAACAAATTCTTATTTTCAATGACAGCCTAGGAACAGTGGGTTAACTGCCTTGTTCAGAATGACAGATTTTTACATTGTCAGCTCAGGGATTCAATCTTGGAACCTTTCGGTTACTAGTCCAATGCTCTGACCACTAGGCTGCCCCTCTAGAAGGGTCATGGTAAAAAATATGTTTTGTAACTGTTGCTGTTGGGAAAAAGCAATGCTTCATTACTGAATTGTACATTACATTTATTTATTTTTATAATTAATGAAAGTGGGTGCAATATACTCTTTGTTCAAGTACAGTGGCTTTATGCAATACATTTTAAGAGGGAACTAATGGAAAGCTCAAACATATATAGACATTTATTTTAGTTCAATATTAGCTAAAACCTATTCATCATACTGTAGGTACTGAAAATATTTTTGGGGTTGATGCAATGGATCTCTCCTCTTGCCCACGTCTGTCGGCAAATGTAACCTATATTTCTGTTAACACTGATTTGGTACGTCCTTTGTTTGATTATAGAGCAAGGTTTATTTTCAGATGACTATGAATCCCTGTACAGCGCTAGATTTCTTAAAACCCAAGGGTCTCAAGAAAGAGGATCTCCTGTTCATAGTTACCTATGGATCCATTACAGTAGGCCTATCAAGGTTATTAGTAATACCTGTGCGGGAAATGAAGGTTATTCAAAATAAAGTTATATAACGTCAGTTGAAGATAACAGCATTGTGTACAGTACATCATATTTAATATGACACAAAGCATATTTAGAAGCCCAAAATGTTATCCACAATGAACCAACAATTACTTGGTTCCAGTTTTCCAAACTTCAACATCTTTGGTAACATGATCAGCTCCCCAAAGCGTATCTGGCACACGACCTTGGATGAGGCACTAATTCAATTGTTTTTGAGGGCATCACCTCAGGCTATTCACCCACCAGAGGGGCCAAGAGATAACTCCAGGCTCTTGTCTGACAGCAAGCAATTTTCGATCACCAGTAACTACTTTAATACATCATTAACAATTAATTAAATCAAGTCTTTGAGGAATTATGTCTTAAAAGTAAGATCAAGAGTAGAGACCATGTTCAATTTGGTAGTTTGGAAAAGTCTGGTATGACAGTAGAATTTGATCATTAAATTATGTTGTTTAGTGAAGTTTGGTTCAATACATGAACCGTAACAAACTCTGCTTCTTATGTTGTGATTGTAAAATTGTAAGAGTTTTGGCACTGTACCATGAATATCTAAATAGTGACATTTGTGAGAAAGCAAAGAAATTCTCAGATAAATTTTGACAAAGTTCTGATTTTATTCCAAAAGTGTTGAATAATTGCTGGAACCTTTTGACAATACAATAAAACATGTTAAAATCAATCCATAATTTAAACATTCAGTCCACAAAAATAACATACATTTATGTATGTATTAACGGTTGTTACAAAAAGCTACAAAACGACCGATTATCTATCCACAGGGTACAAAATCTTGCAAAATATCAAGAGTAGTGTGACTGTACATTGCGCCTTGTTTTAGCCTTCCTTGCTGCCTCCTCATCTTCACCTTCTTGTCTTCGCCATCATGTGAATTTATATGTGAGATTGTTAAGGAAAGTGGTGAGCTGGGCTTTAACAGAACAACAAATTGGATATCACAATCAGAATCACTACAATCAATTGACACAATCTTAAAACCCAGGTTTTATTTAAAAGGATATGATTCATAATCCATGTTCTGTGTCAATACACCAGTCAATATAAACTCAGCATTGTGAGTGTCTGTTAGGAAGAAACAGGGGAGACAAGAAGTAGGTTTAGGCTAAAGTCAAAACAATGGGCCACATCCAAAGCACATGTGTACATTTACAGGTTTCTCTTACCAATGTTCTTCAAGAAGTACTCTCTACATAGATGAAGATCATTCTCACAGGATATCAGGATGATCTCAGCAAGGTTCTGAAAAGAACAGAAAACATTCCATGAGTTCAGTAATAGAACGTCACATTCTTCAAGTACACATTTATAACACAATGCTGTGACGACATGGAGAGGACCAGTACCTTGTTCTGCTTGTGCTCCATTATTTTGCGGAAGGAGGGCTGCTTGGGGAGCACCTTGCCTCCTGCGCTCTCTACAATGGCTTTCATAGTGATAAGGCTGGGACAGATCCCAGGGGTAATGTAGAAATACTTGCCCTAGAGAGGGAGAGAAGAACAGAAAGACACGTTTAAGAGCCAGTTGGGTATCTAATGTAGGGCTGCAAGATATGGGCAAAAAATGTCATTGTGTTTTTTTTAACCAAATATTGCGATTGCGATTTGACTTACACGGAGTGTACACAACATTAGGAATACTTTCATAATATTGAGTTGCACCCCCGTTTGCCCTCAAAACAGACTCAATTCATCAGGGCATGGTCTACAAGGTGTCAAAAGCGTTCCACAGGGATGCTGGCTCATGTTGACTCCAATGCTTCCCACAATTGTGTCAAGTTGGCTGGATGTCCTTTGGGTGGTGGACCATTCTTGATACACATGGATAACTGTTGAGCGTGAAAAAACCCAGCAGTGTTGCAGTTCTTGACACACTCAAACTGGTGTGCCTGGCACCTACTACCATACCCCATTCAAAGGCACTAAAATATTTTGTCTTGCCAATTTACGCTCTAAATGGCACACAGACACAATCCATGGCTCAATTGTATCAAGGCTTAAAAATCCTTCTTTAACCTGTCTCCTTCCCTTCATCTACACTGATTGTAGTGGATTTAACAGGTGACATCAATAAGGGATCATAGGATTCACCTGGTCAGTCTATGTCATGGAAAGTTGTTCCTAATGTTTAGTACAGTGTAGCTCAAAACACTTGGGTTACTGTTGGAATCAGGGAAATACAGTGATTCATATTAAGAAGCAAAGTGGAAAGCACCATCGTGCTTGTTTGGAACAATCTGTTGACTGCATTTGACAGAACAGCATGCAAACTTATAGTGACTAACAACAGGGCTAACAGTGGGGAGGAGGAACTGCGTTGCTTGAGTGACGGGTTGGGGCTTGGTGTGTGGGAAGCAGCCGCAAGAGAAGGAGAGCGATGACAAACATTGGAAACTACAAATGGACCTTACATGCGGCTGACTGGCGTTTCAAAATATTGCATGCAATGTGGATATTGCACATCTCAATATTGCGATTTCGATGTGAATTTGATTAATTGTGCTGCACTAATTGAATGCATCCAATCAGACAAATTCACTCGATAACAATCTGATGACTCGACAGAACAAGTATATACACATTGATGTCCACTGTCCAGGCAGATAGACATTGGGGATATGGAGATACTACAAATACACCATGACAGCGCAATACACAAGGGGTGGAACAGTGGCAAAGGTACCCACAGGACAAACAGAATAATATTAGTCTGAGGAGAGATTAAATAGCATTAATACAACAAAAATAATTCTAAACACACCTTTAGTTTACAAAGTTAAACAGATGTATTTTTTCTTCATAATAAGCAGGAGTAATATTCTTAGATACACCATGACAGCGCAATACACCATGGGGTGGAACAGTGACAAAGGTACCCACAGGACAAACAGAATAATATTAGTCTGAGGAGAGATTAAATAGCATTAATACAACAAAAATTGTATACATTGGGGATACTTATGGAATATAAGTGCATTGTTTCACTAACCTTGAAGAGTGGTGCAGTGTGGGCCCTCTTCAGTGACTCTTCCAGACTGAAGCCAAACAGCACCTCTGCCTCTGCATCTCTCAGCATGTAGTTCTGCTCATCTGAATAAACAAACACGTACTATAAGAATAGACATACTCTAACGAATACACACATACTGTAGTCTAAAGCAGGGATCATCAACTAGATTCAGCCATGGGATGATTTTCTTAAGCAGATGGTCAGAGGGCCAGAACATAATTACAAGTAATTTGTAGTCTGCAAATTGACAGCAAGACGTCAAAACAGATCATTTTTGACTAAAACATAATAGTTTTATACCTTAGATTAGATTTGTATACGATCACACATTTACATTTAAGTCATTTAGCAGACGCTCTTATCCAGAGCGACTTACACATACTGTATCTATCTATTATGCATGGGAATACTTTGGAACAGATTTCCTAAATTAATATCAGTGATTTGCTGGTGTTTTCACAGTCTTATGTCCAACAATAAAAACATATTTTAAATGTAACTTTTAAAATAAAATCACCCACGGGCCAAATTCGGTCAGCGGGCCACCAGTTGGGGAACACTGCTCTAAAGAATGTACAAAAACTCTAAAACCAAACAACTCCCTCTAAGAACCCACATACACTCTACAAAGCTACACACAAAAAGTAAGCGATCACAACAGTATCTCGCAGCATGAAACTCCCTCACACAGATCTATTCTCTAATAACTGAATGCATATTTAACGTACCGACAAACTTCTGGCTCTTCCAGCTCTCTTCTAACCACTCAGGGGTGACGATGTGCTTGACGATTGACATGGCTGTGAGAAACTTCACCGTCCTCGTCACCTTGTTGGCCACCAGATGGGTGCACTTCTGAGCGCTCTCTGCAATCTCCCCTCCAAGGTTGTGTAGCCTCTGGAAAGACAGAAGGAGACATCGGATGCATTGTTAGAGGCTGGTCTGCGAGTGCTGAGAATCAGAAGTCATCCTGTGATACGTTTTGATAAATATTGGTGACTGATAACAATAATTCTAGACAATGACTGTTTCCTGCAGACTCAGCTGCGCAGAGGCATAAAAAGGCAATTACCTTCATGAATTGTTGGACCTGTGTTGGCTCAAAGCCAGTAAAGAAAATGTACGGTGTCGACTCTGGTGGAAGCTTCTTGGTTGGGGATTGAATCTCCTCAAGTCTACAATTGGGAGAACATTTGGATCATTGGATGAGAAACTTTAGGTAATTGCATTGTATCCATATATACAAATAAATAAATAAATAAATACATTTCTAGAAACAAATACTTTTCCTAACACAAATTTTGCAGATTGACTAATTCAACATACTGTGCTACACAACACTGTGAAATTTAGAGTGATGGAGACTCACCTTGGCTTCTTATTTGGAGGCTGGGAGTTGGACTCAGACTGTCTCTGCTTCTGTTGCAGCTGCAATGCTGCCAACGCATCAGGTGAAACCTTCACAGGAGCCCTCCAAGCACCTAAAATCAAAAGGAGAAAAATATATATAATCCACACCTGTGTTTAAGAATTTTGTCCATCACCCTCAAGAAAATGTTTTTATTATTACCCATATACAGTGCATTCGGAAAGTATTCAGACCCCTTGATTTCCCCCCATATTTTGTTACTAGTCTTATTCAAAAATGTATTATATTAACAAAAAATCTACACTCAATACCCCATAATTATCAAGCAAAAACAGGTTTTTAGAAATTGTTGCAAATTTATATTTAAAAAAACTACTGAAATATCACATTTACATAAGTATTCAGACCCTTTACTCAGTACTTTATTGAAGCACCTTTTTGTGATTACATCCTTGATCCTTCTTGGGTATGATGCTACAAGCTTGGCACACCTGTATTTGGGGAGTTTCTCCCGTTATTATCTGCAGATCCTCTCAAGCTCTGTCAGGTTAGATGAGGAGCGTCGCTGCACAGCTATTTTCAGGCCTCTCCAGAGATGTTCAATTGGGTTCAAGTCCGGGCTCTGTCTGGACTACTCAAGGACATTCAGAGACTTGTCCTGAAGCCACTCCTGCGTTGTCTTGGCTGTGTGCTTAGGGTCATTGTCCTCATTGGAAGGTGAACCGTCACCCCACTCAGGTCTGGAGCAGGTTTTCATCAAGGATTTCGCTATACTTTGCTCTGTTAATCTTTCCCTCGACCCTGACTAGGCTCTCAGTCTGTCATTGAAAAACATCCCCACAGCATGATGCTGCCACCACCATGCTTCACTGTAGGGGTGGTGCCAGGTTTCCTCCAGACGTGACGTTTGGCATTCACGTCAAAGAGTTCTATCTTCATCAGACCAGAGAATCTTGTTTCTCATGGTCAGAGTCCTTTAGGTGCCTTTTGGCAAACTCCAAGCAGGCTGTCATGTGCATTTTACTGAGGAGTGGCTTCCGTCTGGCAGCTCTATTATAAAGGCCTGATTGGTAGAGTGCTGCATTTGTGGTTGTCCTTCTGGAAGGTTCTCCCATCTCCACAGAGGAACTCCAGAGCTCTATGAGAGTGACCATCGGGTTCTTGGTCACCTCCCTGACCAAGTCCCTTCTCCCCCGATTGCTCAGTTTGGCCGGGCGGTCAGCTCTAGGAAGAGTCTTGATGGTCCTAAACTTCTTCCATTTAAGAATGATTTAAGGCCACTGTGTTCTTGGGGACCTTCAATGCTGCAGAAATGTTTTGGTACCCTTCCCCAGATAAACACAATCCTGTCTCGGAGCTCTACGGACAATTCCTTTGGCCTGGTTTTTGCTCTGAAATATAGACAGTTGTGTGTCTTTCCAAATCATGTCCAATCAATTGAATTTACCACAGTAGACTCCAACCAAGTTATAGAAACAGCTCAAGGATGGTCAATGGAACTAGGATGCACCTGAGCTCAATTTTGAGTCCCATAACGAAGGGTCTGAATACTTATGTAATAAAAAGGTATTTCTGTTTTTTAATCAATTTGCAAAAATGTCTAAAAAGCTGTTTTCGCTTTGTCATTATGGGGTATTGTGTGTAGATTGATGAGGATTTTTTATTTTATTTCATCTTTTTGGCTGTAACGTAACAAAATGTGGAAAAAGGTAATGGTTCTGAATACTTTCCGAATGCACTGTAAAGTCCCCTTGCCCCCACTGTAAGACTTCTGAACCCTGTACCCAGTAGGTTCTGAACCAGATGCTGGTTGGGGATGAGTGGTTCCTGCAGGTTGAAGTTGGAGTATCTGTTGTGCTGTATCTGCCGGAGAGCCTCAAAGTTCCCCAGGAGGATGTCACAGAGCCACTGGGCGTTGACGCAGGGGATCCTCCACTCCTTGGCCTTCTCATACTTCAGACCACTGGGCCTGAGGAGACAGGGAGGGAGAGGGTTAACACAGGGGATTCCAACAGTAAAATAAAACAGACATGATGCAGGCATAAAACACACACACACACATATATATATAAAACCTGCAACCCATCCACACAAATTCTGAACATGATTACGCCAATGACTTGACTGTGTCTACAACATTTACATGCCATTCTAAATAGGTGAAAGCATATCAATATCTTCTCGTACTCTTTACAGATGAGCACAGTGTTGCTACGACAGAGGTAGCCTGTGTATCTGGCTCCTGCCAGGTAGGCCATTAGTTTCAGGTCATCACGGTCTGAGTCCACAAAGCCAGTCACAGAGATGATCTGAGGAGGAACGAATGTTAGGAACGTCAATGGACTTACTATTGAAGCTATGAACTCTACTTCTGAGCTATTCATTACATATGCCTAGTTCTCCTTGGAATTCTAGTCATTACCTCATCATACACCAATGCAAAATGTATGATTGTACCCATGGGTGTAGTACTGCCGGAGCAACGCTCCGCCACTTCTCAGAGTGCAATGGTGCTCATTTAATAAAAGTTTAAGCGGAATCAAGCTCACGCAAGTTCATTTAATGATGAACCAGTATTCGACATAAACCAAATATAATATCTAGTACAATGTTACTGTTAGACCAAAAAACACATCCTTTCGTATAAGACGTCAGGATGATTGGTTGCATTTTTTTTTATCATGAGGCCAAGACTCAACAGAACGTGCCACTGGGCAAAATATGTGCTTCGACAAACAAAACACAGGGAGGCTGTAGCTTGTGAACTCCATCTGCTCTAAAATGCACTCAAACAGTAGGTTATGTACATCATTCAAGAGATCTGAAAGCATATACCCATGAAACTGATTTAGATCAAATGGTTGGCATACAGCTTGGACATTTCATCCGTAAAACGTGAAGAATTGTCATTCACGATTGACAGTGATGGTGCCCTTTATTTTTATTTTTTGGTAGGCCTAATTTGGTGTTTGAGGGTATTAAAAATGGAAACATTTATTTGGGCCAATTTGGAGGATGCATTTTATACATATTTTTAAATGATATCAGGTCTATTCAATAGGCTACATGTCGGAACAAACTTTGATTGCGAAATTATGGGGGGGAAAATAGCACACCACTGATTGTACCATTGTTCAAAATTAAAAACAAATGAAAGCAGTTCCCAACCCATGTTAGATGTTTTGAATGTGGCGAGATAAAGAGGAAGTGATGCGTACGTGTTGTGAGCAGGGCTTGGCTCCAGGTGGGAAGGCGAAGGGGAGGTGTAGGGTTCTGTGGGGAGGAACCATCTTCTTTTTTTTCAGGATTGTGTTCAGCCAGTGGGCAGTGACACAGCGCCTCCCCTCCCGTAGGGCCTGAGGTACAGCAACAAGAGAGATTACCTTTAAAACCTAATATAACAGACACACACACACTAGAGTCCTGCACGTTTTTTCCCCCCACAATGAGATGCGGCACATAGACGAATCTAATCCCTCTGAAAAAAAGATAGATTAAACAAGTGCATTCGCGAAAAAAGCTCTGTCGTTGCACCAATGTGTACCTAATAGAGGTCGACCGATTAATCGGAATGGCTGATTAATTAGGGCCGATTTCAAGTTTTCATAACAATCGGAAATTGGTATTTGTGGACACCGATTTGGATGTTTAGTGGTGTTTTTTTTACACCTTTATTTAATTTTTATTTAACTAGGCAAGTCAGTTAAGAACACATTCTTATTTTCAATGACGGCCTAGGAACGGTGGGTTAACTGCCTCGTTCAGGAGCAGAACGACAGATTTTTACCTTGTCAGCTCGCGGGATTCAATCTTGCAATCTTCCAACGCTCTAACCACCTGATTACATTGCACTCCACGAGGAGCCTGCCTCTTACGCGAATGCAGTAGAAGCCAAGGTAAGTTGCTAGCTAGCATTAAACTTATCTTATAAAAAACAAACAATCAATCATAATCACTAGTTAACTACACATGGTTGATGATATTACTAGTTTATCTAGCGTGTCCTGCGTTGCATATAATCGATGCGGTGCGTAACATTGCTCCAATGTGTACCTAACCATAAACATCAATGCCTTTCTTAAAATCAATACACAGAAGTATATATTTTTAAACCTGCATATTTAGCTAAAAGAAATCCAGGTTAGCAGGCAATATTAACCAGGTGAAATTGTGTCACTTCTCTTGCGTTCATTGCACGCAGAGTCAGTGTATATGCAACAGTTTGGGCCGCCTAATTTGCCAGAATTTTACGTAATTATGACATAACATTGAAGGTTGTGCAATGTAACAGGAATATTTAGACTTATGGATGCCACCCGTTAGATAAAATACGTAACGGTTCCGTATTTCACTGAAAAAAATAAAAGTCTTGTTTTCGAAATTATAGTTTCCAGATTCTACCATATTAATGACCTAAGGCTCGTATTTCTGTGTGTTATTATGTTATAACTAAGTCTATTATTTGATAGAGCAGTCTGACTGAGCGGTGGTAGGCAGCAGCAGACTCGTAAGCATTCATTCAAACAGCACTTTCCTGCGTTTTGCCAGAAGCTCTTCGCTGTGCTTCAAGCCTATCAACTCCCGAGATTAGGCTGGTGTAACCGATGTGAAATGGCTAGCTAGTTAGCGGGGTGCGCGCTAATAGCGTTTCAAACGTCACTCGCTCTGAGACTTGGAGTAGTTATTCCCCTTGCTCTGCATGGGTAACGCTGCTTCGAGGGTGGCTGTTGTCGATGTGTTCCTGGTTCGAGCCCAGATAGGAGCGATGAGAGGGATGGAAGCTATACTGTTACACTGGCAATACTAAAGTGCCTATAAGAACTTCCAATAGTCAAAGGTTAATGAAATACAAATGGTATAGAGAGAAATAGTCCTATAATTCCTATAATAACTACATCCTAAAACTTCTTACCTGGGAATATTGAAGACTCATGTTAAAAGGAACAGCCAGCTTTCATATGTTCTCATGTTCTAAGCAAGGAACTTAAACGTTAGCTTTCTTACATGGCACATATTGCACTTTTACTTTCTTCTCCAACACTTTGTTTTTGCATTATTTAAACCAAATTGAACATTTCATTATTTATTTGAGGTTAAATTGATTTTATTGATGTATTATATTAAGTTAAAATAAGTGTTCATTCAGTATTGTTGTAATTGTCATTATTACAAATAAATAAATAAAAATCGACCGATTAATCGGTATAGGCTTTTTGGGGTCCTTCAGTAATCGGTATCGGTGTTGAAAAATCAATCGGTCGACCTCTACTTTCATTCCACCCGCCAGCTGATTTTGTTGAGGGTCAACAGCGGGTATCCGACCCGATGCAGGACTCTAACACACACACACACACACACACACTTGTCCTTCAAACAAGCCTTTAGCTGAGATGAAAAACTCTTTAGTGATGCTTACCTGGACATACATGCTGCTGACTTGAGTTTCACAGAGCAGGTGAGTGCAGCGGTTGTTGAGAGAGGAGTCCACAATTCCACCATAGGCCTGGATAATCTGTGATTCACAAAATACAACTCAGCAATGCAAGGCGAAAAACAGTAGTTTAACAAATGCAGTTATAATGAATGCTGTTTGCTAAGACACAAGATAAAGATAAGTCCAGGAAAATAATGAAAGTTTTTTTTTCTTACTCTCTTCCACGTGGCAAGGAGCTGCTTGTCTGCCATTTGCTCTGGGTAGTCAGCAACAGCAAACACACAGCCCACCAAGAAGCCATCTTCTGGAACTACAGCAGCAAACAGAACAATGTTTGGTTAGTCAAACAAATCAGAACTATAACCATTATAAACAGCATGATGATCATTGGATGTATATCATCTGATCGCGATTGTTTTTTTAATGTATTTTGACTTTTTGTAATGAACTGAAACTGAACTTGAAATCAATTGTGTCTTAGAGAACTTACTCTCCTGTCCTGGCTCGTGGCCAAACAGCTGGTGCACTTGAGGCGGCTGGAGCTGAGGCTGTAGTGACCCTTGCTGCTGCTGCGGCTGCTGCTGCTGCTGGAGTGGCTGCTGGCTCGGATGCTGCTGCAGCGACTGCTGCTGGCTCTTCAGATGCTGCTGCTGCTGCTGTTGTTGGAGCTGCTGCATGTGCTGCTGCTGCATCTGTTGCTGCAGGAAATGCTGCTGCTGCTGCTGTTGGAGGTGTTGTTGATGGAGTTGCTGTTGCTGTTGGTTCTGCTGCTGTTGCTGCTGCTGCTGTTGCTGCTGCAGCTGTTGCTGGAGCCTGTGCTGCTGGAACTGCTGTAGCTGTTGTTGTAAAGCATGCTGCTGCTGCTGCTGTTGGAGCTGCTGCTGCTGCATTGGTGGCCGCAGGAGCTGCTGCGGTCGCAGTTGTTGCTGCGAGAATGCATGTTGTGGTTGTTGTTGTTGCTGGGTGAAGATCTGTTGTTGGTGGATCTGCTGTTGCTGTGGCTGCTGCTGGATGAACTGATGGGCTTGTTGTTGTTGTGGCAACTGAGGAAGGAAACCTGGCTGAGGAACCTGCGGCTGCTGCTGCTGTTGTTGTTGCTGGTGGTGCAACTGCATGAGTTGCTGTGGTGGGAGATGCTGCAGCATGGGGTGCTGCTGCTGTGGCAGCTGCTGAGGTGGGTGTTGTTGTTGTGGCTGTTGTTGTGGCTGTTGTTGTTGTGGCTGTTGTTGTTGGGGGACCTGATGAGACTGCTGCTGCAGTAACTGCTGCTGTGCTTCGGCTGTGAGCTGCTGCTGACCTTGGGGCTTCGCTTGGTTGAACAGGAGCGGGTTGGGTTGGGTGTTGGGCTGGCCCTGGTTCGTTTGCTGCTGCTGCTGCTGCTGCTCTAATGTCTTCGTTGAGGCAGAGAGACTCTGTAGGATCTGTGGTAAGAAACCAAACAAATGTTGACATTTTATTAATGACATCAACTTTTTTCAGTTGATGGTATCGCACCAATGCTTTGCCACTACGTGACCATAATGACCTGTATCCCATATGTACCTGCATTCCATACAGAACCAGGCTAATAATGACTAGCCATATTTTAAATTAGCATGCCCTTGTGTTCTTAGATTGATTTGGATAGATTTACTCAGGGTTAAAAAACCTACTGGCCCGAACATAATTTCTACTGGGTATTTACATTTTTTAACTAGGCAAGTCAGTTAAGAACAAATTCTTATTTACAATGACGACCTACCGGGGAACAGTGGGTTACTGCCTTGTAACTGCCTTGTTCAGGGGCAGAACAACAGATGTTTACCTTGTCAGCTCGGGGATTCGATACAGCAACCTTCCGGTTACTGGCCCTACGCTCTAACCACTAGGCTACCTGCCGCCCTCTCTGTAACTAGAAGAACAGTAGTTGCGTTGAAAACTATATTTTTCCCATAAATGCATTTTGAGCAACGGTCATATGCTTCTATGCTTATTAGAATGCATCCCTCTCTCCTCCATGGGCACAGTACTGAGAAGGAGTGAGTGGCTCGCTCACACAGCAGACGACAGCGAAACAGGGGCAGGCAGATACTTTCATATGGTTTATATTTGGTCAAATGCACATAATGGTTTGAATAAATCATGATAAAAGCATTTTTTTAAGCAAGTTGTTAACCAAAAAATTACGTGACCAACTCCATAAACAAATTGCCAAGTCAAATGGTTGCAAATGCGAGAGATCTGGTCGCCGTTTCCAACCCCGATTTCACACCACTACTGCAAAAGAAACCAAGCAAGAAAGAAAGCTTGAGAGAACGCCAAAGAACGGTGTTCTTACGTGTGCAACGTTGGGGGGCCTTGTGGTCTGCTGGATGTCAGAGTTGTTGGTGATGTTCCGTAGTGTCCTGGCTGCTGGGCTCCAGCCTGCCATGCCCTCTGTCCTCTCTGCCCCCGGCTGGGCAGCACTGGGTACTAGGGCAGCCCGGGCTTCCGATGGCCCTGCACTGCCTGGCACAGGGGGAACACTGGCACAGAGGTTGATCAGGCCAGAGTCCTTCACTGGCTGCAGTCTGCGTTTGGGACCCAGGGGTGGCCCGGTCATCTCCGCTGGGGTCCAGTTCAGGTTCCGCTCCTCCTTCTCCGTGGAAGAGTCATCCGAGTCATCAAACATGAGTTCGTCTCGTCGCTCGGCTTTGGGCGATGTCCCTCCTCGGCCACTAGCAGGGGAGTCATCTCTTGATGAGGGGCTGGATCTCCGGGACCTGGGGCCTGGGCGCCTGCGGCCTGGAGGGCTGTAGCTGCCCTCGGAGCGCGACTCGTACTCGCTCTCCTCATCCTCATCCTCCTCCTGGTAGGTCAGCCGGGGGTGGTACAGAGCCTCGTCCTTCCTGCTCTTGTCCAATGCGGAGTGTGTGATCCACTCCGGCGTGACGATTTTGATGCTGCTGTGCTTCAGGGCAACCTCATACTTTTCCTGGAAAACACAATTCACGGCGTGAATGTACAGACATAATACGTTTCAGGTGTATGATTTATTTTTCTGTGTACTGCAAAAAATGTGTGTTTTGGCATAATCTGACCAACACATTGTCCCAAGATAGCATAGCAGTCAGACGTCCTTTGTCCTCGTCTTGTCGTGTCCCGTGTATATATATATTTACATCTTTCTTCGCATATCTTTTATATATCTTATTTTCCAAAAACTCAACTTCAAAACACTCTCCTGCAACCTGCCTCACCAAATATATATAAAAAAGTATTATTTACCTCAAATCTGAAACCCACAATAGAAGCTAGCCAGAAGCTAACCAGAAGCTAGCCAGTTTACTTTAACGTTAGTATTCAGCTAACCACGGTTTGTGGTCATCAGCTATCCTTTAGCTTGAAAAGCTAAGCTCGAAAAGCCAGTTTTGTACAACGCGACTCAGACCAGAACATACCGGACCTATTTTTCTCTCCATATCCCCGGATTTCAACCGCAAGCTCTGGAAATGTACACCTGGATCTCGCAGCTAGCTAGCTGCTATCCGTGTGACTATTGGCTTACGTCGATCCCGGAGCAAACATCAATTATTCCAGAGCTAGCCAGCTGAAGAGCTCCATCAGTCACTCCTGGGCTACAATCACCTATCCGGACCGGGAGTTATCCAACTGGCCCCTCCGTCGCAACGTTACCTGAACGCCCATCTGCGGCCCGCTAATCGTTAGCTGTCTTATCGGCTGCTTTCTGAATAGGTCTATCTATCGGACTACTTTTCTTGGGTCACTATAACTATATCTATTTTGCCAATTGGATTGATCCCCTCTACCACACAGAACCCCACTAATCTACCGTCGGAAACGCACGAGGTGGCTAAAATCAGACCTCCATCCTATGCTAGCTTGCTTCCGATGGCTCAGCTAGCTGTCTGCATCGCCGTTACCCCAACCAACCTCACTACTCACTGGACCCTTATGATCACTCGACTAAGCCTCTCCTTAACGTCAATATGCCTTGTCCATTGCTGTTCTGGTTAGTGTCTATTGGCTTATTTCACTGTAGAGCCTCTAGCCCTGCTCAGTATACCTTATCCAACCTTTCAGTTCCACCACCCACACATGCGATGACATCACCTGGTTTCAATGTTTCTAGAGACAATATCTCTCTCATCATCACTCAATACCTAGGTTTACCTCCACTGTATTCACATCCTACCATACCTTTGTCTGTACATTAAACTTTGAAGCTATTTTATCGCCCCCAGAAACCTCCTTTTACTCTCTGTTCCGGACGTTCTAGACGACCAATTCTCATAGCTTTTAGCCGTACCCTTATCCTACTCCTCCTCTGTTCCTCTGGTGATGTAGAGGTGAATCCAGGCCCTGCAGTGCCTAGCTCCACTCCTATTCCCCAGGAGCTCTCTTTTGATGACTTCTGTAACCGTAATAGCCTTGGTTTCATGCATGTTAACATTAGAAGCCTCCTCCCTAAGTTTGTTTTATTCACTGCTTTAGCACACACTGCCAACCCGGATGTTCTAGCCGTGTCTGAATCCTGGCTTAGGAAGACCACCAGAAATTCTGAAATCTCCATTCCTAACTACAACATTTTCAGACAAGATAGAACTGCCAAAGGAGGCGGAGTGGCAATCTACTGTAAAGATAGCCTGCAGAGTTCTGTCCTACTATCCAAGTCTGTACCCAAGCAATTTGAACTTATACTTTTAAAAATCCACCTCTCTAAAATCAAGTCTCTCATCGTTGCCGCCTGCTATAGACCACCCTCTGCCCCCAACTGTGCTCTGGACACCATATGTGAACTGATTGCCCCCCATCTATCTTCAGAACTTGTGCTGCTAGGCGACCTAAACTGGAACATGCTTAACACCCCAGCCATCCTACAATCTAAGCTTGATGCCCTCAATCTCACACAAATTATCAATGAACCTACCAGGTACCACCCCAAATCCGTAAACATGGGCACCCTTAATAGATATCATCCTAACCAACTTGCCCTCTAAATACACCTCTGCTGTTTTCAACCAAGATCTCAGCGATCCCTGCCTCATTGCCTGCATCCGTAATGGGTCAGCGGTCAAACGACCTCCACTCATCACTGTCAAACGCTCCCTGAAACACTTCAGCGAGCAGGCCTTTCTAATCGACCTGGCCGGGGTATCCTGGAAGGATATTGATCTCATCCCGCCGGTAGAGGATGCCTGGTTATTTTTATTTTTTTAAATGCCTTCCTCACCATCTTAAATAAGCATGCCCCATTCAAGAAATTTTGAACCAGGAACAGATATAGCCCTTGGTTCTCTCCAGACCTGACTGCCCTTAACCAACACAAAAACATCGTATGGTGTTCTGCATTAGCATCGAACTGCCCCGTGATATGCAACTTTTCAGGGAAGCTCGAAACCAATATACACTGGCAGTTCGAAAAGCCAAGTCTAGCTTTTTCAAGCAGAAATTTGCTTCCTGCAACACAAACTCAAAAAAGTTCTGGGACACTGTAAAGTCCATGGAGAATAAGAACACCTCCTCCCAGCTGCCCACTGCACTGAGGACAGGAAACACTGTCACCACCGATAAATCCACTATAATTGAGAATTTCAATAAGCATTTTTCTACGGCTGGCCATGCTTTCCACTTGGCTACACCTACCCCAATCAACAGCACTGCACCCCCCACAGCAACTTGCCCAAGCCTTCCCATTTCTCCTTCTCCCAAATCCAGTCAGCTGATGTTCTGAAAGAGCTGCAAAATCTGGACCCCTACAAATCAGCCGGGCTAGACAATCTCGACCCTTTCTTTCTAAAATTATCTGCCGAAATTGTTGCAACCCCTATTACTAGCCTGTTCAACCTCTCTTTCGTGTCGTCTGAGAATCCCAAAGATTGGAAAGCAGCTGCAGTCATCCCCCTCTTCAAAGGGGGGGACACTCTTGACCCAAACTGCTACAGACCTATATCTATCCTACCCTGCCTTTCTAAGGTCTTCGAAAGCCAAGTTAACAAACAGATTACCGACCATTTCGAATCCCACCATACCTTCTCCGCTATGCAATCTGGTTTCAGAGCTGGTCATGGGTGCACCTCAGCCACGCTCAAGGTCCTAAACGATATCCTAACCGCCATCGATAAGAAACAATACTGTGCAGCCGTATTCATTGACCTGGCCAAGGCTTTCGACTCTGTCAATCACCACATCCTCATCGGCAGACTCAATAGCCTTGGTTTCTCAAATGATTGCCTCGCCTGGTTCACCAACTACTTCTCTGATAGAGTTCAGTGTGTGTCAAATTGGAGGGCCTGTTGTCCGGGCCTCTGGAAGTCTCTATGGGGGTGCCACAGGGTTCAAACCCTTCATTGGACACTGTGTTAACAACCCTCCAGACGAGCTTCAATGCCATACAACACTCCTTCCGTGGCCTCCAATTGCTCTTATATACAAGTAAAACTAAATGCATGCTCTTCAACCGATCGCTGGTGGCACCTGCCCGCCCGTCCAACATCACTACTCTGGACGGTTCTGACTTAGAATATGTGGACAACTACAAATACCTAGGTGTCTGGTTAGACTGTAAACTCTCCTTCCAGACTCACATCAAACATCTCCAATTTAAAGTTAAATCTAGAATTGGCTTCCTATTTCGCAACAAAGCATCCTTCACTCATGCTGCCAAACATACCCTTGTAAAAGTGACCATCCTACCGATCCTCGACTTCAGCGATGTCATTTACAAAATAGCCTCCAATACCCTACTCAATAAATTGGATGCAGTCTATCAAGGTGCCATCCGTTTTGTCACCAAAGCCCCATATACTACCAACCAATGCGACTTGTACGCTCTGGTAGGCTGTCCCTCGCTTCATACTCGTCGCAAAACCCACTGGCTCCAGGTCATCTACAAGACCCTGCTAGGTAAAGTCCCCCCTTATCTCAGCTCGCTGGTCACCATAGCAGCACCCACCTGTAGCACGCGCTCCAGCAGGTATAGCTCTCTGGTCACCCCCAAAACCAATTCTTCCTTTGGCCGCCTCTCCTTCCAGTTCTCTGCTGCCAATGACTGGAATGAACTACAAAAATCTCTGAAACTGGAAACACTTATCTCCCTCACTAGCTTTAAGCACCAGCTGTCAGAACAGCTCACAGATTACTGCACCTGTACATAGCCCATCTATAATTTAGCCCAAACTACCTCTCCCCCTACTGTATTTATTTATTTATTTTGCTCCTTTGCACCCCATTATTTCTATCTTTACTTTGTACTTTCTCCCACTGCAAATCTACCATTCCAGTGTTTTCGCTTGTTATGCTGTATTTACTTCGCCACCATGGCCTTATTTTTTTACTTTACCTCCCTTATCTCACCTCATTTGCTCACATTGTAAATACTTATTTTTTTTCTACTGTATGTTTGTTTTACTCCACGTGTAACTCTGTGTTGTTGTATGTGTCGAACTGCTTTGCTTTATCTTGGCCAGGTCGCAATTGTAAATGAGAACTTGTTCTCAACTTGCCTACCTGGTTAAATAAAAGGCAAAAAAAATTATTATTATAATAAAATAAAATAAATAGTACAGCTATCAAGATCTTGAGATTAATTGTTTCCTTAGAATACAACCTGAAGTAACACAAAGACCTGTTGTGTTCAGGCATTTCTCAGTGGCCAAGCAAAGACTAGACACTAGACGACCTATGGGCAGGCTCTACCTCCTGGTGCCTGAGCATAAAGACAGCCGTAAAACAAGACATCCCCTTCCTGCAATAACCATCAGACAGACCAGTGCCAAAGCAAGGCCTATAAAATGTCCAACACAAACACGAGCCTCAGCAGGCACCTCAATAAATCCTAAAAATAGCAACATGCAGACATTCTTTTTCAAAAGACTGTTGCAATTTACCAATTTGTCCATCTTCTCCAAAATGGGTGAACACTTTAAATCGTGTTTCCCCCCCCCCCATATTTTCTTGTGAATCGGAAGAGCATTGGAATAATTTTACATTAGAAAAACACAAACACCACACAAGAATGACAAAACTTAATATGGCAAGAATAGTACTGAAAAATAATTACCCCTTTTGGCTCTGGAACAATCAGGTGAGTACATTTCTTGTTTAGGTTGAGTTGACAGTCACCACCATAAAAAGTGATCAAGGCCCAAAGAGTGTTCAGATCTTCTGGTAGCTAAACAAAGAAATGCATGAGAGAGATCTTAACATGATATAATATACTTATCCTAATAAATCCATAAAACAATATATATGTAAAAGTACATACTTTAGGTAGACATGCCGTGACACCGAAGAATATTTGTCCTGACTCTGGGGAGAAACCGGTAACTCTGAATTATCTTATGTTAAGAAAGTCATTCAACTCAAATGTTCAGCTATTCGTTCAGCTAAAGTGTTACCGTTAAAATATAATTCAGAAACATCAATCAATTGTTCATGAAATTCATTTCTATGAAAAGATACGGTAGCAGGTCTCCACATCTGACGGACAAAGTCACCCAAGACGGCTGAAAAACAGAGTTTAAAACGGTTGAACTTTTTCCCTTCACACCACCAAGGCTACAGGATTTTTTGTGAATTGACTACATAAAGGGATATACAGGTACCTGCCAAAATAAAGGAAACACTTGAGTAAATGAGGGATAAAGTATATTGAAAGCAGGTGTTTCCACACAGGTGTGGTTCCTGGGAAATAAGCAATTAATAACCCATCATGCATAGGGTAGGGTAATGTATAAAAATGCCCAGTTGCCCATTATTTTGAATGCCATAGCTACAAGAGATCACAGTGACAGTGGTGTAAAGTACTTCAGTAAAAATACTTTAAAGTATTACTTAAGTAGTTTTTGAGGGTATCTGTACTTTACTATTTATATTTTTGACAACTTTTATTTCACTACATTCCTAAAGAAAATTATGTACTTTATACTCCATACATTTTTCCTGACACCCAAAAGTACTCGTTACATTTTGACAAGAAAATGGTCCAATTCACACACGTATCAAGATAACATCCCTGGTCATCCCTACTGCCTCAGATCTGGCGGACTCACTAAACACAAATGCTTTGTTTGTAAATTAGTGTGCCCCTGGCTATTCGTCAATAAAAATGTAAAATACAATTGTGCCATCTGATTTGCTTAATATAAGGAATTTGAAATGGTTTATACTTTTACTTTTGATACTTAAGTACATTTTAACAATCCCATTTACTTTTGATACTTAAGAATATTTTAAACCAAATACTTTTAAGACTTTTTCTCAAGTAGTATTTTACTGGGTGACTTTCACTTTTATTTGAGTAATTTTCAATTAAGGTATCTTAACTTTTACTCAAGTATGACAATTGAGTACTTTTTCCACCACTGCTTAGTGACTTTGAAAGAGGGGTCTCAAAGGAGCATAGATGGTTTAAAGGGTGAAGGGAGATACATAGTCATTTGTACAACAATGCATCCAACTGAAATATGTATTCCGCATTTAACCAGATCTCAACCCAATAGACCACTTATGGGAGATTCTGGAGCGGCGCCTGAGACAGCTTTTCCACCACCATCAACAAAAAACCTGGGGCGTAATCATTAGCCAAACAGTTGCAAAACATAACTAAAAAGAGAGTTGCTATTGGACAAATTCAGGTAGGTCCCTCCCCGTTTCATTCCATTGGCTTCCGTTAAAGAAATGTTTTGCAACCGAATCTGCATAATGAATACGCCCCAAATTATGGAATTTCTTGTGGGAAAATAATGTTGTGTCTCTCCAATATACTTCCAAACACTTGTAGAATCTATGCCAATGAACATTGAAGCTGTTCTGGCAGGTTGTGGTGGTCCAATGCCCTATTAAAACATGTTATGTTGGTGTTTCCTTTATTTTGGCAGTTATCCATGGAAAATTCACACCCTTACCTTGACAACTGGAAGGTCAAAGACCTCTCGTGACTCCCCAACCTCTGGGTTATCTCCATCCTCTGCTATAATGTGTGTAGCCAAGGCATTGTATGAGACCTCCTTGCCTTTCCCTGCTTTCAGCAGCTGGACAACCTAAAGTGCACATGAAATCACATCAATGAAATAAAACACACATGATCAAATCAAATCGTATTTGCATAATACAACAGTGAAATGCTTACTTACAAGCCCTTAACCAACAATGCAGTTTTACGAAAAAAAAGTGTTAAGAAAGTATTTAATAAAATCAACTTTTGTAAATATATATATATATATATATATATATATATATATATGATAAATGATATAATAAATGTGTACAATTCCAACCAAAGTGTGATAAGGAAAGGCAGTATGCATCAAAGACGTTATTCATCAATCATGGGGTGGCCTGTATATTTAAGAAATTGACGTTATCAATGAGCAGTAGAAGATACTGTTGATTATTAACTAGCTAGTAAGTGACAATAATATGCACGGTATAGGTCAAATCAATCTCAGTGGGATTAATTATTTGAAGCATAGTTTGAAGGAACAATTTGAAAATGATCGTGGTGTATTTAACTAGGAATATACATCGTATGTACACGATAAATCAGTTTATAAACACAGGCGCGTAAATTAAAGGCATTATTTGGCAGGATGTTGCCACTTGCATCTCTACAATGGCGGATTTGTCCTCGCATATGCGCAATGATAGGCGCACAATTCAGCAAACCGACAATGGTCTTTCACCTCATTATTATCAATACATCTCGTTCTAGCTATGGTAATCCATACACATACAATGCAAAACAGGCCAAATGTATATTTATTGTATTACTAGCTGTGTTGCAAAATAGGATAACCAAGTCATAGCAATGCCAGAATACTGGTTGGCTAACCTGCACTAGTAGAAAACTGGCTAGCTAGCTAAGCATCCAACTGGCTACGGTCGCTAACTAACCTCATCTGGATCAATGACAACTTCATATATATTTGTAAAACGCAATGCATGTATTAGTTTATACACCAAATCTGCAAACAATACGGGTTACAAAAGTGAAATGGAAACAGACTGGTCGTTAGCGTTTCGCTATGCTATCTGTCTAGTGCGGTAAACGTCATTGCTTCGCTAGGTTAGCTAGCTAGCTATATGTCAACAGTGATAGCTTCACCTTTTGGTCAATGTCCCCGACCACGTAAAATTTAACATCTTTAAAGAGATCCTCTGGGACCTTCGGTTCTTCATCCGACATTATTATCCATAAAATGCTAATCAAGATATGTAAAACAAAATCACTAAAAAGTCAAAAGACATTAAAAAGTTATTCCCCTCAAGGCAACACACTAGCGCCAAATCTCACTGAGCGCGCCTGTACCAGAGCGTGACGACAAAGGGGGTGGAACGGAATACCATTGTTTCATTTATGTATTGTTTCTCAGATATAGTGATGTATTGTGTTATACATATTTATTATATTCATTACTAAATGCATTGCCTTACATTCAACAGACCTCTACAAACATTTATCAAATAGAAATGCTACCCCACAACAATTTGAAACATGGCACGTCTATGGGAGGAGTTAAGTAATGACGCAAGGGGGAAAAGCCATGCTGAAGTGCCAAAATACTGATCAGTGCAAAGGGCAGGTACAAACGGGAGGAGGGTCTTAACTAGCTCTTTACCAGCTACAGAAAATAGGTCCCATGCAGACAGATATAATAATGCAGGTAATTGGAGGAGCTTGAGGTCATTAATGAACTCTGTTAAAAGCTGGAGATGCCCCAGGGGTCTGGGCCAGTGGCCCCTAAAAGCAAAACTGTCCTCATGTCAGGCAGCTCCTATGCTCTTAGAAGAAATGGTTCCAAAATGGTTATTTGGCTGTCCCCAGAAGAGAACCCTTTTGGGTTCCATGTAAAGGGTTCTACATGGAACCCGAAATGGTTCTTCCAAGGCTTCTCCTATGGGGACAGCCAACAAACCCTTTTAGGTTCAAGATAGCACCCTTTTTCTAAGAGTGTAGACAGGGCTTGAAGCAATGTTAGCCTAGTGATGATGGCCTTTAATTGAGCCTAGCAGTGGAAGAGCAGGAAAAGCTCCATATTATCAGACTGTCGCAGACACAATTTATAATTTAATGAGGCAAGTCATGCAAACAAAGACAGATCATACTGTAAGTGTGGCCATGCAGACTTTTTAAAAGGCCTCTCCTCCCCATGAAAATGTATAGAAAATGTGCTATATTCATGTTTATGGGTGATAACGTGTATGTTAGATTAAGGATTGTGACTGCTAACATCTACTATAGGACTGATAAAGATTAATTTTCTATAATCTTGAGATTGTAACATGTTTTTCTCCTATGTTGCAGACACATGTAATTCACCTTTTCGAAGATCTCATCTACTATGGAATTCATTCCTCCACGGTTCTTAGTTAATTGGCCTAATTGTTTCATTAATTAGGTGTCAAATTGAAGTCCTATCAAACCGGCCATAGCAGGGGTGTGTATGATATAGCCATAGTGAATTATGGACATCAGTGTGAAAAGACCTTGACAAACTCTGAAATGCATCCAATTAAAGCTGTAATTGGATCACTTCACTGACAGCTACATTACATATGAGAATGTGGCCTTGCGACCTCAGAGTTACAATTTGACATCCTTGATCTGGAGCTTTTGACAAGGTGAAGCAGTTTGATTTAAGTCAATTTTACCCATATGAGCATATTGTCTTTCTCCTTTACAGGTATAGCATGCTCAAGAGGATTATATTAATCCAGCATGACTATCAAGGTCACCCGCAAGCACATTGGTGTAATGCCATTTAATAAATTAAGAATTGTGACCATTATGGCTATATGATTTCATGACAGGGAGTCCATCATGAAGCCACAGCTAACAAACTGTGCCGAGGTCCTTGGAAACATTTTGGACAGAGAAAATGATTCAAATTTTGAACATCAGAAACATCTGATCCTTCATAGAGCACATAAATGTAAAAACAATGTTGGGTTACTTCTCTGGTTCCATAGGCTACTCTCTATGAGGTACATTTGGGTGAACTTTCCATTTAATAATACACCTTATTCTGAATCAACTGAATGTTTTTACTAGGACTCAAAATGACACACAGCATCACAAGTAGACCTTGTAGTCTATTTTTTATTTTAGTTATTCATTTGAATTACACTGAGACATCCATCTTCTCACTAACAGGACTGCCACCAGGCTCACCAGCAGCAACCATCCTGTATCAGTCCCTTCCCTTCTGAGGCAGCGTCCTACATAGTCCTGGTGGGGGACTGACAGTCAGCCTTCCGCCCAGAGATTTCTGGGAGCAGGGCCAACTTTTCCTCCCTGGATCGATTCCATGGTAACCATTTTGTTTCTTATCCCCAGCTGTGCCTCAGGTTGTGAAGATGAGTGTGTTCCATCCAAGAATTGTGGATCACATGTAGCCTATGTTGATAATTTTGTAATGAAAATTATTACTTATATTGACATATTTACATAACAGATTGTTAGGGCAATTACCATAAAACAGGTTTTTTGTTTATCATGTTTACATGGTTAATAAAAATCTGATAAGTCTTAGTTTTCTTAGATTACAGTTGGAAAATCAACTGAAATAAATTATTTTAAAAGTATTTAATAAAATCCCATGTGCATCCAAAATATCCTAACCCAAATGTACCACTAGACAGCACTGTTTACACTTTCTCTAATACGGTAGTTATTTACAATCACTCAGGATAATGCAAAGAAGAGACCCCTGCTGGAAAGATACAACATTCACTATGAATTGTTTTGCCTCTGACCAGAAATTTCAGAGCTACTTTCTAAGTGAGAGCTGTGAATGAAATCACAGAAAATCACTCATACAAACATGTGCATTTTGCACACACTTCAAGGCACTTTCAAACAGTTTGTAGGGCAAACAGGTCAAACCACCAACTTTTATGGTACAGTATACCTACTGTACTGTTGAAAGTTCAATATGGGGGTAACATCAATTCAATTATGAACATATTCTCTAAAGTAATAGTGAGCAGATCATCAGGGCTATTACATTTTAATAACATTCTGTTAATTGAAAACCTGAAAATGACCTGCTGGAGCAAAAGGGAAAGAGCCAGCATGTCTAATAAAATATCCCTGGGGTCCATATACAGTAGTACTTACACAGAGATTCAATCAGCAAGCTCAGATTAAAAAAGGGAGCAACACATTTTTAATTAGGGCATTGTTCCCCGATATTCTATCAGAAATACTATTTGGTTGATGAAATAACACCACTAAAGTACTGTAAAGGAGATGGCTTCTCAATGTTATTTTATATTAGGTCAAGGTCATAAGGTTATCAATGCATATTCGTTTATGAGAAGTTATTGAAAACACTCATATGAGTTATTATATGTTATTTAATGGTCAATTATGATGCTGAATAATCAAGCCAGTTACACCTAGCACAACACACTAGTGGTCTGAGTCTTTGAAAATATCAATATGTCTAACTAAGCCAGTGCCTTTTGTGATTTGCTTCTTTGAACTGAGTACAGTATAGGCTATTGTTCACCAGTATAGGCTATGTTTACCCTTCATGCTGACAGAGATTGTCAAATAATATTTAACATAAAGCAAAAGCATTGACTGCACTTTGACTGAATAAAGTTTTGCACAAAAGTTCTCACATTTCTGCTTTCCACCCTTTTCATCTGCCCTTGACTCTCTAGCTCTGAGAAAGAGTGAAGAGCTTAATGAAGTATTCTTAAAATCTATGCTAAATGAATATGAGGAAATGCATTATAATGAGAAGTATCTCTTCTGTCAAATCCAATGTCACATATGAGCCATCAAACGATGTCACTCAACAGTGGAGCATGCCATAATGTATTATACACTTACGATTGAATAAAGCCCACCTATTACACTTTTAATGTACATATACATATTTGTACAGGGCTAAATGAGTGTACATGACTAAATGAGTGTAAAATCATATATTATAATGGATGATTGATAAACTTTCTATATGATGATCAATGAACTTATTAATACATAATTGATTACTGAAGACAAGCAAAAGTCAACTAAATCCCTATTATGCACATGCGAAAACACATGGCTGGAATCCTTATGTCTTTAAATGGTGACAGAAACGATGATGGGGAAAATGCCATCAGGATCAAGACAACTTTGCTTAGCATTTTCAATTGGTCCTAAATTGCACTGCTGGTGTCAGTTAAATTCCAGTAAATGTAATTAAAGATGCAATTCTTTATATTTCTATACGCCTATAATCATGTATCAAGTAGCCATGAAACACGCTATTATTTATTTCCTGAACTGACCGAAATAAAAACACAATTGACCAAAACACTTTTTTTCCCGCTGTAGCCTGATATAGGCTATAGTTGCTGCAACCATGGTCACCAAAAAGTAGCGGAAAAGGCTGGGGTTGAATTGACTGGAGAAACCCAAACTGGCTCAGTTTTCAAACGCCTATTCAGATGGGATTTATCCACGCCAGGGCGATCAGGGGGATTAACCAGTAATTAAACCCCATAAACAATCGTTCCATTGGCCTTTTCAACGTCTTGTTGAAGGAGACTTGGTCACTTTGCACATAAAGGAAAGTGCGGACAGAGGGAGGGACAGTTTAGATCAATGATCTATAAGTAAATAGCAAGCACATCCTAAAGTATTTCAAATGTCATTTATCCAATAAATTACATGTTTATAGAAAATTATACATTTAAATGACACGTAGGCTATACATTCAAATGCAAATACTGACAGCAAGCAGTTGAGTTCAGGATTCATGTAACTGGAATATGACATTATGTGAGGGTAAACGGGGTAAACATAATTAACGGGGTATAAGTATAAATAAATTCGCATAAGAACAATTTAAAAGGTGTCGGGAGATTAAGTCATGCCAATAGATAATCTACATAATCGAATCAAAAGGAAACCACTATGAAAGTTGGATAGTCCTATGTCCTGGCCAGAAAAACCTTATCAGGGTTGAGACCAGTGTGCCGCACAGTTTTCACCAACAGCTTTCCAGACTATAGGAAGTGGTCAGTAGGCCTAACCTTTATCCTCATCCTCGGGGACCCCCTTAGTGTTTTCTCTCTCCGTTTGTTTTTCAAAGGCCAACAGGAAGCGCCAGGATCCAACATGACCCCTGCATTGTTACAGAGCAGATATCACATCCATTCAATGGAGCACATCTGTGTGCTGGTGATCTGGGGCTATGATCTGTGAGCTGCAGCCAACGCTATGGCGTTCATTCACAAATCCCTCTGCCCCTGTAGCATAACCCTTTCTGATGGAAAGTAAACCAAATAGAAAATAGACATTTACCGAAATAGAAAGTTTGGGCTGGGTTGTGGAGAGCTAGGATGAAAGTTACGAAAATGGGCACCAGATTGCCTAGGCCTATTAAAATTGTCGGTGGATGATTCTGTTAGAATAGACTAGACTGGAATTATTGGACTCTTAAGGAAATACTTTTCCAACTGCCAATAATTGGCTTTACAGAAAAGTGTTTTAGGAAAAGTTGCATATAGGTTGAACTGCTATGTTTTTAAATATGAGCAATTAAGAATAATTTAGAAAATATGAGTTGGCCTAAGATTAACTCCGTAAAAGAACGATTGAACATTTGCAAACAATATGCCAAATTCTATTTATGTTTGACAGACAGTGTTGCAGATTGTGAGAGTTGGGGATGTCAACATGAAGGACAGAAACGTCCGTCAAATATTTTAAATGGCTAATATTCACATCTCTGCACATTTGTTAATCTTTCCACATGATTTTCAATATTTCATAAGACAAGGTTATGAATGCAATTCATAAATACAATAACATTATTATAAGCCAACTAAATTACACAAGAAAGGAATAGTCACCATTTCAGTAGGCTATCGAATCTGCATGAGCTTGGATTGAACCTTTTACAACCTTGTTGTGGTTTATTAATTAGTTACAGTTCAAAGGTGAAGTGACTATTTGGACTTTTAATGGTGTAAATCCCCTGGAATGAGGTTAAATAAAAGGTCATTGGAGAGTGGATCTACTTACTCTCACCTGCCCTGATTAAATTGTGGAAAAGTTGCCTAGGCCTATAGAATATCATTCTAGGATCCTTGTTTTGCCTGAGAAGTTCAAAGCAGGTTAAAATACATTTCGAATAAGTGTGCAGGGAGGGGAGGGGGTCGGCGAAATACAGCTTCTGAAAAAATATAAGCTTAACAAAACACATCTGACATTGCTTGGACCTCTGACAACTTCAAGCTGCATGTCTTTTCGATTACAGGGTCCGACTTCACCAACGAGTCCTGGTACATTTTCAAATAAACATTGCAGAACAGCGTAAATCATTTCAAATAACGTCAACAAGTCTGCACGTGTTTTTCAGCAATATGGGATTGGAATTTCATTGTTTGCTTCGTCGCAAGGCACACCTAGTCTACATGCAAAGCTGTCCTTTTAAATGCTACAGGCATACAGTATGAATAGTCTATATGTCACATCTAATGCAGGTGCACCAAACATTAACAATCAATGTAGCAATTAAACATTACCAATCAATGTAACAATTAAATGCTAAAATAGGCAGCCTAATATCCTGTATCAGGACAAAAATAGGCACACCGTAAACAAAACTAATCACAAAAATGAATTAAGAAGACACTGGGACTACAAAAAACACACATTTTGCTGAACAATTGTATTTCTGGAATATAAATTATTAAAACGTGTATGATTTAATACAGCCATATAACGAATGATTTGACCATTATAACTCAGTATTTCATGGACACATGTCTTTTTTCTGTTTTTGCTATATGCAAGGGTTTTTTTAATCTCTCCGTGATGTTGTCTATAAACCTGTAACCTCTACATCCAACTATTAGGAAAATGAAAAAGGGGAAAGGATAATGAATACTAGATCAGATCAATCCAACTCAATATTCTCAAACAAAAGCCAGTCTTGGTAATTTAATATTTTCCAGGAGCAGTCCAAAAAATCTATTAATAGGCTATTCTTGTGCATTATTTGTTTACAGTAATATTTTGCGGATCGATAATAACATCTGGAATATCTTCTGCATTCTACATCTCCAACTAGGCCAACAATAATGTTCAAACGCTGTGTAATAACACATAATTATGCAACATCATGTTTTTGGTGATGCCATAGGCACTGCATGACACAACTAGGCTATCAAATAGAAAATAACTATTTGTTCAATACGGCTGCACTATATATAATGCACACCCAGTTCACCATGTTTAGAGAGCAAGATGCGCGCTTGTTGACCTGAGCTCATTTCGCTCATCAATATGTCAAAATATATCCCACTTTGATTGTATACGACAGTCAGAAAGTCTACATTTTACCGAAAGACTTGACCTGAGGACATCACCCATATGCATAGGCCACCGAGAGAAGAATAGTCTTCAATTCTTCACCGCAACATCTGATATCACAGCTGTTTGGTGTCATCGCCAATTTTTAAAGCGCCACGGTCCTTTTTACGCGCAAACCGATTTTGGCTATTGACTGGACTAAAGACCAAACAGATTGTCCGCGTCCACTAGAGCAACAATCGTATGATAAAAACTATAGACTACATTACCCATGCCCTTTAGTGGTTATAGATAATATTGGATAACCAGAGACCAATGGATGACTATTACGCACAATATTTGATTAGGCTACCATGACAACATAGGGGAATATTAAGTTGCATTCGCATATAATTTGACATAGGGCTACTTCACGTGCAATAGACGAAGAAACGAGTAGCCTAGCAAGTGCACCTCCCATCGTGTCCCCCAAGCCAACTATGCGCTACTCTGGGAAACACCGTTGGAAACTTATTCCGTAATGTTGGGGACTGCTAAAGCATTTTGCGGAGTCCTGGCTCATCCCTGTTTGGTAATATATTTCAATCATCCAGAATTTTGAGGGGAAGATTTGAGAAACATATTTGAGGTTTCACACCCCTCCCCCATTCGAGGATACCCCATTTTCATGGGCAAGTCTTGTGTGCGCTTTGAACCGAAGAACCAACGAAATGTGGAGACATGTCTATAACAAAAAAACTTTTTTTTAAACTCTCAGCAGAAAATGTTTTTTTTTTATTATAAAAAAACAAACTGGGAAGGCTGACTGAATCAGAAATGGTGTCCTACTTGTTTATGTTTTTTGAATACTACAGCTTTGAGGATTGGGTGAGGTGTAGGGGTGCTGTCATCGGTCTTCTAGTATTCTGGAGTCATTGGTCATGTGGTAACATTTCACGAACTCTATTGGTCCAAGGCACGTGTCTTAGATACCGGACTGCAACGTCACTGGGGGGACTCGTAGCCTATTAAAAATAAGAACGAAAATCCATAGTGAAAGTATTTCAGGAGCAGTTAGCGCCCCTTTATCTACTCGTAGTTTAGTAGTTGAAGCATCAAGATTGGATTGGTTCTGAAAGGGGACTACTACTACTCAGTATTTTAAATGGTAGTCTACTTTCTCAACAAATAGATCGATCGCAGCAAGCCGGAAAAATACATTTGAAGTATGTTTTTTCTTTGTGAAAAAGGCAAGAGGCGTGGTTTTATTACTACCAAAACTAGATACTGAAAAAAAACGGATTTCGTTTTTATTTCCAATTACATTGTATTTTAAAAAAACGCAGTGGACAAGGAAAGCTAAAACATTCATACATTGGAATTCATAATTTTGTGTGGGAGAGCGAGAAAGGTAGGCTACCAGAATTGGACATTGAGTATTTCACCATGGAAGAAGATGATAATCGCAATGGAGAGCGTCAAGATTCGGGCGAAGAATTCAACAGAGCTATTCTTCCTCTTCTTCAAGCACCTGGGAACCAGCAACCGCACCGAATCACGAACTTTTACATTGATAATATTTTGAGACCAGACTTTGGACGGCGGAAAGATGGGACTTTTAATTATGATGAGAATCACCTCAATGGACGAGAGAATAGTCCTCGCCTTCCCCCAAAATCTGGGCAGTTAGGTGGGACGGTGGCAGGGGAAGGAACATCGAATTCTCGTTCAGTCGGTGAGCCAAAAAAAGATATTGTTGGAGATGCGCCTCTCAAGCCCCGAGGAGAAGTTGGAGATCAGTGCCTAAGCTCCGACTCGGATAGTTCTCAAGCCAACTCTGCACCTTCGTCGAAACCTATGCTCTGGCCAGCCTGGGTGTATTGTACAAGATATTCAGACCGACCATCCTCAGGTAAAGTATAGTATTTTCCTTGCCTTAGTATAAATAGGAATACCATGAACCATTGGATCACGTGTGCAATATAAACTGACTCAGTGAACTAAATAAGTCAAAATATAAACCTGAAACCATCTCCTGCAGCCGCATTATACAAACATAAAAAGTATCCCTTTGTGTAGCCTATTTTCAATTATTTGTCCGAAACTTTTAGGAAATGAATAAAATTATTTTCTAATAATTCTTTGGTTGCCAATTAATGTTATTATTATATATTATTTTATCCATAACGATAAGGAAGATTTCGATTGACCTAGAATTCTGATTGGATGATAATGGCGGTTACAAACCAAATATTGGGCATAGGCCTACTATAGGCAATGTCATCGTATTGTTACTGTTATTATAAGTATCTCCTTAAAAATATTTGTCAAGTCATGCAATTATTATCAAGCTGACAATTCCGTTTGAGTAGCCCTAATAAAGAAAACAATGAAAAGGATGAAAAAAAGAGAAAAGTCAATACTTTTTGGAGGAGAAAAAAAGGATTGAAAGTATCGAAGTATTAAAAATATTGAAGTAGTTAACATGTAAAGCAACTTTTAAATCAGTATTGAAACGCAGTTTAACGCCATTGTTCCTCACTCGTCTTTGTTAATATTTAATTAGCATATTTTTTTGACAATGGAGCCAGGCAAAAAGTATTCCATCTATATGCGAAATGACGGAGATGCGTGCAATCAGACTTTTAGAGTGCAAAGTTTCGAGAGAAAAATTGGACAGATATTAAGAATAAAAACGTCGTTTTATAGTTACTTTTTACTTCCCTCCTCTGCTATATTTAGCCTGTAGTTTATCTTATTCTTAAACTATTCTCATATTTGGATATTAGGCCTAGCATAAGTGTTTATCTACTGCTGTAGGATGTGATTGTCAGATCTTCCATTATGGCCTATAGCCGAATGTTTGTTATATTTTGAGCTTTTTCATATAATGCCGAAGTGAATACACTTCAAAAGTGTATCAAAGTAACAATTATAGATACTGTCCGTTTTCATTTCTAGGCTATTTAATTTCTAGCTAACATCGTTTAGAATTAGCACATTGTTAAACTACATTGGATTATCCATTCAGCTATTTAGAAGCACTAACATGAAGTTAATATCGATAATATGCCATCGTCGTATAACATATATTATATTATGCATAATGAAATGAATACATTAACTTCTCTGAACAACTCGAAAATAGTAACAAAAGAAAGTTCCATTACTAAACAAAAAAAGTTTCCACTGAGTTTTATGTTGGTCTCATAGCATAGGTCTGCATGTAACGAAATAAACGGTATAAGAAACTTCATTCCAGGAGTACGGAAAAATTTGCTTCGATGGAAGATAGGCCTATTGATCATAATAACATCCAAATGCTATTGTGAATCCCATAAACGTGTAGCTGCGAATCGATCTCTTATTTGGTGTAGAACCAGCCAACTCAAAAACAGTTTTATGAAATGTTCACGATATTCATTACATATTTATGAAGCTTATAAATGTAGTTCCTATGGTAACAACGAGAAAGGGGCGCCTATACCCCCTCTCTCTAACCCCACCCCCATCAACACCCACCCATCATCCTCTCCTATGCACACAAAACCCTGCACCCTTTTAGAATACTTTATATTCTAATACAATTTTCGGTCTATAGCTTATTGTGCCTATACTGGCAATTTGGCTAATATTAATACCACCACAATACTTATTCTGCCCATTGGGCCTAATACTTGGTTACTACTGCTATCCTACTAGGTCTATTCTAGCATGTTAGAGTGCTACGAATCTGTTTTGATCGATATGATCATCATATTAATTAGTCAGGCATTAGTGATCATGTTATTGAGGACGTTGAAGGCATAATTTTTGTCTGTTTCAAAGTCTGATTGATCATTGAATGTATTCTAATCTACAGGGCCAAGATCTCGTAAACCAAAGAAGTCGACCACTACTACCACGACAACGACGACGACCCCAAGCAAGGATGACAAGCGTCCAAGAACGGCCTTCACAGCGGAACAACTCCAGAGACTAAAAACGGAGTTCCAGACTAGTCGGTACCTGACCGAACAGAGAAGACAGAGTCTGGCACAAGAACTCGGCCTCAACGAATCTCAAATTAAAATCTGGTTTCAAAACAAGAGGGCCAAAATAAAGAAGGCTACCGGGAATAAAAACTCTTTAGCCTTGCACCTGATGGCACAGGGACTATACAATCATGCCACATCATCGAAGGATGAAAAATCAGACAGCGATTGAAGAAAATATACAAAGCAATAAATAACTTTAAAGGGCCAGTGTACAAAAACACCAGCAAATATTTAAAACATGAATGAGACAGGATTTTGCAATATTCTGTAGCTATAGTTTTTATTTTTTTAACTGTTACTTTGCTAGGTATTATTACTGCACTGTTGGAGCTAGAAACACCAGCATTTCGCTGCACATGCGATAGCATCTGCAAATCGGTGTTTGCGACCAATACACTTTGATTTGATTTAAACCATTTTGTGTTATAAAACGTTTGCCATTTTCTCCGTGGAACTTTAGAATTGCTTCAGCATCAAAGTGTGTTTTATTCTTTTTTATTTTTAACAAGTTTTGTTTTTATCACATTTGACCGAAATAATGGAAACATGCTGATGTCCAAAGATTTGTTCTGCTGCATTTTGGAAACTGTGAATTTAAATAGCCTAAATAGTGTTTATCAATGTTTTTACGTTTTTTTATCACACTGTTTCCTTGTACTTTGATATTCATGTTGAAAATATGTTTTCTGGGGCTCCTTCGTTTTGTGTAAAAATACAGCCTGTCTGAGTTGATAAGGGAACCATGCGCATTAAATGATGCGTATTATCTGATAACAATGCATTTTTATATTCAAGTACTGCATTAACTATAGCTATCTCGTGAGCATTCAAAATGAATAAATTCAGTAAAATAATTCAGCTTTGGGTACATGTATTGATATGAAACTGAGATTTGATGAAAAATAAATACATAATATATTCAATAGGCCTATAAATTACTTTAAACTTGACCCAAACTATAGAAATGAGTTGAGTCATTAAAGGAATGTAGCCTAACTTCACTTTCACGAAAGGACCTATCTTGAAATACCTATAGCATATAGTAAGAAAAACAAAACAGTATTTTATAAACCGAAATATTTGTCTGGTATGCAAACGCGTAAAACGAACTTTCTTGCAAGTCTACCATTGGTTAACAATGCTATGATTCACCCCAAAGTTCAAGTTATGCGCGCGTAGCTCATATCCAATGGTTAAATAGGGAGGAGTGGTGGGGGTGGATGACAACAATGGGAATTGAACAGATATCCACTTGGAATTATCATGGAAATGCATCCGTTTTGGGTCACTTCCACCACCAACAAAATCCAATTTAACCCCGGCTCAAATCAGGATTTCAGTGCCAAGCAAGGACCTTTAACTTTGTACCATAGCCCTATATGGAACATCTTCACTTCAATCATTATACTCTCATGAAACACTTCACCGCTGAAGTAACGTCAATGGGCATCATATATAGGTCTACTGTACAAATAATGTATCTCAAATGATCCATGCATTCCATAGTTTGAAATACAATTTATTGTTGTTTGCAAATAACATAATATTCATATTTACAAACAATACTCAGCGGCCATATTGTTTCTCTAAAAGAATGTTTACATAACTTATTTATCTTGCAATAACTTCTTTTTGTGAATGAAACATTTAGAGGCCTTTGCATGAAATCTGCAATCTGTCACCTGTATATCACGAGACAAATGTTGCTGTATCTACCAAATTGTGGTCTTATGATGTGAATGATCTTTTATTGTCAATCTTAAGTGTGTGTAAATTAAAATCCAAATTTAAAACACACTTTGCCTTAAAAATTCTGTAAATGAACTTTTCTATGAGAACTGTGCTACAAAGAACTAACACATTAAATGTTTATATCAAGAATGGGCTATTGCCATTAGAGATGGTATACAACGTGAATTTACAACAGAATTTTTAAGCATATGTATAAAGAAGGACAAAGTTTTGGTTGTATTTTTCTGTCAGTATTCTTTGATATGAGACAAATGTAAATAATTTGTATCATACTGTGAAATTAACCAATAAGTAAATAAACCACAAGAATACTAAGACAAGTTTAAATCCTTTACTTTTTTTATAGTGATATAAACAACATGTCAATAATCAGAGTGCTCTAAAAGTACAGGCTGACCAATAGTCTACTGTTAATTCACAAACTGCCACTCTGGGAATCATTTCTGAGGCATAAATGTGATATGTCCAAGCCGCATTTATGTTGAAATAACTATATATCAATTTGCATAACAATTACTGGCCTGTGTTGAAGGTAAATGAGACAGCAATGAGAATTTAATCAAAATACAGAACAAATAATGCCACTTAAAAATATTGTCCTCTGATAGGCAATTGGTGGGTTTATGTATGATGCATGGTCATTTCCTTGATACAAGGAAATGGCCCCATGCCTCTTTCTGGATGGGCTAGCTCTCAATGGGCTAGCTCTCAATGGTCTAGCTCTCAATGGGCTAGCTCTCAATGGGCTAGCTCTCAATGGGCTAGCTCTCAATGGGCTAGCTCTCAATGGGCTAGCTCTCAATGGGCTAGCTCTCAATGGGCTAGCTCTCAATGGGCTAGCTCTCAATGGGCTAGCTCTCAATGGGCTAGCTCTCAATACACATATTTGTGGACGTGTTTTCTCACAGAGTAGACTGCATTGTGTGATTTGCTATTTGCAGGTGGTCATCAGCTAAATAAACCTATAAAGAAGAATACATTATTTCATGCATGGGAATAATGTATTAGACTTGTTTTACAGTCTGCAATTTAAGTGGCGTTTACATAAATGACATGCTGGTAATGAGCTAGTAGGCCTACTTGCATTCTGGTTTCTTTGGGTTTTATTCAAACAAGCAGCACTTGCACAAAATAGCAGGTAGTTATAGTTGTGTTGATTTCTTGGAAGTGGCAACAGAAGTATCCATAGTTACTGTATAATGTCCTTGTAAATACCAGGGAAAACGCAAGTGAAACAGTAAATTAAAGTAACCCTACAGTAAAGTAACAGCACTGTAAAGTATTAGTTAAATTACTAAAGAGTTCAAATTACTTTAAAAAGTTGCACTCTTCAAGATTAAGTATGAGCAGAATTCAATCAAACTTGGTATGCAGAGAAAGCATCTTGTGCCTGCACCAGGAATGGCATTTTTTTAAAAATGACAATGGAAAGGACGACTGTTGGTTTCGCCAGGCAAACATAGTCTACAATGTATTTACTAAATGCAAAATACTAAAAAGAAATGTTGACCACAAAGAAAAGTTACACATAACTTGCACCAAGGTGCACCATGATGTCTAAGTTATATGCAGCAGAGTATACCTCATTTTAGTTTTACAATTGAGTAGTGGTCGGGTGACCGCCACAACTCATACCAAAGTCAAAATACAGTCATTGGTGCACAATGCTGAATGCAGGCCGCCTATACGTAGGAGTCCTGAATAGAGTTTAAAGAGAAAACCCAGCATCTCAAAAAGGTAAAGTACTCATTTCTGTCTTCCGAAAAGTGATTAGATGTGCAATAACTCTGCAATGATCTCAAAGGTGTTCTAAGAATCCCACGACAGCAATTTCACTCAGTATTCCACTCAGTTGCTATAACATTCACCTTCAAGTAATTTGCTGTCAAACATTTCCACAGCAGAATAACAAACAGGGAATTAAAAGCTTATGGAAACATTAAAACTAGTAGGTTCAATATAATACATATCCTGATAAATGAGCCTTTTGAGACTCGTGTTGTTTGGTTACAGAGGAGATAGTAATCCAGAATGCTGAAAGCTATCCCATCACCAGTTTCTGACTGTAACAGAGTCTCTCATCAACAAAGTCAATTTCCCCTCACATGCATCAACCAAGTAAGATTGATCAAATCCAGAAAAATAAGGACACCTTTTGAATATGATCATAATACAGTATACTCATATGGATTTCAAAACTGCCATGCATAACCAAACACATCAAACTTCAGTCACCAATACAGGTCACAACGTTCTGCAGTCTCAGTATTACCTGATGCTCTCAAACATGTATAGAAAGGCCCCAAAAAACAGAAAAAGGATCCAAACACAAAAGGGAGAGCTATCTGTGCGGACCATTCTCAGCATTGACCTGCTCCTCAATGCCCCAGAACCTCATCTGCATTTCTATTCTTGCCCAGCTTGTGTATGTGGAAGTAACGCCCAACGGTCACTGACTTGATGAGCTCTCTGGGTTAGAAAAGCTGGTGCCTTAGACGCTGAGCTGAGCAACTCGGTTAGTTCCTCAATGGAGTCTGTGGCCGGGATCCCCTGATGAAGGTCAAAGCCCTCGGTCACAGCTGCAGGTGCTCATTTCCTTTAACGCATCACTTCTTCTACACCTCAGAATTCAAAATGTCCCTAAAAAGGAATCTCATTCAATTCTGTACATTTCTACAAAAATTCCATCGTCGAAAAGCTTGTACGTTCTCTCCTCCAACTCTCCATAACAGTGATGCATGATATCTTTTGACCATCAAATACACAAAAAGTTCCTGCATAACTCTTCATGTTGATGAAAGTTAAAGTTTGGATAGAAAGTTCTGCTACAATTTCATTCCCTGCCTCTGGACATGAAAATGAACATGATTTCATCCACAACATTCCAGCCACCACTTTAGTCACGAGACTTTAAGAAGGTCCAAATGCAAATGCCCACAGACAATGAAGAAATAAATAGCCTGCCCTACATCTTAGTTATCATAAGTTCACATATCCCGTGTCATAAAATTTAACCTCTCCAATTGGCAGAGGCAAAGGGCAGTCTGACTCAAAAAGAAAATACATATCAGAAAAGTATTGATGTCTCTTGTGTGTTTCTCAAACAAAAGACCCATCCTGTCCCTTCCCCCCACTGAGTTATTTATCCATAGTTCTTAAATGCTTCCTAGTCAAACTTGAATATGGAATGAAGCGTTAGGCTTTGTGGCGGAAATATAATTAAGCTGGTGAAAGATGTATAAGGTGAAGAATAGGGATGACATCAGGCCAATTTCACACTTGGCACTCGGATGGCCGGGCCCAAGCTAGGCTCTTGCCACGCAACACAGATCAAAGCACACTGCTACTACCAAAAAGGCAAAGGAGGACTTAAGTATGCTAATCTCCAGGACAAATATATTTTAATCTTGTTAGAATACAAGTTAATGCTGCAGATCAGTGACTAAACTTTATAGAGAGTAAGGGAAATATTCACTTTCCCAACATTTCTGAATGAGATGGTATTCTTGGACCATTGAAATTGCATTTAAGAAATTGTACAAATGGTTTATCATATAGTCCTCATTACCTGTGTGAAGGTTGCATTTCATCTGAGAACCCCCCTCCAGCAGTCCACTCAGCATACTGCAAAGGCACTAACATGCGTAGGAAATGAGCATTTAGTGGTCCAGTTTGCCCCGCCACTTTGAGCCCCTTGCCAACAGCACCTTAGTAACCCTTGATCTGTCATGAAGTTAAGCTCAAGCCCTAGACATCCAGAGACAGCTATGCACACAAAGCAAAGCTGACACTTTCTTAAGCCAGAATAAACTCCCAACACACAACTTCTAGGAATATACAACAAGTTGTAAACTTTTGTTTTGAAAGAACTGGATGTGCAGTTGGGGGAAAATGCTGTAATTCCTGATAATAATCGAAATGATATATCCTGTTAGTATTCAACTTGCCTGCTTCATAGGGTTTATTTTCAGTCACATGTAGTCAGTGGAAGTTTGACCCATACAAAGCTTGACCCATGCATTTGTTCTTCGTTCCTTAGCAAAGGAGGTTTACATTTTCTTCTCCAAAACCGACCTAAATCTTTCCACAAATAAGTGTAGATACATGTTGGGTAAAACTTTCCAAAAATGCTAAATAATATTTAGACCATAAAGCCCCAAAATACACATGTGACTATTTGTCATTATTGGATGAAGCTGTGAGAGTCATTATATGAAAAAGGAACAACATTGTCCATGAGGTTTTGCATTTCCCTGGCATATAGCAGTGTGTTCAACCTGTAGATGGTGAATTTACAACCTGTGTTCTCTAAGATATGTGTTATCACAATTTTGTTGATAATTTACCTGATTTAGGAATTTACAAATGTTTTTATAGGGAGATAAGCATATCAGGCTATGTATATCTACCAAGGCTCTCCTGTAGGTTCTTTTTCCCCACCTTGCACATTTTTTTTTGTAACACTGAAAATTCTGCTTATCATCGAAAAGGGCTATTGTATAAAAATTGTTGGATCAATTCTCATAACATTTGACATACTTCCCCATATGTCAGAGCACATACTAATGTTTAAAATGTTACCACGACTGGAATTCAATTGTTGGAGACAGCAGATGATGGAACGAGGACTGCCCATTTCAAAATCAAGAACCAACTCCCTCCTCCACCCAGGACACACAGAGCAAATCAAATGTAACCTGGCATACGGAAATCCACTATCTCCAACAAGTTGAATTCTGGACAAGAAATGGCCTGTACAATCAACAGATTTGGAATTCTGTGACATTACAAACAATTCTAAAACTGATCAGCTTATGAAAGTGAAAGCACAAAAGTGGAAAAAAATGCTGATCCAGCTCATCTTGACATTGCCTGTAGGACGCCACGCCATCTTTTTTTGACATGGGTGCTTCCTCACAGTCCCTCAAGGCTGAGTATAGCACATTTAAACTTGGTTATTTATTTTTACACACATCGTATCCTTATTTTGAGTGCTACTTCTTCCTCCTGCATATTTAAGAAATCATTTATAACTTTTTGACAACAGCACCCAGCTGGAAGTTACTAGAACTACCTCTAAAGAAACACCTGACTTTCTATATCATAATACAATCCTGTGGATTTGACAACGTTAGTCCAGTATCTCAATTCAAAATAGAAAACTTTATTTGTAAGTATTCAAGTTGATTGATACAATGTCCTTCAAGAATGATTTCTTCATTTGAAATATATATCTAAACTGGTCCGGTCATCGGCAGCAGAGATGCATGTAAAACTATAGTTCGTCACTCTGGAATTTGGTGCCTTTACAGTGATCTGGAAATGAAATATAGACAAAAATGAATCCGCCATCTTGTCAGATGGCCTATTGAACATAACTATCAATTATTGCAGACATCCAGTAGAAGACACACCATTTACTGCAATGACACCTGCCAAAAAAACGAATTACATCATATTGAAAACATACGAGAGATAGGAGCTGTGGTTTCTTTCTGATGATGAATTCCATATAACCTTGATACTCAAATAGCAGCGAAGAGGCCAAATCCATCCTGACTTTCTTCACATAGCACATCTAAACTATCGGCCTACGACCGCGATCTTGTTGAACAAAAATGGCCCTTTACCTTCTCTAATGGAGTACTAGTTTCATATAGGTTCACAACATCATCCTCTGAGATGTTAAATTGTTAAATAAACTGTTTCAGCTCAGGAATAGTACTTGGCCGATTGCACTGCTGTTTCAGAACCATCACTTAACAGGGTTGGAACAAAATGGTGGATGAAAGATGTCAGTTACGTAAGGGAGAAATCATGACAATACAAATAGAGCTGTAATAAAGGTAGTTAGTGTCTGGATGTATACATTTTCATATTCTGTTTTCAGATGCATAATAAACAAAGGTGGTCATGTTTGTATTCCCTGGTAGCTACACGGTACTCTTCTAAACATGTTTGGGGTCGCACAATCAAAAAACAGCAACATTAAAACATTCAGATCACCAAATTTAGTATGTTGTAGGGCATCTGTCCGCTATTCTTTACAAATCAAAGCTCTTCAAAGCCCAAACACCCAGATACAGTGATTATTTGTTCATACAAAAAAAGAGTGATTAGTCATTTTAATAAACTATAAAAACAAATCAAAACCTAATGCTGTCATCTATACTCCATTTGGGTAATGATGTGTGTGATAACATAGTTCTAGGTAGTATCATTTGGGTAATGATGTGTGATAGCATAGTTCTAGGTAGTATCATTTGGGTAATGATGTGTGATAGCATAGTTCTAGGTAGTATCATTTGGGTAATGATGTGAGTGATAACATAGTTCTAGGTAGTATCATTTGGGTAATGATGTGAGTGATAACATAGTTCTAGGTAGTATCATTTGGGTAATGATGTGAATGATAACATAGCTCTAGGTAGTATCATTTGGGTAATGATGTGAGTAATAACATAGTTCTAGGTAGTATCATTTGGGTAATGATGTGAATGATAACATAGCTCTAGGTAGTATCATTTGGGTAATGATGTGAGTAATAACATAGTTCTAGGTAGTATCATTTGGGTAATGATGTCAGTAATAACATAGCTCTAGGTAGTATCATTTGGTTAATGATGTGAGTGATAACATAGTTCTAGGTAGTATCATTTGGTTAATGATGTGAATGATAACATAGCTCTAGGTAGTATCATTTGGGTAATGATGTGAGTGATAACATAGTTCTAGGTAGTATCATTTGGGTAATGATGTGAGTGATAGCATAGTTCTAGGTAGTATCATTTGGGTAATGATGTGAGTAATAACATAGTTCTAGGTAGTATCATTTGGGTAATGATGTGAGTATTAACATAGTTCTAGGTAGTATCATTTGGGTAATGATGTGAGTAATAACATAGTTCTAGGTAGTATCATTTGGGTAATGATGTGAGTAATAACATAGTTCTAGGTAGTATCATTTGGGTAATGATGTGAGTAATAACATAGTTCTAGGTAGTATCTATGCAGTAAGGGGCAAACAGGAGGCCTGGTCAGAGAGAAACCACAACATGTCTGAAACATACCTGATACTTCATTGCATAACTTGTCGACCACATGGTCTGTCTCTTTGGCAAAGAGAGAGATGATATAATCTTCAAACTCCTCCACAATGCTTTCACACTGTAACAGAGGAAAGGGGATAGGTTGCCACTCGACAGACAGCAAAAACAGGTCCTCCGCACATGAGAGATTCACAAGCATGTAGTTTCACACAATAGTGGGCATGGCCGTGAGGCAGACTGCCATTTTTCCTCTCGCCTTGCCGTTCAGCCATCTTGGAAGACTCATGTAACCTAGATAGGCAACACGATTGTTGGCGATTCCACACACACACACACACACACACACACACACACACACACACACACACACACACACACACACACACACACACACACACACACACACACACACCTTAGCGCATTATACGATTTCTTACTTGTGATGCCTAACTTGATCTTAAATATGCGGAAATTACGTGTAAGACCGCAATATAATTGTAAATTAACAAAGGAAAATGCGTTATTGCCTGCATTTTGGGTTAGAATACAGTACACCCCTGGCACCAAAATGACAAACTTCAAAACTGAATGTCACACTGTAATAACTGTTTAAAAAAAATACAATAATGAAAAATACAAATGCAAGCTTTAATACACATGTTTTCAGATTTCTTGTTATAATTTAAATTAATGGCTTTCTATATTACAGACTATGATGCATGCAATATATCTTAATTAGAAAGGTCATAAGTAAAGTGGAGAAACAATATCAATGTACGTTTTAATGTTACGGGCACAACTATCAAGAATGTAAATGGATTTTCAAATAATATCAAGCTGTGATATCAAAGGCCAAGGTATAACATTGACTTCTGTGCTTTAAATTACATCAAAGTTTCATCCTGGCTAACAAAACATAATAAGCAGTTTCCCTCTGCTACCAATATCTCTATTAAACCTTGAAATACTTCATTAATAGGTAAAAAAAAAGACTTGGAAATGCAGAACATAGGAAAAAAATTCACGTGAACTTTGAAGTATGTACAGCATGAGTGAAAATAAATGAATAAATATGTGAGTAAATTAATAAATTATTGCCACACTTACCACAAATTGTAGGGCATTGGATCCCTCTGGGCCGTCAAACTTGAAATTGTTAAAATCAGGAAAATCCCCAGCATCAGAACTTCTTGGAGCAAATCTTTTGTATTGCTTTATCTTGGTGTCTGGGTCCACATGAAGAGCATAGTCACTCATGCTACCACAAACTCCATCCAGAAGCTCACTCAAGTTGGCCTCAGACCTAGCAAGAGGGACCTGGTGGATAAAAATATAAAAATAAATAAAAATTAATAAAAATTAAACTTAACCGAGTTTGATTCCAGTTCTATGAAGTTGCTTGGGATCCGGCCGGGTCATGTTGGTGACCCCTAACCTCCATTCCCATCACACAAACAACCCCTACTTCCCCTATGCTGGAACTATGACATTTAACCTGTAGAAGTATACCCCTTCCCCTTGGAAACAGGACAACACATGCAATGGTGTCTAGACAGGTCAAGGTGCACTATGCTCCCGCCCCCGTGGCCTCCCCGGAAGGAGAGAGGGGAAAGGGTGACGGGGGGCAGGGGCAGTGAAAGGGCCAGGGAGGGGGGCTGAGTTAAGGAGCAGGGGGAGGCCTAAACAGCAGCCAAGTGCAGGGTAAACAGTTCAGTCTCATCCTTTGGTCCCTTTTGGCGGTTCATCTCCTCCACCCTCCAATGATCAAAGCAGGAAGTTTTCCTTGTCAATCCCGGTCAAAAGGTGCTGGGCAAGGGGAAGGGGGGGCATATTGCAGATGAACTGGATTTTGTGCAATGTAGATATATCCCTGACCCTATTGTCCCCTTTCAGCCTCAGTATGGACCCTTCCGGACCCACTGATTACATTATAGAAGCATTTTCCCCCTCCTCTTTTTTTTATATCTGACTCGTAGTGACACAAAGGGGCTTCCGTGGCTCACTGCCATCTGCTCACAAATAAGATAAAAAGGTTTCAGGAAACTGCCTGAACCTTGGTACACATTTCTCTCCTTTTTCAATGTACAGAGAGCTAAGTAGTTAACATTGAGGATGGTCTATCAACAAAAAAAATGGTTTGACTACTTCAACATTAATGTTTAACTTATAACTAATAAGTCACTTCAAAACAAAAAGTGGAATATCAACCATAGCAGCAATTTTTAGCTAAAATTGTAAACCAAAAATTGAGCTATTCTGATTATTATTACATTTTATTACACCATAGGTGTATTTCTATGAATATGTATGATGAGATCTTGACTTGATTGGTCAGAAAAATCTGCCTTAAATATTTTTACGTTTTTTAAAAACACCAAAAATGTCCAGCATGAAAAAGTCCAACGTCAAGCCAAATCCTTATCATGCAATCCTGAAAATGGTGTGGAATTAAATTCCTTCCTTACCAGTCTGAGGGGTTTGAAAGGGACCTGTCAATCACACATTTCCTGAAGAATGAGGAGGGGACTAGGCAGACCTTGCAGAGAAAAGGCTTCTCAGGGATGCTATCCTCCATTGAATTCCCATTGGAAAACCAGCCATTATTGGAAAGGGGCTTTCAATTTCTGGTGTGAATAATATGGACCAATGAAAACACACAAATTCATAAAAACTAGAACCTATTAATGCCACCATTTATAACAATGTGTAATATTGTTACAGTCTTCAGAAAAGGAAATATTTGCATAAACACACAGACAAACGATTGCTGCAGTATTTACCTTTATCGTGACAATACAGAAATGTAATTTAATGAAGAGTGACAGACATTTGTTTTCATGGTCCAACCAGAAACATTGAAAGCCATTCGTTGAAAATGAATACATTTATGAAATACAATCTATATACGAATATAAAAACATAAGACATGAACAACTTCCATTAACTTATTCATCTAAGTTCAATGTCTTTGGCTTAATGATTCATTGTTGTAGGTTTAACTTTGTGGTGTGACTGGTGTCAACCTTCCTTCAGGGAGCCCTGCTGCTTTCTGAGGAGAGCAAAGGAGACTTAAGACCAGCAAATCTCCTATGATGGCATCTAAGCTTGAACACCCCTCCCTCCTTGATTCAGACAGGGTCAAAAGCCAGTGGGGTGGGGTGGGGGAGGGTTTCTTGGATTTATGCTCAGAAGTCAAAACAAGCCAGTGATTAGTGCAAAAGGTACACTTCCATAGGGCAGTAAGTACAGAAGTTGATCAAAAGGTACACTTCCATAGGGCAGTAAGTACAGAAGTTGATCAAAAGGTACACTTCCATAGGGCAGTAAGTACAGAAGTTGATCAAAAGGTACACTTCCATAGGGCAGTAAGTACAGAAGTTGATCAAAAGGTACACTTCCATAGGGCAGTAAGTACAGAAGTTGATCAAAAGGTACACTTCCATAGGGCAGTAAGTACAGAAGTTGATCAAAAGGTACACTTCCATAGGGCAGTAAGTACAGAGGTTGATCAAAAGGTACACTTCCATAGGGCAGTAAGTATAGAAGTTGATCAAAAGGTACACTTCCATAGGGCAGTAAGTACAGAAGTTGATCAAAAGGTACACTTCCATAGGGCAGTAAGTACAGAGGTTGATCAAAAGGTACACTTCCATAGGGCAGTAAGTACAGAAGTTGATCAAAAGGTACACTTCCATAGGGCAGTAAGTACAGAGGTTGATCAAAAGGTACACTTCCATAGGGCAGTAAGTACAGAAGTTGATCAAAAGAGTTGATGTTGGTCATTTCACGTAAAAGTCAGTGTGCTTACCGTTCAGAGCACTGTAAAACCAGGTACATAATTCAATACTTAACTCTTCTCTTACTAGTATTCATTTTGATTTAGTAATTATAGTGGAGCTATATCATTGCATTCATACTCTCTCTCTACTAACAACAACAGGGGTATTGCAGAGGCACACCCCCACAGCTTGAGGGCAAACAAAATGGAATATGAACAAGACTCACAGGAGTATAGAAACTGTAATTAGCATTTATTTCCAAATTAACCCTATTTTAGGCAACACTTAATGAGAGTCTGTGAATATGACATACACACCTGATCCATAGACAGCATAATAAACAGGAAGGACGGAGACTAACTGATGGCAAAAAAACTATTCTCATGTAGCAAGAGCACCCTCCAGGAAACCTACAGCACCCGATGTCACAAGAAGGCCAAAAAGATCATCAAGGACAACGACCACCCGAGCCACTGCCTGTTCACCCTGCTACCATCCAGAAGGCGAAGTCAGTACAGGTGCATCAAAGCTGGGACCGAGAGATTGAAAAACAGCTTCTGACTCAAGGCCGTCAGACTGTTAAACAGCCATCACTAACACAAAGAGGCTGCTGCCTACATGCAGGCTTGAAATCATTGGCCACTTTAATAAATGGATCACTAGTCACTTTAATAATGTTTACATATCTTGCATTACTCATCTCATATGTATATACTGTATTTTATACCATCTATTGCATCTTGCCTATGCCGCTCTGCCATTGCTCTTCCATATACACTGCTCAGAAAAATAAAGGGAACACTTAAACAACACAATGTAACTCCAAGTCAATCACACTTCTGTGAAATCAAACTGTCCACTTAGGATGGGTCTGCTCAAACGGTCTGAAACAGACTCCATGAGGGTGGTATGAGGGCCCGACGTCCACGGGTGGGGGTTGTGCTTACAGCCCAACACCGTGCAGGACGTTTGGCATTTGCCAGAGAACACCAAGATTGGCAAATTCGCCACTGGCGCCCTGTGCTCTTCACAGATGAAAGCAGGTTCACACGCACATGTGACAAACGTGACAGAGTCTGGAGACGCCGTGGAGAACGTTCTTCTGCCTGCAACATTCTCCAGCATGACCGGTTTGGCGGTGGGTCAGTCATGGTGTGGGGTGGCATTTCTTTGGGGAGCCGCACAGCCCTCCATGTGCTCGCCAGAGGTAGCCTGACTGCCATTAGGTACCGAGATGAGATCCTCAGACCCCTTGTGAGACCATATGCTGGTGCGGTTGGCCCTGGGTTCCTCCTAATGCAAGACAATGCTAGACCTCATGTGGCTGGAGTGTGTCAGCAGTTCCTGCAAGAGGAAGGCATTGATGCTATGGACTGGCCCGCCCGTTCCCCAGACCTGAATCCAATTGAGCACATCTGGGACATCATGTCTCGCTCCATCCACCAACGACACGTTGCACCACAGACTGTCCAGGAGTTGGCGGATGCTTTAGTCCAGGTCTGGGAGGAGATCCCTCAGGAGACCATCCGCCACCTCATCAGGAGCATGCCCAGGCGTTGTAGGGAGGTCATACAGGCACGTGGAGGCCACACACACCACTGAGCTTCATTTTGACTTGTTTTAAGGACATTACATCAAAGTTGGATCAGCCTGTAGTGTGGTTTTCCACTTTAATTTTGAGTGTGACTCCAAATCCAGACCTCCATGGGTTGATAAATTTGATTTCCATCGATAATTTTTGTGTGATTTTGTTGTCAGCACATTCAACTATGTAAAGAAAAAAGTATTTAATAAGAATATTTCATTCATTCAGATCTAGGATGTGTTATTTTAGTGTTCCCTTTATTTTTTGAGCAGTGTATTTATATGTATATATTCTTATTCCATCCCTTTACTTAGATTTGTGTGTATTAGCTAGTTGTTGTGGAATTGTTAGATTACATGTTAGATATTGCTGCACTGTCGGATCTAGAAGCACAAGCATTTCGCTATACTCGCAATAACATCTGCTAACCATGTGTAGGTGACCAATAGAATTTGATTTGATTTGCAAAGAGAAGGTAAAGACGATACTTCAAGAAAAAACGATTCCAACTCTATAATGTTTGGTATACTATGCCTATGGAATGTTTGCTTGAACTCAAATCTATATGAATGAGAGATAATTAGAGTTGTCATATTAGGAGATATAATATCAGAATCCCTTTTACTTGAAAGTGAACTTGAAATGGCCACGGGGGAGAGGAAAAGCCACAAACAGCCTAGCTAAATGAACAGCATGTTACTAGCTATCAATTACCATCAAAAGGGGATTAACCCCTGAGATCAATAGGGGAGCTGACCAGCTAATGACAGTCCCTGGACACTAGTGATAGGACACTGGAACACTACCAGGTCTGACCTCTTCACACCACAACAATGCTTGGTTCGAAAAATGGGGAAATACAGTGGTTTGAATATTCCAGAGGGAAATACAGTGGTTTGAATATTCCAGAGGGAAATACAGTGGTTTGAATATTCCAGAGGGAAATACAGTGGTTTGAATATTCCAGAGGGAAATACAGTGGTTTGAATATTCCAGAGGGAAATACAGTGGTTTGAATATTCCAGAGGGAAATACAGGTGAAACAGTAATAAAGTGGGTACCAATGCTTACAACCACCCAAACTGAAATGAAGTTACATACTGATATTTCTTTTCTTCTGCCGGGATGTTTCACAATACACTAAATTCCATTTCTCAAGGTATGAGATCCAGGAAACCAGGAACTACTATGAACCCACTAGACCTAGGCTTTGTAAAGTATTTTAAGTATGAATATGCATTCTTCAATGTATGAATGATGCATCGATCTCTTAATCCATAAATCATCAAATATTTTTTTGCAAGAAAGTTCAATTGATAGCTTTATGTGTACTATGAGATGTTTGATCCAGTGGAGCGCACTTTGGAATAATTTCCTACTTTTGCAACATGATTTTACTGTGGTAGCTACCTTTTTATCAGTCAGGCTCCCATCAGGGTTGAGTCTGAAGCCTCCCACATGGATAGTCTTCTTCGGATCAATCTGACTGATTGAATAATTGAGCTCATCAACAATAGCCCTGCATGCTAAAAGAAACAGACATAGATTAGAACAATCCACAGCACTCATTTACAATAAAATAAGTATTTATAGATCCATATTATGCCCACAGCTAGCGAAAAGCAAAAGTAAAACGGCAATAAAATTATTTCTACTGAAATAAGCTTGATAGAAAACATGTGATAATACAGGGTGCACACTAGAAATAAAAGTAAATAAGTAATTATGTATACAGAACTGTTGATAAGAAAACATATATAACTCATAATACACTATATACACAAAAGTATGTGTACACCCCTTCAAATTAGTCGATTCGGCTATTTCAGCCACACCCATTGCTGACAGGTGTATAAAATCGATCACACAGCCATGCAAACTCTGAAGACAAACATTGTCAGTAGAATGGCCTTACTGAAGAGCTCAGTGACTTTTGACATGGCACAGTCATAGGATGCCACCTTTTCAACAAGTCAGTTTGTCAAATTTCTGCCCTGCTAGAGATGCTCCTGTCAACTATAAGTGCTGTTATTGTGAAGTGGATAAGTCTAGGAGCAACAACAGCTCAGCCATGAAGTGGGAGGCCTCACAAGCTCACAGAACAGGACCGCCGAGTGCTGAAGTGGGTAGTGCATAGAAATCGTCAGTCCTCGGTTGCAACACTCACTACTGAGTTCCAAACTTCCTCTGAAAGCAACGTCAGCTCAAAACTGTTAGACAGGAGCTTCATGAAATGGGTTTCCATGGTCGAGCGGCCGCACACAAGCCTAAGATCACCATGCACCATGCCAAGCTTTGGCTGGAGTGGTGTAAAGCTCGCCGCCATTGGAATCTGGAGCAGTGGAAACAGGTTCTCTGGAGGGATGAATCACGCTTCACCATCTGGCAGTCCGACGGACGAATCTGGGTTTGGCGAATGCCAGGAGAACGCTACCTGCCCCAATGCATAGTGTCAACTGTAAAGTTTGGAGGAATAATGGTCTGGGGCTGTTTTTCGTGGTTCAGGCTAGAGTCCTTAGTTCCAGTAAAGGGAAATCCACAGCATAAAATTACATTCTAGACGATTCTTTGTGGCAACAGTTTGGGGAAGGCCCTTTCCTGTTTCAGCATGACAATCCCCACATGCACAAAGCGAGATCCATACAGAAATCGTTCGTCGAGATCGGTGTAGAAAAACTTGTCTGGCCTGCACAGAGCCCTGACCTCAACCCCGTAGAACACCTTTGGGATGAATTGGAATGCCGACTGCGAGCCAGGCCTAATCGGGCAACATCAGTGCCCGACCTCACGAATGCTCTTGTGGCTGAATGGAAGCAAGTCCCCGCAGCAATGTTCCAACATATAGTGGAAAGGCTTCCCAGAAGAGTGAAGGCTGTTATAGCAACAAAGGGGGGACCAACTTCATGTTAATGCCCATGATTTTGGAATGAGATGTACGACAAGCAGGTGTCCACATACTTTTGATCATGTCGTGTATATATATATTTTTTTATATATACATTCAAAGGTTTTTCTTTATTTTTATGATTTTATACATTGTAGAATAATAGTGAAGACATCAAAACTATGAAATAACACATCTGGAATCATGTAGTAACCAAAAAAGTGTTAAAGAAATGAAAATATATTTTAGATTTTAGATTCTTCAAAGTAGCCACCCTTTGCCTTGATATTTTCATTTGTTTAACACTTTTTGGGTTACTACATGATTCCAGATTTCATCATTTAAATGTCTTCACTATTATTCTACAATGTAGAAAATAGTAAAAAATAAAGAAATCCCTTGAATGAGTAGGTGTGTGTCCAGACTAGTACTGTATATATATATATATAAAACGGTGTGTATAGACAGTATGGACAATATATGAATAGAAAAGGTGTGAAGAGCAGTAGTTATATAGGATGAGCCATGACTAGAACACAGTATATACAATGCCTTCAGAAAGTATTCCACATTTTGTTGTGTTGAAGCCTGAATTCAAAATAGATTAAATATTTATTTTTTCATCCATCTACACACAATACTCCATAATGACAAAGGGAAAATGTTTTTAGAAATTTTCGCAAATTTATTGAAAATGAAATACAGAAATATCTCATTTACATAAGTATTCACACCCATGACTCAATACATGTTAGAATTAAAGCTGTGAGTATTTCTGGGTAAGTCTCTAAGAGCTTTCCACAACAGGATTGTATAATATTTGGCCATTATTCTTTTTAAAATTCTTCAAGCTCTTTCAAACTGGTTGTTGGTCATTGCTTGACAACCATTGTCAAGTCTTGCCATAGATTTTTAAGCATATTTAAGTCAAAACTTTAACTCTGCGCCTGTCTTGATAAAGAACTCCAGTGTAGATTTGGCAGTGTATTTTAATATTATTGTCCTGCTGAAAGGTGAATTCATCTCCCAGTGTCTGATGGAAAGCAGACTGAACCAGGTTTTTCTTTTTATCCTTAAAAACTCCCCAGTCCTTAACTATTACAGGCATACCCATAACATGATGCAGCCACCACTATGCTTAAAAATATGGAGAGTGGTACTCAGCGATGTGTTGTATTGAATTTGCCCAAAACATACCACTTTGTATTCAGGACAAAAAGTTAATTGCTTTGCCACATTTATTCCAGTATTACTTTAGTGCCTTGTTGCAAACAGGATGCATGTTTTGGAATATTTGTATTCTGTACAGGCATCCTTCTTTTCACTCTGTCAATTAGGTTATTATTGTGGAGTAACTACAATGTTGTTGATCCATCCTCTGTTTTATCCTATCACAGCCATTCAACTCTGTAACTGTTTTAAAGTCAGCATTGGCTTCATGGTGAAATCCCTAAGCGGTTCCCTTCCTCTCCAGCAACTGACTTAAGAAGGAAGCATGTATCTTTGTAGTGACTGGGTGTATTGATACACCATCCAAAGGGTAATTAATAACTTCACCAAGCTCAAAGAGATATTCAATATCTGCTTTTTCTTTAACACATCCACCAATGGCTGCCCTTCTTTCCAAGGACTTGGAAAACATCCCTGGTCTTTCAGATCTAATAAAGTACATTTTTATTTGTTACATGCGCCGAATACAACATGTGCAGACCTTACCGTGAAATGCTTACTTACAAGCCCTTAACCAACAATGCAGTTCAAGAAATAGAGTTAAGAAAACGTAAAAAATAACAATAACAAGGCTATATACAGGTTAGTCGATGTAATTTGTACATGTAGGTAGGGGTAAAGTGACTATGCATAGATAATAAACAGTGAGTAGAGGCAGTGGGTGGTGGAGGGGGGTGTAAATGTAAATAGCCCGGGTGGCAATTTCATTAATTGTTCAGCAGTCTTATGGCTTGGGGGTAGAAGTTGTTAAGGAGCCTTTTGGACCTGGACTTGGAGCTGCGGTACCATGTGCCGTGCGGTAGCAGAGAGAACAGTCTATGACTTGGGTGACTGGAGTCTCACAATTTTTTGGGTCTTCCTCTGACGTGGTGTCCTGGATGGCAGGAAGCTTGGCCACAGTGATGTACTGGGCCGTACGTACTACCCTCTGTAGTGCCTTACGGTTGGATGCCGAGCAGTTGCCAAATCAGGCGGTGATGGAACCGGTCAGGATGCTCTTGGTGGTTCAGCAGTAGAACTTTTTGTGGATCTGGGGACCCATGCCAAATCTTTTCAGTCTCCTGAGGGGGAAATGGTGTTGTCATGACCTCATCACGACTGTCTTGGTTTGTTTGGACCATGATAGTTTGTTGGTGATGTGGACACCAAGGAACATGAAACTCTCGACCCGCTCCACTGCAGCCCCATCGATGTTAATAATGGGGGCCTGTTCGGCCCTCCTTTTACAGTAGTCCATGATCAGCTCCTTTGTCTTTCTCACATTGAGGGAGAGGTTGTTGTCCTGGCACCACACTGCCATGTTTCTGACCTCCTCCCTTTGGCTGTCTCATCTTTGTCGTGATCAGGCCTACCACTGTTGTGTCGTCAGCAAACTTAATGTTGGTGTTGAAGTTGTGCTTGGCCACACAGTTGTGGGTGAACAGGGAGTACAGGAGGGGACTAAGCACACACCCCTGAGGGGCCCCAGTGTTGAGGATCAGCGTGGCAGATGTGTTGTTGTCTACCCTTACCACCTGGGGAGGCGGCCCGTCCTTAGCTTAGTGATGAGCTTTGTGGGCACTATGGCGTTCAACGCTAATCTGTAGTCAATGAACAGCATTCTCACATAGGGCAGTGTGGAGTGCAATTGAGATTGCGTCATCTGTGGATCTGTTGGGACAGTATGCGAATTGGAGTGGGTCTAGGGTTTCCGGGATGATGGTGTTGATGTGAGCCTTGAACAGGCAGGCTACCTTCACTTTCTTGGGCACAGGGCCTATGGTGGTCTGTTTGAAACATGTAGGTATTACAGTTGGTGTTGAAGTTGTGCTTGGCCACACAGTTGTGGGTGAACAGGGAGTACAGGAGGGGACTAAGCACACACCCCTGAGGGGCCCCAGTGTTGAGGATCAGCGTGGCAGATGTGTTGTTGTCTACCCTTACCACCTGGGGAGGCGGCCCGTCCTTAGCTTAGTGATGAGCTTTGTGGGCACTATGGCGTTCAACGCTAATCTGTAGTCAATGAACAGCATTCTCACATAGGGCAGTGTGGAGTGCAATTGAGATTGCGTCATCTGTGGATCTGTTGGGACAGTATGCGAATTGGAGTGGGTCTAGGGTTTCCGGGATGATGGTGTTGATGTGAGCCTTGAACAGGCAGGCTACCTTCACTTTCTTGGGCACAGGGCCTATGGTGGTCTGTTTGAAACATGTAGGTATTACAGACTCGGTCAGGGATAGGTTGTAAATATCAGTGAAGACACTTGCCAGTTGGTCCACGCATGCTCTGAGTATAGACGGTAATCCGTCTGGCCCCGCAGCCTTGTGAATGATGACATGTTTAAAGGTCTAATTCACATCGGCTACGGAGAGCGTGATCACACAGTCGTCTGGAACAGCTTGTGCTCTCATGCATGCTTCAGTTAGCTAGCCTTGAAGCAAGCTTAAAAGGCATTTAGCTCGTCTGGTAGGCTCTCGTCACTGGGCAACTCACTGCTGGGTTTCCCTTTGTAGTTCGTAATAGTTTGCAAGCCCTGCCACATCTAACGAGCGTCAGAGCCAGTGTAGTAGTATTCAATCTTAGTCCTATATTGACGCTTTGCCTGTTTGATGGTTCATCTGAGGGCATAGTGGAATTTCTTATAAGCGTCCGGATTAGTGTCCCGCTCCGTGCAGCCGGCAGCTCTAGCCTTTAGCTCGGTATGGAGGTTTCCTGTAATCCATGGCTTCTGGTTGGGATATGTACGTATGGTCACTGTAGGGATGATGTCGCCGATGCACTTACTGATGTAGCCGGTGATTGAGGTGGTATACTCCTCAAAGCCATTGGATAAATCCCAGAACATATCCCAGTATGGACTAGCAAGACAGTCCTGTAGCATAGCATCCACGTTATCTGACCACTTCTGTATTGAGCGAGTCACTGGTACTTCCTGCTTTAGTTTTTGAATGTAAGCAAGAATCAGGAGGATATAATTATGGTCAGATTTGCCAAATGGAGGGCGAGGGAGACCTTTGTATGCGCCTGTGTGTGGAGTAACAGCGGTCTAGAGTTTTTTCCCTCTGGTTGCACATGTGACATGCTGGTAGAAATTAGGTAAAACAGATTTAAGTTTGCCTGCATTAAAGTCCCCGGCCACTAAGAGCAATGCTTCTGGATGTGCATTTTCTTGTTTGTTTATGGCCTTATACAGCTCGTTAAGTGCGGTCTTAGTGCCAGCATCGGTTTGTGGTGGTAAAAAAAGATGGCTACAAATAATATAGATGAAAACTCTCTTGGTAGAAAGTGTGGTCTACAGCTTATCATGAGGTACTCTACCTCAGGCGAGCAATACCTCGAGACTTCTTTAATATTAAACATTGCATACCAGCTGTCATTGACAAATAGACACACCCCCACCCTTTGTCTTACCAGAAGTAGCTGCTCTGTCCTGCCGATGCGCGGAAAACCCAGCCAGCTCTATATTCTCTGTGTGGTCGTTCAGCCACGACTCGGTGAAACATAAGATATTACAGTTTTTAATGTCTTGTTGGTAGGATAGTCTCGATCATAGATCATCCAGTTTATTTTCCAGTGATTGCAGGTTGGCCAATAGAACGGATGGTAAAGGCGGTTTACCCACTTGCCGATGAATTCTCACAAGGCACCCGACCTCCGCCCCCTGTATTTCCATCTTTTCTTCAAGTGAATGATGGGGATTTGGGCCTGGTCTCGGGGAAGCAGTATATCCTTTGCATCGGACTCATTCAAGAAAAAATCTTTGGCCAGTTCGAGGTGAGTAATTGCTGTTCTGATGTCCAGAAGCTCTTTTCGGTCATAAGAACGGTAGCAGCAACATTATGTACAAAATAGGTTACAAACAATGCGAAAAAACTAACAAAATAGCATAGTTGGTTAGGAACCCGTAAAACGGCAGATATCCCCTTCTGCGCCATTGTCTTTGTGGTTGAATCTGTGTTTGAAATGAACTGCTCGATTGAGGGACCTTACAGATAATTGTAAGTGTGGGGTACAGAGATGAGGTTGTCATTAAAAAATCATGTTAAACACTATTATTGCACACAGAGGGAATCCGTGCAACTTACTGTGTGACTTGCTAAGCATATTTTTACTCTTGAACTTACTTAGGCTTGCCATAACAAAGGGGTTGAATATTTATTGGCTCAAGACATTTAAGCTTTTCATTTTTAATTCACTTTTAAAAACAAAAAAATACATAATTCCATTTAGAAATTATAGGGTATTGTGTGGAGGCCAGTGACAAAAATTCTCAATTGAATCCATTTTAAATTCAGGCTGTAAAACAACATGATTAGGAAAAAGTCAAGGTGTGTGAATACTTTCTGAAGGCACTGTACATATAAAGTGGGTAAAACAGTATGTAAACATTACTCAAGTGACCAGTGGTCAATGACTCTATGTACATAGGGCAGCAGTCTCTAAGGGGCAGGGTGGAGTACCGGGTGGTAGCCGGCTAGTAACAGTGACTAAGGTTCCGGGCAGGGCAGGGTGGTGACTGTTTAACAGTCTGATGGCCTGGAGATAGAGGCTGTTTATCAGTACCTCGGTCACAGCTTTGATTCTTTAATGCATTGGTAGCTTGAGAAGTGTTACATAGTCATGCAAGGATGGATGACTCCAAGGTTTGGTAAGACTGCAGTGTTGGGTTCAAAGAAAGAACATGGTGCTCCAATTAAATGTGATGAGCTGCCTTTTACCAAGTTTAACTTGCCTTTTTAAAAACATAATTGCTAAAACTATGTAATAGCTGGAAAATGTTAATTATCATGATGACAAAGTTTTCAATAGTGCACCTTTTTTATTTTTAGATAAAGAATATTGTAAATTGTCTTTGTCCTTCTACACGTTTGAAATTCAACATAAATTGTAATGAACACGATGGGAGACAGAGAGTTGGTTTCAAGCGCAGGGTGCAGCAGGTGTTTATTGTAAAGGACCACAGGAGGAGGCAGGTAGCTGGGTCCAGGGGCAGGCAGAAGGTCAAACATAGGGGTCCAAAGGGGCAACAGTACAGGCAGGGAAAAGGCTAGTAACGTAGTCCAGGAGATAAGGCAATAGGTAGTTAACAGGAAATCTGATAGGCTAAAGTACAGGCAGGGGAATAGGCAAAAGGCGTCGTTACTGAGACAGACAAAAACTATCATACACGGGAGGATTAAATTACAGAAAACCAGCGCTTCGAATAGAAACGTGTCACAAAACAAACAATACCTCACAATGATGGGGGCAAAGAACTGAACTAAATAGTGTGTGATAATGACATACAGGTGTGTGAACAGGTGATTAGAATTCAGGTGATTGGGATCTGGAGAGTGAGCTGCGTTCAGGGAATCTATGTGTTTGAGAGTGTGAGCTGGAAAGTGGGCTGGAAAGTGAGCTACGTTCAGGGGATCTACGTGTTTGAGTTGAGGTTGGAAGCAGACGTTACAGAAATATATTTTTTAATCTGCATGCACAAACAATAAGACCTCAAAATCATTTTACTAATATAATGATTGTCCGAAATTGCACAGTAACAAAAAAACTCTTGATAATCAAGAATACAATCAGATATAGAACAGGAAATGCAGGTGGCAGGTGAAATGATAGGAAACAAGCTTACAATACATTAGTTTGCTCGAGTTAAAATATATTATTTTGTGAAAGTTATCACAATACTTCACAACCCTTTGCAAATCTATAGTCTGTATTGACTATCAACAGGGGCTGCATTACATGTAGGCCTAAATCCTGAAAAAAGTATATTGCATAGGTAGAAAAGGACAAAGTGGACAAATAAACATCCCAATTTACCTGAACAATACAGCACCGTGTCTTTTTTCCCTTCAGTAGTTTCGGTTAAGATACTCATTGCCACCAAGGCAATTTGAATAATCCATGGTGCCATATTCGTACCCTGAGGGAAAGAGATATGTATAAAGCAGGCAAGCAAAGCCAATTCATTATTAAAAAAAAAAGAAGGTATTTGCCATTGAGCACCACCCACAGTCTATCTAGCAAGTCATATTCTGAAATCAGGTTGTGAGGCAAATTACTGTAGAAGTAGCCTTACTTTAACACAAAACAACAAGAAAACTGATTTCCACAAACTGTCTAGACATAACAGAATGTGTTGAGCTCCAAGAAGTTACATCATCTGTACAGAGCTAGAGTGAAACTGGTTTTAACATGGGCCATAAAACTCAGTGCCTCTTCACAAGTTTATGGGGGGTTGGCCCTCCACAAGGGTATGGGGGGTTGGCCACAAGTCGTGTTATCTTTAGATCAAATATTCAAACAGAACTTAGTCTACAACTTCACTGTGGTATTGATAAATAGTGAAAGGAAGTGTAACACAAACCGGTGTTAGAGGTCCTTGAGGTTAGTGGTCCTTGAGGTTAGTGGTCCTTGAGGTGCCCCTTGGTCTAGCAAAAAGTTAAGAGTGTAGTGAATGATGAATCTTTGCAGATTCTGTGTAGTCTAGAATAGTGGAGTGTAAATAAACCTTTAAGAGTCCTTTATTCCAGCAAAAATATATATGTTTATGTCTTCGGTGATATATTTTCATTGGATGCTGAAGCTGAACACAGTTTGAATGAGAGAAAACATTATTGTGTTGTTATGGGGTTGATAGCCTAGATACTGTTAAAATGTATATTTAACGGTGGAATTAACAAAATGACGTAGCAGGAGCAGCACAGCAGATATTGCGATGAGCAGGAAGCAAGAATTCGCTCGCACACAGTCACACAAAGTATCGGTGCATGTGCACTTACAATGTGGTAGCTATGGGACCAGAGCCGCCTCTGTCTATACACCGACTACGCACTGCGCGTAGGGCCCTGCAACCGCTAGGGGGCCCCCGACCCAAAAATGTTTAAATCAAAATAAAATGTTGGAACTCAGTCGGGGTCTGAACTTACTGTTAAGAGTGATAAAAGTAAAAATACACAAGGTGCAATTTAGAAATGTGGTAGTGCATCAGCAGTTATCCACTTGTCATGTCAGTCGCTGAGCCCGGTTACATTCACAAAATAATATGATTATGTTGGATAGTCAGATTAACATAATAGTTCGATTGAAACGTTTATACATGCTTTCTAAGATGAACAATTTCCTTAATAATCCTGTTTACATGGACAGATCTGAAATCAGGCTACTGAATGCACTCTGATAAATGCAGAAAATCACCAATCAAAATAAACGTTCTACCACATGTTATTTTTGAGAAGCATATTTGATTCTGAGTTCAGACATTAAAAGTTTGTATGTGAAAACTACTTCCAAGACGCATACATTCAGTTGTTTCGAAATCAAAAGAGGGAGGCTCGCTCGGCTAAAGAGGCTCGCTCGGTGTAAAGAGGGAGGCTCGCTCGGCTGGTGCTAGCACATACACAGATCAAATACACCGCTGGAACACCGATTAAGGTGTTTACATGTTCTAATATTTCGAAAGATTGCTCTGAAAACCAGGTGTTTTAATTGGGGTATGCTTACTTCGATTTTGACCGTACGTTGATTAAGATAAGCAGAGTAATGTGTTTACATGAATATCGCATAATCAGCCTACTGCCATAATCAGTTTATTTATCGAATTATTACTGAGCATGTAAACGTACTTACTGACAGTCACTCAATTTGCCCATGTCAGCTAAAAATGTTGATTGACACTACAATTTGCCTACCGCTCCAACAGATCCACGGAAGATATCGTTTCTATCGGTATTCACATGGCCGTAACACATCTGGACCAGAGGAACACCCTACATGCTATTCATTGACTACAGTTCTGCATTCAACACCATTGTTCCCTCCAAGGTTGACAACAAGCTCAGAGCCCTGGGTCTGGACACCACCCTTAGCAAATGGATCCTGAACTTCCTGACTGGCAGACCACAAGCTGTGAAGATTGGCAACAACACCTCCTCAACACTGACTCTTAACACAGGGGCCCCCCAGGGGTGTGTCCACTGTACTTCCTGTTCACCCACGACTGCGTAGCTAGGCACGACACCAACTCCATCATCAAGTTTGCTGACGACACCACGTGGGTAGGCCTGATAACCAACAAAGATGAGTCAGCCTATAGGGAGGAGGTAAGTGAACTGGCATTGTGGTGCCAGGACAACCTCTCCCTCAACATCAGAAAAACAAAGGAGTTGATTGTTGACTTCAGAAAGCAGAGGAGGGAACATGTTTCCATCCACATCAACAGGACTGCAGTAGAGAGAGCCAGCAGTTTTAAGATCCTCAGCGTCCACCTCACAGAGGACTTGACATGGACCAACAACACCACCACTCCTGTCAAGACGCCTCAACAGCGTCTGTACTTCCAAGGCGGCTGAAGAAATTTGGCATGCCACCTCGGGTACTCTCCAAATACTATCGCTGCACCATCGAGAGCGTCCTGACTGGTTGCATCATGGCCTGTTATGGAGTGGTGGTGTTGCACAGATGCAAGGGCCTCCAGCGGGTGGTGAAGGCCGCCCAGTACATCACTGGGGCCGTGATCCCACCCATCCAGGACTACTTGAAACGGTGCCTGAGGAAGTCACGCAGCATCATCAAAGACCTTACACACCCCAGCTACAAGCTGTTCACTCCCTTAACATCAGGGAGACGTTATTGGAACATGAGGCCTAATACCAACAGGCTCAGAAACAGTTTCTATCTACAAACCAATCAGACTTCTGAACACTTGAACTGAACTAACCACCTGCTCTGATTCTCCACACCTTAGCACACATGCATTCACTCACGCACACACGCACACAGACATCCCCCCCACACACCTGCTGCTACCAGACTCTTATTATGATTGCTAAATAGTGCACAATTTAAACGGTTGCCCCCCAATACCCCTTCCCAAAACATGTGTAAATATTGGGCTATAAATTGTGCCTTCCTGTACTATACTCATGCTAAAATGTTATGCCTGCAAGGGGGAGCCCCCCAACCAAATATCGCTTAGGGCCCCCAAAACGCTTGAGGCGGCACTGCCCAAGACCAAAACTTTAGAGAAGTTTAGCCTTGCTGTGCTCCAACACTCTTAGTCGTTGTGGAAATAATTGACCCGCTATGCTGTTTACTTTGTGCATCTAGTCATATAACTGACTCTATCTTTAAATCAACTTCCGGTAGATCACTGTTGAAATAAGCAAAGGCATGCAGTATGAAGAAAGCAAGGTAGTGGTGGAAAGAAGGGATTTTGGCAGGAGAAATGCTATAATAGTCTACTATAGGTTGACTGACCTCTACATAGATATTAGTTAAATCTATACCCTCGTTAAAATGCATTGCAAAGAAAAAGTTCAACAAATAATTAATTTTTGATAAAAATCCTGGATGCAAAGCACTGTAAATTGACCACAGCACTGTAAATGTGCCTTTAGACGCCTTGCTCTCATTGACAAACAGAGGATTGTCTGCGTTCTGAATGCATCACTGACGGCGCGTTAAAAGCCGCAAAAACGAAGCCTGTGTGAATACAGCATTCAGCCTAGATAAAGTTGTGGGGCAGCCTATTTTCATGTAGCCTACCCATGTCAAAAACATTATAATGAAAGGCCAAATATGCTACCCTGCCATTTTCTAATAATTACACCAGTCGGGTAGCATAATACTGGATTACAATAGACCCTTGGAACTTACCTGATTCAAAAGTCAGGTGAGTAAGAATTAGGAACTTTTCAGCACGGTAGGCTACAGCAGTGAAGTCGGATTCAGACGCGAGGGACAACGTTGTGAATGCTGACTGTACATAAAACAAACAGCTAAAGTGAAGTTCTCACCTGTTTTGAATGAACCACGATCATATCTACCTTACTGTCAGTGGACAGTGTCTACTTACGTGCTTGTTCCAGGCGTTGCCACGTTCAGCCAGGAAGCAGAACAATGACAGCTATGTGAGCCAATGGTATTGTAAACTCAGCACAGATATCCAATGACTGAACGCTGCCTCGCGGGAACGCTGCCTCATACTGAGAACACCGGGCGTCGAGTTGCTCTGAGGTGCTTTCCAAATCGACAAAATCACCTGCTTTTGAGCTAACAGTAAATTGATTATGCATAGTTAATGAGTGAGTCGACTATATAGACGCTGCGCAAATTTTCTTCATCTTTCCAAGTAGTCCTATCCTGTAACACCCTTCCCAGTCGAACCTTGTGAATAAGCCCAATAACCTAATAATGCAATATGAAGGCTATGCTGATCTCTTTGTTAAATGACCCACATCATGTGGGCGCATTGCTGCAGAAATTTGGACAGAAGTGTAAGCCAATTTGCCAAGCACCACAATAACAATCACACAATTTATACAATGTGTTATAACGGTAGATTACATATCCTTAAACTATATAAACTAACAATTAACAGTTTGTAAACTTCTTATAAAACCTTTAACATTCATCAAACAGGTAATGGTCAATACTGTATCCCTACTTTATTGTATAGTAACCATTGGCGTGCTGGTATAATTTTTCTTGCAGGCTTTTAGGATTACCCTTTCACCCCAGTCCATTCTATTAGAAATGAACAATTAGTCATGTTAGCTTAGCTTAATTGTGGTCCTGTGCTTAAGGAGATTTAATTGCTTGTGTTGATTTATACATAATTGTTTTGCATTCATGGGCAGTGATGAGATCATGGTGCTCATTTTCTATACATGAACAATTTTAGTCTCTTAATTTTGGTGGTTAGTAATTCAAAGTAGTCAAGCACTACTAGCAAACTAGAGGTGTGCTACAGTGACTGTTGGTTTCACATTGTGCCTCCAGCTAGTGACAGGTGGGCCCTTTGAGAGGGGAATTTGACCTGGTTTTCTCACCAGTGACTGCATATTAACCACAGATCACCTTCTCTTATAAAGGGGGAGTGTGTGTACATTGAGAATTTTCAATATAGATGAGACAATGTGATAGATATGATAGAGCTGGTTCTTTGTGCTGAAAGAAAATGGTTTGATCAGTCAATTATTAGTTAAAATAAACATGATTTTGATACAGTATATTTATAGTAATCAATGTGAAGCTTTCTACAGAGCCCCCATAGAATAGATCTTGAAATGCAATTGGACAGTACGTTTTTAAAACCATTCGGCATGTACTGTATATCCTGTAAAATTGTCTGTTTGTGATAGAATTACAATAGTATATTATTGTCTACTTGGTCTCCAGTAATGTCTGATAGTGATGTACTGATAGTGATAGCTGATAGTGATGTACTGATAGTGATGTACTGATAGTGATATACTGATAGTGATGGCTGATAGTGATGTACTGATAGTGATGTACAGATAGTGATGGCTGATAGTGATGTACTGATAGTGATTGCTGACAGTGATGTACCGATAGTGATGTACTGATAGTGATGGCTGATAGTGATGGCTGATAGTGATATACTGATAGTGATGTACTGATAGTAATGGCTGATAGTGATGTACTGATAGTGATTGCTGATAGTGATGTACCGATAGTAAATCTTGCTCACCAGAACTGTGCTGGTATGTCAGATGAAGAGCTGAATGATGACCTTTAGCACAGTAAGCAGGAGGCCCAAACTAAGAGGTTAGATTCACTTCTTTCCCCGTCTACAGTTAGTGGTAAAGGTGAGTGGTTAGTTGAAAGTTAGTTTTTTTATGACCCAGAGGGCTTCTGGATGAGAACAAGGTCAGAGTAAACACGATGTGTTATCTACTCCTGACAAATCAGCAAACAGGGATTACGTGACTGCATTGACCAACATCATTTTGGAAAATTTAGAACCAGCTTGGCACCACAAGAGCATGCCTGAACAGTTTTCACATGGATTAATAGTATTTTGGGGGGAAGTTAGCGTACATCACTGGAGTTGAATTACAGCATATTGAAAAGTGGTCAGTGGTGTTCATACCTCTTCTAGCCATGGCCTAACAGTAGGCCTAAGCATTGATTCCATAGCCAACCTTAGGTCTTCATAGGATGCACCTACTAGACGTCTATGTGAACTGGGGACTGAAGATAGGGGATTCCAGAAAGTGCAGAATAATATTGAGATGTGAGAACGATGAGGCAGTGGTGGATGGAGACCAAACTACACACTGAATGACAAAACGTCCAGGTCAGAGTGAAGCCCACATAGATGACATCAAAATCAATGACTCTCAAGGTAATGCATTTCAAGTGAGTCTTCTTTTCTTTTGAATCTCCAAAGATAAAATGACATTGGCATTTTACAAAAGGTACAATTTCAGATCTATTCTAGTCCCGGGGGATGGATGGAGGGAGGGCTGGAGTTGGGGACGATCACATCTATTATCACTCTCTAGCAGTTTATTTGTCCATCTGTGCCCTGACTGACAAAGTTTGTGCTGACAGCTTGTTTGGCAGAAACTGACGTTCCTCTGTCATCCTTTTTGGTGCGTTCTGCACTGACCTTGGGAGCTGGAGCCCTTTGGAGAGAGATGCATTGTGCTGCAGAGATCCACTGCCAATTACCAGTGACAGGTAATACAACGGCCTCTGTCTTCACTAAGACTAGATCTGATAAAGTTCTTCTCTGGATAAAAGAGTATTGACCTCTTTAGTTGAATATAATGAGGTCTTGGATGTGATAGGATAATTGTGGCTCCTCTCACTTTGTTTTTTACATTCTCATGAGACACTGGATTACCTTGCTGCCGTTGGAGTGATACCTCTCCAGTGTGGTTGATTTTCTGTTACTTGCACAGGATGTGGTGCAAGGACACCGTAGAAAACCCTCTCTCTTTATCTACACCACAGATAAAGATTTTGCTTCCTGTAATGTCGCAGGACACTGCAGCAAAGTTTTGAAATGCTTTTTGAATCCCGGTATGCAACCAGATAATAAATTATGACTTATTTTATGACTTTAAATTTAGCTAACAGTCCTAACCATAGACTGTGTCTTGACATACTGTAGAATTGAGTCATATACCGTGTCTATGATGTTACCCCTAGTTTGATTAATCACCATTTTTAAATGAAACTAACGACTTATGGTCACCAGTCCATCTTTAAAAACGACCTTTTGTTACTCACTGACGGACCTCTTTTAGTGCCGGACTCAAGAGTCCTGATAAACAAGTACAGATGGCTTCCTCTGTGAGATCCACAGTATGGTCATGCTGCAGGCTCTATGCCAAGCTAGTTTGCCATCATCTATAGCAGGGAGCCACATTGTTTGTGTCTGGAGTGGGGAACAAAAGGGCAGGGAGAGGGGGATTTTGGGGTGGGTGGTGATGCATGGAAAGAGGGGGGGTAGTAGGGATGGGTCACAGAGGGAGATTGGTCGCTATACAAATGTGACAGGCACATTGCTGTTGTTGACGCACTCTGTAATCTTTACTTTTAATGATGCCATCCATGTTTACACTTATGTTGATAAGTATTTCAATAAATTGTGCTGACTGTTTTATCATTCACTGATCTGTGAGAATGAAACCCAGATGTGCCATTTTTGTCTGAAAATACACTATGATGAAACACAGGATCACCTCTCTGGATGTAGGCAGATTAAATATTGTGTTAACTTATAGTATGTCTTCAGAGGAGCCAAATGCAAATGTTATTTCTATTTTGTCATCACTTTTGACTTTATGTGACAGGTTTTTTATCGGTTGGAAGCACTCCAAGCCCTCTGATTGGAGATGTCATCTGAAATCATCTTATTACGGAGGGGTGGTGGAATTAATCTTGACATTAAGTACCAGAGAAATAATTGATGATTCACAGTATTAAAGGAGATTGCCTGTCAGGTTTAATAATATGGAATGTTTTTACTATGTATTAAAGCTTCCATCTACAATTCAAGGCTTATTCCTATTGAACCAGGTTATTTTCACAAATTGTCTGTGTTATTGATTTGAACAGTGACGTGCGGTGGCGTCGTGGCTGGGTAAGCATGGGCTATTCTCAAATCCAGAGTTACTCACAAATAAACCTTGATGAAGCCCAAGTTCACATACAACAGATAACTCCTACAAACCGGAGTGACATAGGCTATTAACCTAAATTGACAAAACCAAAATCTAATGTAAATACCAATGTAGCCAAGATACACAAGCGATACACTGAGTGTACAAAACATTATGAACACCTTCCTAATATTGAGTTGCACCCCCTTTTTTCCTCAGAACAGCCTCAATTTCGTTCGGGCATGGACTCTACAAGGTGTTGAAAGCGTTCCACAGGAATGCTGGCCCATGTTGACTCCAATGCTTCGCACAGTTGTGTCAAATTGGCTGGCTTTCCTTTGGGTGTTGGACCATTCTTGAAACACACAGGAAACTGTTGAGGGGGAAAAACCCAGCAACATTCTAGGTTCTTGACACACTCAAACCAGTGTGCCCGGCACCTACTACAATACCACGTTCAAAGGCACTTAAATATTTTGTCTTGCCCATTCACCTTCTGAGTGGCACACTTACACAATCCATGTCTCAATTGTCTCAAGGCTTAAAAATCCTTCTTTAACCTGTCTCCTCCCCTTCATCTACACTGATTGTGGCATCAATAAGGGATCATGGATTTCACCTGGATTCACCTGGTTAGTCTATGTCACGGAAAGAGCAGGTGTTCCTAATGTTTGTACACACAGTGTATAATAAATAAGATTCTAACGAAATGTCCATATCAAGAATCAGAATGACTGAAACATGCATTTCAAAATGTAGCCTAACCTAAACATTTGCAAAGGAAAATGCATTTAGGTCTACCTTTACTTGTATTTTGCCAATTTCATATTTTGCGCATACATATTGCCTAAACATGTTGTGTGGGTATAACCTGGGGTAAGTGCTGCACATTGGGGACGTGTCTACATCATTTGCCGTTTGCATCCCTTGAACTGAACGAACTCGAAACTAGCTAGCTAGCAAAAACAACCTGACAAATGGACACTATACTGCACCTCAAAAAATGTCCAAGTTGGAATAATTTTGTGCGCCATTTGGAGGGTTCGAAGAGTGGAACGTCAACTATAATTAAAGTTAAAACCAGACAGAGGCAGTATACAGGAGCTCTACAAATCAATATGTGACATGACAGGCAAGTGAACAGTGAGTACTGGACTGTCCACTTGTCTGAAACGTCATTAGCAATTCAAATACTTTTTACCCTGTCTTTTATACATCTTGGACATTTACTTTTGCTTTGTGGACAGTAATGGGAATGGGAATTACTTTTTGTGTTACTGTGGAAATGGAACGCCTTGGGGATGTGCCTCCCATATGACTGGCCCTGCTGTATGCATGAAGAACCACCAGAATGTTTTAGAAAAAAACATTAGATAACAAAAAAGAATTACTTTATTTTTTATTTTTAACATTGTATTTTTTATTTGGCTTTTTATAACAGCTTTTTTTGTAGGTTATGCTTCCCCTGACTGCACATCCTTGGATTTCAATACTATTACTAATACTTCTAGGGAATAACTTCTCCTCAGAAGCTGATTTCTGAAATATTATAAGCACTTCTCTTTCTCCATCATGTTTTTCCTACAGTATTTTAGAATGGCTATTGGTGTGGTGTGTGAAGCTGCAGGAACCCCTATGGTTGCCCTTGTATTTGTATCTCAGCCTCACCATGTTTATGTAGTGGCTATGTTTGCCATCTTCTTTGAAGCTGTTTATGATTTTCAGGTAGCTTCTACCCATCTTTTGACATGTCCTTGTGGGTGTAGTATGAGTTTGCTTTAGAAAATGACAATTAAACCAAAGTAATTTGCTTCTCTTATCCATGTTGATACATGGATTATGTTAGATGACTTGGCAGTCATCCATTGTGTGAGCACATGACATTAAATTAAATGTGTGCTTTCCCTGAGATTCAGCATATTGTTCCTTGTTTTTAGGATTTTAATTAAATATTTGTTAGAGCTAAGAATCTAAAAGCATTTAAATGAATAATACAGTTGTCTGCCATAACTGTCCATTTCATAGTCCCTTTAGTCATACTCTGAGTTTTCAGGTGGTGTGTAAGAGAGGTAGTCTTGCGAAAGCAGAGTCAACTGGAGGAGTAACAGCATGGATGAACAGTCAACATCTTTATTCACTGTTGAATAATACTGTACACTCCTCATCTACCGTGGCATTTCTCAGTCTGTTGACAGGTACTTGTATGTGAAGTATTCATGTACAGTATATGGAGCATGTCAGGGCTGTTGGCTTTCTTCAGTGCTCCAGCTGATGTTCACTAAAAGGATGTCACAGGAGATTCAACTGTAGGCCTACAGTAATTGATCTTTACACCACTGCTGTACAAGGTATAACTTCCACAGACAGTTACATGTTCATTCTAGCGTTGGCCAAAAACAAGCAAAATACAAACAAAATACAAACATACAGTATAGTACACCGTTTCACAAACTATGAATATGCTGCTCCATTCATCCTTGTGTTTTGTTTCCAAAATGAAGCTTTGCCGATGTATTTAGCTAGTCGCTCATTCTAAATAGTTGGATGTGTAATATCTGTCCCTCCGTCTAGGTTGTGTTCTACACTGATGGTCCACTGATGAGTCATTATTATCCGGCGTTCCTCCTGAGTATTGTCCTGCTCCTGGTTTCAGTTCAGGCCTCGTCTCCAATCACAGATTTAATATACACAGACAGCCGAGGGGCTTGTTCCGCGCGTCAGGCAAAAATGTGCCCCCGCTCCCTCACCCCTCGACAGGCTCAATTTAAGCATGGGGTTGTGTTCTCCTCCTACCTGCCCCGGGGTATTCACATATTTGATGTCCTATGTGTTCCTCAACTAAATATGTATGATCTGAGTGTGATAGTAACGATGAGGAATAACGTGTGTGCTGTTATTTCACCACACAACACAGCACACAGGCATAAGCTATGTGAAATGTGTTTTGGGAAGAGGTTGCGTGGGATAAAGTTGAAATGTGAACAAAGAATATGAAACACCTAAAAATTTACGGAAAAGGATGGATGGAATGGGACAATATTGGAAGGATATTGGATTATAATGTTGAGATATTGAATAAATAGAATTAAGTGTACAAAACAAAGTGCTTTCTACCCAGGCCCTAGTTGACACTGCTCTGTTACTAAACAGTGTTACATTCACAAGCCTGTAATGTATAAAAAACATTTATGCAATCAATATTTTAATGTTAACCTCTGCCTCAAAGGACTGCCCATCCTGGGCTTACCTCGCTGCCTCTCAGGTGAAATGGAAGATGTCTATGTAGGCCTATAGCTACTACAGCTCCTATGCTTTCCAGAGAGAAAGAGTTCTGTTCATTGTCGGTGTATCGCATGGTCTCCTTCCTCTCATTGGTGTGCCCTTGATGTGCTCACAAACCAAACACAAGCCTGCTGTGGGTCCCCAGAGACACCCAGAGAGTAGCAGCTGCTCGCTCTTTCTCCACACCAACATGGGCAGCACACACACAGGGCGATGGGGTGGGGGCGGTGGATGAGGGGGTACTATTTAACGCTCCGCCATGGCTAAACACTGTTGGAGAATCGGTAAACATTGATAGGCATCCTTGCACAACTGGAAAGGTTTGATATGAGTTTCAGGGATGTTATTATTTATTTAATTTAGAGTGCGAATGTGGGGGCTTAGTTTTGCTGTGAAGGATGAAGGAGGCAGTCATGGGATAAGCATATCAAGCTGTACCCCAATGATGGAAACTAAAATGAGGTTCTAAAAAGTGTTGTTTTCATGTATCACTCTGTTTTGGCTGTCTGCCTATGAGCTTTAACATTTATGTCTTAAAAGTGGTGTGAACATAAACTTTGGATTGGTGAAATTGTGATCAAAGTTTAAAAAATATATTCTTGAGCTAACCCTGGTTCAGTAAAGTGATTCATTACAACGTTATAAAGAGTAAACAGGCTGTGGAGATCTGGCATCTAGCCCCCTCCAGCGTGCAGTAGGCTAGGCGGCATCTCTCCGGTATCAGGTGGCTCTGATTGACACATTGTGGGACAAGCTTATTAATGCTAAAGGTAGCTGGAGAAAATTAGGTTCCAGTTTGGGTCACAGCCAGGCTGTGTATGCCAAGTCAAGGCATTCACACATCTCAGGGATAAGGGGATGCTCCCTCATTTTGAGCATTTTATTTCCCATATGTACAGTTGAAGTCGGAAGTTTACATACACTTTGGTTGGAGTCATTAAAACTCGTTTTTCAAACACTCCACAAATTGCTTGTTAACAAACTATCGCTTTTTCAAGTCGGTTAGGACCTCTACTTTGTGCATGACACAAGTAATTTTTCCAACAATTGTTTACAGACAGATTATTTCACAAAGAATTCACTGTATCACAATTCCAGTGGGTCAGAGGTTTACATACACTAAGTTGACTGTGCCTTTAAACAGCTTGGAAAATTCCAGAAAATTATGTCATGGCTTTAGAAGTTTCGGATAGGCTAATTGACATAATTTGAGTCAATTGGAGGTGTACCTATTTACGGCCTTACCTCCCTAATCTTACTTCATTTGCACACTCTGTGTATAGACTTTTCTATTGTGTTATTGACTGTACCTTTCTTTATTCCATGTGTAACTCTGTGTTGTTGTTTGTGTCACACTGCTTTTCTTTATCTTGGCCAGGTCGCAGTTGTAAATGAGAACTTGTTCTCAACTGGCTTACCTGGTTAAATAAAGGTGAAATAAAATTAAAATAAAAAAAACCTGTGGATATATTTCAAGGCCTACCTTCAAACTCAGTGCCTCTTTGCTTGACATCATGGGAAAATAAAAAGAAATCAGCCAATACCTCAGAAAAAAAATTGTAGACCTCCACAAGTCTGGTTCATCCTTGGGAGCAATTTCCAAATGCCTAAAGGTACCACGTTCATCTGTACAAACAATGGTACGCAAGCATAAACACCATGGGACCACGCAGCCGTCATGCCGCTCAGAAAGGAGACGTGTTCTGTCTCCTAGAGATGAACGTACTTTGGTGTGAAAAGTGCAAATCAATCCCAGAACAACAGCAAAGGACCTTGTGAAGATGCTGGAGGAAACAGGTACAAAAGTATCTATATCCACAGTAAAGTAAAGAAAAATTATGTGGATATATTGAAGCAACATCTCAAGACATCAGTCAGGAGGTTAAAGCTTGGTCGCAAATGGGTCTTCCAAATGGACAATGACCCCAAGCATACTTCCAAAGTTGTGGCAAAATGGCTTAAGGACAACAAAGTCAAGGTATTGGAGTGGCCAAAGCCCTGACCTCAATCCTATAGAAAATGTGTGGGCAGAACTGAAAAAGTGTGTGCGAGCAAGGAGGCCTACAAACCTGATTCAGTTACACCAGCTCTTTCAGGAGGAATGGGCCAAAATTCACCAAACTTATTGTGGGAAGCTTGTGGAAGGCTACCCGAAACGTTTGACCCAAGTTAAACAATTTAAAGGCAATGCTACCAAATACTAATTGAGTGTATGTAAACTTTAGACCCACTGGGAATGTGATGAACGAATTAAAAACTTAAATAAATCATTCTCTCTACTATTATTCTGACATTTCACATTCTTAAAATAAAGTGGTGATCCTAACTGACAGGGAATTTTTACTATGATTAAATGTCAGGAATTGTGAAAAACTGAGTCGAAATGTATTTGACTAAGGTCTATGTTAACTTCCGACTTTAACTGTATGTAAGTGAAGCTGGTAGTACAGTGACTGTATGTTGATTCCTGGGTAGTGAAAGGAAGGCATTGCATTGTCTGATCAAATTGTGAAATTAATTATGCACACAGCATCAAGCTCAATTGCTGTTAATTTCTCTCCAAATCAATTCATTTAATGCAAGCCAATTTCAAGATGTGAAAGATTTGAGAGCACTGCTCTCATAGAAACCGTCCTCTCCATACAAATTGCTTGTGTTTCCACTGCCCATCCCACACCTCATTCCATAGAGTCCCATTGAACAATTTATATTTTTGTAAATGGAGGATTAGCCATCAGGAGAGCATGCTCGGTTATCATATTTTCACAAGCATCTCCTTCCTGTATTGTTGTGGTTATTTTAATTAAATCCTACTGAGGGTTGGAGCGGACCTTTTTAGAGGGGATGATTAAGCCCATAATGGTGAGGTGCTCCTCGTGTCTGTCTGGTGCTTAGTATGGATGATTAACTGAGTCTGTTAATGGGGACGAGGCTTGACATTGGAAGCTAGATTTGTTCAGTGGAGGTGTTTTCTTCAATCACCAGCGCAGATCACAGTCCTCACCTGCCTGCTGGACTGTAGGTCCATTAAGATGAATAAGGCCAGTTCGATTTGGTGTTTTATAGCATGTCAGATGATCACCTTTGCCTTTGCTGTCATTTAACAAAACTGGTTGTTTTCCTCAATCTGTTAAATATGATTTTTTATCAGTCACAAAAAACTGGTCACTGTATCACTGTATTCCAGTGTTGTTTGCCTTTGTGGAGCCATGCATATATTGATCTCCTGCTGAGTGTTGTCCTGCACCCAAGGTGCAACAGAAGTAGAAATGTCACATTAGCTCAGCGGAAGTGTATCAATATGGCGCCTCATGTTCACTTCCCCTCTTTTTATCTTTTCCGGCATTCAGAGAGCCAAGGTTCCCAGGACAGCATATGTTTGATCAGCAGACCCCAGCTCCACTCATGAATAGTAATGTACGCTCTCTGGCCATGGTCCCATATAGCTTTTAGCCAGCCTGGGACTAGGGTTTTACCCACAGGGCCAGCCCCCATGCTCCGTAGGGACACTGGGAGGCCCCAGTTTCCTGCCGAGGAGGCCCGTCAACATCAAGCCCACTGTCTGCTGCATGGAGCCCCAGTCTGAGTGGGACTGGAGTGGCCAACCCCAGGCACTGTCTCCCCCTAGACACAGTAGCATGCACCCCCAGCCAGGCCTTGCCTTATTTCTCACAGCACAGGATCACAGGCAGAGGTAGTGAATGACCAGTAACTCTGTGTTATTCTCATGTATCAGTACTCCGATGAGAGATGTATCAGCAAGCCGATGAGAGAGACATGTATTCTCAGTTGCTTCTCAGTTGCTGCTGTATTCTCATGTTGCTTACAATACATGTTAATGTAGGAGTGGTTGACACAAATGACACAAGTGTGACAGATATGTAGGGCATAGGGATTGCCATATTGAGGTACTCAATTGAGTTTCAAACTATTTTAAATTGTTACCGTCAGGATATTGTGATCCATTTTCTAAACATGATCCATGTTTACATCTTTATACTTGTTTTCAGTGTATTGCTCTGTTCAGATAAACCATAACCTAATCAAATGAAACAGTATGTTTAAAATGTAATTGTGTCTTTGTATCACAGACATAATAAATGCCTCATACCTGGCTAAGAGCTATACTGCCCTCTAGTGCTGCCTTGAAACAAATGTCTATGCTATTTTACTGAGACAAAGGTATTACAGTAGTAGCATTTTAAAGATCTGTAGATATATTACAGTGTCTCATCCTGCCCATCACCGAAAGTTTAGCTATCTCCTTTTCAAATCGTGCTATCTCTGAACAAATGTTAGTATTGTATCCTGAAGGGTTGAGCTCAACACAACAACAACAACAACAACAGCAGCAAGAGTTTGCCTTGGGTCTAGCGAAGGTGAGAGCCAGTTACAGCCACTATGCAGACTCCCTCCTACCCTCCTGCCTGGCAGGCCAGGCCCGTTGCCAGGCCAGACCACGGTCGTTGCCAGGGGAATGCCCATTACTGGACAGAAGCCCTCCACCCACGCCATAGCCCTCTGCCAAGGCGCTAGCTGTCAGTGCCCAAAGTGCCAGAGTGGAATTGGGTTCAAAAAGTCAAGGAGGAGGAGTGCCTGTCCTCTTAACAACCTCAAGCGAGACTACCCATCTATGCCATCCTCCGTGTTCCGTGAGAATAACGTCTTTATATTTGTTTATGTTTAGCATGAAACTGAATTGTAATGCAGTGATAGGTCACTCATAATAGCCTTTTTTTCACCACATTCTCTTACCAAAGAACAGGGTAAAGTAACCAGTATTTAGGCGTAAGAAACGACATTTGTTTTTCTCAAAATATCTTTGTCAGCTAATAGCAGGGTAGACCCTGTACCTCTTATTCGAAGGTGTGAAGAAGAGTTCTTCTTCCTACAAAGCAAGCCGATGAGAGAGACATGTATTCTCAGCACATAGACCTATTGCTCAAGGTCAAGAGGATTCAATGAGAGCTTTTCATTAGAGACAATTATTAGGTCTGACAATGTGTTGGAAACAGATCAATAGCCCTGGTCAAAGGGAGGATCTTCCAATCAATCTCTCTCACTGGCAGATACACCTTTCTCCTTTTTGATGTTGGAAATTGATGCAACCCTTCTAGACCATAGTAATGTGTATAAATATATGGATGTTTCCAGTCTGTGAAGGACTGTGTTTTTAGGGAGAAGGTTTTAGAGGAAGAGTTATTGCGGAGTGTTACCTATATTAGCATTAAAGCCAGTCCCACAGAGTGTGGAGGAGTGGGCACACCCTAGAAGAGCCCTGGCACGGCAGTATGTCCCAGGCCAGCAGGACAGTGCCCTCTGGCATCATCATGGTTATTTTATCTCAACCCAACTCTAAGGCTGGCTGAGGGGGCCCCTCTCCCCACCCAATGAGTATCTTGATTAATGCATTTTAACTATATTCAAAGTGGTCCTTCTATTCGAGTCTTTTACAATGCAGAATATACTAAGTTATAGATTAAATGAGGTATAGATGCCTTTAGGGTAGTGTATCAGAGTGGGAGAAAGAGGAAATGGATGGGCATTGCATTTAATGCAAACATTTTAGGTATGTAATCTGGGAATTTTGCCCTTGCCTTTCCCATTCCTAATGAATGGAACAATTCTCTCTCATAGGCGGGAGAAAAGATGTTGATTATCATATGCATGTTGAATTCATTCCTCGGCTCAATGCAATCATTCTCAAATTAACCGCCACTCTTGCCGAATAGAAGGAAGAATAAAGGCAGTGAAGGGCTGCGTGCTTTTGACTGGCAATGAAGATAACACAGTCGGTCTTCAGATTGGTTGAGGTGGATGTCTGTGCACAGGGAAATATCTGCAGACAGCCAAATCAATGGGGTTTCTTTTGACATGATGGTGTAGGCTTGCTGAAAGGCAGATCTGTGAGATGCTGCTACCTTGGGACATTGTTCTCCTGTCAGTCTCGGCAGCCTAACAATGTAATCTCTCTCTCCTCCTCTCCCCTCTTCTCCCTCTTCTTCTCCTCTCTCCTGAGGAGCAAATATCCTTCAGGTAAACGGCGATACATGTCACCCCCTGAAGATGTGCAATTAATATTTTATGTGTGTGTGTGTGTCTGTGTGTGTCTCTCTGTGTGTTTGTGTGTGTGTCTCTGTGTGTGTGTGTGTGTGTGTGTGTCTCTGCCTGCCTGCCTGTCTGCCTGTCTGCCTGTCTGCCTGCCTGCCTGTCTGTCTGTCTGTCTGTCTGTCTGTCTGTCTGTCATGTGTGTGTGTGTGTGTGTGTGTGTGTGTGTGTGTGTGTGTGTGTGTGTGTGTGTGTGTGTGTGTGTGTGTGTCTCTCTGTCTCTGTGTGTGTCTCTGTGTGTGTGTGTGTGTGTGTGTGTGTGTGTGTGTGTGTGTGTGTGTGTGTGTGTGTGTGTGTGTGTGTGTGTGTGTGTGTGTGTGTGTGTGTGTGTGTGTGTGTGTGTGCGTGTGTGTGCGTGTGCGTGCGTGTGTGTGTGTGTGTGTGTGTGTGTGTGTGTGTGTGTGTGTGTGTGTGTGTGCATACTCAAGAAAACAACTGCCATTATGGAGGCTTTGGATTGAAAGGCTTATAGCTGCAGATAAGGGAAATTAATTTTTCATCAGGAATAATATGAAGCTTAAAGAAGGCACAAAGCGTAGGTGGAAGTGGACGGGGAATTTGTCAAGTGTTGTCTATCCAGGATAATACTGCTTAGCGTTTGATTGGTGTAATCAAGGGGTGTGATGTCTAAGGCTGGGGGATTAAACCAGTTTTCGGTGGGCTGATTGGGAACCGGTTGAATATTGCTGTTTCACAGGAATTTTGATCAGTCTGATTTTAGTTATGTCTTTGGACATGTTGAAGTATTTCCAACAGATGGAATTGTCAGTTTATCTTGATGGTTTGAACTATAATGTTGAACACAACATATGCATCTACGCCTTTTCATTGTATGATTTAAGATGATAACCCGTATAGATGCTGACAAATGTCCTCTAGGGTAGTTTACTATGAAAGGAAATTATCAATCTATTCCAATTGCTTTATAGTCCATCTTTTTTTGTTAAGATTCCTGTGCTGTAGTTTAATGTAAGCCTACTGCCCCTGCAGTGCCAGTGACAAGTCTCACCTTTGCTCTTTCTCAAATTCATTACCTTAATATCTCCCTTGATGTTTTCAAACGGAGTCACTAACTTGTTCAGTGGTACAGTGTGGCACAGCGTGGTGTGGTGGGTGGATGCTTACATGGAGTCCTCTCTAATTTGTTTCTGCTCCAAGGGTTCTCATTAAGGATCTGTGGTGGGAGGGCTCACAGTGAGAGGAGGAGAGGCCGTGCAGCTAAGGAAGGTCACAAGGACAACAGTATATTCAGATTACTGGTTGTACGGTAGCTCTACATAGGACACCGCATATGAATGCAATGCATCTATTGCATTCATGTGTGGCATCATACATAAGGCTACTTGTACAGATGTGTCCTTAATTGCACTCCATTCCCTATATACTGTAGTGTACTACTTTTGACCAGAGCCCTATGGGTCTTGGTTAAAAGTAGTGTACTATAAAGGGAATAGGGTTTGGGTTTGGTTGTCTCATCTCTGTGCTTTCTGTACCTGCCCACAGTGACCACCTGAGGGCAGAAAACACCACAACCACAGGAGCTGGAATGCCAAACAGTGAGAACCCCAGAACCTCCTACATTAACATGTATTGTAAAACTTACAGGAGCAAATGCAATTTGAATTGTTCATCTCACCTCTCTCATGAGTGTCTCAAGAAAAAGTCATTTGAAAATGACCTACAATAATGTTTTTTGTTCGTTTTTTGTTGCCGGTTTCTTATCTCCCATGTATTGAAACATCACGAGACACCAGAAGGGCAAGCTAAATTGGTTGGCTCAGCATACTCCTGGCTCTCGCGGCAGGTCTTTGTTCAGGGGCGCGGCAGTGCCGGAGCGGACCAGATGGGCCGTGGCCGCCTGGTGCCAAACAAACAGAGTGAGATCAAAGGGAGGAAGCAGCGGACATTCACCTGTCCGCCGTGTCAATTGAAGGGCTTTCTTCGTCAGCAGCTGATGTCCAACTGAAAAACCTGCTGATGTCAGTCGGACCCATTCAGGTAGGTCAAACCTGCTCTGAGCGTCATGCTGTCAGCCTGTCTTTTTACTCGAGAAGGTTGATACGATCAGTGAAATTTACTGTGAAACAGGTTAACCCTTCTGGGGAAGGATCTCTGAAACTATTCAGATCCCTTGACTTTTTCCTCATTTTGTTACGTTACAGCCTTATTTTAAAATTGATTAAATAAATTGTATCATCATCAATCTACATACAATACTCCATAATGACTAAGCAAAAACAGGTTTTCCAAAATGTTAGATAAAACAGAAATAGCTTATTTACAGAGATTTTGCTATGAGACTCGAAATTGAGCTCAGGTACATCCTGTTTCCATTGATCCCATTTCTACAACTTAATTGGAGTCCACCTGTGGTAAATTCAAGTGATTGGACATGTTATGGAAAAGCACACACCTGTCTCTATAAGGTCCCACAGTTTACAGTGCATGTCAGAGCAAAAATTAAGCCATGATGTCGAAGGAATTGTCCGCAGAGCTCCGAGACAAGATTGTGTCGAGGCACAGATCTGGAGAAGGGTACCAAAACATTTCTGCAGCATTGAAGGTTCCCAAGAACACGATGGCCTCCATCATTCTTAAATGGATGATGTTTGGGACCACCAAGACTCTTTCTAGAGCTGGCTGCCCAGCCAAACTGAGCAATCGGGGGAGAAGGGCCTTGGTCAGGGAGTTGACCAAGAACCCGATGGTCACTCTGACAGAACCCCAGAGTTCCTCTGTGGAGATGGGAGAACCTTCCAGAAGGACAACCATCTCTGCAGCACTTCACCAATCAGGCCTTTACGGTAGAGTGGCCAGACGGAAGCTACTCCACAGTAAAAGGCACATGACAGCCCGCTTGGAGTTCACCAAAAGGCACCTCAAGACTCTCAGACCATGAGAGCTAAGACAATGCAGGAGTGGCTTCGGGACAAGTCTCTGAATGTCCTTGAGTGGCCCAGCCAGAGCCCGGACTTGAACCCGGTAGAACATTTCTGGAGGACCTGAAAATAGCTGTGCAGCAACGCTCCCCATCCAACCTGACAGAGCTCGAGAGGATCTGCAGAGAAGAATGAGAGAAACTCCCCAAATACAGGTGTGCCAAGCTTGTAGCGTTGTAACCAAGAAGACCCGAGGCTGTAATAGCTGCCAAAGGTGCTTCAACAAAGTACTGAGTAAAGGATCTGAATACTTATGTAAATGTGATATTCCCGTTTTCTACTTTTTTTTGCAAAGATTTCATAAAACCTATTTTTCTTTGTCTTTATGGAGTATTGTGTGTAGATTGACGAGGAGGAAAAAAACGATTTAGTCCCTTTTAGAATACGGCTGTAACATAACAAAATGTGGAAAAAGTAAAGGGGTCTGAATACTTTCCGAATGCACTTTATGTTATCTGTCTAGGGATTGTTTTGTACACTAGGGGCACTTTCACATGGGGTCATTGTTCACATGTATAGGTAACTACCAAAATAAATGAAACACCAACATACATATAGTGTCTTAATAAGGCATTGGGCCACCAAAAGCCACCAGAGCAGCTTCAATGCCTTGGCATAGATTCTACAAGCAAGGGTGTAGGAGGGGAACAAGGGGGACATATCCACCCCAATGTTAGAAAATGCCCCCCCCCCCCCCCCCCCCCCCGAATAAAATAAAATGTGAGTCACATCCCCCGCCCGCACTGACTGCTTCATTCTCACTCTCGGTTGTTAATAGCAGTATGACAGTGTGTGAGTGTGAGAAAAAGCACTGTGCAGCACCACTATCGCTACTAACAACACCGGGTAAAGTAAATATAGCAGGCAACAACAAAGTGTATGCATGTGAATAAACTTTGGTATGTTAGAACAAATGTGGCAACTATAAGCTTTCTCCGGACTAGTTGCTAGTTAGCTTTGCATTTACAGTTTAGTCAGATTTGATCTAACTAGCTAACGCTGGGTAGTTCTGGCTAGGTATGGGCACGGTTATTCAAATGTTCAAATATCTGTTTAAGATTAAGATTTGACATTAAGATTTGAATACTTGAAAGAGTATTCATGATTTTCTTTTTATCATAGGCCCATTTTAACAATGAGAAGGCTTTGTCTCAATGAAATATAATTATCTATGCAACATTGCTGCACACAAGGATATACAATGACATTTAAAATTCTTAGTTGAGTAAAATAACAAACTTTTTAACATAGTTTTTATGACGTGTGCCCCATAAAAAGACATACCGTATAGCCTACACACGTTTTATGTGTGTAATTTGTTGTTATTGTCTGCCAATAAAAGTGGCTCCATGAGTAGCAATGTGAAGTGGGAGATCTCTAATCAATGGAATTAAAATTATGTAATTAAGTTAGCTAAATGAGAAGGAATAGGCTACAATGAGCAACCGACAGGCAGGATGTTGTTTAATCTGTATGGAGTTGTTCTAGATAAGGACGGAGAGCACAGCAACATAGCCTCAACTTGTCTAGCTAGCTAGCTACCTGGCCAACTAACATAACAGAAAAAGTAGCTAGCTGGCTATCTTAGCTAGCTTCTTTACATCGTTTTGATGCAGTAAAGACATGCCAGATGGGATGAGAGATAACCTTTGGCGTTTACAAGTTTGTATAAGTAGCGTAAGTCAGTGGCTACTTTTTCTCTCTCTCCCTCCTGTGTCACACACACCAGACCCTGGCCATCCCCCTCCCTGCAGCAATGTGCACCATCTCTCATGAGTCACGCAGGCAGCGCAGTAAGCAATTGTCCAAGTTTAAACAAAGTTACAAAAAAAAAAACATGTATTTTGACTGTCCAGATATCCCCCAAAATGTATGATATTATTTGAATAGTGAAATGATTTAAAATGCTCATCCCTAGTTCTGAATGTGTGAAAAGCTGATAGTGAATGTTTTGAAGCCAAGAATACAGGCTAGCTACAGAAGTACTTGCACAATCACTGTCTTGGTCTTCATCATAGGGTCAGCAAGTTAACAATGGATGTGCCACCAGTAAAGAAGAGAAAAAAAGAGGACATAAACGTTTTTTTCAAAGGCGTGCAAGGATTGTAAGTAAGGTTCTTGGCAACTGCCCTCACGCCACCACTGGCAAACTTTCTGGTGAAATTGAGATGCTTTCAGCTTAGATGTCTTTAACTTCATCACAATAATTGTGGTTCTTGAAGGTGTGTTCCATGTGTTAAGACTTTGTTTGGTGCTAGCCTGATTATGGCAGGAGAGTCACAGCTATGAACAGACAGACAGGCAGAGAGGGAGAGAGAGAGGCCACAAACAAACAGGTAAGATAGTGAGAAGTGCCTCTCCAAGCTCATAGAGTTAATAGACTGATTATCTGTCATAGAGTGAATCAATCTGAATGATCATATGTTTCAGGAAACTAGGCATATGTCACGCGTCACTACTACACAGGAGAGCCATTTGAACGTGAACTTTTAAAAAAAAATCTAAATGCGTTTTTTGGCAGAAATGCCTGCTGGAACATGTAAACTTTCATGTGCCTTAATAACAAACTTGTATGCCATTTGTAAATATGAATAAAATTGCTAAATTACGAGCCTAATTGGTTTAGCCACAAAAAAAGTAAAGTAACTGTAACGCTCCTCCTCTTCGTCTGATGATGAGGAATAGGAATCATCGGACCAACACGTAGCGTGGTAAGTGTTCATTGTAAATTTAATGAAATAAACTGAACACTGAATGACAAAAAACAACAAAGAGAGTGAACGACACGAAACAGTCCTGTACGGTGAAAAAACACAAAACAGGAAACAACTACCCACCAACACAGGTGGGAACAGGCTACCTAAATATGGTTCTCAATCAGAGACAACGATTGACAGCTGCCTCTGATTGGGAACCATACCAGGCCAAATACATAGAAAAGGACAACATAGAACAAAACATAGAATGCCCACCCCAACTCACGCCCTGACCAAACCAAAATAGAGACATAAAAAAGATCTCTAAGGTCAGGGCGTGACAGTAACCTTCCCACTAGCCATGATTGGCTGGGGGTGGACATGCCGAGAGATGAGTTCGGATTGGTCTGCCATGTAGCACACTTCTGTCTATAATATGTGCTGGTCAGTATGTGTAGGTAATCCTTTCTAACACAGCTTTTTGAAAGATATCACGTAGTAGAACTGCATGTGTTGCTCTCCATTTTCTGGAGGACTGAGTTTTGAAATCAATGGAATTAGAGTATGATAGCTACGTAGATGGAGAAAATGCTGGCGTTTGATTGCAAATATGCAGACAGAGTCGAAAAGAGAACACACAGAAGGCTATTGTAAAACACCTGTCTTCGGATCACATCTTCGAACTAAGGGCAACCATGGCATCCGTGACAGAGAGGGAGAAGCGTCCATCCATGTATACGGGTAAGAGAATCTCGCTAGCTCCGTTTTCAGATATTACACATTTCAAATTTTGTCAGAAAGTCATTAATTCAAGTTAAAGTGTACTGCTAGCTATACGATCTCTGATAAAATGATAGCAGTGTAACGAGTGCGCTGGGAGTCAGGAAGCAAGTACAGGGAGTGAATGTTTTAATAAATAAACAAAACAATAATCACAAACAACGCACCAACATGAAACAGAGTCAATAACAACTGAGGAAAAAACCAAGGGGAGTGACAGATATAGGGAAGATAATCAAGGAGGTGATGGAGTCCAGGTGAGTGTCATGAGGCGCAGGTGCGCGAGACGATGGTGACAGGTGTGCGGGATAATCAGCAGCCTGATGACCTAGAGGCCGGAGAGAGTATACATGACAAGCAGCTTAAGTCTATTGGGTGTATTGCATGTGTTAACTTTAAAAATAAAATAAAACAGCTTTTAACTGTGCATGTTGCTAGTTATTATTACAGTACAATAACTGTACTATACGTTGAAAATATCATGTTAAGTTTCAAACCATACATTATGTAGAGCAACCTGACAGGGGAAGTTAGAAAAATACTAGGAAATGAATCTTACAGTTGCAGAGAAAGAGTAGAAAATGGTTGTTATTTTTATTTCACCTTTATTTAACCAGGAAGACCAGTTGAGAACAAGTTCTCATTAACAACTGCGACCTGGCCAAGATAAAGAAAAGCAGTGTGACGCAAACAACACAGAGTTACACATGGGATAAACAAACGTACAGTCAATAACGCAATAAAAAAAATTAGATACAGTGTGTGCAAATGTAGTAAGATTAGGGAGGTAAGGCAATAAATAGGCCATTGTGGAAATAATTACAATTTAGCAATTAAACACTGGAGTGATAGATGTGCAGAAGATGAATGTGCAAGTAGAGATACTGGGGTGCAAAGGAGCAAAAAAATAAATAACAATATGGGGATGAGGTAGTTGGGTGGGCTATTTACAGATGGGCTGCGTAGAGTGTTGGAGGCTATTTTGTAAATGACATCGCCAAAAAGTCAAGGATTGGTAGGATAGTCAGTTTTACGAAGGTATGTTTGGCAGCATGAGTGAAGGATGCTATAACGGCAGCCTTCCCTGTCTTCACGAGAAGAGAGAGTGTAACAGGGATCGGACCAACACGCAGCGTAGCCAGTGCTCAACATGTTTAATGACGAACGAAAACGTGAACACTTACAAAACTACAAAATAACAAATGTGGCAAAACCGATACAGTCCTTTCTGGTGCAGACAAAACACAGAGACAGGAAACAACCACCCACAAAATCCCAACACAAAACAAGCCACCTATATATGATTCTCAATCAGGGACAACGATTGACAGCTGCCTCTGATTGAGAACCATATTAGGCTGAACACAGAAACAGACAAACTAGACACACAACATAGAATGCCCACCCAGCTCACGTCCTGACCAACACTAAAACAAGCAAAACACATAAGCACTATGGTCAGGACGTGACAGTACCCCCCTCCTGAGGTGCGGACTCCGAACGCACCCCTAAAACTCAAGGGGAGGGTCTGTCCGCGGTGGCGGCTCCGGCGCAGGACGAGGCCACCACTCCACCATTGTCTTTGTCCCCCTCCTTAGCGTCCTATGAGTGGCAACCCTCGCCCCCGACCTTGGCCTAGGAATCCTCACCAAGGTCCCCACTAAATTTAGGAGACAGCTCAGGACAGAGAGGTAGCTCAGGACAGAGAGGTAGCTCAGGACAGAGAGGTAGCTCAGGACAGAGAGGTAGCTCAGGACAGAGGGGCAGCTCCGGACTGAAGGGCAGCTCCGGACTGAAGGGCTGCTCCGGACAGAGAGGCAGCTCTGGACTGAAAGGCAGCTCCGGACTAATGGCAGCTCCGGACTGAGGGGCAGCTCCGGGCTGAGGGGCAGCTCCGGGCTGAGGGGCAGCTCATGACTGGAGGGCAGCTCATGACTGGAAGGCAGCTCATGACTGGAGGGCAGCTCATGACTGGAGGGCAGCTCATGACTGGAGGGCAGCTCATGACTGGAGGGCAGCTCATGACTGGAAGGCAGCTCATGACTGAAGGGCAGCTCATGACTGGAGGGCAGCTCATGACTGGAGGACAGCTCATGACTGGAGGGCAGCTCATGACTGGCAGGTGGCCCTGGCAGCTCCTGACTGGCTGGCGGCTCTGGCAGCTCCTGAATGGCTGGCGGCTCTGGCAGCTCCTGACTGACGGGCGCTCTAACGGCTCGGGACAGACGGGCGGCTCTGACGGCTCGGGACAGATGGGCGGCTCAGATGGTGCTGGGCAGACGGATGGCTCAGATGGCGCTGGGCAGACGGATGGCTCAGATGGCGCTGGGCAGGCGGATGGCTCAGACGGCGCTGGGGAGGCAAGCAGCTCAGACTGCGCTGTGCAGGCAGGCAGCTCAGACTGCGCTGGACAGACGGCCAACTCTGACCTGCTGAGGCGCACAGTAGGCCTGGTGCGTGGTGCCGGAACTGGTGGTACCGAACTGGAGACACGCACCTCAAGGCTAGTGCGGGGAGCAGGAACAGTGCGTACAGGGCTCTGGAGACGCACAGGAGTCTTAGTGCGTGGTGCCGGAACTGGAGGTACTGGGCTGGAGACACACACCACAGGGAGAGTGCGTGGAGGAGGAACAGGGCTCTGGAGACGCACTGGAAGCCTGGTGCGTGGTGTAAGCACTGGTGGTACTGGGCTGGGGCGGGAAGGTGGCGCTGGATATACCGGACCGTGCAGGTATACTGGCTCCCTTGAGCACTGAGCCTGCCCAACCTTACCTGGTTGATTGCTCCCCGTAGCCCGACCAGTGCGGGGAGGTGGAATAACCCGCACTGGGCTGTGTTGGCGAACCGGGGACACCATGCGTAAGGCTGGTGCCATGTATGCCGGCCCGAGGAGACGCACTGGAGACCAGACGCGTTGAGCCGGCTTCATTGCACCTGGCTCAATGCTCACTCTAGCCTGGCCCATACGTGGAGCTGGAATGTACCGCACCGGGCTAAGCACACGTACAAGGAGACACCGTGCGCTCTTCCGCATAACACGGTGTCTGCCCGTACTCCCGCTCCACGGTAAGCATGGGAAGTGGGCGCAGGTTTCCTACCTGACTTCGCCACACTACCGTTTAGCCCCCTCTCAAGAACCTTTTGGGGTTTCTTCTCGGGCTTCCTACCGCTCCGTCGTGCTAACCTCATTCGCCGGTATCCCTCCGCACATTGCTCCATCGAATCCCAGGCGGGCTCCGGCACTCTCCCTGGGTCAACCAACCACCTGTTTATTTCCTCCCAAGTGGTGTAACCCAGATCCGGCTCCTGCTGCCGAGCTAGCTCCTCAAAGTGCCTCCTCTCCGCTTTTGCTGCCTCCAGCTCTGCTTTGGGGCGGCGATATTCCTCTGGCTCTGCCCAGGGTCCTTTTCCGTCCAGCTCGTCCTCCCATGGCCATTTCTCCTGGTCCCGCTGCTGCTGCTGCCGCTGCTGCCCGTTGCTACGCTGCTTGGTCCGAGTTTGGTGGGTGGTTCTGTAACGGCAGCCATCCCTCTCTTCATGAGAAGAGAGAGTGTAACAGGGATCGGACCAACACGCAGCGTAGCCAGTGCTCAACATGTTTAATGACGAACGAAAACGTGAACACTTACAAAACTACAAAATAACAAATGCGGCAAAACCGATACAGTCCTTTCTGGTGCAGACAAAACACAGAGACAGGAAATAACCACCCACAAAATCCCAACACAAAACAAGCCACCTATATATGATTCTCAATCAGGGACAACGATTGACAGCTGCCTCTGATTGAGAACCATATTAGGCCGAACACAGAAACAGACAAACTAGACACACAACATAGAATGCCCACCCAGCTCACGTCCTGACCAACACTAAAACAAGCAAAACACATAAGCACTATGGTCAGGACGTGACAGAATTGTGTCCTCTGCGTAGAGGTGGATCAGATAACCACTAGCAGCAAGAGCGACATCATTGATGTATACAGAGAAGAGTGGGCCCGAGAATTGAACGCTGTGGCACCCCCATAGAGACTGCCATATGTCCGGACAACATGCCCTCCGATTTGACACACGGAACACTATCTGAGAAGTAGTTGGTGAACCTGGCAAGGCAGTCATTTGAGAAACCAAGGCCGTTGAGTCTGCCGATAAGAATGCGGTGATTGACAGAGTCGAAAGCCTTGGCCAGGTCGATGAAGACAGCTGCACAGTATTGTCTTTTATCGATGGCGGTTATGATATCGTTTAGGACCTTGAGCGTGGCTGAGGTGCACCCGTGACCAGCTCGGAAACCAGATTGCATATCTGAGAAGGTATGGTGGGATTTGAAATGGTCGGTGATCTGTTTGTTAACTTGGCTTTCGAAGACTTTAGAAAGGCAGGATAGGATGGATATAGGTCTGTAACAGTTTTGGTCTAGAGTGTCTCCCCCTTTGAAGAGGGGGATGACCGTGGCAGTTTTCCAATCTTTAGGAATCTCAGACGATACGAAAGAGAGGTTGAACAGGCTAGTAATAGGGGTTGCAACAATTGTGGCAGATAATTTTAGAAAGAGAGGGTCCAGATTTTCTAGCCCACCTGATTTGTAGGGGTCCAGATTTTGCAGCTCTTTCAGAACATCAGCTATCTGGATTTGGGTGAAGGAGAAATGGGGAGGCTTGGGCAAGTTGCTGTGAGGGGTGCAGAGCTGTTGACTGGTGTTGGGGTAGCCCGGTGGAAAGCATAGAAAAATGCTTATTGAAATTCTCGATTATCGTAGATTTATTGGTGGTGACAGTGTTTTCCTATATTGACATGTACTCAGTGCATGTGCTGACCAACTGGCAACTGTCTTTACTGACATTTTCAACCTCTCCCTGTTTGAGTCTGTAATACATGTTTCAAGCAGACAACCATAGTCCCTGTGCCCAAGAACATGAAGGTAACCTGTCTAAATGACTTCCAATCCGTAGCGCTCACGTCTGTAGTCATGAAGAGCTTTGAAAGACTGGTCATGGCTCACATCAACACAATTATCCCAGAAACCCTAGACCCACTCCAATTTACATACCGCCCCAACAGATCCACAGATGATGCAATCTCTATTGCACTCCGCACTGCTTTTTCACACCTGGACAAAAGGAAGACCTATGTGAGAAGGCTTTTCATTGACTACAGCTCAGAGTTCAACACCATAATGCCTTCAAAGCTCATCACTAAGCTATGGACCCTGAGACTAAACACCTCCCTCTGCAACTGGACCCTGGACTTCCTGACGGGCCGACCCCAGGTGGAAAGGGTAGGTAACAACACATCCGCCACGCTGATCCTCAACACGAGGGCCTCTCAGGGGTGCGTGCTCAGTCTCCTCCTGTACTCCCTTGTTCACCCACAATTGTGTGGCTCCTGAACAGCGTCTACCCCCAAGCCAAACGACTGCTGAACAGTTAATCAAATGGCTACCCTGACTATTTGCACTGTATTACTTTTTCCTTTTATTTATTTGTATTTATTTTTTGTCTTACTTTTTAACTCTGCGTTGTTGGGAAAGGGCTCGTAAGAAAGCATTTCACGATAAGGTGACAAATAAAACTTGATTTGATTTGAAAAGGTCCTATTTACCAATATTTCAACAAAGACAAACGTTGTATGAAATATGTTGCATCAGTGAATCTATTTAGTTTTGAAGTGGAGATCTCTCTATAATAATTCTCACGATAGCACATTGGTAGTAGTTAGTGACAACTATCAAAGCTAAGCAAGGCAGGGCTTAGTAAAACCCTGCTTGGGACACTGAAGAGATAGCTGTAGAGAAATCAGTTCTCCAGCAGGAGGTGCTGGTCAGCCTATATATCACTTTGAAGATCTGACGCTATTTCAAAGGCACAAATTCAATCTATTTTATACAAGGTTTGTCTATGTTGAAAATTGGTTACCATGATGACATAATCCTGTGTTTGAAATTTCACACTCAAACAACTGTTTAAATTGATGACTTTTTGCAAATCCGATGTATTTTACGTGTAGATTCCACGTCACAATACGTTGACAAATGACAACGTAGATTCCACCAGTTTGTGTCCAGTGGGAGGTCTTCAGGAAATGTTAGCACAGGTGAGAGGAGAAAACAAATGGTTCTTGTTATATGCAAAGTTGCTTCATGTTACTTGCTTTTAATAGCTTCAGTAAAGATTTACGTCTGGAAAGCCAATTCTATGTGGACGCGTCATGAATTGCTCTCGTCCTGTGCCAGTGGAGTTTCATAGGGAATTCAGGAGCCAAAGGGGCCTTCCATCATGCCACAAGGAACTTCATGTCACTAGACTGGTAGGCCATAAACATCTCAAGATAGAATGGCTCCTGAATAGAGCAGGTGGACAGGTGGTGAGAAATGCAGCTACTGGGGGTATTTTTATGGTGCTTGCTTTTTATGAGATAATACGCCTACATTCAGTGCATTTAATTTTCAGTGACAATATCCAATGTCCTCATGTAAGGTGGCCCAACACTTCCATGCCATGTAGGTGTCAATTACACAGAAGCCAACATTTCTCCCTGGACAAGTTTATGTTTAGTGCATAGCACCACCTTGTGGGCAAGGCTGCATGGTACTGAATGAAACAGAAAATAAAGGTAAACTCAGACCCTGCTGGTTCGCATTCTGAACAGAAAATAAAGGTAAACTCAGACCCTGCTGGTTCGCATTCTGAACAGAAAATAAAGGTAAACTCAGACCCTGCTGGTTCACATTCTGAACAGAAAATAAAGGTAAACTCAGACCCTGCTGGTTCACATTCTGAACAGAAAATAAAGGTAAACTCAGACCCTGCTGGTTCGCATTCTGAACAGAAAATAAAGGTAAACTCAGACCCTGCTGGTTCACATTCTGAACAGAAAATAAAGGTAAACTCAGACCCTGCTGGTTCACATTCTGAACAGAAAATAAAGGTAAACTCAGTAAACTCGCTGGTTCACATTCTGAACAGAAAATAAGTTTGATGAAAAATGACACATTTCTGTAAATATGATATTTGATAGGCATACTACCTTTGCCAGTCATCCACTGAAGGCTTTTGAGAGCATTCAGATTCTTTCTAATCTGACAAACTCTGGACCCAAGAGAGGATTAAGGTGATGCTTGTTTTCTCAGTTCCCGGAATAACAACTTTCTACTCTGAAAAGGCCATTACGCTGCTCAAAAATCTATGATTTGCTCTATAAAATGACAAATATAGTGACTTTAGTGACTTTAATAGGTGTTTATTTTGCTCTGTCATAGTCACAGTAACATACAATGCATTCGGAAAGTATTCAGACCCCTTGACTTTTTCAAGAGTTTGTTACGTTACAGCCTTATTCTAAAATTGATTAAACTCATTTTTTTCCGTCATCAATTTACGCACAATATCCCATAATGACAAAGTGAAAACAGGTTTTTATAAATCAGAAATACCTTATTTACATAAGTATTTTTGCTATGTACCTTTGCTATGAGACTCGAAATTGAGCTCAAGTGCATCCTGTTTCCATTGATCATCCTTGAGATATTTCTACAACTTCATTGGAGTCCACTTGTGGTCAATTCAATTGATTGGACATGATTTGGAATGTCACACACCTGTCTGTATAAGGTCCCACAGTTGACAGTGCATGTCAGAGAATAAACCAAGCCATGAGGTTGAAGGAGAGCTCAGAAACAGAATTGTATTGAGGCACAGATCTGGGGAAGGGTACCAAAACATTTCTGCAGCATTGAAGGTCCACAAGAACACAGTGGCCTCCATCATTCTTATGGAAGAAGTTGGAAGAAGTTTAGAACCACCAAGACTCTTCCTAGAGCTGGCCGCTTGGCCAAACTGAGCAATCGGGGTGGAAGGGCTTTGGTCAGGGAGGTGACCAAGAACTCGGTCTGACGGTCACTCTGACAGAGCTCCAGAGTTCCTCTGTGGAGATGGGAGAACCTTCCAGAAGGACAACCATCTCTGCAGCAATCCACTAATCAGGTCTTTATTGTACAGTGGCCATATGCAAGCCACTCCTCAGTAAAAGGCACATGACAGACCGCTTGGAGTTTGCCAAAAGGCACTCTCAGACCATGAGAAAAAGATGCTCTGGTCTGATGAAACCAAGATTGAACACTTTGGCCTGAATGCCAAGTGTCACGTCTGGAGGAAACCTGGCACCATCCCACCGGTGAAGCATGGTGGTGGCAGCGTTCATGCTGTGGGGATGTTTTTCAGAGGCAGGGACTGGGAAACTAGGTAGGATTGAGGGAAAGATGAGCGGAGCAAAGTACAGAGAGATCCTTGATGAAAACCTGCTCCAGAGCATTCAGGACCTCAGACTGGGCCGAAGGTTCACTTTCCATCAGGACAACGACCCTAAACCCACAGCCAAGACAATGCAGGAGTGGCTTCGGGGCAAGTCTCTGAATGTCCTTGAGTGGCCCAGCCAGAGCCCGGACTTGAACCCAATCGAACATCTCTGGAGAGACCTGAAAATATCTGTGCAGCAACGCTCCCCATCCAACCTGACAGAGCTTGAGAGGATCCGCAGACAAGAATGGGAGAAACTCCCCAAATACAGGTGTACCAAGCTTGCAGCGTCATACCCAAGAAGCCTTGAGGCTGTAAAGCTGCCAAAGGTGCTTCAACAAAGTACTGAGTAAAGAGTCTGAAAATTTATGTAAATGTAATATTTCAGGTTTTTTTATTTTATACATTTGCCTTTATACAACTGTCTTTGCTTTGCCATTATGGGCTGTTTTGTGTAGATTGATGAGGGAGGAAGAAAACAATTTAGTCAATTTTAGAATAAGGCTGTAACGTAACAAAATGTGAAAAAAGTCAAGGGGTCTGAATACTTTCCGAATGCACTGTAAGTCAAGATGATCTTGAATAATGATACATTGTAGAGTTATGTGTAGCATATTTGACAAGTCTGTGTTGAGATGATAAACATGGATAATCACGCATATTCAGTTTTTAGTGATTTCTGTCGGTTAAAGAAATGTGTTTGCCCCTGTTTTTGTTTTAGGTGGGGGTTGATGAGAATAGACTGAGCAGTTATTGATTAAGTTGTGTGATTCAGTTCTTGACATGACATCTGTTTGACCAACTGCCAAGTGTGTCAAAGTGGAGCAGTGTTATTGTGAGTAGCCTAAATTACCATGGTTGCTTAGGGAATGTAACCTAGGCCTGCACTAGGGGCCAGGGGTTGAAGAAAATAGTCGACCTCTTAATTGAAGAAAATAGTCAGGCTAAGGGCTCTCTGATTCATTCTCTCGGCTTTATTAATTCAGTATTTGAGAGCCATTATGAAAGACCAAGAAAGGAAGTGAGAATATGATTGACTAAATGTAAAATATAACTAATATCTGAAGGCCTACTCTTATATAGAACAGGTGCTTTCTTGCAGGGTCAAAGTGGTAGCTTTGATCAGATCAGATGATATAGGTGGTTAATGGCCACCAGAGGCTCCAGTTGCTCCATGGTTTGATTGAGAAGAAGCAGGCACAGACATATTTCTGACAGTGCCCAATTCTGAGTGGACAGAGGTTGAGATGCATATAGTGATATTGAATTCTAAACAATGCTTAATCTGAAACGTATTTGGCAAAATAAGCCTAATGTAGGCTATTATATTAAAGACTTACAACGTTTGTTGCACTTTCTGAATTAGTCTAATCGTTTTCAGTCGGCTATGGCATTTATGGGTTTACAACCATAAAGGCACTTCTTTCACATGATTACTAATTTCACTGTTGCTGAACCATGTCCATTTTAGAAAACGAAATGTGAGAATGTAGGCTATTTGTTCAGGTTGACATGCAGGCTACATGTTTCAGTGTATAAAAACATCATTTATTGAGGCAACACTATGTTCATCCAAGAAAATATAACAGTCAGTTCACATTTGCACATAACGATCATCAACAGTTTTCTTCTCAAATGTTTAGAAATAAATTCTTCACAGATTGTTCACACTATCCTAGACGACTAAATTCGACTGGTTCATGATAGGAGGAAAACATAAGAGAATAAATAAGAATATACATGTATGGCTCCAGTGCCCAAAAGTATTTCCATCTTTAAGAGCATTCATTTGTGTCTTTGAAATGGACAAATAAAAACGACTCAAGTCTCAACTTTGGGACATTCCAAGAGGATGGAAGGAGTTTCTGTCCAGCAGCAATGTCCCTATGTGGTATAGAATGTCTGAGTACCAGTGTATTCCATCTCTCTGACGTATGTCCTCGCGCTTTTTGACTAGATCTGTGAAGGACATCAACGCGTGCCCCAACCGGACTGGCGCAAAGGCCCAGTGCGCCCATTTGTGGTCCTCGATTACCGCGTAACAGCTCGCCAAAACATGGTCAACTATGATGGTTCCTTGTGAGGTTACTGGGGCATAAGATCCCTCGTATTCTTCCACGTAAATCCTTTCCACAGTGACTGCCTTCAGGTGGTCTACGGCCTCGTCCACAACAAACACCTGTTGCCCAGGTTTTACATTACTGGCAAACACTGCAGTCATATCGTCATCCGTAACGTTACTGGTGATGAAGACCAGGTGAGCCGGGGTCAGTCTTAACTTTCGGTTGGGCTTCTCTGTTTCAAAAACATAAAATTCTCGTCTTGACACTGGATCTTGGTCCAAGAACATGAGGAAATCGCTGGACACAATATTTCCTTCTATGTCTGCTGCTAACACCTTGTCGCCCACCTCCAGTTCTTTTACCAGCTTGCTTCGACCATCCTCGAGGAGAACTGAGGCGGATCCAGGGAAGCAGCCACCCGACTTTGCGGCAACTGAATTTTCTGGAGAAGAGCAGACATAAAGAGTTAATAAATAACTACTTTGGACCAAGTAACTATTGCCATACAATTCTAAATGTAAACTGAATGACCTGGACAAATATAGGGCTTACTGCTCTAACAAATGGGGTAGGACAGTTGACATTCCAACATGGGTCACAAGTATTGTCTTATAACTGTGTAATAACAAGGGACTGCACTAGGCCTATCGAACAAACCCTAACAAATAAATTGTTTTCTTGACATAGCAACGTGCGTAATAAACAGTGCATGAACGGTTGAGGAAGTAATTTATACTATTTTTTTTACATTAGAAATTTACATCAAAATATTATATTATTATTATTACTATTAATTGTTCGTTCGTTGTGTTTACCTGCTTTCACAGAGCAATGAATATGGGCTTTGGATTCATAATTGACCCAGTCGAATCCTGCCTCCACCGCGAGCCGGGATAACATTCCATATTTGCTCTTATCTCTGTCAGAGGTGGTAATATCTACAGCCCTTCCTTCATAGTGTAAAGATTCTTCGAAATGGTGTCCATCCTCGTCCCAGCCTTCTGTCACGCGCAGCTTCACTCCCGGCCACTGATTCATGACTGAAATAGCCAAAGAGTTCAGTTTGTCCTTACATCTCTGAAAAGCATAAATAGATCATTGAGATGTCAGGAAACACAAGGGGTTAAATTGGAGGGTTACACACACACACACACACACACACACACACACACACACACACACACACACACACACACACACACACACAATATATATATGTATATAGCATGCAACTAAAGACAGAGCTTTATTGATTGTATATAGACGCATCTGTTCCAATATACGTTTTTATTAATGTACATTTTTCGATTTGAAAAGAAACGAATAAACATTTTAGAAAAGTTATAGATGCTTATGGATTATCGAGTGACGCTGCGAATCTAAATTAATTAATTATCCCTAGTCTATCTCTCTCTCCCTCTCTCTCTCACTCTCTGCGCTTGTGTGTGTGAAGAGAGGGATGGGGGGGGGGGGGGGGGGGGGGGAGCAGTCCATAATACAAGTTTATCATAGCCTAACATTAACTGTCTAGAACCAGCCCCTTTAATAAGTGGTAGCAGTCGTGCGCATGGCATCCATAACGACGTGTCTTAATTTTCATGCTCCGATAAGCCCAACTGGAGACATAGGGCAGAACTGTCCATAGACAAAAAGAGTCCGATATGGTGCACAGTTTGTTTGAAATTGTTTAAAATCTATATTATACATAGGTATGCATAGTAACCATAAAGGTACATCATAAATATTGAACAACTGTCACTTCAAATTGAGCGTCATTCGTTGTTCTCGTGCCAAATGATCATTCACCCACAATATACATCTTAATGCTCTTTCTCACTATAGCCTACCTGTGTCATAAGTCTGTCAGCATTAGTGTTTTCCTCATCTTTGAAAATAATGTCAGGATTGTAGTTTGGTGTCAGGTCTTTAAATCTTTCAGAGTTCCTTGTGATCTTCCCTTCGTATTTGCCACTGGCCCCAAGGGTCTTCTCCGCCACGTTGGGAATGAACTGCTTGTAAGCCAAAGGCTTCAGTTTTTTCGGATGTCTTTGTTTTCCATATCCCTTGCCTGGACCACAGGCCAACCCAGCGGATGCTAGAAACAGGCAGATGAAGCCCAAGAGCGCAATTCTTATCAGTATAAGCATCACGTCCATTGGATTAATTGTATTGAGGTCCCTGTTGTGTAGGCTGGCTATATCCCCTCACTTATCTCGCAGTCTCTCACACTCTACCCTGTATCAGTGTCCTCGTTTTTCTCTCTCTACTCTAGGAGGCTATCAAACGACCGCTACCAAAGCAGGTGCCGTAATGACAGTTTGATGTCGCTGCCCTCAGAGCACATTGGAGCTGTGTTACTGCTGCTGCTTCAGAAAACCAGTCCAGACGCATATGAATGGGTTTGCTCCATTCTGTTCTATACTAGTGCTCTATATTAATGATAGCTCATCAATGTATATCAAATAAAGAACGTGATTGGCTCCACTTGACAAACCGTTTTTTCTCCATGCTATTCGAATAGAAGGTTTGACAGTGTCAATAGGCCACTCATTAACAGTAATTCCTGAAACGTTTACTTACTTTCTTTTTGAGAAATGTATATTTCATATGTGTCTGTATTTTCTTGTAATCACAAGAAGTGGCATGCAGGCTAGTCAAAGAAAACATTTGTTTTAGTGCTGGTCTGGAATAAATGTCTGCATACACTTTAGCTCTGCAGGACCAAGGTTGATGACCATACCATTTAAAACACATGAACTGTAGACATAATGGTCTGGATAGAAATGTCTATGCAGGTTAGTTGCACCAAGATGGTATGCAAGTCACAATACATTAAGCTAAGGAGGGTGTGAAGTGAGGGAGACAGTAAGAATATGCGTCCCAAATGGCACCCTATTCCCTATATAGTACACTACTTTTGATCACAGAGTCCTGGTCAAAAGTAGTGCATTATATAGGGAATAGGGTGGCATTTGGGACATAGACCGAATGTTCCTCAATGGGGATTAACATGTAGGAGAGTTTATTTCTATCTCCTATTCTCTCGTAAGTATGTTTTCTTCCCTGCTGCTGGACTACTGTGCCTATCACCACCAGTTTTCACATGGCAAGCATCTGTAGTCTAGGGCCAGCTGAACGTTATGGGTCAGCAACTGCCCTTCCACCAATGATATCCGCTAATTGCAGTGTGACAGTAGAATAAGTGAATGGGATTTCTATGATCATCTCTATGTGGTTGACATTTCAGAAGTGTTCTTGCACCCAAATTGAAGTGTGTAAAATAATAAGCCCCACATAATTTTCTCATCTGTAGTGGATTTGTTGAACAGTGTAGTTTTTGCCCCTTGTCCCATTGCTGTCGTTTGCTTGGTCGTGGTTTGCATTGGTTGCAGAAAAATGGCATGAAAGTGAGCAAAAACTCACCCACTTGTCACATTACAGAGCAAGACCCTCACAGGAACTGCACTCAATATAAAGAAATGTGTTCATGAGTAGTACAAAATGTGGTTTAGCAGTGCAAATCAGAAAATGGCTATAAGGTGAATACAGTTGGCTGCATGTTAAAGCCATAGAGTAGTACAGGCAGGCCTACATGCTTCTATTAATAAAAAAAAACGATCCAATAGCAGCAAGGCATTGCATTACCGAAACACACAATATACGGTATAGCACACTGTAATATCTCAGTATTTCTCAATTACATAGTGTTTATGTTTTTTATTGAAGTGGCAAGGACATCATTTGAGGCAATTAAGAGTCAGAACTCAGGAATGAATTGTTAAAATGTTTGGATTAGAATTAACATTGAGATCTTAATCCTGATCCTCAAACTATGTTAAGAGTCTTAGAAGGACTCAAAATACTCAAACCGTAATATTTTCAAATGGGGACACTCTTTCGTATACTGGTGGTGGTACATAAAAACACATGGGATGAAGGTCAAATAAAATAAATGTAAGAATTGAGTGCAAGGATCTCAAGCATTCTAGGTTGGATTCTGCCTATGGAATCAATAGAATGGTTGGACCATTGCAACCATGACATCCTACAGACACATACAGTTTCTTGGTCATTCAAACTCAAGTCTACCTTATAAAAGTCTTTTAGCATGAGGAAAGTCATACTACATTCTTGTCGCCACTGTTGGCACAAAAAAAACAGATGAAATCAATCTCGATTAAAGATTAAAGAGGACAGCCTCAATTTGTCGGAGCATGGACTCTACACGGTGTTGAAAGCATTCCACAGGGATACTGGCCCATGTTGACTCCAATGATTCCCATGGTCATGTCAAATTGGCTGGATGTCCTTTGGGTGGTGGACCATTCTTGATACACACAGGAAACTGTTGAGGGGGAAAACCCCTATAGCGTTGCAGCTCCAACTGGGTGAAAATACAATTTAGGAACCGATTACAACCCAAATGGAACTACTACAGATGTCGGATTTTAAATTGAGCCAGTTTGATACAGCAGGAAAATAATCCTGCAGCAACACGAAATGTGAATTATGATGTGGATAATAATTCATGGACATTTTGTAGGGTTGATACATTTTTCATAAGGGAAAATCAAGTCTGAAATTTCAAAGTGAAAAGTACAACATCAGAATTCTTTTTAAACCTCAAATAAGTTACTGCATTGCAAGAAAGTTCTCCTGCAACAGGGTGATCCAATTAAGATCCTACATCTTTATATAATCGTCCAGTCCTTTAAACAGCATCAACACATATGCAGCGCTCCTTTCCATTGCTACTGGCCACATGTATCCATCGTGGACCAGGATGAAAATGAACACATCCATTTTAACAGAATGAGTGTACACCATGCAACACCACCAACAGAACCATGATGTTCGACAGCCACAGCAAACTGTGAAATTACAAAAGTATCCTTTAAATATCCTGGCAATTTATCAGTTATCAACCGATCATGTTTTGAAACTACTTCATCCTTTCTTTTAGTTAAGTGTAGAATTCCACAGTGTCTGTAACCCTTATTAACAGGTCAAAAATGTTAAGCTGTTTCCATGTTGTTTTTTCCTTCCTTCACCATAATCCTGTATCCAAATGAAAGTGCAAGTGCTTGAATATTCTCAATAACCAAAATACATTCTTCTGCATTGGTAGATTGACACTAGCATCTCCAGCTTCGAACATCTAATTAACAATTTCTCCATATCTAGTTGACTAATATCTCTAATTTTCACTTATGTGCTAAATTGCCCACTGGGAGACAGAAAGGTTAAGTCTTTTTGTTAGGCAATAAAAAAGGCTTAGAGACCATTTGTGTCACCAGGAAATCCGAGTCGTTCTTTTCAATTAGCAGAACAACATGTGAGTGAATGGTCTTCCTGAGGTCAGTCTACATCTGTCCTGGGGGTGAGTCCAAAATGGCACCTTATTCCCCAGCAGTGCACTATAAAGGGCATAGGGTGCCATTTGGGATGCTCCCGGGTCACATGTGATGTCTGTGGTGGCCCTTGGTGGAAAAACATCCTTCTCTTGTCCACTATTTTACAATCTCATTACTTAGCAGAATAATAAGAATTGTTCCAAATTAATGGTAACCTCTTTGAGTGACACAGCATTGTGCTTTTTTTAGGTCTTATTGACTTACAGGTGGGTCATTTGAACATTTCTTTGTACGGTAGTATTTGTAAAGAAATCCTTCTCACTCAGATCTCAACCCACTGGGCATTCAACGTCTATTCTACGTTGGTTCAACTTAAATTCATTGAAATGACGTGGAAACAATGTTAACTCAACCAGTGTGTGCCCAGTGGGAATGGTTCTTAGTTGTTCTGGATGCATATCAAATGCTTCGATACCCTTTCTGGCTGTTCCTTTCTCATATCATCCTCATGTTGTCCTTTTCCGAGCAAATTAATGTTCAGAACCATTCATCCAAGCCAACTGCAATTAAGAGAGGAGACATTGAAGTTCTATTTTCATCAATCAGAACTTGGGTCTGTGGTTAGATCGAACAGTCTATTGCTATAGCAACCACTCTTTGCCATGGAGGAAAGTGGCAGGCAATTCCGCAAGGTGAAGGAAAAGACCATTGTGAGGTGGGTAGGATAGACAGAATCAATAAGGCAAAGGATAATGAAGATTAACTGTGACTTCAGCCTTCCTCTGAGAGATGTCTCCACCTGAACCACAGATAAGGCAAATAGAAAGTGTATGTTCAGTTGGCCTTTAGTCTAGGTCAGTGGTTCCCAACCGGGGTACTAGGACAGCTAGGGGTACTTGGCCTATTCATAAGGGGTACTTGAGAAGACTCATGAGACAATAGACCTACTGGTAAAATGCACACGATGCGGTACTTCAAGGGTGCTCCGGGAAGAGCAAAATTCAGTTGGTGGTACAGTAACCGATAAGGTTGGGAACTACTGATCTAGGTGATATGTGAAAATTATGCCAAAGAGCCTATAAAAACAACTAATCCCTTTGAAAACGGCCTATGTGACATCGATAAGAGTCAGAAACACTTATTTTACTGTCAAAATTAACACAAAGTAGTGTCTTTGTTTGTTGACACAAAGTGTAATGTCAAAGTGGAACAAAAATATAAATATTAAAAAAAGGAAAATAAAACACTAATATATCTTGATTAGATAAGTATTCAACTCCCTGAGTCAATACATGTTGGAATCATCTTTGGCACCGAGTCTCCAAGAGCTTTGCACACCGGTATTGTACAATTTTTGGCCATTATTCTTAAAAAAATATTCAAGCTCTGTCAAGTTGGTTATTGATCATTGCTAGACAACCATTTTCAAGTCATGCCATAGATTTTCAAGCCGATATAAGTCAAAACTGTAACTGCACTTAGGAACATTCATTGACGTCTTGGTAAGCCACTCCCGTTTATATTTTACCATGTATTTTAAGTAATTGTCATGCTGAAATGTGAATTTGTGTCCCAGTGTCTGTTGGAAAGCAGACTGAACCAGGTTTTCATCTAGGATTTTGCCTGTGCTTAGCTTTACTCCTTTTTATCCTAAAAAACTCCCTGGTCCTTGCCGATAACAAGAATACCCATAACGTGATGCAGCCACCACCATGCTTGAAAATATGAATCAATCAATCAATCAAGTTTATTTTATATAGCCCTTCGTATAATCAGCTAATATCTCGAAGTGCTGTACAGAAACCCAGCCTAAAACCCCAAACAGCAAGCAATGCAGGTGGAGAAGCACGGTGGCTAGGAAAAACTCCCTAGAAAGGCCAAAACCTAGGAAGAAACCTAGAGAGGAACCAGGCTATGAGGGGTGGCCAGTCCTCTTATGGCTGTGCCGGGTGGAGATTATAACAGAACACGGCCAAGATGTTTAAAATGTTCATAAATGACAAGCATGGTCAAATAATAATCAGGAATAAATGTCAGTTGGCTTTTCATAGCCGATAATTAAGAGTTGAAAACAGCAGGTCTGGGACAGGTAGAGGTTCCATAACCGCAGGCAGAACAGTTGAAACTGGGACAGCAGCAAGGCCAGGTGGACTGGGGACAGCAAGGAGTCATCATGCCCGGTAGTCCTGACGTGTGGTCCTAGGGCTCAGTTCCTCCGAGAGAGAGAAAGAAAGAGAGAAGAAGAGAATTAGAGAGAGCCAAGATGTTCAAAATGTTCATAAATGACAAGCATGGTCAAATAATAATCAGGAATAAATGTCAGTTGGCTTTTCATAGCCGATCATTAAGAGTTGAAAACAGCAGGTCTGGGACAAGTAGGGGTTCCATAACTGCAGGCAGAACAGTTGAAGAGTGGTACTCAGTGATGTTTTGGGTTGGATTTGCCCCAAACAAAATGCCTTGTATTCAGGACGAAAAGTTCATTTCTTTGTCACATTTTTTCAGTTTTATTTTATTGGCTTATTGCAAACAGGATGCACGTTTTGGAATATTTTTGTTTTGTGCAGGCTTCCGTATTTTCACTCCGTCATTTAGGTTAGTATTGTGGAGTAACTAAAATGTTGTTGATCCATCCTCAGTTATCTCCTATCACAGCCATTAAACTCTGTAATGGTTTTAAAATCACCATTGGCCTAATGCTGGGATCCCTGCGTGGTTTTCTTTCTCTTTGGGCAAAGTGAGTGAGGAAGAAAAGGGCGCCTGTATCTTTGTGGTGACTGGGTGTATTGATACACCATCCAAAGTGTAATTAATAACTACACCATGCTCAAAGGGATATTCAATGTCTGCTTTTTTCTACCAAGATGCCTTACTTTGCCAACCATTGGAAAACCTCCCTGGTCTTTGTGGTTGAAGCTGTGCTTGAAATTCACTGCTGACTAAGGGACCTTACAGATAATTGCATGTGTGGGGTACAGAGATGAGGTAGTCGTTTAAAAATCATGTTAAACACTATTATTGCATACATAGTGAGTCCATGCAATTTATTATGTGACTTGTTCAGCACATTTTTACTCCTGAACTTATTTAGGTTTGCCGTAACAAAAGGGATGAATACTAATTGCTTTTCATTTTTTATTAATTTGTAAACATTTCTAAAAACATAATTCCACTTTGACATTATAGGGTATTGTGTGTAGATCAGTGACACAAAATCTAAATGTAATCAATTTTAAATTCAGGCTGTAACACAACAAAATGTGGAAAAAGTCAAGGGGTGTGAATACTTTCTGAAGTATTAGGATGCTGCCATGTAGGCTGTTTCATATGTAAGGCTCCTTGCAGAGCTGTACAAGGCAGAATCCTGATTTATAAGCATCTGGCTGTTATTGGATCTGATCAGCCTGCCAGGAATAAAGCTCACGCCCTAGATCAGATATGCATCTGCCTATAAAGCACTTTGACAGCTAATCTGCCTACAAGGAGCCTTACCTATAAAACAGCCTACAAGGCAGTACCCTGACTTATCAGCAACTGAGGCTGAAATTGAATCTGATCAGCCTGTCAGTAATGGAGCTCACCCACTGTAAATTAAAATATTATCTACAAAACATGGTGTCCCTTATAACTATAGTTATGCAAGCTAACAAGACTACCAAGCTACCTAGCTAGCTCACAAGACTAGCCAAGTTAGCTGCGTTGTTCCTTGCATGTGATTGGCTGTGGTCTTGGGGGCAGCCTGGGAGACAGGGTTGCCTCTCGGGCTTCGTTCAGGGCTTATATGCCCAGGAGTACATTGCAATCAACGCAGCCACAGGGCTCCTTAATGAGGTGGTTATTGTGCAGCTGAACAAATTAATGAAATGTGTGGTACTTTTGATTATCTCGTGATCTCGATAAAACAACTTTTATAATGTCGTGATCACAAGAAAATTATCTTTTGTTATCCAGTAATCATGAGATAAATAAGTTGTGATCTCAACATAACAAGGGAATTTATTTATTTATTCATATGTCCGTCTGGACTTCCGTACAAATCAACCCAGGGCCATAGAGAAACACGCCACAGCTGGTTGCAAAGTGTAACGGTGTCATCGGCCTGAATATAATCCAATCTGGAGCCAGTCAGTCTACATCTGTAAAGCCTAGAATTAACTTCCAAATGAGATTACCTTATTTCTCGAGGGACGATGACAATCGTTGACCCTGTTTTTCTGTTCGACCAAGTGCACAGTTGGGTGCCAGACTGATCCCCTGATCATGAAGGGATGCCGGGAACTACCAGAAGGAGCAAAGGTGGGCAACATAACATGTCCTGAAATGTGATTGCAATGGTCTAGCGACCTCCAAAAATAATTTTGTTCACTGTTCACTTGCTATTTTTACAGGTTGTCAGACAATACCTCAGAATAAAAGTGTGTCATGCGACACAAGTACAGTTGTGAAACCTCCTCTGTTTATGCCATTCTCCCTCGACTCCTATGAAAGGACATACCATCATAGGAGTCGAGGGAGACTGGCACCAGTTAGCCTTTTATGCTAACCACGAGCTAGGCCCATATGCCAGCTAATTCTAGGGCTACAATACCTCTTTTGCCAATTGGCCTGGACCCTTTGTTGTCGATACGGAGAACCGTCGATCCATCATGACTGGTCTGCCAACGTTGTTGCACGATGTGGTCTCAACGGGCTTCTCTGTTGCGATGTCACCGAAGACCCATCTTCTTGCCCCGGCCTGCTACCTTTCTAGGCGCCGTGTCTCCCACTTGCCTAGCGTAATACTGACTACTGAACGGCTCCCTGACTCACCTATTGCTGTTCTTTGGACCCTATGATCACTCGGCTACACAGCTGATGTCCCCTGGACTGTTTCAATAACACGGCACCTCATTTTGTTTATCTGTCGTTCCCAGCCTCGAATTCAGGTCCTGTATGTACCTAACTGACCCGCTCTGCCCATTCATCGCCATTTACCCGTTGTTGTCTTAGCTCTCCCGATCAACACCTGTGACTCTCTCTAATGTCAATATGCCTTGTCTGCTGCTGTCTCGGGAAGTCCTTATTGTTTTATTTCACCTTGCCTTAGATAGCTCTTTTGTCCCACCACCGACACATGCGGAGACCTCACCTGGCTTAACTGGTCCCACCAGAGACGAAACCTCTCTCATTGTCACTCAATGCCCAGGTTTACCTCCACTGTACTCAAATCCTACCATAACCTTGTCCGTACATTATGCCCTGAATCTATTCTACCAATCCCAGAAATCTGCTCCTTTTATTCTCTGTTTCCAACCCATTAGACGACCAGTTCTTATAGCCTTTAGCCGTACCGTTATCCAACTCCTCCTCTGTTTCTCTGGTGATGTAGAGGTTAACCCAGGCCCTGTAGACCCCAGTACCACACCTATTCCCCAGGCGCTATCATTTGTTGACTTCTGTAACCGTAAAAGCCTTGGTTTCATGCATGTTAACATCAGAAGCCTCCTCCCTAAGTTAGTTTTATTCACTGCTTTAGCACACTCCGCCAACCCTGATGTCCTAGCCGTGTCTGAATCCTGGCTTAGGAAGGCCACCAACAATTCTGAAATTGCCATCCTACAACATTTTCCGCCAAGATATAACTGCCAAAGGGGGAGGGGTCGCAATCTACTGCAGAGATAGTCTGCAGAGTTCTGTCATGCTATCCAGGTCTGTGGCCAAAAAATTTGAGCTTCTACTTCTAAAAATCCACCTTTCCAGAAATAAGTCTCTCACTGTTGGCGCTTGCTATTGATCCCCCTCAGCCCCCAGTTGTGCCCTGGACTCCATATGCAAATTTATTGCCCCCCATTTATCTTCAGAGTTTGTACTGTTAGGTGACCTAAACTGGGATATGCTTAACACCCCGGGCCGGCCTACAATCTAAGCTAGATGCCCTCAATCTCACACAAATGATCAAGGAACCTACCAGGTACAACCCCAAATCCATAAACACGGGCAACCTCATAGATATCATCCTTACCAACCTGCCCTCTAAATACACCTCTGCTGTCTTCAACCAGGATCTCAGTGACCACTGCCTCATTGCCTGCGTCCGTAAAGGGTCCGCTGTCAAACGACCATCCCTCATCACTGTCAAATGCTCCCTAAAACACTTCAGCGAGCAGGCCTTTCTAATTGACCTGGTCCGGGTATCCTGGAAGGATATTGACCTCATTCCGTCAGTAGAGGATGCCTGGTTATTCTTTAAAAGTGCTTTCCTCACCATCTTAAATAAGGATGCCCCATTCAAAAAATATAGAACTGAGAACAGATATAGCCCTTGGTTCACTCCAGACTTGACTGCCCTTGACCAGCACAAAAACATCCTGTGGCGTACTGCATTAGTATCGAATAGCCCCTGCGATATGCAACTTTCAGGGAAGTTAGGAACCAATATACACAGGTAGTTATGAAAGCAAAGGCTAGCTTTTTCAAACAGAAATTTGCATCCTGTAGCACAAATTCCAAAAAGTTTTGGGACACTGTAAAGTCCATGGAGAATAAGAGCACCTCCTCCCAGCTGCCCACTGCACAGCGGCTAGGAAACACTGTCACCACCGATAAATCCACGATAATCGAGAATTTCAATAAGCATTTTTCTTCGGCTGGCCAAGCTTTCCACTTGGCTACCCCTACCCCGGCCAACAGCTCTGCACCCCCCACAGAAACTTGCCCAAGCCCCCCCCCCCCCTGCTTCTCCTCCACTCAAATCCAGATAGCTGATTTTCTGAAAGAGCTGCAAAATCTGGACCCCTACAAATCAGGTGGGCTAGACAATCTGGACCCTCTCTTTCTAAAATTATCTTCCGCAATTGTTGCAACCCCTATTACTAGCCTGTTCAACCTCTCTTTTGTATCGTCTGAGATACAAAAGATTGGAAAACTGCCGTGGTCATAGACCTATATCAATCCTCCCCTGCCTTTCTAAAGTCTTCGAAAGCCAAATTAACAAACAGATCCCCGACCATTTCAAATTCCACCTTACCTTCTCCGCTATGCAGTCTGGTTTCCGAGCTGGTCACAGGTGCACCTCAGCCACGCTCAAGGTCCTGAACGATATCATAACCGCCATCGATAATAGACAGTACTGTGCACCCATCTTCATCGACCTGGCCAAGGCGTTCGACTCTGTCAGCCACCGCATTCTTAACGGAAGACTCAACAGCCTTGGTTTCTTAAATGACTGCCTTGCCTGGTTCACCAACTACTTCTCAGATAGAGTTCAGTGTGTCAAATCGGAGGGCCTGTTGTGTGGACCTCTGGCAGTCCCTATGGGGGTGCCGCAGGGTTCAATTCTCGGGCCGACTCTTTTCTCTGTATATATCAATGATGTCGCTCTTGCTGCTGGTGGTTCTCTGATACCCCTCTATGCAGACGACACCATTCTGTGTACTCTGGCCCTTCTTTGGACACTGTGTTAACAAACCTCCAGACGAGCTTCAATGACATACAACAATCCTTCTGTAGCCTCCAACTGCTCTTAAATGCTAATAAAACTAAATGCATGCTTTTCAACCGACCTCTGCCCGCATCTACCCGCCCGTCTAGCATCACTACTCTGGACGGTTCTGACTTAAAATATGTGGACAACTACAAATGCTTAGGTGTCTGGTTAGACTGTAAACTCTCCTTTCAGACTCACAATAAGCATCTCAAATCCAACATTAAATCTATAATCGGCTTCCTATTTTGCAACAAAGCCTCTTTTACTCATGCTGCTGAAAATCCCCTCGTAAAACTGACTATCCTACCGATCCTTGACTTCGGCGATGTCATTTACAAAATAGCCTCCAACACTCTACTCAGAAAATTGGATGTAGTCTATCACAGTGCCATCCGTTTTGTCACCAAAGCCCCATATACTTACAACCACTGCGAAATGCATGCTTTCGTTGGCTGGTCCTCGCTTCATATTCGTCGCCAAACCCACTGACTCCAGGTCATCTATAAGTCTTTGCTAGGTAAAGCCCCCCATTATCTTAGCTCACTGGTCACCATAGCAACACCCACCCGTAGCACGCGCTCCAGCAGATTTATTTCACTGGTCACCCCCAAAGCCAACTCCTTCTTTGGCTGCCTATCCTTCCAGTTCTCTGCTGCCAATGACTGGAACAAATTGCAAAAATCACTGATGCTGGAGACTTATATCTCCCTCACTAACTTTAAGCATCAGCTGTCAGAGCAGCTTACCGATCACTGCACCTGTACACAGCCCATCTGTAAATAGCCCACCTAACTACCTCATCCCCATATTGTCATTTATTTTTGCTCTTTTGCACCCCAATATCCCTACTTGCACATCATCCTCTGCACATCTATCACTCCAGTGTTTAATTGCTAAATTGTAATTATTTCGCCACTATGACCTATTTATTGCCTTACCTCCCTAATCTTACTACATTTGCACACAATGTATATAGATTTTTCTATTGTGTTATTGACTGTTCGTTTGTTTATCCCATGTGTAACTCTGTGTTGTTGTTGTTGTCGCACTGCTTTGCTTTATCTTGGCCAGGTCGCAGTTGTAAATGAGAACTTGTTCTCAACTGATCTACCTGGTTAAATAAAGGTGAAATAAAAAAATAAAAAATAAATAAAATCATGACACCTCTGATCTTTACCCGAGTTACTGCCCTGATGACACAGACAGGTTAATCAACAACGGCAGGTAATGTATGTTATGTGAAATGTTCCAAGCAGATACATCTAGTCGGGTCATTTTGGTTGTGAAGTGCATTAGCGAAAAGCTTTGTGCTTTCTTTTGAACCAAATGGAATTTACCATTTGGTTGTCTGTAATTTCACCCTGTCAAAGGCCCTCCTAGTCAACACCACCTCATAAGATGGCCTGCTGCAGTTTTGTATTTGTATTTATTATGGATCCCCATTAGCTAAGGCAGCAGCTACTCTTCCTGGGTCTAGCAAAATTAAGGAAGTTATACAATTTTAAAAACATTATAATACATTCACAGATTTCACAACACATTGTGTGCTCTCAGGCCCCTACTCCACCACTAACTCATATCTACAATACAAAACCCATGTGCATGTGTGTGTATAGTGCATATGTTATCGTGTGTGTATGCATGTGTCTATGCTTATGTTTGTGTTGCTTCAAGGTCCCTGCAGTTCCATAAGGTGTATTTTTATCTGTTTTATAATCTAATTTATTACTTGCGTCAGTTACTTGATGTGGAATAGAGTTCCATGTAACAAATAGTTAAAGAGCAGCAGTAAAATAACAGTAGCGAGGCTATATATAGGGGGTACCGGTACAGAGTCAATGTGTGGGGGCACAGGTTAGTCGAGGTAATTGAGGTAATATGTACATGTAGGTAGAGTTAAAGTGACTATGCATAGATAACAGCCAGAGAGTAGCAGCAGCATAAAAGAGAGGGTGAGGTGAGGGGGAGGGGGGGACAATGCGAATAGTCTGGGCAGCCAATTGATTAGCTGTTCAGGAGTCTTATGGCTTGGGGGTAGAAGCTGTTAAGAAGCCTTTTGGACCTAGACTTGGCCCTCCGGTACTGTTTGCTGTGAGGTAGCAGAGAGAACAGTCTATGACTAGGGTGGCTGGAGTCTTTGACAATTCTTAGGGCCTTCCTTGACACCGCCTGGTATAGAGGTCCTGGATGCCAGGAAGCTTGGCCCAAGTGATGTAATGGGCCGTACGCACTACCCTCTGTAGTGCCTTGCGGTCGGAACTTGAAGCTCTCAACCTGCTCCACTACAGCCCCGTCGATGAGAATGGGGGTGTGCTCGGTCCTCCTTTTCCTGTAGTCCACAATCATCTCATTTGTCTTGATCACGTTGAGGGAGAGGTTGTTATCCTGGCACCACACGGCCAGGTGTCTGACCTCCTACCTATAGGCTGTCTCATCGTTGTCAGTGATCAGGCCTACCACTGTTGTGCCATCTACAAACGTAATGATGATGTTTGAGTCGTGACTGGCAGTGCTGTCATGGGTGAGCAGAGAGTACAGGAGAGGACTGAGCATGCACCCCTGATGGGCTCCCGTGTTGAGGATCAGCGTGGCGGATGTGTTGTTACCTACCCATACCACCTGGGTGCGGCCCATCAGGAAGTCCAGGATCCAGTTGCAGAGGGAGGGTCCATAGCTTAGTGATGAGCTTGGAGGGCACTATGGTGTTGAACACTGAGCTGTAGTCAATGAATAGCATTCTCACATAGGTGTTCCTTTTGTCCAGGTGGGAAAGGACAGTGTGGAGTGCAATAGAGATTGCATCATCTGTGGATCTGTTGGGGCGGTATGCAAATTGGAGTGGGTCTAGAGTTTCTGGGATAATGGTGTTGATGTGAGCCATGACCAGCCTTTCAAAGGACTTCCTGGCCACAGACGTGCATGCTACGGGTTGGAAGTCATTTAGGCAGGTTACCTTCATGTTCTTGGGCACAGGGACTATGGTGGTCTGCTTGAAACATGTTGGTAATACAGACTCAGTTAGGGAGAGGTTGAAAATGTCAGTGAAGACACTTGCCAGTTGGTCAGCGCATGCTCAGAGTACACGTCCTGGTAATCCGTCTGGCCCCGCAACCTTGTGAATGTTGACCTGTTTAAGGGTCTTACTCACATCGGCTACGGAGAGCGTGATTACAGTCATCTGAAACAGCTGATCCTGTCATGCATGCTTCCGCGTTGCTTGCCTTGAAGCGAGCATAGAAGTAATTTAGCTCGTCTGGTAGGCTCGTGTCACTGGGGAGCTTGCGGCTATGCTTCCCTTTGTAGTCTGTAATAGTTTGCAAGCCCTGCCACATCCAACGAGCATCTGAGACGGTGTAATACGATTCAATCTTAGTTCTGTACTGATGCTTTGCCTGTTTGATGGTTCGTCTGAGGGCATAATGAGATTTCTTATAAGCGGCCAGGTTAGAGCCCCGCTTCTTGAAAGCGGCAGCTCTACCCTTTAGCTCAGTGCGGATGTTGCCTGTAATCCATGGCTTCTGGTTGGGGTATGTACATATGTTCACTGTGGGGACGATGTCATCGATGCACTTATTGATGAAGCCAGAGACTGATGTGATGTACTCCTCATTGCCATCGGAAGAATCCCAGAATATATTCCAGTCTGTGCTAGCAAAACAGTCCTGTAGCTTAGTATCTGTGTCATCTGACCACTTCTTTATTCATTGAGTCACTGGTGCTTCCTGCTTTAGTTTTTGCTTGTAAGCAGGAATCAGGAGGATAGAATTGTGGTCAGATTTGCCAAATGGAGGGCGAGGGAGAGCTTTGTACGTGCCTCTGTGTGTAGAGAAAATGTGGTCTAGAGATTGTTCCCTCTGGTTGCGCATTTAACATGCTGGTAGAAATTAGGTAAAACAGATTTAAGTTTCCCTGCATTAAAGTCCCCGGCCGCTAGGAGCATCACCTCTGGATGAGCTTTTTCCTGTTTGCTTATGGCCTTATACAGCTCATTGAGTGCTGACTTAGTGCCTGTATTGGTTTGTGGTGATAAATAGACAGTTACGAAAAATATAGATGAAAACTCTCTTGGTAATAGTGTGGTCTACAGCTTATCACGAGATACTCTACCTCAGGCGAGCAAAACCTTGAGACTTCCTTAATATTAGATTTCGTGCACCAGCTGTTGTTTACAAATATACACAGACAGCCTCCCTTGTCTTACCGGAGGCAGTTGTATTTTATCCACGTCGTCGTTCAGCCACGACTCAGTGAAACATAAGATATTACAGTTTTTGATATAAACACAAGTAGTGATGAAGTCAATCTCTTCTCCACTTTGAGCCAGGAGAGAATGACATGCATATTATTAATGTTAGCTCTCTTCTCTGTGTACATCCAAGGGCCAGCCGTGCTGCCCTGTTCTGAGCCAATTGCCATTTTCCCAAGTCCCGTTTTGTGGCACCTGACCACAAGACTGAATAGTAGTCCAGGTGCAACAAAACTAGGGCCTGTAGGACCTGTCTTGTTGATAGTGCTGTTAAGAAGGTAGAGCAGCGCTTTATTATGGACAGACTTCTCCCCATCTTAGTTGAGGTTTAGGGTTTAGTGAATGATTTGTCCCAAATACAATGCTTTTAGTTTTGAAATATTTTGGACTAACTTATTCCTTGCCACCCACTCTGAAACTAACTGCAGCTCTTTGTTAAGTGTTGCAGTCATTTTAGTCGCTGTAATAGCTGATGTATATAGCGTTGAGTCATGCACATACATAGACATACTGGCTTTACTCAAAGCCAGTAGCATGTTGTTAGTAGTGGCCTAGACAGCTGCCATGGGGAATTCCTGATTCTACCTGGATTATGTTGGAGAGGCTTCCATTAAAGAACACCCTTTTTGTTCTGTTAGACTGACTTGCCTAGTTAAATAAAGGTTAAATTTTAAAAAAGACAGGTAACTTAATCCACAATATAGCAGGCGGTGTAAAGCCATAACACATACGTTTTTCCAGCAGCAGACTATGATCGATAACATTAAAAGCCGCACTGAAGTCTAACAAAACAGCCCCCACAATATTTTGGGGTCGAGAGATGTCCAGTTTGAAGCAGAACATGCAGCATATAGAAGACCATCAAGGGGGCCCTCATGACCATCACGCAGACATGCCCTCACTGTGAGCATTCCTATGAATGGAGCAGTTAGCCACATGTTGGCAACTATCCGGCCAAACTTCACCTGTCGGCAACAGCTTTCACAGGCTCATCATTTGTACAAGTACAGAAGGTAACTCACTTCATTAGTTTGATTCATTTGATAACTCAATTGTGAAACATCATTTTTGTAAACTGATATTATGTGTTGTTTATTTTCTACTTCTTAGATGCATATAATGTCCAAGGCATAACCTAGCCTGGTGGAACCAGCCTGATGGCTGTGTTCACCATTCTATTTCACTTCACATTTTATGATATCTGAAGTGAAATAGAAAGGTCAACGCAGTGATCAGGTTTGTTCCCCCAGGCTAATCATAACCACCATTGATAATGTAATCAGTGCTGTGCTCTGTGTGTGTGTGTGTGTGTGTGTGTGTGTGTGTGTGTGTGTGTGTGTGTTTGTGTGTGCGTGTGTGTGTGTGTGTGTGTCTGTGTGTGTGTGTGTGTGTGTGTGCGCGTGTGTGCGCGTGTGTCTGTGCGTGCGTGTGTGTGTTTGTGTGTGACTGACAAGTATCTTTGATGAGGGGCCAGGAGCTGATCTACGCTGCTGTGCCCATCAATGGAGCTCTGGCAAAGACCTCACCTCCAGCCTCACTTCTTGCCTGCGCACCAACGATCTTAATTTTTGGTCTTAATCAAATGTTCATGTTAGGCATAAGGTTAGCAGAGAGGTTAAGGTTAGGGTTAAGGTTAGGGTTAGGTTTAAAATCACATTATATGATGAAAAAGAAATAAGAAGAAATAAGCATGGTTTAAGACTTTGTGGCTGTGGTAACTAGTGACGAATCTCCAAAACGTACCCTGGCCAAAGCCGGACAACACATGTTCCTTCATATCTGCTGAACCAAACATGATACATTTTATATTGTTGGAAAGTGAATCTAATGCTGGAAAGTGAATCTCAGTTTGGGGGTAATGTCATCAATCTTTTTTGAATAAACCATTTTTTATTCTGCATCACCAAAAATGTACGGAGTCAGCCATTGACACCAAGCTAAAGAAGGAGCAAGCAGGACTCTGAACTTCCCCATTCTCACTTCATAGACTTCAAGGCTTTTGGTAGTATACATGGTGACACTCTCTTGAAGATCTTGTCATCCGATTGAATACAGTTGAAGTCGGAAGTTTACATACACCTTAGCCAAATACATTTAAACTCAGTTTTTTTCCCATTTCCTGACATTTAATCGTAGTAAAAATTCAGTTAGGATCACCACTTTATTTTAAGAATGTGAAATGTCAGAATAATAGTAGAGAGAACGATGTATTTCAGCTTTTACTTCTTCCATCACTTTCCCAGTGGGTCAGAAGTTTACATACGCTCAATTAATATTTGGTAGTATTGCCTTTAAATTGTTTAACTTGGGTCAAATGTTTCGGGTAGCCTTCCACAAGCTTCCCACAATAAGTTGGGTGAATTTTGGCCCATTCCTCCTGACAGAGCTGGTGTAACTGAGTCAGGTTTGTAGGCCTCCTTGCTCGCACACGCTTTTTCAGTTCTGCCCACACATTTTCTATGGGATTGAGGTCAGGGCTTTGTGATGGCCACTCCAATACCTTGACTTTGTTGTCCTTAAGCCATTTTGCCACAACTTTGGAAGTATGCTTGGGGTCATTTTCCATTTGGACGACCCATTTGCGACCAAGCTTTAACTTCCTGACTGATGTCTTGAGACGTTGCTTCAATATATCCACATACTTTTCCTCCCTCATGGTGCCATCTATTTTGTGAAGTGCGCCAGTTACTCCTGCAGCAAAGCAACCCCACAACATGATGCTGCCACCCCCGTGCTTCACGGTTGGGATGGTGTTCCTCGGCTTACAAGCCTCCCCCTTTTTCTTCCTAACATTACGATGGTCATTATAGCCAAACAGTCTATTTTTGTTTCATCAGACCAGAGGACATTTCTCCAAAAAGTATGATCTTTGTCCCCATGTGAAGTTGTAAACCGTAGTCTGGCTTTTTTGTGGCGGTTTTGGAGCAGTGTCTTCTTCCTTGCTGAGCGGCCTTTCAGGTTATGTCGATATAGGACTCGTTTTACTGTGGATATGGATACTTTGGTACCTGTTTCCTCCAGCATCTTCACAAGGTCCTTTGCTGTTGTTCTGGGATTGATTTGCACTTTTCGCACCAAAGTACGTTCATCTCTAGGGAACAGAACGCATCTCGTTCCTGAGCGGCATGACGGCTGTGGTCCCATGGTGTTTATACTTGCGTACTATTGTTTGTACAGATGAACGTGGTACCTTCAGGCGTTTGGAAATTGCTCCAAAGGATGAACTAGACTTGCGAAGATCTACAATCTTGGCTGATTTCTTTTGATTTTCCCATGATGTCAAGCAAAGGCGCACTGAGTTTGAAGATAAGCCTTGAAATACATCCACAGGTACACCTCTAATTGACTCAAATGATGTCAATTTGCCTATCAGAAGCTTCTAAAGCCATGACATCACTTTCTGGAATCTTCCAAGCTGTTTAAAGGCACATGTATGACATGTGTTAAGTATGTAAACTTCTGACCCACTGGAATTGTAATGTGGTGAATTATAAGTGAAACAATCTGTCTGTAAACAATTGTTGGAAAAATTATTTGTGTCAAGCACATAGTAGATCTCCTAACTGACTTGCCAAAACTATAGTTTGTCAACAAGAATTGTGTGGAGTGGTTGATGCATATTGAGCTTGTTTGATGTTACATCGACTTCTAGTGCAATCACGCTATACAAATGTATGAAATGTGTTCAGTGTTTTCACTGTCAACACTAAAAAATATCAATAGTTCAGATTTACCACCACTTAGACCAATTTCCACCCCCATCCAAAAGTATACAAAATCATTGAAATGACGCTAGTAAGCTTGACAAGAACCATAATGATGAGCAACCTATTCAAATGTGCCAACGTTGACACAAGTTCCTCACACTCACACACCCAAAACTCACAACCACAGGATTTTTACTCAGCTATAGTATAGCAAGTATTCCACACCTCGTTCCTCTGTTGAGTCTTGTCTCATGTTCTAGAGCAGGAAATATAACGCTTCCACCAAAGTAAAACAATTTAGACAGAAAAAACCTTTCAGCAAACCTTTTCTCCTTTCTGACTGACACCTGTGGTCATGGCCCTTCCATGATGTAATGGTATATGTATTGTATGAGAAAACATATTGTGCTAACGACTTTACTGTTGCGGTTCTCTTTAACAAGTGATGTATTATGCTCGGATCCTTGTATTTTAGGAAGAATAGAAATAGGAGGAAAGTGAAGATTGTTATAATAAATAAATCCTCCACACAAAGCTCATTCATGGGGTAATTTGATTTCCCCTTTACTGTAGATATCTAGTTAAGTCAGTCACATTCTCTAGTGCTGAAGGGGAAAAAAAGGTCACCATAGGTTCCAGATTGTTCTCGGTAAGCCTTTTGCAAAAGTTACAAGGCAACTGAGGCAATAATTTTACAATCCACAACAAGGTTTGTTGGATAATACGTGTATTTGCATTTGAAAAAAAATATTTGTCTTTACTGGTAAATGTGATAACCCAACAACCACATAAGTTGTTGATCTATTTAGTCTAGATGCTAACGTTAAGGAAACATCTGAGTTAACTGTTGGAAATTGGATATCACTAGAAATGTGGTTGAAATTGTGTTTATGTGGAGTTTTCTAACATGGAGCTGCAGTATAAAATGACTCTCATCCTCTTTTACAATGCAAGCAAATACTAGATAATGTCATTACAAAAAACAAAAGCAACTCAATTTTACAAACATTCAAGTAAAATATGTAATCCTGTTTCGGTCAAAACCACTCTCTCATCGGGGGAATTTAGGGCCCTTTAGAGAGAACAACATGGAGTGTCAGCATTGAACAACTAACAAAAGAGGATTTTATGGGAAATGTGTACAGGAATTAGCAATAATTCTTGCTACTAATCTTTTTCCCAGCCACCACTCAATGGATCAGCTTATGAACCTCATAACCTTCCATGTTGACATCATCACCACAAACATTCAGCAACCAGTGTTAAAATCGATCAGTTCTACCAACAAATTAACAATTCAATCATATTTGTATAGATTGACAAGCTTTTGTCAATCGTAAGTGGATTCTTGTGTTTGTTACAAGTAAGAATATGTGATATGAGATGCCTTTGCTACACTTCTGCAGCAAACATGCCTCACTAGACATGTGCATAATGATTGTTTGGTTTGAAAGTAGTATTGGGCTAGTCTGGCTAACACCTAACTAGTGTTAGGTGGAATGGCTCTTTGATGTTGTCGGCACAATGCGTTGATAATGATGGGGGCTTTGCTTTTGGCTATCATCTGTATCTTTCTCACTCAAACACCCACAGCCACACACAGCACCCGAGCACCGCCCCCTTCCATTACAAAGGTTGTATTTTAAAATCTCAACCCCCGAGGAGGAACAAAATGAACATTTGAGAGAACCAATCAAACCTATCGCACAATTTCTGAGCGAATTTTGCGTTAACAAATAGCCTCCTTTCCAGACCAGTTTGTCACAGCTATCCCTGCGCTGTGATCACATGGGCCGCATCAGCCAGGCTTGTACTGGGCATCTTTCAGGGCATGAGTGCCATAAGGCACTGTGAAATATCAAACAAAATGGCAGATCGATAACTCCTCAGGCTGTAATAAGCTCTGCCACATATTGTGATATGTGGAGCTTTCTGTCATCTTAACCACATACAGATTTATTGAAAATCCATCTTTAAGACGAGAGTTTGACATAACGTAGCACTTAGTAAATTAAGTAAAACCTAAATGTAGGATTTGTATTTAATTCCGTTTTTTTTCTCTAGCTATGTTCCTATTGAGATAAAAAAAAAACATGGCAACATCATCTCCAAGAATTAATGAAGGGCACTTTAGATCTTCTCACTGAACCAAATGATCTAATTCAGTTTAACATTAAGATCGAGATCCAGTCTATTACTGGTATTCACTCAATACCTTTGCTTTGTTTGTTTACTTTGCAAATAGACTGAAAGTGGCACCATGGGAGGCTGTGACTTGTGTGTGATAAAACATAGAGCACTGTAATATTGAAAAATCTGAGAAGTATGAAAACATATACCTTCTTATTACTGGTGAAACAAAAAGCAAAGGATAATACTATCATTTTATATCCATTACAGTATAAGACCCCATCAAATGGAACAAAGCAGCTGACTCAACTTGACTGCTTTATAATTAAATAAGTTATTGGCACTGAAGGCCCAAGTCTCTCTGTTAGAATACACTGACTGCACTAATGATAAATCTGCTGAGGTGTACAGAAATTGTGATAAGCAATAACTACATACAGCCTGTAGGGAATACAGCGTAGAACTGAGGGCTCTTATATGATATTGATTTTCCCACAGACAATAGCCATCTATTACAACTACAGGTAAATAATCATGTATGTTTTGATATGGTTTCCTTTTGGGATACTGAAACCAAATCATGGGTATTACAACAAAATCTTACAATATTGTGATAACGATTTGTGAATCACTTTTACTCAATTGTAAAAGTCTTTCTCTTAGGAGCCCTTGGTGTCCTTGGTAGACCATAAAGAAGCTAAGGTCAGCAATTATTTAAATATACATACCATGACATTTTTTATAAAAAAAGACCACTTGGAATAGAGAGCAGCAAGGTCCACCTTAAAGTATGAATGGACCTATGGTTGTTCTTGATGTTTTTTCATTTTAATTGCAAGAGAGAACCAGACATAGAATGTCCATTAAGACATCGTATTTCCTTTTTATGGGTGGTAGTGATTACCCACCATAAGCAGCTCAAGGACATCACAGACAACTGACGTGATCTATCTTTCATTTGAAGTGCCTCATAACGTTACCCATAGTCGACCATCAAACTCACACAACCGTGTATGTCTCTCTGCAATTAGCTGGTCTGAGACAGAGGGTCGCTCAACAGTCACCTTGCTATATGACAGGTAATCCAAATGAACTCGTAGGAAAAATAGTAGTTTTAAGAGTGACTATAAATCTGAAATGGGCCAGTAGGCTATGTTCTCAGTACTGCACCAAGATACATGTACTATTCAATTGAGGCATGTTGAAAAGGAGATGCTATAATCCTTATCTTGACGATTGGAGCTTTTTTCAGACTTTCAGGTTTTTCCAGATTATCTAGCTTGATTTACTTTTGACAATGAGCTGAAACACACTATCAACCAACAAGTGTGTGAAGTGTGAAAGCCTGACAGGGTGGTACTGTAGACACAACGTGAGAAGATAATGTAGGCACAACATGAGAAGATAATGTAGGCACAACATGAGAAGATAATGTGGGCACAACACGAGAAGATAATGTAGGCACAACGTGAGAAGATAATGTAGGCACAAGTAAGAAGATACTTAAGGAAGTGTGCAAGTGTGCCCATGAAGCCATTGGAATAAACAGAGTAATTGAGTCCACTGTACAGAATTAAAAACAAATGCTTCAGGTTCATACAGGGATTTTAGTCATTCGTCATACATCAGGAATATAGTACCTCACATTCTCCAATGTCAGAAATATGTTGCTAAGGCAATATTTCGCTAACATGGAGGAAAATATATGGAAAATCCATTATAAAATGATACAGTGACAAACAACCTTATTTAATTGTAAAATATTGATCTAGGTTTTATGACAAGTTAACCTCCCGTGAATGGGTGTTAATAGATTTTGAAACAGCCATTAATAGCACATAAAACATGTTTGGTTGTAAGCATTTTGTGTTTTCAAATAAATTCTTAATTTTTTCCTAGGCTTAGACAAATACGGTAGCTGTTGGCTGCCGTAATGGCAGAAACAATATTTATTTTTTCATAGGCTTAGACAAATACTGTAGCTATTGGCTGCTGTGATTATGATTGAATGTTTCAGATGCCATGTTCCTTGGAGCTATATTGATTGTTCATTGTCTTGGAGAAGGAACAGGTTCCAGTTTCTATTAGTTTGAGGGAAATTATCGTATATTGAAAATGTTATTTATATTACTACATGTAGTAAAAATGTTGGTAAGAATTCTGGTTGGTATGCCACGCAACACATTCTTTTTCATGTCCTTCAAGCCGAATAGGGAAAATTATAATTTTAACATGATACCCCCAGGCAATATCCATGCCTACATTTGATGTAAGATACAGTATGTTAGTGTGATTTCGGAGTGGCTTTCGCTATGGAGCTCGGCGGGAAAAGTCTTCGGGAAGGAAGTGATGTATAGATTCCCTGCGTATTCATGAGCTGGTGAAAGTTTATGGCTAAATGTGTATACTTTGTTTGTGTACTCCAGTAGAATGAATACTACATTTAAATTGTTTAAATGTATTTATTTTTTATTTAACCAGGTAGGCCAGTTGAGAACAAGTTCTCACTTACAACTGCAACCTGGACAAGATAGAGCAAAGCAGTGAGACGCAAACAACACCGAGTTACACATAGGATAAACAAACGTACAGTCCCTAACACAATAGAAAAACCTATATACAGTGTGTGCAAATGTAGTAAGATTAGGGAGGTAAGGCAATAAATAGGCCACAGTGGCAAAATAATTACAATTTAGCAAATAAACACTGAAGTGATAGATGTGCAGAAGATGAATGTGCAAGTAGAGATACTGGGGTGCAAAGGAGCAAAAAAATAAATAACAATATGGGGATGAGGTAGTTAGGTGGGCTATTTACAGATGGGCTATGTAGGTGCAAAGATCGGTAAGCTGCTCTGACAGCTGATGCTTAAAGTTAGTGAGGGCATAAGTCTCCAGTTTCAGTGGTTTTTGTAATTCGTTCCAGTCATTGGCAGCAGAGAACTGGAAGGAAAGGTGGCCAAATGAGGAGTTGGCTTTGGGGGTGACCAGTGAAATACACCTGCTGGAGCGCGTGCTTTCGGGTGGGTGCTGCTATGGTAACCAGTGAGCTGAGATAAGGTGGTGCTTTACCTAGCAAAGACTTTTAGATGACCTGGAGCCAGTGGGTTTGGCTACGAATATGAAGTGAGGGCCAGCCAAGGAGAGCATACAGGTCGCAGTGGTGGGAAGTATATGGGGCTTTGGTGACAAAACGGATGGCACTGTGATAGACTACATCCAATTTGCTGAATAGAGTGTTGGAGGCTATTTTGTAAATGACATCAAGGATCAGTAGGATGGTCAGTTTTACGAGGGTATGTTTGGCAGCATGAGTGAAGGATGCTTTGTTGCGAAATAGGAAGCCGATTCTAGATTTAATGTTGGATTGGAGATGCTTATTGTGAGTCTGGAAGGAGAGTTTACAGTCTAACCAGACACCTAGGTATTTGTAGTTGTCCACATATTCTAAGTCAGAACCGTCCAGAGTAGTGATGCTGGATGGGCGGGCAGGTGCTGGTAGCGATCGGTTGAAGAGCATGCATTTAGTTTTGCTTGCGTTTAAGAGCAGTTGGAGGCCACGGAAGGAGTGTTGTATGGCATTGAAGCTCGTCTGGAGGTTTGTTAACACAGAGTCCAAAGAAGGGCTAGAAGTATACCGAATGGTGTCGTCTGCGTAGAGGTGGATCAGATAACCACCAGCAGCAGGAACGACATCATTGATGTATACAGAGAAAAGAGTCGGCCCAAGAACTGAACCCTGTGGAACCCCCATAGAGACTACCAGAGGTCCGGACAACAGGCCCTCCGATTTGACACACTGAACTCTATCTGAGAAGTAGTTGTTGAACCAGGCGAGGCAGTCATTTGAGAAACCAAGGCTGTTGAGTCTGCCGTTAAGAATGCAGTGATTGACAGAGTCGAAAGCCTTGGTCAGGTCGATGAATACGGCTGGACCTCAATAATTGGACCTCATGCTATTGAAAATACAGTCAAGGTCAACAGTAATGGAGTATTTTGAGAAAAACTCTCATGACAAGTTTGCTCCTATGGGAATATAATGTTAATGCCATTGCATCATTCATTGGCACTAGTTTTTCTCTGAAAGTGAACCTGCCAGGCTACCCTGCATGCCCACGCTGTCTGCCCATGTACACAATGCCAGTTTAATTAATGGCATCACTAAAAGGTTTGGCCCACTAAAGTTCGCATCTTGTTTAATATCCTAAGTGCCTCTGTACCTCTCGCAATCTCCCAAAGGTACAATATGAAGGAAGTCAATCAATACTAGCTAGGCCTAAAGCTCCATGCCACCACCAACAGCATTAGCAGCAGCTCCTCCCCTCTCCCAAATAAGTTGAAAGCGAATCACCTAGTTCTTACCCAAAATACCAATGCCAGCATCAGCTTGAGAGAATGACAATGTGCATCAATTTGGTTCAGGTCATTCATTAAGTCGCTGATACAATGCTCACGCTTATGAACACCATGCTTACCATCCTATATCTGGTATATAACAATGTATGCTAGTGGGCTAAACTCTTTCTACATGGCCTGCAGTGTAATACAATGCAGTGTCACAATGTGAAATTCAGTTTAATCACATTTGCTTTCCCCAGTGCAGTCTGTCAGGCTTAATTGGAAGTCCTGTTACAAGACTCTAATCTGACTCCATTGCTCATTGGATGCAATTAATTCAAGGCATTGTCTTTAAAAAGCCTATGACTCTCACTCCAGTCTCATCTTCTACTTCATGCACTCTCTCTCCTCTCAAACCACTGAATAAGGAATTATGAATTAGTTAACACAAACCTTCATTCACAAATTGTTGAATGGGAAAAACACTAACAAATAATTTGTTTTATAATAAACCTACCATTTTCACTTGGTCTATGTAAGATACAGGCCTAGACAATATTTTCAGATGGGTGTGTTGCTGAGTTACTTATATCTCTATAGATTCATAGAGGGGTTCTTTCCTGTGAACTATTTCTAAGGTGTAATCATCGGACAGGTAATGTGTAAGTCTTTGTTTAGTTGCATGGAGCCCACTGTTTTAGCAAAACCAGGTAATCAGGAGTAGTTATTTTTACAGAAGGTCTAAGAACCTTTTTCACACAGCAAATTCAGTCCAATCAGTCCCTCTCCTACTAATGCAGCACCAGGCCTGGCTCTATTTATAGGACTGCGAGCGACTGAGGATGGCAGAAACAATTATTCAGACTGACTCTGACTCTACATACTTGTGAGCTGTTATTTAATGACTAGAGATATAAATAGAGATAGAACCTTACTTGAGGAGCTGAGAGAGGGAAGGAAGGGATACACTTTGAAGGTTGGAGAGGGTTATCATTTGCTTGGTTCATCTATTATTGGTCTTCAAGAAGAAGATTATGCTAAGTGTGGGTAACAAGGAGAGTTATAGAGACAGTAAATATTGGTGAGAAGCAATGATCATTTGCCAGAGGGCAAGGATGTATTTGGGCTAAACAGTTTTCTAGTGGCAAAACACTCCCCCCTTCCTGTTCACTTCTGTTAATCAGACATGGTAGACAAATAAATACATGTAAATAAAAATAAGGCAAATTAAGGTTGTGCAAATAATTTACACTGAAGTTAAAAATTAACAAATAGGTTTTCATCTTCTGTTATTTTACACAGTTATTTCACAGAATTTGCCGTTTTTACATTGGTTATACCCCCAGCTTACTTAAAAAATACGGGGGCGATGTTGCGCCGACTGATAGTCTGGTCGTCGTCAAAAAACACCAAAGAAGAAGAGAATTAGCTAACCGAATGTTACGTAAAACTACAAACAACCCAAGGCTGCTGAATTGTCTGGGGCAAAGCAGCATTTTCTTAAATAACCATAACTGGAAAACGATAATAAATCACTACTGGAAACTTATCAGGCTATAGAAGAAAACTGGGACGGCTGAAGAGCTAGGTAATTTGACCACGTCTTTTGTTTTACCAGTGACACATTCCTTTGATGCTGGGCAACATCACAAAAACATTAGCTAGCTAGTTAGCTTGCTAGCCTGTTAGTTAGCATTAGTTAGCTAGCCAGAATGATAATTTTGACAGCAACGCAAGTTACTGCAAAATGTTGATGTTGGCTAGAACACTCAGTATGGTCTTTAGCTTTGGTATGATTAGTTTTGAGCTGCTAGGTGATGTGTAATGCTAGGAGGCACAGGACGGCGAACAAAACTGGATATGCTATTGAGTTAGCAATCTTCTAGCTAACGTTAACATAGTGAGCATTATAAACGCATTAGCTAGTAGAATGCAGAGTGACATTTCAGAGATATGGTGGAAAGAGAAAAAGATGTGACTCTGCGAAATTGTATTCAATTATTTCCAACTGATAAAATTGATAGATAAACAGTAGCTAGCTAACGTTGTATACCTGACTAGCGCAGCCGCAGCACAACGATTAATGTCCCCACTAGTACATGTTAGTTACCTAGATCAGGAGCTTCAACATACTGACAATTGTGGCTTTCCCCCTGTTGTTGACCCAGGGTTGTCAATCAGGGCTGCTTATTGTGAAATTGCACCAGGGGTTATGTTCTACACTGAGCCAGAATGTGACCTCTTTGGACGATAAAGCGTTGACCTTTATGGGACCGTAAGCCCCCATCCTCCAGCTGTCACTCAGGCATGCCAATTAGTTACCAGGCAACTGCCAGTCCAGTCTGGGGAGGATAAAGTAATTTAAGTCATAGATTATCCCATATTCAAGGTGCTGCTGTACTTGCATTTTTTTGTTCCCTGAGGCCTGGGAAATAATTGCCCATTTACACAATAGTTGGTATAAGATGTGCACTCCTGCAAATTTTACATTACTGTTTCCTATTCACACAGGTTGGAAAAAGTTTATACAAAACCATGGTGGAATATTATCACATTTTAGGAGTCCTAAGAAATGCATCTCAAGAAGACATAAAAAAAGCGTAAGTAGTCTTGTCAAGTTTAGTGTATGTATTCCAATAGATAGACTGGCAATAGATGTAGATGATGGGATTTTCAGAAGTTTTAAATGTTTGATATACTGAGATAATAAGTTAGGCTTACATTTCAAGTCCCTTTGTGTTGCTGTTTAATGTATTTCTCTGCTTTCAGGTACAGAAAATTGGCACTAAAATGGCATCCTGACAAAAACCCAGAAAATAAGGAAGAGGCAGAGAAGAAGTTCAAAGAACTTTCTGAGGCCTATGAGGTTCTGTCAGATGGTAAGTCATACATTTTGAAAGGCGTTTGAAGCCAAGAGAACACAGTATTTATAATATATGAACAATAAATAATGCACTGATATCTGCATCCATGACACGTAAAGTACATTTACATTTTAGTCATTTAGCAGACGCTCTTATCCAGAGCGACTTACAGTAGAGTGCATACATTTTATTAAATTTTTTTACATACTGAGACAAGGATATCCCTACCGGCCAAACCCTCCCTAACCCGGACGACGCTATGCCAATTGTGCGTCGCCCCACGGACCTCCCGGTTGCGGCCGGCTGCGACAGAGCCTGGGCGCGAACCCAGAGACTCTGGTGGCGCAGCTAGCACTGCGATGCAGTGCCCTAGACCACTGCGCCACCCGGGAGGTCTACATCTAACCAAAATACGTTTTTTTTTCTTCAAGGAAGCTGTTTGTTCACATACAATAGCAGCATCCACAACTGTTATGCAATTGTTAAACTGTGTGTTAATGCGATGTGAGTAGTTGAGGTTGCGAAATATTATATTTGATTCCTTCTGAAATTCCCCTTAATAATCCCATAAAGGCTGTATATGCTGATCTGCAAGTACTTACCCAGTGTCATGTTCCTCTGAACCCTTGGCAAGCATCCAGTGTATCTCACTTGTTATCATCCTGTTTATCATTTTACTGTTTGTTTTGATGTGAGTTTATGTTTTTATATTGTGTTGTAGCCAACAAGAGGAACATGTATGATCGCTATGGTAAAGCAGGCCTAACAACAAACAGCGGAGGAGGTGGTAAGTCATTTCTTTATTAGGCTCTTGGCGGAACCTGTATACAATTATGTATACAATTGTATACAATTATTTTGTGGACGGTTTAATTGTTAGTTACTCTATTCATCTGTAATAAACAATCATAACACTTATTATTATTTCCACTGACCATATTCATCCTTTTTGTTTTCATTTAGTTGGACATTACCACAATGGTGATCACTTCAACGAAGGGTTCACGTTCCGCAATCCTGAAGATGTCTTCAGAGAGTTCTTTGGCGGTCGAGATCCTTTTGCGGATTTCTTTGGTGAGCATTTTTGAGCTCAATTGCCCTCAGACTGTTGTTGTTCATATTTGCTGTGTTCTAGTGTACTATGGAATATATTGCGTTCTTATTCTTGACACTTCTCCCAGTCATGTTTAAGGTTAGAACTACAGTTCTAGGCGTTCTGATACTTCCAGCTTGGAGTTTAATCTTTTGATAACGTAGCTACAGTATTTCACTTTGTGTGTATAGTATTGCTTACTAGGTTTGTCCAATCAATTTTGTAGCTACTCCCTCTTTAAATTAGGGCTAATTGGAAAAGCTGTTTTAAAAGAGGACATTGTATTATTTCTTTGTACTCCCTTCGGCCATGCAGCTGAAACGCGTCAGTTAAAAAAAACAAAAAAACTTTCTTTCCATTGAACATGCCATGCAAATAAAGGCATTTTAATTAATTATATGAAGAGTGCCTTGGTCCTCCTTTCTTTTTGATGACCAATTCACCATGTTTACCAAAGAGCACCTTCTGTCTACCAAAATGTACTATTGTGTACCTTAGTAGCGCTCCCTTCCTCCTCTTTCTACGAGCATTTTTGAGTATTGGTAATACATTGTCAACAATATATATCTTTTAAAGCTTTTACAGAGAGCGCTGCAGATGGAAGAGGGGGACAATCAGTAGGAGATAGGAGAGCACAGATAAGGAAGGACAGAGATGAGAGGCAGGCAGAGATGAAATAGGCAACCACAGAAGGAAAGTCAGAGATGAAAGAGGGGGGCCCAGTCGTCCTTTATGAGAATCATGTTGGGTTGGTTACAATAGACCCAGTATGCTTATCCCAGAAACTAATAATATAAATAATTTAGTTCATAGCATCTACTAGATTGGAGATTTACAGTCAGTAAATTGCATTACATTCACTTTCTGTGCGTAGTTGGTGTAGGTCTATTTATCTGAAAGCATGCAGGCTATTTTTCACTGTTTATAACTTTAGCTGTCACCCAGAAACTGAACACAGTCTCTCTTCTCTTCACACTCTCTTCTCTTCTCCTGCAGGAGGGGATCCGTTTGGGGATGAGTTCTTCGGTGCAGGGAGGAGGCACCACAGGGGAGTGAGCAGGAGTCGAACGGGGGGACCCTTCTTCGGAGGATTCGGTGGCTTCCCACCGTTTGGTGCAGGCTTCACAGCGTTTGACCCAGGTCAGGAAACACAGGTCCCAAATATACAGTACCAGTCAAATGTTTGGACACACCTACTCATTCAAGGGTTTTTCTTTATTTTAACTATTTTCTACATTGTAGAATAATAGTGAATACATCAAAACGATTAATTAACACATATGGAATCATGTAGTAACCACAAAAGTGTTAAACAAATTAAAATAGATTTTATATTTTATATTCTTCAAAATAGCCACCCTTTGCCTTAATGGCAGGTTTGCACACGCTTGGCATTCTCTCAACCATCTTCACCTGGAATGCTTTTCCAACAGTCTTGAAGGAGTTCCCACATATGCTGAGCACTTGTTGGCTGCTTTTCCTTCACTCTGCGGTCCAACTCATCCCAAACCATCTCAATTGGGTTGAGGGCGGGTGATTGTGGAGGCCAGGTCATCTGATGCAGCACTGCATCACTCTCCTTGGTCAAATAGCCCTTACATGGCCAGGAGGTGTGTTTTGGGTCATTGTCCTGTTGAAAAACAAGTGATAGTCCCACTAAGCGCAAACCAGATGGGATGGTGTATCGCTGCAGATTGCTGTGGTAGCCATTTTGTTTAAGTGTACCTTGAAATAAACCACCTACAATGTCACCAGCAAAGCACCATCACTCCTCCTTCATGCTTCACGGTGAGAACCACAGAGATCATCCGTTCACCTAATCTGTGTCTCACAAAGACATGGCGGTTGGAATCAAATTTGGACTCATCAGACCAAAGAACAGATTTCCACCAGTCTAATGTCCATTTCTCGTGTTTCTTGGCCCAAGCAAGTGTCTTCTTCTTACTGGTGTCCTTTTAGTAGTGGTTTCTTTACAGCAGTTCAACCATGAAGGCCTGATTTACGTGGTCTCCTCTGAACAGTTGATGTTGAGATGTGTCTGTTACTTGAACTCTGTGAAGCATTCATTTGGGCTGCAATCTGAGGTGTAGTTAACTTTAATGAACTTATCCTCTGCAGCATAGGTAACTATGGGTCTTCCTTTCCTGTGGTGGTCCTCATGAGAGACAGTTTCATCATAGCGCTGGATGGTTTTTGCAACTGCACTTAAATAAACTTTAAAAGTTCTTGAAATGTTCCGCATTGACTGACCGTCATGTCTTAAAGTAATGTACTATGTAAAAAATAAAGAAAAACCCTTGAATGAGTAGGTGTGTCCAAATTTTTACTGGTACTGTACATGTTTGAACAAAAAATGATCCCAAAGAAACAAACATGTATGTTATTTGTCAGTTCACCTTCTAATTTCTTAGGAAACACCTGGTCCTGTCTGTACCGTCAAATAAAGTGTAAAGCTATCAATCCAGAACTACTTTTCCTTAAAGCAGTTAGAGGATGTATTTGTTGATGCATTTAGAGATGTGATTGTTATGGATCTATAAGTGAATGTCATCTCTCTGTTCCCTGACAGGCTTTACTTCTTTCGGACACATGGGTCACATGGGTCATATGGGTCCTATGGGCCATATGAGTCACATGGGTCATCTGGGAGGAGGAGGAGGAGGAGGCCATGGTGGCTTCACTGCCTTCTCCTCCACCTCCTTTGGTGGCGGGAGTGGAGGTGGAGGAGGCGGGATGGGCAACTTCCGCTCTGTATCAACCTCCACCAAATTCATCAACGGCAGGAAAATCACAACAAAAAGGTAGATTAGTAGCTCTCTAACCACACGGTGAAGTTGATATTGTTTTGTTTAGTCTTTAATTGTTGTGTTAATGGGAAAATGCAACTAGTTATCTACTTTTCTATTAGGCCAGATAGCCTCTGATGATAGTGTATCCTTTAACATGGGTTCTTATTGAAGTGCATTGATTTAGAAAATGATTTTAATCCCCCTCCATACTTTAGAATTGTGGAGAATGGACAGGAACGCGTAGAGGTGGAAGAAGACGGACAGTTAAGATCACTAACCGTCAATGGTAAGGAACAACTACTGCGACTGGATAACAAGTAATCTCCTGGAGCATTACCAGCACAAACTTGAGCTCAAAAAAACAATGTTATGTCATTGTTTGGATGTTTGTACTTTTGTTTGGTTTTCCCTTGTTAGAGTTTGTAGGTCAGTGTCCATTGAGTAAATTAAATTTTCTATGCATTTTGTTAATGTATTTATGAATTCGAGCTGTCAACAATTTGGCTCAGGATGGAGTGTTATACTTGCGTTTGGGACCATGGTGTAAGTAAGTTAGGATCAGAGAACTTCTGTTTGTACTGTCTTTCTGTATGCACTTCTTCGCTCTATTGCAGTCTCTCTCTGATAATGTTTTGGACAAGGAACGCTTTGTGCATTTGGATAAAGCATGACTTTGCTTTTTCATCTGGATATTAATATGAGTGTTAACTGGAAAACGTAACCCTTGCTTTAAAACCCTGTTTACGACCTGATTGCTTATCTAACCTTTGTTAGTAACATTTCTTTTATAAATGCTGGTAGAAAGTGTTAATATGCTATTTTATTTGTTCTAATACAAGTGTTTTTAGTTGTTTTGTTCATTTCAGCATGTATGCCAATAAATGTTGTTCAGTCTTAATGTTATGATTGCATAACCATGCACAAATTAACCATTCATTATATAAATGATACATGAATATACAAGGAATTTTGTGTACTTTGTAAAACAATTTAAAATCAATAAATATGAATTTCATCCTTTTTTGGGGATTGGACGGACAGTCTTGGGTGGCGTGGTGTGCTGTTTCTTCTAACAGAACAAGCAGTTCATCGTCGTAAACTGCTGCTTTGCTTACAGAGGATTGATCCCTTTGTGTGAGTGCATGCTACTGTACTAACTGCACGAACAGGCTTTCTAACTCCTAGATATCTTTCTATGTGCATTCTATTTGTCCTATTTTGCATGACATTTCTGTCTTGTCATTTACTATGTTTTCATGGTGTGAAAGCATAGTCAATGGAGGATATTCTTGCCATGTACATGATGTCAACTGGTCAGCTGAGTCCATAATAAAGTAGCATGGGAGCTACTTTTACCATAAGAATAACTTTATTGTAGTTTAGGTATAGTTGACTTGACAAAGTTGCATGCATCTTTATTAGCCTCATTCACATTTATCTCTGCTCATCTACAGTGTATTGGAAAAGTATTCAGACCCCTTGATTTTCCCCCCACATTTTGTTACGTTACAGCCTTGTTCTAAAATGTATTAAATTGTTTCCCCCCATCAATCTACACACAATACCCCATAATGACAAACCCAAAATAGCTTTTTAGATTTTTTTGTGAGTTTAAAAAATAAAAAACATAACATTTTACATAAGTATTCAGACCCTTTACTCAGTACTTTGTTGAAGCGATTACAGCCTTGATCCTTCTTGGGTATGACGCTACAAGCTTGGCACACCTGTATTTGGGGAGTTTCTACCATTCTTCTATGCAGATCTTTGCAAGCTCTGTCAGGTTGGGTGGGGAGTGCCGCTGCAGACATGTTCGATTGGGTTCAAGTCCGGGCTCTGGCTTGGCCACTCTAGGACATTCAGAGACTTCTCCCGAAGCAGCTGTCTGTTTAAGGTCATTGTCCTGTTGGAAGTTTAACCTTCGCCCCAGTATGAGGTCCTGAGTGCTCTGGAGCAGGTTTTCATCAAGGTTCTCTCTGTACTTTTCTCCGTTCCTCTTTCCCTCGATCCTGACTAGTCTCCCAGTTTCATCAGACCAGAGAATCTTATAGAAACATCTCAAGGATGATCAATGGAAACAGGATGCACCTGAGGTCAATTTCGAGTCTTATAGCAAAGTGTCTGAATACTAATGTAAATATGGTATTTCTGATGGATGAGGGAAGAAAATAATTTAATACATTTTAGTGTAAGGTATATCAAAATGTGGATAAAGTCAAGGGCCTTGAATACTTTCCGAATGCACTGTATGTGAGATTATTAAGTCTTCATTTTCTATGTTTCACTCCACGCCTCCTTTACTGGGAAATGTTTAGAGTTATTGCAGATAGAAAGATGCAACATAGAACAGACTGTGTTCTCTCTCTCACACACACTGTCTCACTCCTTTGTTTATATGACCCAAAATAATACACCCTATTGAAAAAGCCACAACTTTCACTCATAATATGGCATTTTTGAGATTTCACAGCATTTTTCCTTTGTCCCTTTTATGTATTAAGCAATTAACTGTTCAGTTCAACATTATCCATCTGATGGTTGCACCTGTTTAGGTTCAGTCATTTACAAACTGTACGTCTGTTCTGATCCATGCATGGAAATCCAATGGAGCGTTTCCTATTGAAGACCGTATGTATTGTAGGGGGTAACTGGTGTCGCCCCTCTCTTCTTACAACACCCCATTCCTCTCCTCAGGGGCAAAGCCTATTGCCACAGTTCAAGCAGTCCAACAGGAGGAGTGCAGACAAACTGTTACTGCACACTCCTCCAGTGCACATGCCTCCCGGTCCCCTGTTCCCCGTCCTCCTTATCATCATGTAAAGACTTCCTCCCACAGGCCCACTCCAGACAGAGAGGAGGGAAGGAGCCCAGCTTCAGGTTAGAACCATTTTCAATACATGAACCCTACATTCCCATAATAGTACAGTGGGCAAATTTTTTAAAAACTTTTATAAGCTACTTGGAAACATCATGGAGAAGGTGTGCAGGGATTCAATTCTCAATCAAAGTGGAATCATGTGTTTTTTGTTTTCATACTGTAGTTTTGGGCCTATCAAAAGAGTAGGAGTTGTGATCTAGTATCAATTTAGCCTTTTAAATCATGATGAATAAGACAAGGAGAGATCTCATCCTAGATCAGGTTTCCTGCTCTGAGACGCAATGTGAAAATGGGCCCTGGACTCATTGGATCCACAATCAAATAAGCTGTCTTTTTCTTATGCATCTCTCTCCAGTACACAGTGAAAACAAGAGGAAGAAACCCATGCCTGAGCCCACAGAGGATGCCAAAAAGAGAAAAACATGATCCAGTACACACAGATCCTTGTCCTCCTAGTCCGCTACGGAAACAATATGTTATTGATACACCCTTAACAATGAATATTGTTTTAAAGGACACTTAAATATGGGGTCCTCAAAGCGCTTTAGCAAGAATGCACAGATACTGTAAATGTATAATTCTGACTAGTTTTCTATTATACACTGCTCAAAAAAATAAAGGGAACACTTAAACAACACAATATAACTCCAAGTCAATCACACTTCTGTGAAATCAAACTGTCCACTTAGGAAGCAACACTGATTGACAATAAATTTCACATGCTGTTGTGCAAATGGAATAGACAACAGGTGGAAATTATAAGCAATTAGCAAGACACCCCCAATAAAGGAGTGGTTCTGCAGGTGGTGACCACAGACCACTTCTCAGTTCCTATGCTTCCTGGCTGATGTTTTGGTCACTTTTGAATGCTGGCGGTGCTTTCACTCTAGTGGTAGCATGAGACTGAGTCTACAACCCACACAAGTGGCTGAGGTAGTGCAGCTCATCCAGGATGGCACATCAATGCGAGCTGTGGCAAGAAGGTTTGCTGTGTCTGTCAGCGTAGTGTCCAGAGCATGCAGGCACTACCAGGAGACAGGCCAGTACATCAGGAGACGTGGAGGAGGCCGTAGGAGGGCAACAACCCAGCAGCAGGACCGCTACCTCCGCCTTTGTGCAAGGAGGATCACTGCCAGAGCCCTGCAAAATGACCTCCAGCAGGCCACAAATGTGCATGTGTCTGCTCAAACGGTCAGAAACAGACTCCATGAGGGTGGTATGAGGGCCCGACGTCCACAGGTGGGGGTTGTGCTTACAGCCCAACACCGTGCAGGACGTTTGGCACTTGCCAGAGAACACCAAGATTAGCAAATTCGCCACTGGCGCCCTGTGCTCTTCACAGATGAAAGCAGGTTCACACGCACATGTGACAGACGTGACAGAGTCTGGAGACGCCGTGGAGAACGTTCTGCTGCCTGCAACATCCTCCAGCATGACCGGTTTGGCGGTGGGTCAGTCATGGTGTGGGGTGGCATTTCTTTGGGGGGCCGCACAGCCCTCCATGTGCTCGCCAGAGGTAGCCAGACTGCCATTAGGTACCGAGATGAGATCCTCAGACCCCTTGTGAGACCATATGCTGGTGCGGTTGGCCCTGGGTTCCTCCTAATGCAAGACATTGCTAGACCTCATGTGGCTGGAGTGTGTCAGCAGTTCCTGCAAGAGGGAGGCATTGATGCTATGGACTGGCCCGCCCGTTGCCCAGACCTGAATCCAATTGAGCACATCTGGGACATCATGTCTCGCTCCATCCACCAACGCCACGTTGCACCACAGACTGTCCAGGAGTTGGCGGATGCTTTAGTCCAGGTCTGGGAGGAGATCCCTCAGGAGACCATCCGCCACCTCATCAGGAGCATGCCCAGGCGTTGTAGGGAGGTCATACAGGCACGTGGAGGCCACACACACTACTGAGCCTCATTTTGACTTGTTTTAAGGACCTTACATCATAGTTGGATTAGCCTGTAGTGTGGTTTTCCACTTTAATTTTGAGTGTGACTCCAAATCCAGACCTCCATGGGTTGATAAATTTGATTTCCATTGATAATTTTTGTGTGATTTTGTTGTCAGCACATTCAACTATGTAAAGAAAAAAGTATTTAATAAGAATATTTAATTCATTCAGATCTCGGGTGTGTTATTTTAGTGTGCCCTTTATTTTTTTGAGCAGTGTATATTTTATCTTACGCCCATACGTAAATGCGGGGTGCATCCGACTAAATGATTCAGAAAACCATGCAAAATAGAATTGAAATTAGTTTAAATCATGACACTTGTCTTCCCTTACACCCAGTAATATACATTACTGAAGGAACACTGTCGATTAGTTTAGCTGAAATATTGAATGGGTGATGTGCAAGGGTTGACTTGTCAGTCCATTATAATATATGTGATAGATGTTACTTCCTAGCTCCCAGTGCCCTCAGCAGAGGGTTACATTTGCTCTTGGAGGAGAGGGGCTTGTCCCCGTAGCCCTGGAACAGCTGAGGACCGTCATGCTCCTCCTCCGCCTCCGAACTGATCTCCATCTTCTGAACGATCAGCTTCAGCAGGTTGTGCTGCTTCTCAATAACATTAGACATCTCCTTCAGCCTGGGTAAATAATAAAACATAATTTTAATAGTCTAAAAATGTGTGTAGAATTGAAGCGCTTAATACAAAATTGATAGAATGCACTTTAAATACTGATAGATTTTTAAATACTGATAAACTCAACACTGATAAACAATATCATGTTAATACTTGTGCATTGCTCTGATGTTGTATTTGAATAAGGTCAAATAACCACTGGTGTGAACTAAGTCCTCACCTGTACTTCTGTTTACTGATTTCCTGTTCCATAGGTGTAGATGGATGGGAAGTGGGGTTGAGACGGGTTCTCCCATGTCCCATACCCAGCATTGCAAAGAACATTTCTCTCTGTTAAAGGAGATTCAGACTACTCATTATTACTTTGTTGTTTACCAAACATCTATACCAAAAACTAACAGTGTCCTATGGTGGGCTTGGACAACCTCCATGTCTCTCCATAAGTATTTCCATGCTGAGTATTAGTTGATTTAACAATCCTTTAAACTAACTGATACACAATTTTTATAGATCAATAGATAAACTGAAGAAAGTCCATTATTAAATGCCTTCGAAAGGATCTCAAAATATTTGTTATGTTTTTCAATTTGAAAGCCCTTCGATTTTACACAAACATTCAAAGGGCAGTTAACATGTTCTTTTCAATACGACCACTTGTAGAAAGGACACACCTTTCTTCTGCAGGCTCTGTTAGGGTACTCAGTGAGAGAGGCCTGGTCAACCCTCTTCATTAACCAGTACGGCATCTTCTCCTCTAGACTAGTGTGAAGCTCAATCTGTAGAATAATGGTTTATAATACATGCAGATTTTTTTTTATCCTGGCAGTAAAACACTAGTAAAGAGTTTGAAAATTCTTAGAGTTTGAAAAAGCATGACAAAGAAATCAAAACACACCTGCATTCCCATTTGCTTCAGCACAGCATTTGCCTGTACCTCTGCTATGTCACCAACAGCCAAGCCAATCTATGTCACACAAACGGTAGTCATGTAGATGCAATGAAACATCCTTAGTTGATAATGGGAGTATAAGAAAATTGCTTCCTGTAGGATTTTAGGACTTACCATTAGGTTCATGAGGAGAATGGGCACAGCGAAGGTGAACATAACAAAAATGGCATAGGTCAAAGAAGGGAATGGCAGAATCCCTTCCAGAAATGGCTTCAGGATATTTTCTTGGTAGTTGAGTTCTCCAACCATCATGACAAATATTTGCATGATTGCTAGCAGCATGCTAGATCCACTGTCAACAAAGTTCTGGGAACAACGACGCATAAAGTCATATACAGTGAACACCAAAAGTATTGGGACAGTGACACATAAGTTTGTTGTTGTTTCGGCTCTGTACTCCAGCACTTTGGATTTGAAGTGCAGACTGTCAGCTTTAATTTGAGGGTACTTTCATCCATATCGTGTTAAGAAATTACAGCACATTTTTGCGCATAATCCCCCCTATTTTAGGGAACCAAAAGTATTGGGACAATTTCACTTACAGTTGAAGTCGGAAGTTTACATACAACTTAGCAAAATACATTTAAACTCAGTTTTTCACAATTCCTGACATTTAATCCTTGTAAAAATGCCCTGTCTTAGGTCAGTTAGAATCACCACTTTATTTTAAGAATGTGAAATGTCAGAATAATAGTAGAGAGAATGATTTCTTTCAACTTTTAGTTATTTCATTACATTCCCAGTGGGTCAGAAGTTTACATACACTCAATTAGTATTTGGTAGCATTGCCTTTAAATTGTTTAACTTGGGTCAAACATTTTGGGTAGCCTTCCACAAGCTTCCCACAATAAGTTGGGTAATTTTGGCCCATTCCTCCTGACAGAGCTGGTGTAACTTGCTCGCACACGGTTTTTCAGTTCTGCCCACACATTTGATATAGGATTGAGGTCAGGGCTTTGTGATGGCCATTCCAATACCTTGACTTTGTTGTCCTTAAGCCATTTTGCCGCAACTTTGGAAGTATGCTATGCTTGGGGTCATTGTCCATTTGGAAGACCCATTTGCAACCAAGCTTCAACATCCTGAGCGATATCTTGAGATGTTGCTTCAATATATCCACATAAGTTTCCTGCCTCATGATGCCATCTATTTTGTGAAGTGCACCAGTCCCTCCTGCAGCAAAGCACCCCCACAACATGATGCTGCCACCACCGTGCTTCACTGTTGGGATGGTGTTCTTCAGCTTGCAAGCCTCCCCCTTTTTACTCCAAACATAACGATGGTCAGAATGGCCAAACAGTTATATTTTTGTTTCATCAGACCAGAGGACATTTCTCCAAAAAGTATGATCTTTGTCCCCATGCAGTGCAGTTGCAAACCGTAGTCAGGCTTTTTTATGGCGGTTTTGGAGCAGTGGCTTCTTCCTTGCTGAGCGGCCTTTCAGGTTATGTCGATATAGGACTCGTTTTACTGTGAATATAGATACTTTTGTACCTGTTTCCTCCAGCATCTTCACAAGGTCCTTTGATGTTGTTCTGGGATTGATTTGCACTTTTCACACCAAAGTACGTTCATCTCTAGGAGACAGAATGCGTCTCCTTCCTGAGCGGTATGATGGCTGCGTGGTCCCATGGTGTTTATACTTGCGTACTATTGTTTGTACAGAGGAATGCGGTACCTTCAAGCATTTGGAAATTGCTCCCAAGGATGAACCAGACTTGTGGAGGTCTATAGTTTGTTTACAAGAAATTTGTGGAGTGGTTGAAAAACGAGTTTGAATGACTCCAACCTAAGTATATGTAAACTTCTGACTTCAACTGTACATGTGTATTAAAGAAGTCAAAAGTTAAGTATTTGGTCCCAGCACGCAATGATTACATCCAGCTTGTGACTCTACAAATTGGTTGGATGCATTTGCTGTTTGTTTTGGTTACGTTTCAGATTATTTTGTGCCCAATAGAAATGAATGGGAAATAATGTGTTGTGTCATTTTGGAGTCACTGTTTCTACCATGATTCTGGATAATCCTGAATAAATTGTGAATTATGATGAGTGAGAAAGTTAGACACACAAATATCACCCCCCCCCCAAAAAAATGATAACCTCTCCTATTATTGTAATGGTGAGAGGTTAGCATGTCTTGAGGGTATGATATTTGTGCGTTTTGTAATTTTCTCACTCATCATTATTCACGATTCATTCAGTATTATCCGTAATCATGATAGCATCCTCATTAATGTAGAAGTGTTAGAAAGATATTATATTCTTATTTACAAATAAAAGAGACTCAAAAATGACACAATACATGTTTTAACATTATTTTCTATTGAGCACAAAATAATCTGAAACAACCAAAAATGCATCCAACACATTTGTAGTCACAAGCTTGGTGTAGTTATTGCGTGCTAGGAATATGGGACCAAATTCTTAACTTTTGACTACTTTAAAATAATAATTTGTCCCAATACTTTTGGTCCCCTAAAATGGGGGGACTACAGTATGTACAAAAAGTTCTGTAGTTTCTAAACGGCTCACCCCATATGAATGAAAATACCCTCAGATTAAAGTTGACAGTCTGCACCTTAACCTCATAGTCATTGCATAATTTCAAATCCAAAGTGCTGGAGTACAAAGCCAAAACAACAACAAATGTGTCACTGTCCCAATAGTTTTGGAGCTCACTGTAACTGTGGAAATGCATTATACAAATACAAGTTATTGGTCATTTTTAACAGATGTTCACAAACACATAGCTTCATACATTACACAATACAATGTTCTTCACATAGAGATAAAACAGTGTTAAATCTCCATGGTCCTGTAAACATACCTGGTCTTGTATCAGGGCATAGAAAGCCAATGCAAATGCAAGCAGCAAGAAGAAGAACAGTACAATGATTCTTAATAGAGTTTTTGCAGTCTCTAAAAACATCACCACGTAGATCCCAACACGTTCAAACCTGTGGACCAATAGAGATTTTATTTGTTAAAATTGCTTTTGTTGATTAAAAAAATAATTTGATCAGTTTATATAATAAATCTTTCTTCAAAGATGAATCTCAGTAAACCTACACTATTTTATGTAAAAAAAAAACATCCAGTCTCCATACCGTTGGAAATAGAGGAGAAAGTTGATCCAGGATAGAAGAACTGCCACTACCCCAGCCTCCCAATGCCATGTGTCCTTGAAGTCCATCAGTAAAGGGATCACAAACAACAGAGAAGTGACGGCAGCACCCCAGTCCATTGCATTGGTCACATCACGGAAGTACTTTGAACCCTTGAATAGAAACACATCAAATTAACGTCTATTTCAAAATTGTAACGAATTCGGGAGGTAGCCCCGAATGGGTCTCGAACCCGGGTTCAGCGACTGTCAACCAACCACCTTAAACGTTATACCAAGTTATCCAAAATCTTTGACAAGGTTGCTAGGTGTTGGGTTAACTTCGCTACAATATATTTAAAATGATCAAATCACACTACCAGATAAATCACACACCATGGATTGAGGCTACAGTATTTAGAACCGATTTATATTTCCATGATTACCTGCTGAACTATCTGCACCAGCTCCTTGCCAACTGTGTACAGATTCATGGCAAGAATCAGGAACATGCAGGTGGTGATAAAATAGCATTGCTGTGAAGATGGAGGATTTGTTATTGAATTGGGTTTCTGAGACAAACAAATACACTAGGAAAGAAGTCTAATGTCTTGCTGTGGATGTAATGGGATCTCATACAGCACCTTGTCAAGGGAGGTGGTCACCATGCTTACTGATGACGATGGTGATGTAGTATGGGTGACATTGGTGTTGAGGATGGGCTTCAGAGTATGAATGATGTGTGTCAGAGGCCCCAGACCAAGTGAGTAGACAGCCAGATTGAGCAGATGCACTTTGATACCATAGGCGTTCCTAAATAGATATAAGAAACCATTTGGTGAGTATTCGCAGGTGACTGTGCACTAATATATTTTGTATATAGCTTACTATATACTGTAGCTTGGCATGACTTTTAATTGATGTTGTCAATATTTACAGTGTTGGAGACAGTAGTATGATGTTGATATTTACAGTGTTGGAGACAGTAGTATGATGTTAATATTTACAGTGTTGGAGACAGTAGTATGATGTTAATATTTACAGTGTTGGAGACAGTAGTATGATGTTAATATTTACAGTGTTGGAGACAGTAGTATGTTGTCAATATTTACAATGTTGGAGACAGTAGTATGATGTTGATATTTACAATGTTGGAGACAGTAGTATGATGTTGATATTTACAGTGTTGGAGACAGTAGTATGATGTTAATATTTACAGTGTTGGAGACAGTAGTATGATGTTGTCAATATTTACAGTGTTGGAGACAGTAGTATGATGTTGATATTTACAGTGTTGGAGACAGTAGTATGATGTTGATATTTACAGTGTTGGAGACAGTAGTATGATGTTAATATTTACAGTGTTGGAGACAGTAGTATGATGTTGATATTTACAGTGTTGGAGACAGTAGTATGATGTTGATATTTACAGTGTTGGAGACAGTAGTATGATGTTAATATTTACAGTGTTGGAGACAGTAGTATGATGTTAATATTTACAGTGTTGGAGACAGTAGTATGATGTCGATATTTACAGTGTTGGAGACAGTAGTATGATGTTGATATTTACAGTGTTGGAGACAGTAGTATGATGTTAATATTTACAGTGTTGGAGACAGTAGTATGATGTTGATATTTACAGTGTTGGAGACAGTAGTATGATGTTGATATTTACAGTGTTGGAGACAGTAGTATGATGTTGATATTTACAGTGTTGGAGACGGTAGTATAACCATAGCGTATTATGATAAAGGTCATGCAGTGTCACTCACCATTTCATTTCTAGATACTTCTTGCAGACAGGATGGGTCAGAAGCTCTATGCGATTAAATTGCACCATGTACTAGTAAAAAAATAACAATATAAATACTTTGAATACATATCAGATAATTATGTTTTCCTTTCCACTATCCAACAATGTTGTGTGGGAATGACAAATACACTGCTCAAAAAAATAAAGGGAACACTTAAACAACACAATGTAACTCCAAGTCAATCACACTTCTGTGAAATCAAACTGTCCACTTAGGAAGCAACACTGATTGACAATAAATGTCACATGCTGTTGTGCAAATGGAATAGACAAAAGGTGGAAATTATAGGCAATTAGTAAGACACCCCCAAAAAGGGAATGGTTCTGCAGGTGGTGACCACACACCACTTCTCAGTTCCTATGCTTCCTGGCTGATGTTTTGGTCACTTTTGAATGCTGGCGGTGCTTTCACTCTAGTGGTAGCATGAGACGGAGTCTACAACCCACACAAGTGGCTCAGGTAGTGCAGCTCATCCAGGATGGCACATCAATGCGAGCTGTGGCAAAAAGGTTTGCTGTGTCTGTCAGCGTAGTGTCCAGAGCATGGAGGCGCTACCAGGAGACAGGCCAGTACATCAGGAGACGTGGAGGAGGCCGTAGGAGGGCAACAACCCAGCAGCAGGACCGCTACCTCCGCCTTTGTGCAAGGAGGTGCACTGCCAGAGCCCTGCAAAATGACCTCCAGCAGGCCACAAATGTGCATGTGTCTGCTCAAATGGTCAGAAACAGACTCCATGAGGGTGGTATGAGGGCCCGACGTCCACAGGTGGGGGTTGTGCTTACAGCCCAACACCGTGCAGGACGTTTGGCATTTGCCAGAGAACACCAAGATTGGCAAATTCGCCACTGGCGCCCTGTGCTCTTCACAGATGAAAGCAGGTTCACACTGAGCACATGAGCACATGTGACAGACGTGACAGAGTCTGGAGACGCTGTGGAGAACGTTCTGCTGCCTGCAACATCCTCCAGCATGACCGGTTTGGCGGTGGGTCAGTCATGGTGTGGGGTGGCACCTCCATGTGCCCTCCATGTGCTCGCCAGAGGTAGCCTGACTGCCATTAGGTACCGAGATGAGATCCTCAGACCCCTTGTAAGACCATATGCTGACACATGCACATTTGTGGCCTGCTGGAGGTCATTTTGCAGGGCTCTGGCAGTGCACCTCCTTGCACAAAGGCGGCGGTAGCGGTCCTGCTGCTGGGTTGTTGCCCTCCTACGGCCTCCTCCACGTCTCCTGATGTACTGGCCTGTCTCCTGGTAGCGCCTCCATGCTCTGGACACTACGCTGACAGACACAACAAACCTTTTTGCCACAGCTCGCATTGATGTGCCATCCTGGATGAACTGCACTACCTGAGCCACTTGGGTGGGTTGTAGACTCCGTCTCATGCTACCACTAGAGTGAAAGCACCGCCAGCATTCAAAAGTGATCAAAACATCAGCCAGGAAGCATAGGAACTGAGAAGTGGTGTGTGGTCACCACCTGCAGAACCATTCCTTTTTTGTTGGCGTCTTACTAATTGCCTATAATTTCCACCTTTTGTCTATTCCATTTGCACAACAGCATGTGAAATTTATTGTCAATCAGTGTTGCTTCCTAAGTGGACAGTTTGATTTCACAGAAGTGTGATTGACTTGGAGTTACATTGTGTTGTCTAAGTGTTCCCTTTATTTTTTTGAGCAGTGTACATACAGTGCCTTCAGAAAGTATTCCAACCTCTTGATTTTTTTCACATTTTGTTACGTTACAGCTTCATTCTAAAATGAACTAAATATTTTTTTCCCTCATCAATGTACACAAAATACCCCATAATTACTAGGAAGAGTCTTGGTGGTTCCAAACTTCTTCCATTTAAGAATGATGGATGCCACTGTGTTTTTGAGGAACTTCAATGCTGCAGACATTTTTTGGTACCCTTCCCCAGATCTGTGCCTCGACACAATCTTGTCTCAGAGCTCTACGGACAATTCCTTCGACCTCATATGGCTTGGTTTTTACTCTGACATACACTGTCAACTGTGGGACCTTATCTATACAGGCGTGTGCCTTTCCAATCATGTCCAATCAATTGAATTTATCACAGGTGGACTACAATCCAGTTGTAGAAACATCTCAAGGATTATCAATGGAAACAGGATGCACCTGAGGTCCATTTTGATTATTTAAGAATATTCAAAGGTAAATACACAATGCAGAGGACTAAAGGTCAAGAGGAGAACTGAAGATGAATGGTTCAGGGACACGGGGGGAATTTCAGTCCAGGACTCATAGCTACATGTGGCAAGTTCTCATTGGTCCAAATTGTCTATACATTGAGCCTGAAACGGGATACTTGTTATTTGGCCATTGGCCCAATTTTGCTGCAAGGAATTCTAATTGGTCAACCGCAGGCTAGGGTTGGGGTATAAACTACATCCTGTCTCTTTGTTCAGTGGAGAAACCATTGAGGACAGGGAAGAATGAACACCTGTCATCTACTTTCCAGCATAACAACTATGATTTGTTCTCTTTGAATAAATATTTTTTTCTCCCCCTGATTTGCTTTGGGGTCTGTGTTATTGAAGAATAACATCAACTGCTCACAATTCTCATAGCAAAGGGTCTGAATACTTATGTAAATTTGGTATTTCTGTTTTTATTTTTAATACATTTGCAAAAATGTCTAAAAACCTGTTTTCGATTTGTCATTATGGGTTATTGTGTGTAGATTGCTGGAAGTAAAAAAACAAAAACAAATTAAGAATAAGGTTGTAATGTAACAAAATGTGGGAAAAGTCATGGTGTCAAATTACTTTCCGAAGTCACTGTATATGACCTGTTTCTGATATTGCACTGTTTTGCTTTAAAGTGTTAGTTGGGGAAACGTCATGGCCCTTAACCCTAGAGAAAAATAGCATGTTTGAAAACAGCGCAGTTCAGTTTACAGCAGTGTTTCACAACCCTGGTTCTCCAGTACCCTCAACAGGACACATTTTCTTTGTAGCCCTGGACAAACACACCTCATTCAACTCATTGAGGGCTTGATGATTAGTTGACAAGTTGAATCAGGTGTGCTTGTCCAGGGTTACAATAAAAATATGTACTGTTGGGGTACTGGAGGACCAGAGTTAGGAAACACTGCTCTACAGTATTGCAGTGGGTACTAACGTTCAGAGCAGTGAGAGGCTGGAAGTAGTAGCTTTTGTCTGTTTTTGCAAGCTTAATGATATGAATGGGAGCTTGGAGCCATTTGAAAGTGTACTCGATCTGTTGATAAAAGACATATTCGTTTACAACTGGAATGTTTTTGTGAATTTGATTAAGCAATAATGAATCTGAGTTTTAAGAAGGTAATACCAAATACAGAATAGAGAGAACAGACTTACAGAGTAGTTGTAACTATTTACGTCAACATCTGACTCCTTCACACAAGTGTCCAAAAGATACTGTGGAGAAACACTGCACCATTAATGTTTTCTAATATGCTGACTGAGAAATGGGAGATTTGTATCCATTTCCTTTATGATAGTTTCCTTTATGCATAGTTTTTTAAATACAACTAACTTTGAACGACTCTGGCAGGAACTCTATCATGTCCATGACAACACATCGCTTAGTTGACTTCACTTCGAACAATAGCATAGCCTCAGCACATCTGAAACAAACAGGTTATATTGTACATGTCAATATGGCATTGTCATGCAATCCAACTGAATACCAATAATCAAACACATCACTGTACTGTCAAAGCATCGTAACAGCACATAGATAAAGTATCCACTGTATCTTGCAACAGTGTCCCAACCTCTCATTGTGGATGACAGCGAAGGCAACGTCTTTCCTGCCGTTGAGAACAGCTTCGTGGAGGAAGGAGGCATCACTCTTGTTGAGCATCATCTGGGCCCCTCTGCCCAGGAGCAGTGTCACTGCAGCCGCATGGCCCTCCCTGGCAGCCAGATGTAACGCTGTGTTCTGGACCAAAAGTAAAACATAGCACTTCGAAATTAGAATTTAGGATTGTATATAACGGCAACAATGACCTTTGGATTTCCTTTTTCAGAAAGAGGAATGGTATCTATTTGTGGAAGACTTTCTCTGTATTTCAACATAGACATCTTACTCCCTCAAGCTAAACAGAAAGGAAACAGATAAGATGAGCCCACCTCAGGTTAAGGAAATGTGAAGATGAGCCCACCTCAGAGTAAGGGAATGTGAAGATGAGCCCACCTCAGGTTAAGGAAATGTGAAGATGAGCCCACCTCAGAGTAAGGGAATGTGAAGATGAGCCCACCTCAGGGTAAGGGAATGTGAAGATGAGCCCACCTCAGAGTAAGGGAATGTGAAGATGAGCCCACCTCAGAGTAAGGGAATGTGAAGATGAGCCCACCTCAGGGTAAGGGAATGTGAAGATGAGCCCACCTCAGGGTAAGGGAATGTGAAGATGAGCCCACCTCAGGGTAAGGGAATGTGAAGATGAGCCCACCTCAGGGTAAGGGAATGTGAAGATGAGCCCACCTCAGGGTAAGGGAATGTGAAGATGAGCCCACCTCAGTGTAAGGAAATGTGAAGATGAGCCCACCTCAGGGTAAGGGAATGTGAAGATGAGCCCACCTCAGAGTAAGGGAATGTGAAGATGAGCCCACCTCAGAGTAAGGGAATGTGAAGATGAGCCCACCTCAGGATAAGGAAATGTGAAGATGAGCCCACCTCAGGGTAAGGGAATGTGAAGATGAGCCCACCTCAGGGTAAGGGAATGTGAAGATGAGCCCACCTCAGAGTAAGGGAATGTGAAGATGAGCCCACCTCAGGATAAGGAAATGTGAAGATGAGCCCACCTCAGGGTAAGGGAATGTGAAGATGAGCCCACCTCAGGGTAAGGGAATGTGAAGATGAGCCCACCTCAGGGTAAAGGAATGTGAAGATGAGCCCACTTCAGGATAAGGAAATGTGAAGATGAGCCCACCTCAGGGTAAGGGAATGTGAAGATGAGCCCACCTCAGGGTAAAGGAATGTGAAGATGAGCCCACTTCAGGGTAAGGGAATGTGAAGATGAGCCCACCTCAGGGTAAGGGAATGTGAAGATGAGCCCACCTCAGGGTAAGGGAATGTGAAGATGAGCCCACCTCAGGATAAGGAAATGTGAAGATGAGCCCACCTCAGGGTAAGGGAATGTGAAGATGAGCCCACCTCAGGGTAAGGGAATGTGAAGATGAGCCCACCTCAGAGTAAGGGAATGTGAAGATGAGCCCACCTCAGGATAAGGAAATGTGAAGATGAGCCCACCTCAGGGTAAGGGAATGTGAAGATGAGCCCACCTCAGGGTAAGGGAATGTGAAGATGAGCCCACCTCAGGGTAAAGGAATGTGAAGATGAGCCCACTTCAGGGTAAGGGAATGTGAAGATGAGCCCACCTCAGGGTAAAGGAATGTGAAGATGAGCCCACCTCAGGATAAGGAAATGTGAAGATGAGCCCACCTCAGGGTAAGGGAATGTGAAGATGAGCCCACCTCAGGGTAAGGGAATGTGAAGATGAGCCCACCTCAGGGTAAGGGAATGTGAAGATGAGCCCACCTCAGGGTAAGGGAATGTGAAGATGAGCCCACCTCAGGGTAAGGGAATGTGAAGATGAGCCCACCTCAGGGTAAGGGAATGTGAAGATGAGCCCACCTCAGGATAAGGAAATGTGAAGATGAGCCCACCTCAGGGTAAGGGAATGTGAAGATGAGCCCACCTCAGGGTAAGGGAATGTGAAGATGAGCCCACCTCAGGGTAAGGGAATGTGAAGATGAGCCCACCTCAGGGTAAGGGAATGTGAAGATGAGCCCACTTCAGGGTAAGGGAATGTGGAAAAAGAGAGGACCCAAACCATGTCTTCATCTGTTTTGTCCAGCAGTTTTATATTTGATTCCAGGAGTATGATCATGGTCTGGGTATATCCTTCTGCTGCAGCATGATGTAGACAGGTCCAACCTTTAGAATCACTGCAATGGCATACAGTAAACATTCATTACTACTGCAGCTGATTCAAAATGGAAAATCTAGTAAAAAGATAGACATTGGTTTCCACTGGTTTGGTAAATAATGGTTCACCTCACTCGGATTAACGTCGAGTTTGAGTGAGTGTGTGCGTAGGAGGTCTGAAATACTGTCAGTGGTGTAGTAATTAAGTAAAGTAATACTTGAAAGTACTACTTAAGTAGTGTTTTTGGGTATCTGTACTTTACCACTTTACTTTTACTTCAGTACATTCCTAAAGAAAATTATGTACTTTTTACTCCATACATTTTCCCTGACACCCAAAGTACTCGTTACATTTTGAATACTTAGCAAGACAGGAAAATTATCTAATTCACACACTTATCAAGAGAACATCCCTACTGCCTCTGATCTGGCAGACTCACTAAACACATGCTTTGAATGTAAATTATGTGTGAGTGTTGGATCATGCCCCTGTCTATACGTAAAATAAAGAAAGAAAGAAAATGATGCCATCTGATTTGTTTTATATAAGGAATAAAAAAATATTTATACTTTTACTTTTTATACTTAAGTATATTTTAGCAATTACATTTTCTTTTGACACTTAATTTTATTTAAAACCAAAGACTTTTGGACTTTTACTCAAGTAGTATTGTCACTTCCGCCCGAAGTCGGACTTCCGGCCGAAGTCGGTCCCTCTCCTTGTTCGGGCGGCGTTCGGCGGTCGATGTCAACGGCTTTCTAGCCACCGCCGATCCACTTTTCATTTTCCATTTGTTCTGTCTTTGTCTTTTCACACCTGGCTTCATTTAATCAATTACTTGTTTATTATTTAACCCCCTGTTCTACATGTTGTATTTGTGAGTGATTGTTTGTTGTATTGTGGCCCGTATTTGTGTGGCCGTGTATATTACGTGTTATGTTTGAATTTTTGAGTAATGTATTTTATTACTCATATCTGCTGTCCTGCGCCTGACTCATCTCACCAGCTACACACAGACACCTTTACAAGTATTTTACTGGGTGACTTTCCCTTTTACTTGAGTCATTTTCTATTAAGGTATCTTTACTTTTACTCAAGTATGAAAATGTTTCCACCACTGAGTACTGTACCTGTGGAACAGAGCTCCTTTCCGCAGCAGTAGCTCCAGCACTTTAATATGGCCGCCTCGGGATGCCAGGTGGAGGGGAGTCATCCCCCTCTCATCTCCCTCGTTCAGCAGCCTGGTGCAGGTCATCCACTCCAGGAGTCTGTGGCAGGTGTTTATCCTCCCATACCTGGAATAGAAAAGATTGATCATAAAAAGTAAGTTATCAAATACAACTAATGCTAAACTGAAAACCAGCCAAAATAGCAAACAGTGAAATTGTTCATGTTTTTGGGGTATAATTAGTCTATTGACAACTCAATGAGTCAATAATGTAGAGATTTATTCAGAATTATAAACTGGGTGGGTTGAGCCCTGAATGCTGATTGGCTGACAGCCGTGGTATATCAGACCTTATACACCGGGTATGACAAAACTTTTACTGCACTAATTACGTTGGTAAGCAGTTTATAATAGCAATAAGGCACCTCGGGGGTAAGTGATATATGGCCCAATATACCACGGCTACGGGCTGTGTCCGCATTGCGTCATGCCTAAGAACAGCCCTTAGCCGTGGTATATTGGCCATATACCATGTCTTACTCCTTAAGTAACTCACTCGGCTGCGTAATGCAGTGCAGATTTCTTCTTCTTAGATTTCTGGTCTAGTGAGGCGTTGAGTCCGAGCATGTTCGTCACTGACTCTGGGATTCCCAGTCTGCAGGCGTAATGCAGGGGAGTACAACCCTCATAGTCCTCCGCACCCAGGAGCTCTCTCACATTGCTGCACTGTGTGGCAAGAGACAATATGATAACATTGGGGTCTCAAGAGTCAAACTAAGTGTTTACTGCCAACTTTATTCAAAATGATTGTTCATGTCAATCCTACTGAGACAGTCACAAGAAGATATATGGTTTTAATAATGAACCTTGCTGAATACAGAGGCTAACACTTATGACCCTGTGATCCTTCTTCGTGTGTTGGATTTGCTTCAAGTTCTCTACGCTAGGTGGCAGTAATGCACTACGTGTTTGTTCTAACAAGATCCCCACTAAAGCTCATTAAAACATACTGTATGAGCTCATTGCAATATTTAGAACTTGCCTTAAAATTGCCTTAAAATGTTGCCTTAAAATTTTAACATGGATCTCAGTGTCATTTTGGAAGCTTCATCATTGCTATTGAAACTTCTAGCAGGTACGTTCATTACATAATATTACCTGTAAGACTTCTGGAGGAAGGTTTTTCAGACCTTTAGGCTGCAAGATGGCAAGGTGAAGGAAATTGCAGTCATATTTGTCTTTTATTTTTAAATTAGCCCCTAAAATAGGAGAGGATGAACAGGATCATGACAAACCATACAATAGCATAAACTACATGTGAGACATATGCTTCTCTTTGAGAAACTTACCATGTGTAAGAAGAAGGCCCACTGTTTTCCATGCACTACAGCTTGTTGCCAGAAGCAGTGGCGTATGACCCTTACAGTCAATGGAATTAATGTCTGCACCCTGTCAAAGAATAAATATTAATATGATTAGATCGTGAAACACTGGAAATATTGATATTTTTCTCTTGGTTATTTTCATGTTTTGTGTTCACCTTTGAAATGAGGTATTCAGCCAATCCAACATGGTCAAATATTGTTGCTCTGTTGGTGAAAAATATGATAAAAGAGTAAGAGAGTAAGATATCATTTTTACCTAAACGTCTTGTCCAATGAAAATGCATACAGTATACAGTGTACTACTTATGCAGTGGAGTTTGGCTAGCTCCATCTGGGATATTGATGACATCACAGACTCTATCATATGCCGATAGCATGAGTTTGACGGCCTCGGATGCTCCCTGGGTGCAGGCAAAGTGGAGGGCTGTGGATTTGTCACACTGTAAAGAGAAGCACAAAGACATGACAGAGGTCACAATGACCAGTTTGAAATGATGTCAGGATATTACAGACACTGGTCCGTTCCCCTTGATTAGATTTAGAGTGGATTTGGTTATCTTCCAATGTCTCTTGGGTGTAACATGAACTGACAATGTACCCATTATGGGTGGATGCATAACTCATTGTTGCTTTACTGTAACACATTGTAAAAACCTCAGGTCTAAGAACCTTTCAAATGAATGCCTGTAACGGGAACTGTTTTATATTAGAAGTAAAGGATCATTAAGGTTCATAATTGGTCTTTCCTATTACTCAGAAGCCTTCTAAATATATGTGCTTTTGTCTATGGTTCTGAGAAAGAACCAACGTTATTTTTGTGTTAGATTTTGAAATCCATATACGTGAATATACGGTATATGATATTTGTAGGTGCAGTTTGGATGATTATTTACATATCCACAGAAAAAGCTTCTTAGCGTCATCATCACCAGCTGACATACCTGTTGTTGATCGATTTTTGCTCCCTGTTCTATGCAGAGTTTGATGGCCTCCAGGTTTCCTCCATGGATGGCCAGATGAAGAGGAGTGCTGAATGATTTGTCCACGTAGTTGATGTGCGTTTCAGCTGAGAAACCCATCTCCTCACCTTCAGCAGAGGAAATGAGTGAGTTAGAATTATCTGCTGGATATTGTTTGAGTACCAAAATGAGTATTTGATTACTGTAATAGGAAATCAAATGTTTCTTATTTACTTACCTTTCTGAAGAACCACCAGCATTGATTTCTTAGCCCCTGCAAACGCTGCTGCGTGAATGGGATAATGCCCCCGCTTGTTCTGTTGACATAGTCTGGCTCTGTATTTCAACTGACAACAGCAGGTGAAATTAGTGTAGTTACATAACAGAAACCTCATAGGACATCACTAACGATCAATGAATCACACACGTCTCCTTGTTCAAACATACAAGAACACACAATTTGACAATTATACAGTGGCCATATAATTAATATTCACACACAAGTAGACGCACAGCTTCATGGTTATCAACCGAGCAGGCCAACATTAGAGGTGTGTTCCCCTGGTCTCCCATCAGGTTGGCATCCGTGTTGCTGTGAGACAGTAACAGCTGTGGAAAAACATAATTATTTATAATATCATATCATACTGAATGATATCATATCTTATTATATCATCATATAATATCGTAGTATATTATATAATATAAACTCAGCAAAAAAAAAGAAACGTCCCTTTTTCAGGACCCTGTCTTTCAAAGATAATTCGTAAAAATCCAAATTACTTCACAGATCTTCATTGTAAAGGGTTTAAACACTGTTTCCCATGTTTGCTCAATGAACCATAAACGATTAATGAACATGCACCTGTGGAACGGTCGTTAAGACACTAACAGCTTCCCGACAGCGCTACAGGTAGACAGGATGGACAGCTGATCGTCCTCGCAGTGGCAGACCACGTGTAACAACACCTGCACAGGATCGGCACATCCGAACATCACACCTGCGGGACAGGTACAGGATGGCAACAACAACTGCCCGAGTTACACCAGGAACGCACTGTGCATCAGTGCTCAGACTGTCCGCAATAGGCTGAGAGGCTGGACTGAGGCTGGACTTGTAGGCCTGTTGTAAGGCAGGTCCTCACCAGACATCACCGGCACCAACGTCGCCTATAGGCACAAACCCACCGTCGCTGGACCAGACAGGACTGGCAAAAAGTGCTCTTCACTGATGAGTTGCGGTTTTGTCTCACCAGGGGTGTTGGTCGGATTCGCGTTTATCGTCGAAGGAATGAGCATTACACCGAGGCCTGTACTCTGGAGCGGGATCAATTTGGAGGTGGAGGGTCTGTCATGGTCTGGGGCGGTGTGTCACAGCATCATCGGACTGAGCTTGTTGTCATTGCAGGCAATCTCAACACTGTGCGTTTTAGGGAAAACATCCTCCTCCCTCAAGTGGTACCCTTCCTGCAGGCTCACCCTGACATGACCCTCCAGCATGACAATGCCACCGCCATACTGCTCGTTCTGTGCGTGATTTCCTGCAAGACAGGAATGTCAGTGTTCTGCCATGGCCAGCGAAGAGCCCGGATCTCAATCCCATTGAGCACGTCTGGGACCTGTTGGATCGGAGGGTGAGGGCTTGGGCCATTCCCCCCAGAAATGTCCGGGAACTTGCAGGTGCCTTGGTGGAAGAGTGGGGTAACATCTCACAGCAAGAACTGGCAAATCTGGTGCAGCCCATGAAGAGGAGATGCACTGCAGTAGTTAACGCAGCTGGTGGCCACACCAGATACTGCCTGTTACTTTTGATTTTGACTCCCCCCTTTGTTCGGGGACACATTAGTACATTTCTGTTAGTCGCATGCATGTGGAACTTGTTCAGTTTAAGTCTTAGTTGTTGATTCTTATGTTCATAGAAATATTTACACATGTTAAGTTTGCTGGAAATAAATGCAGTTGACAGTGAGAGGATGTTTCTTTTTTTGCTGAGTTTATGTTATTAGACTGAATGAATAATAGTACATGGAGGTGCACTAGCTAGAAGTGTATAAGTATAATAGAGGTGTATTAGACCAGGGTTTCTTCAACTTAGTCCTGGGAGCACGTTTTGCGAGATAGAGACGACAGACCGCAACCAACCAAGCCGACTCGCGCTAAAGCAAACTAATAGCTGCCATAGCTAGGTTCTGTATCGTGGAGCTCCGCCCCATAGGGGAGCTCTGCTTCTAGTGGTTTACCCCGCTGCCTAGGCAGCGAATAGCCTGAAAGAAAAATATGCACACACCTGCAGCCAATGGGAGTACAGGTGTCCCTATAGAAGGGGATGCTTCCCCTCAATCAGCCTCCCATTAACTTCAGTGACTGGACTGGACTGACTGGCCAATTAGAGAAGAGAGAAGATAAGTCTCAGGACGAACCCGCCGTCTATCTCCAAGTCTCGACGTTGTTCTTATAAAATGAGCACGTTTTTTCCACCCAATCCAAAAGTTATTTTAAGAGCTCAGTGTCGCTGCTCCACCATGGCGTGGACTCACATGACCTATGTTTCGTGTGCTTACGATCACAGCACACTAGGATATAGCTTCTGTAACCGATCCCCCGGAATGCCTTGGCTGCGCCCTCCTTTCATTAAAGGCGAGGAAGCAGCGGTGGGCATTTTTCAGGGAGGATATCCCTCTAGAAGACGCCATGTCTGTGCTAGCCTCAGGTTCATATGATGATGCCACTTCTAGAGAAGACGAGGATATTGGGAAGTTTGTGGATTTTTCTCCGGAACAATCCACTCCACTGACTGAGGTTGAACCCCCCCCCCCCCCCCCCCCCATGGAGAGTGAGAGATTTTTCACATCCTTGGACGAGGAAGAGACAGGCTCTGAGTTCTCAGCAGTCCCCTTCTACGCAAAACGGCCTCTCTGCCCTCTGATTTTTCGGCTGCGAGCCGGCTGTATATCACGCTGCCCCCCATTCCCTCCAACCCGGAAGTGGATATGATGGTGAACGGCCCATACTCTAGACCAAGAAAGGCGGCTCTGCCGTTGGCACCAGCCATGCCCTCGCTCGGTAAGTATGTGGAGGATGAATGGGGGTAGCCTTAAACGGCCAGAGAGCCGGCAAAGGCGTATACCCCATTCAGCAGAGTGGACGACAGACGGCCCCAGGAGATCCCCAGGTTCGCGGACGCCTTGGCTGCATACCTCGTCCCGGGTTCGAGCTCCTGTCCGTCATCCAGAAAACCCACTCTACCTACGACCAAGGACAGGCTCACAGCTCAGCTGATAGAGAAGTCCTTTGCTCTGGGTGTCCGGGCTGTAGCAGCAGCAAATAATATTGTCCTCCTAGCAGCCTCTCTTTCTCTTTCCTCTCTTTAGGACTGAGCTGTCGGGAGAGGAGATAGAGGAGGCGTCGAGGATTTCCGGCGCCATACTCCATCTCACACAGGCGTCGGCTGTGTGCGCGGGGAGGTCCATGGCCACTTCGGTGGTCGCGGATTGACACCTCTGACTGTCTTTGATGGCCAAGAAGGAGACCTATAAAGCCGCACTTAAACGCCCCCATCTCTGACAGTGGTCTCTTTGGAGCCACCGTCAAAAATGACGGAGCGTTTTGGGAAGGAGCGTTTTGGGAAGCTGGAGGAGGAGAGGAAGCAGCTATCTAGGCAACTGCCTTTAGCAGGAAGGGCTAGAGCATCTTACAGAGAGCCTACCAGCTTCACCGTCTCTAGTAGACCTGGGTCCGCTCCACCGGCGAGAGAGGTGGTCGTGACGTCACCCTGGCGACACCCTAGGGCCGGCCAGAAGAGACGGCGGCTCCAAAGAGACCACTGTCAGAGATGGGGGCGTTTAAGTGCGGCTTTATAGGTCTCCTTCTTGGCCATCAAAGACAGTCAGAGGTGTCAATCCGCGACCACCGAAGTGGCCATGGACCTCCCCGCGCACACAGCCGACGCCTGTGTGAGATGGAGTATGGCGCCGGAAATCCTCGACGCCTCCTCTATCTCCTCTCCCGACAGCTCAGTCCTACCATGACGGGACGAGGGGGAGAGGACGGGAGAGAGCGTAGCGCCTTGTCCGACGGTGCCCACTGTTCCCCCCCACCCAAAGGGATGGATGGAGGAGCCAACGTGTTGTTTGTTGAAGAAAGGAATGTGTTCCAATTGACTTTGTCACAAGAGAACCTCTTTCCATAACAAACCCGAGACCGTTCAGGTTCCCTCTCTCTCCCTCTCACCACTTTGAGTGCAGCCCAGCCCACCACGAGTGCGTAGCTGAGCACACACATGAGGACGTTGTGAGTGGGAATGACATGAGGGCAGCAAAGCGGACGCGCTTGACGAGCCGCCATGCTATACCTCATAAAAACCCTACACCACAGACTCCTAGGAGTAATGTGGCTCAAGGTTTAAAGAACAGCCTGCGTACACAACCCCATGTTGGGTCGATGACGCAATCGCTGTTGGGAGACGACGCACTAACTCAGGCAAGCGCCTCAGTTAGTGCAGTTCAGACCCATGCTGCGTTTACGGAGGGCTGGAACCACAAGGTTACGAGTATAACCAACGTGTCGTCGCTCCCGTTTCTCACAGAACGTGTTAATATTTCCTCCCCCTTCGAGGGAGGCCCACCCTGGGCTGTGCCACCACTTCAATGTCGGGGGACAGCGGCGGCATGGGCCATAGAGAAATACAGGTCCTTCCTACTGAGATTCGCGCTCTCCTGCTCTCAGTGTTGGGGCGGAGTGATGAGGGAAATAGTACTGTAACTAGTATTACTTTACCATTAGACCGGTCACAAATTTTGATAGAATATTGAGGTATCATCTATCTGCTGAGACAGATTAGTATGGTCGATATTCTGTTATCTGCCCTTAAATCATTAGCTTTGGCCTATGGATTGAGTGTTGCGGGTTACGCTGAGGAATCAGTGAGTATGTCTTCCAAATTGGTTCAGCCTGTACTCAGCATTGCTGATGGGAGGACTAGAACTAAGGGGAGAAATGCAGGACCAATGGACGTGGTCCCATCAGGTCCGGTTTTTCTATTAGAATGACTACATGGCATGAGGGTGTGGTCCATTAGAGTCATGTATTCTAACCTGCCCACAAGTCTATGACTGTGTTTGGGTGGAAGGATGAGGGATATAGCTTCTGTAACTGGTATTACAGTACTATCAGTCCAATATTTTAATATTGACAGAATATTGAAGTATAATGTATCTGTTTGTATAGATTAGTATTGCTCATATTCTGTTTTATCTGCCCACTAGACATTGGCGATGCCTCTAGACTGAGTAGGGTGGATTGGACCGAGGACGTAATATATTGTGACACAGTGTGTTACAGTACTGCAGGATTTGGTCGCAGCCATGGCTGAGCCCGACCTTTTCATTAAGTGGGATGTGTTTGGCTCGGCAGGGAGTACATTTTGGAGCGTCGCGCTCCGCCTTAAACCACTAGCTCCCCTATGGGGCGGAGCTCCACGATATAGTTACCAGAGTATCACGACTTCGACCGAGGCAGGCTCTCCTTCCCGTTCGGGTGGCGTTCGGCGGTCGTCGTCACCGGCCTATTAGCTGCCACTGATCCTTTCTCCCCCTCCCTATGTGTTTATTGGGTGCACCTGTTTTGTATGAGGGTGTAATTAGTTGGGCTTATTTAGTCAGCCGGCCCGCACGTTTCTTTGTGCGGGATTGTTTGTATGTAAGTGTGGTGTTGGTTTTCGTGCTTCACGTTATTCTGGACTGTGTTCATTTTCCCCCGTGTCTGGGGTAGTTTATAGTGGACTCCCAGTGTGTTAGTAGGGTGGCCTATTTTGTTACGTGTTCATTAAAGAACATTTGTAATTGCACTTGCTGCTCCTGCGCTTTTCCTTCACACTCCGACACCCAGGCCTTACACAGAGTTGTAACTCCAGTTCTATGAGTGGAGCGGAGCCCCATAGGTCTTAAGGCCCTGTTGACCCCCAGTCTACAGGTGGATCAGTGAAAACCTCTAGTTGCAACAGAATACCATCATGGATACCATTTTTATGCCTGAATCCAGTATGAAGTTAGAGGTGGTTTCACGAGCCATAGCTCGCTAGCATTAGCACAATGACTCGAAGTCTACAGGAACAATTACCATGCTAGCTGTTCCTGTTCATCAGACTCTGGGGAAGTAGATAAATGGCTTCATTGCTAAAATGTCTGAACTTAGATAGAGGAAGTTACAGTCATTTGAGCGAATTTGAGCAGAGAAACAGAGCATTACCTCTGCAAAATGTATAGAAATGCAGGAAATAAGCTTGAAAACGGCAAAATTGTCTCTCAGCTCCATGCCAAAAAATGTACAATTGCTGGAAATTAGCTTCAAAACTTTAGAATTCTCTCAGCTCAATGGAAAAAATTGCAGAATATTTGCTTTACAACAGCAACATTTTCTCTATGACACCAAGATATCTTTCTAGCTAATTGACTATGTTAGAGTCTATACTTCCTCTTCCAATGAACTGTGGGGAGGTCTATATAATGAAACTGTCCACCAAATCTATTACATTTCAAATGTTGATTACTTGTACTTGCTATTATCATTCACCTGATGATAAGACAAGACGTTACTTTTTTTGTTTGTTCACCTATGATGGGGCAGGGGTCCTTGGGCAAGAAACATGTGAAAACCCCTGTACTAGAGTAGAGCTGAATGGGGGGTCAGGTAGGGGACGAACCTCAACGAGAGGGTTGTGTCCGAGGCTGACAGCCAGGTGTAGGGGAGACATGAGGCGGAGGTTGAGGATGTTTGAGTCTGCCCCCAGGTCCAGCAGGCAAGCACAGCTCTCTCTCTGGGTCCTCTGCACAGCCCAGTGCAATGGAGTGTTGCCCTCCTCATCACTGGCATTCAGTTCTTCACAAAGGTCACAGATAGAGATTTTTGTTTTCTCAATACATTTAAATATATACATCAATATCACATGACTGATGAAATAAAAAAAATACGATTTTGGCGACAATATAAAATGGCAAACAATAACGATGTTTCAAGGAAGATATTTACCACAGCATACAGTAAATAAATACCTAAGTAAATACGTCTTACCTTCTGGACCAGTCAACTGCACAATGAGCTGTATGGTGCTGATGTGCCCGTATGAGGTGGCGTAATGCAGAGGGCTGGCATTGGCTTGGTCACGGACTCCCAGCAGGGCTGAGTGCTTTCCCAACGCTACAGAGTCACCTTGCAGAGCCCACTATTATCATAGTGTGGAAAGACCATATCAATCCTGTATTATGATCTGGTTTACAGTAACACATCTGTTCAAAAGACTATTATACACACTGGATTCTGTTACTGTTCAGTTGACAATTAATTTAAACATCTTAACTAAAACTAGAGAAAAAAATGCCAAAGACTCCAGCCACCCAAGCCATAGACTGTTCACTCTGCTACCGTCTGGCAAACGGTACCGGAGCATCGGCTCTCGGACCAACAGGCTCTGAGACAGCTTCTACCCCCAAGCCATACGACTGTTAAATAGCCAGACTGCTAATAGTAAATGAATGGTACTCAAACTATTTGCACTGACCCTCACTAGACTATATACATGTATACACCATATACACCCTACATTGACACTCCAACACATAACTCTCACACATTCACATACACTACATAGGCACACACACACATAACACACACACGCATATCGACACCACACAAACACACATACATACCCTTTACACACACAAGCACACATACACACACACTTTTACACTCATCATTTGCTGCTGCTACTCAGTTCTTTATTTTACTTATTATTATCAATTCTGATGCCCAGTCACTATACCTGCCTTCATTGAGATTTCTTTTGTCACTGGCCGACACACATACCCCATAATGTCAAAGCGGACTTATGATTTTAACATTTTTTACAAATTAATAAAAAATGAAAAGCTGAAACGTATTCAACCACTTTGTTATTGCAAGCCCAAATAAGTTCATGAGTAAAAATTTGCCAAACATGAATCCTGTTTGCAACAAGGCACTAAAGTAATACTGCAAAAAATGTGTCAAAGCAATTTACTTTTTGTCCTGAATACAGTGTTATGTTTGGTGCAAATGCAATACAACACATTACTGAGTACCACTCTATATTTTCAAGCGTAGTGGTGGCTGCATCATGTTATGTGTATGCTTCTAATTGTTAAGGACTGGGGAGTTTTTCAAGATTAAAAGAAATGGGATGGAGCTAAGCATAGGCAAAATCCTAGAGGAAAACCTGGTTCAGGCTGCTTTCCACCAGACACTGGGAGATTAATTCACCTTTGAGCAGGACAATAACCTGAAACACAAGGCCAAATCTACACTGGAGTTGCTTACCAAGAAGACAGTGACTGTTCCTGAGTGGCCAAATTACAGTTACATTTTTAAAAAACAATGTATGGGCATCCAGGGCACATGCCCATTCATTTTATTTTAATGTTTGAGCAGAGGAAGACAACATTAGCCATGGCAAAATGCATAGAATTGCAGGAAATGTGCTTTAATACTGCCAAATTGTCTCTCAGATCCATGCCAAAACATGTACAATTGCTGGAAATTGGATTCAAAACTAAAAAATTCTCTCAACTCAAATGGAAAAATGTGTAGAATTGAAGAAAATTAGCTTTACAACAGCAACATTTTCTCTACGCCGCCTAGATATCTTTCTAGCTAATAGACCATGTTAGAGTTAAGATTTCCTCTTCCAATGAACTGTGGGGAGGTCAATATAATAACACTGTCTACCAAATCTATTCATTTTCAAATGTTGATTACTTCTACTTGCTATTATCCTTCACCTGATGATAAGACAAGACATACATATTTTTTTATGAATTCTCCTTTCAGCAGGACAATAACCTAAAACACAAGGCCAAATCTACACTAGAGTCTCTTGCCAAGAAGACAGTGACTGTTCCTGAGTGGCCAAATTACAGTTTTGACTTAAATCAGATTGAAAATCTATGGCAAGACCTGAAAATGGTTGTCTAGCAATGATCAACAAACAATTTGACAGAGCTTGAAGAATTTTGAAAAGAATAATGGGCAAATCTTGCGCAATCCCAGTGTGGAAAGCTCTTAGAGACTTACCCAGAAAGACTCACAGCTGTAATCGCTGCCAAAGGTGCTTCTACAAAGTATTGGGTGTCAATACTTATGTAAATGCTATATTTATGTATTTCACTTTCAATAAATTTGCAAAAATTTCTAAAAACATGTTTTCATTTTGTCATTATGGGGTATTGTGTGTAGATGAGTGAGAGATAAAATATATTTTAACCATTTTGAATTCAGGCTGTAACACAACAACTGAGGAATAAGTCAAGGGGTATGAATACTTTCTGAAGCCACTGTAGCTCTATTTTTGGGTATTTGATTTTATTCCTCTTGTGTTGCTATTTTTATTTGTATTATTATTTTTAAACTCTCCATCATTGGGAAGGACTCGTAAGCAAGAATTTCACGGTAAACTCTATACCAGTTGTATTCGGCGCTTGTGACAAATACAATGTGATTTGGTTTAGACCAATGTATTTTTTACTAATCACAAAATCATATTAAAATAGTTTATCAGATTTGCTAATAATAATTAAGGATTGAGAAGTAAAAAACTGTACATGCAATAATAACATTAAAAAAGGAATTGAATATCTGCAAGATCTGTTTTCCACGTGACTTACCTCAAATATGTTGGCAGAAATCTCTGTAGCAGGATCTCCATGAATCACAGACTGTTGGTAGGTCTTGTTCTGCATCAGGTCGGTCTTTGAAGAGCTCATCAGGCTTTTCTGTTCATGTCGACATTTCCACAAGGACTTGAAAGTTTCATGTCGTTTGGTTTGTGACAGAATGTGTAGATTAGTAGTATGTTCTACAAAACGTAAGAGCAGAGAAGTTACATTTCAACATACATTAATATCTATAGTAAACAGCTGTCAATGTATAAGCACTAAGTGTACATAAAAAACATACAGTATTGAAAACAAAGACATCCAGCAGGCTGCATAACCGTCTGTAAAATATTATAATGTCAACCAATGAGTCTAACCAGGAAGATGTAATACATCATCTTACCTTAATGTTTTCTGGGTGTGAGATGAGCTTTCTAGTGTCTTCTGTTGTTAGCTAGAGAGGGGGGGAGGGGTTATATAGAGATTTCCCATTTGCCAAACAGATCGAATTACATTGCATCTTGGTTGGTCAGAATTTGGACAGTGGAGAGGCTTAATATCCTAATGTAAATGTATCGGGTCCATTGCGACAGACCAAAAAAGTTAATTGGACAAACAGTCCTTTCTGAAAAACAACATTAGCTGAAACTGAGGGGTAACTTTGTGGTTTAGAGTAAACCTATGAGATTCACAGGCTCATTACTGCACTATGGTTCTATGATTTTCCAGTAGTAAACTAAAATCAATAATTCTCTCTTTGTTCTGAATTATGTAATGACCACAACGGAATGGACCTATTCACTTATGTGTCATATGTAACATACAGCTGAGGATATTTTCCAATCATCTTATAAAACATCCCATTACAATAAACAATTATTAAAACCAGGAAATTACATTATTTCTGTCATGGCTGATATTAAATTGACATGCATTGTCTTAAATTTGCCAACTAAACTCTGTGATCTTAGTTGTTCCTAAACTTTACATTTAGCGTAAAATACCACATTCACAATGCTTACTCTCCTCTGTTTAAAAAAATACACCTCCTGTATGCACAAATCGTTTGTTATTTATTGACTAAAGCGTCAGGTTCAGCCCTTTTATTCTATTATTTTGTAAGCAGACTTTCATAAGGTATTCAGGTTTTCTGTTGATAACAATGCTCTGTGGGAGCCTGAGCAATGAACCATTTATATGTTCAAGAATATTTTCAATAAAGATAGGGACCTCCATTGTTGAGTCGAACCAGAGTCAATGTTTGTTTGGTTAGCATTACAGAGGGGCAAACATGGTGGTAAATTTCATAATGCTCCCTTGCCATCATCTGATAAGCATCTGGTTTATTGTTGTATTTTGAATTAAAGTATAGTGCCTTCAGAAAGTATTCATACCCCTTGACTTATTACACATTTCGTTGTGCTACAGCCTGAATAAAACACGATGACATAGATTTATTTTCTCACCCGTCTACACACAAAGCCCCATAATGACAAAGTGAAAACATGTTTTTAGAATGTTCTGCTTATTTATTGAAAATGAAATACAAAATATATAATTTACATAAGTAGTCACACCCCTGAGTCAATACTTTGTAGAAGCACCTTTGGTAGTGATTACAGCTGTGAGTATTTTGGGGTAAGTCTCTAAGCGCTTTACACCGGGATTGTACAATATTTGCCCATCATTTTTTTTTTTACAATTCTTCAAGCTCTGTCAAGTTGATTGTTGATCATTGCTAGACAGCCATTTTCAAGTTTTTCCATAGATTTTCAAGCCCGATTTAAGTCAAAACTGTAACTAGGCCACTTAGGAGCGTTCAATGTCATCTTGGTAAGAAACTCCAGAGTTTTGGGTTATTGTCCTGCTGAAAGGAGAATTAGTCTCCCAGTGTCGGTTTGAAAGCAGACTGAATCAGGTTTTCCACTAGGATTTTGCCTGTGCTTATAGCTGTATTCCATTTCTTTTTATCAGAAAAAAATTCCCTAGTGATTGCCGATGACAAGCATAACCATAACATCATGTGCCATCACTATGCTTGAAAATATGAAGACTGGTACTCAGTGATGTGTTTTTTATTCAGGACAAAAAGTGTATTTCTTTGTGACATTTTTTGCAGTATTACTTAAATGTCTTGTTGTATTGTTGTAAACAGGCTGCATGTTTTGGAATATTTATATTCTGTATAGGCTTCCTTCTTTCACTGTCATTTGGGTTAGTATTGTGGAGTAACTACAATGTTGTTGATCCATCCTCAGCTTTCTCATATTACAACCATTAAACTCTGCAACTGTTTTAAAATCACCATTGGCCTCATGATGAAATCCCTGAGCGGTTTCCTTCCTCTCCAGCAACTGAGCTAGGGAGGAAGACTGTACCTTTGAAGTGACTGGGTGTATTGATACACCATCTATAGTGTAATTAATAAAGGGATATTCTCAAAGGGATATTCAGTGTCTGATTTTTGTATTTTTACAAATCGGTGCCCCTCTTTGCGAGGCATTGAAAAACCTCCCTGGTCTCTGTGGTTGAATCTGTGCTTGAAATTCACTACTAGATTGAGGGACCTTACAGATAATTGTACCTATAGGGTACAACGATGGGGTAGTTATTCAAAAATCTTGTTAACCACTATTATTGAACACAGAATGAGTCCATGCAAATTATCATGCAATTTTTGTTAAGCACGCTTTTACTCCTGAACTTATTTAGGCTTGTCTTTACAAAGGGGTTGAATAGTTATTGACTTATTTCAGCTTTTAAAGTTGTATTAATTTAAAAAATTGTCTACAAACAAAATTCCACTTGGACATTATGGGTAGACACAAAATCTCAATTTAATGTTTTTTTTTATTAAGGCTGTAACACAACCAAATGTGAAAAAAAGTAAAGCGTTTTGAATACCTTCTGAAGGCACTGTATGTTACTATGTTTTATTGATTTCCAATATACAGTGCATTCGGAAAGTATTCAGAGACCTTGACTTTTTCCACATTTTGTTACGTTACAGCCTTATTCTAAAATGGATTAAATAAACAATTTTCCTCATCAATCTACAAACAATACCACATAATGACAAAGCAAAAATAGATTTTATTGTTAAATTTATTAAAAATAATAAACAGAAATAACTTATTTACATAAGTATTCAAACCCTTTGCTATGAGACTAGAAATTGAGCTCAGGTGCATCTTGTTTCCATCCATCATCCTTGAGATGTTTCTACAACTTGATTGGAGTCCGCCTGTGGTAAATTCAATTGATTGGACATGATTTGGAAAGGCACACACCTGTCTATATAAGGTCTTACAGTTGACAGTGCATGTCAGAGCAAAAATCAAGCCATGAGGTCGAAGGACTTGTCCGTAGGGCTCCGAGACCAGGATTGTGTTGAGGCACAGATCTGGGGAAGGGTACCAAAACATTTTTGCAGCATTGAAGGTCCCCAAGAACACAGTGGCCTCCATCATTCTTAAATGGAAGAAGTTTGGAACCACCAAGACTCTTCCTAGAGCTGGCCGCCCAGCCAAACTGAGCAATGGGGGGAGATGGGCCTTGATCAGGGAGGTGACTAAGAACCCAATGGTCACTCTGACAGAATTCCTCTGTGGAGATGGGAGAACCTTCCAGAAGGACAACCATCTCTGCAGCACTCCACCAATCAGACCTTTACTGTAGAGCGGCCAGATGGAAGCCACTCCTCAGTAAAAGGCACATGACAGCCCGCTTGGAGTTTGTCAAAAGGCACCTAAAGGACTCTCAGACCATGAGAAACAAGATTCTCTGGTCTGATGAAACCAAGATTGAACTCTTTGGCCTGAATGCAAAGCTTCACATCTGGATGAAACCTGTTTACCATCCCTACGGTGGAGCATGGTGGTGGCAGCATCTTGCTGGGGGGTGTTTTTCAGCTGCAGGGACTGGAAGACTAGTTAGGATTGAGGGAAAGATTAACAGAGCAAAGTACAGAGAAATCCTAGATGAAAACTGCTCAGGACCTCAAATTGGGGCAAAGGATCACCTTCCATCAGGACAACGACCCTAAGCACACAGCCAAGACAACGCAGGAGTGTCTTCAGGACGAGTCTCTGAATGTCCTTGAGTGGCCCAGCCAGAGCTCCGGACTTGAACCCAATCGAACATCTCTGGAGAGACCTGAAAATAGCTGTGCAGCGATGCTCCCCTTCCAACCTGACAGAGCTTGAGAGGATCTGCAGAGAAGAATGGGAGAAACTCCATAAATACAGGCGTCCCAAGCTTGTATCATCATACCCAAAAAGACTCAAGGCTGTAATCGGTGCCAAAGGTGCTTCAGCAAAGTACTGAGTAAAAGGTCTTAATACTTATGTAAATGTGATATCTATATACATTTTTTGTAATACATTTGCAAACATTTCTGAAAACCAGTTTTTGCTCTGTCATTATGGCGTATTGTGTGTAGATTGATGAGGAAGAAAACAATTTCATACATTTTAGAAAAGGCTGTAACAAAATGTGGAAAAATTCAAGTGGTCTGAAAACTTTCAAAATGCACTGCAGTTGAGCTACAAAATGTCCCAAAACATATAGAGATATTAGTCAAGTGGCCTGCTTGAGGTCATTTTGCAGGGCTCTGGCAGTGCTCCTCCTGCTCAAAGGCGGAGGTAGCGGTCCTGCTGCTGGGTTGTTGCCCTCCTACGGCCTCCTCCACGTCTCCTGATGTGCTGGCCTGTCTCCTGGTAGCGCCTCCATGCTCTGGACACTACGCTGACAGACACAGCAAACCTTCTTGCCACAGCTCGCATTGATGTGCCATCCTGGATGAGCTGCACTACCTGAGCCACTTGTGTGGGTTGTAGACTCCGTCTCATGCTACCACTAGAGTGAAAGCACCGCCAGCATTCAAAAGTGGCCAAAACATCAGCCAGGAAGCATAGGAACTGAGAAGTGGTCTGTGGTCACCACCTGCAGAACCACTCCTTTATTGGGGGTGTCTTGCTAATTGCCTATAATTTCCACCTTTTGTCTATTCCATTTGCACAACAGCATGTGAAATGTATTGTCAATCAGTGTTGCTTCCTAAGTGGACAGTTTGATTTCACAGAAGTGTGATTGACTTGGGGTTACATTGTGTTGTTTAAGTGTTCCCTTTATTTTTTTGAGCAGTGTATATTGATGACCGAGGCAAGATGCAATAGATGGTATAAAATACAGTGTATACATACAGTATGAGATGAGTAATGTAAAATATGTAAACATTATTAAAGTGGCATTATTTAAAGTGACTAGTGATCCATTTATTAAAGTGGCCAATGATTAGAGTCTGTATGTAGGCAGCAGCCTCTCTGTGTTAATGATGGCTGTTTAACATTCTGATGGCCTTGAGATAGAAGCTGTTTTTCAATCTCTTGGTCCCAGCTTTGATGTACATGTACTGACCTCACCTTCTGGATGGTAGCGATGTGAACAGGCAGTGGCTCGTGTGGTTGTTGTCCTTGATGATCTTTTTGGCCTTCCTGTGACATCGGGTGCAGTAGGAGTCCTGGAGGGCAGGTAGTTTACCCCCAGTGATGCGTTGTGCAGACCACACCACCCTCTGGAGAGCCTTGTGGTTAAGGACGGTGCAGTTGCCGTAACAGGCGGTGATACAGCCCGACGGGATGCTCTCAATTGTGCATCTGTAAAAGTTTGTGAGGGTTTTAGATGACAAGCCAAATTTCTAAAGCCTGTCTGTGTGGGTAGACCATTTCCGTTTGTCCGTGATGTGTACGCCGAGGGACTTAAACTTTCCACCTTCTCCACTGCTGTCCCGTCGATGTGGATAGGGGGGTGCTCCCTCTGCTGTTTCCTGAAGTCCTCTTCTCCTCTGCTGTTTCCGATCATCTCCTTTGTTTTGTTGACGTTGAGTGAGAGGTTATTTTCCTGTCACCACACTCCGAGTGCCCTCACCTCCTCACTGTAGGCTGTATCGTCATTGTTGGTAGTCAAGCTCACTACTGTTGTGTTTTCTGCAAACTTGATGATTGAGTTGGAGGCGTGCATGGCCACGCAGTCATGGGTGAACAGGGTGTACAGGAGGGCGCTGAGCACGTACCCTTGTGGGGCCCCAGTGTTGAGGATCAGCGAAGTGGAGATGTTGTTTCCTACCTTCACCACCTGGGGGCAGCCCATCAGAAAGGGCGGGGTTGAGACCCAAGGCCTCAAGCCTAATGATGAACTTGGAGGGTACTATTGTGTTGAATGCTGAGCTGTAGTCAATGAACAGCATTCTTACATAAATATTCCTCTTGTCCAGATGGGATAGGGCAGTGTGCAGTGTGATGGCAATTGCATCGTCTGAGGACCTATTGGGGTGTCTCGGGTGGCAGTTGAGGTGGAGGTGATATGATCCTTGACTAGCCTTTCAAAGCACTTCATGATGACAGAAGTGAGTGCTACGGGACAATAGTCATTTAGTTCAGTTATCTGTGCCTTCTTGGGTACAGGAACAATGGTGGCCCTCTTGAAGCATGTGGGGACAGCAGACTGGTATAGGGAGCGATTGAATATGTCCGTAAACACACCAGCAATCTGGTCTGCGCATGCTCTAAGGACGCATCTAGGGATGCTGTCTGGGCCAGCAGCCTTACAAGGCCGCTCCATCTATTCTTCTGCGGCGACGTTGTTTGGGTCGGCCTCTAGGATTAGATCAACTGTCTTGGGTGGTGGTCTGAACAAAGGATCCGCTTCAAATGACACAGCATCCATGAAACAACAGTTCTCTTTCAGTCAGTCAACTTCAGTACAACATACTATGGGGAGTCGCACTCTCGCGACTTCAGTTGAAGGATCTACAATCACGCCTGACAAGCCCAATGAAATCCACGACTCAGAATGATAAGTGATAAGCTTGAGATAAGTGACACGCAAGTGATAAGCATGAGGCTTCACCTCAGTGTGAACAGGATCGATTCACGCTACTAAAATAAACTGTTAGAAAACGAGACTGTCTTACATTGCGCCAACTAAACTGTCCAATAGCGGTAGAGCGTACTCACCCTCTGGATGTTGTGTGCTGAAGTTTGTACTTGTTCTCATAAGGTTTAGAATCACAAACAATTAGTTATTCTTCAATTTGCTGGTGCAATGAGTAAGGTGGCTAAGAAAACGACCAAGATGATGATAGCTAAGCAGGGTTCTGGGTCAAGATCCTGCCCCCAGTCATGAGGTTATACCATTTCTCTGAAAGATATTTAAGATCTATGTGTAGTTTGTCTCATCTTGGCGCACGCGCAGGTGGCCTTCGCTCGAAACAATCTGTGTATGCATTGCCACATACTGCGCACAAAATCCCTGGAAGGACGTGTAACATTCTTGAGGAAGCTGTTCTTTCCTGGATGCCGGTACCTCGGCTGGGTCCAAGGTGCAGAATGCGGAGATGGATTGGGTGGTCGGAGCAAATGTCGTCTGCCCGGGCATGGGGTATGTGGTGGGCATGGGGTATGCGGTGGCTGCCTGCACCCAACACGGCTCCTGTGTGCTCTGTCACATGTTATGGGAGGCTACTCAAAGAGAGAGAGTAGCCAGGTTCGGTGGGCCCCCCGCCAGCTGCCTGTGACTGCCTTGGTCAGTGCCTCTCTTCCCAGACTTGTTGATGAAGTGACTACGTCGACTTTCGAGACCGGGCTAGCTAAACTAACACTGCATATTGTGCTAGCCAGGTTGGCTACATCGCCGAGGCAAGCTACTATAACTAGCTATCCCTGCCTCACCACGGCAGACTTTCTTGGGTTGCTCTTTGGTTTAGTATACATAGCTTTCAGTCGCTTGGTTATTCTAAACGGACCGTGCTGGGGTCAAATAGCCTAGCTAGCCTAGCTTATGCAAAAAGCCTCCTGGCTAACATCAGCTAGCATGCTTGAACTTCCAACGAGTGAAATTTACTAGCTTTCCCCTGGCGTTATGGCAACCCCATTCCTATTTTCAGTTCCTGCAGTTGAAGGAAGTGAAGGAAACAGGGTTTGCGTGCACCTCTGATGAAAAAGCAAACCAGCAAACACTTGGCTGGGGTAACCCCTGGAGTGAGGGGCATTGGCACGGGTCTGAGTGATCAGTGCGCCCCTCCACAATAACTTTACTGTGACAACAGTGCCCCCACGTTAGCAAACGAGGTACTACGTCAGCCATTGCCAGATCCCCCTGTGCCCGTAAAGGTGCCAGGCTTCATGCAGGCTATTCAGTCTCATGGAAGCCCAACGTATGTTGGAAGCTTGTCCATGTTTAATGCTGCCCCCTCTGTTACCCTGCGTTTCATGGTGTTCACAGGGGGTATATCAATCTCCCAGGGTGAGAGTGACAAGTTGGGTCACTGTCCACAAAGGGTTGCCCCTCCCCCATAGATGGCTCATTACTGGTATCCATTACTGATTATTGCCTGTAGCTCACTAGTCCCTATGAGGTGTCTAGTGATACAGGTTCTAGGCTCTATAGGTGATTAGTTGTTGGTAGTGGAGTCGAAGGAATGAGCAGGGTTGGACACGACCACGCTATTATCCCACACGCAGTCTCTGTGGTTCATATGAGCCCCCAAATTAGCTGTCTGTCTCCAGCTCAATACTTTTCATTCCTGGGAATTAGATTCAATTACGAATTGCCCCTATTTGTTACAACAGAATGGGTCTGTTTTCAGAGCTGTCTGTCCCATTACCAGCTAGGTTACAATGCGCTATGTCGGCAGTACCTATGACTGGTCAATAGGGTAACCTCCACGATAAAGTTTTTCCCCTGGGTCAATTTTTGTGTGTGTCTGCGGTCCAGCACCCAGCCGGTTACCAGAAGCATCTTACCGCCTAAACCGAGTGAGGCTTGTTGTTACAACTACAGTACTCCCAAGTGACATGGCCAATTGGGGTAGGTGGTAAGATGCGTTCCGGTAACCGGCTGGTTGTTACCCCGAAGCCCGTGTACCCAGAGTGGGCCGGGCTTAAGGCAAATGTTGGAACATAAACACAGTTTTTCAACCGAGTTCCACAGTGTTCACGGGTGTTAAAAGTGTTGTCTCCCGCATGTGAGTTTGATGACAAGTGTTCCTTCTCCATGTTCAGACATATAGTTGTCAAGTGGCGGAAATGGAAGAAGAACCAATCTCTCCCAGTACACAAGGTGGGATCCCGCCCCTTCAAATGGCACTTCACGGGAGTCTCGCTGTCTGCTCCGACCAATGGCATGCATGCGCAGTTTCGCAACCCTGGATCATGCAAACAGTGACGTCAGAGTACAGGCTCCAATTTGTTGTGCGTCCCCCACGTTTCTGCAGCGTAATCATGTCGACTGTTACCGAGGCCTCTGCGCCCATTTTGAGGGACGATATATCCTCCCGTCTCCAGAAGCAGGCCATCCGTGTGTTTCCTATACTGAAGATCTAGGACTTCTGGCACAGACAGTATTTCTGGTTACAAAAAGGTATGGGACATTGCATCCCATTCTAGACCTACGAGCCCTCAGCAAGCACAAACTCAGAATGCTCACGAGCTATTTCAGCGATTAGCTGGTGGCGGCGGAATTGAGGGGGCAAGCAGTGTTACACAAATCCATACTACTGTCCTCTATTCAGTCTCTAGACTTCATAAGAAACCAGAAAAAGCGCTGTCTGACTCATCTCAGCGCATTCTGTTTCTGGATCTCAAGCTAGGCTCACTCGCGTATCGTCCTTTTGTATCCCCATGGAGGTTGTCCGGGTTCTGGCTCTGCTTAGCCAAATCTCAACTGGGTCACAGTGCATTTTTGCCAGTGCCTATGCCTACTGGGGATGATGGTTTCTGTGATGGAACTCCGGGGCTGAGTGCTAGCTATTGAACGGGAAGCATCTCGCAGCCTAAGTCTGTTGCTGCAAGCGTCCCTTTCAGGCCTATGGGCCATGGCCCAGTGGTGGGAACGGACCCTCTGCTATTGTCATGGGGCTCCCATGGGCTGAGTTGGTGGGGTGAGATGTACAAAGGCAACTCGATTCGGGGGGTATGGGACCTTGTGGGGAGCGCACAGCATGTCAATTTCCCCCTGTTTTTGTAGGGCCAGCTTGTGCTGGTCAGAACTGACAATATGTCAGTGGTGGCGTGCATCAACAGATGGGGAGAGACTCTATCGCTCACCCTACTAACCTTGGCTCGCTCCCTATTGCTGGGGAGCAGTGTGCACATGCTGTCCCCGGATGCCTTAACTCAGGTGCAGATATTTTATCCAGGTGGTACCTTCTCTCTCAGGAGTGGAGGCTCTCCAGGTATTAGACATTTTCGGCAAGGCCGACATAGATCTTACGCATCACGAAAAAATGTAGTGTCGTCTTTTTTCTCTCGATGAGGGATCCATTGGGAACGGACGCCCTGGCGCACCAGTGACCTCGTACACTCCTTTACGCTTTTCAGGGGTTCTGATTCAGCCTACTTTGGAGTGGGTGCACCGGGAGGGCTTACCATTGATTCTTGTGGTTCCCCGTTGGCCCATGCAGTCTTGGTTCGCAGAGATCATTCGCCTTTTAGTCGGGGATCCGTGGAAACTCCCATTGCGCAGGGACCTGATGTCCCAGGTGCCTGGGCACGTTTGGCAAACAAGGACAGAGATTTGGTTCTTAGAGGCCTGGCCACTAAGATGGCCAATCTGATGGCCAATCTGATGGCTTGAGGTTTACCTCTGAATGTTATTGCTACCATTCAGTCTGCAATGCCAATCTTCAACAAGAGGGCTGTATGCATATAAGTGGCAAGTGTTTGAGTCTGGTGCCAAAATAAAGGACTTGTTCCTAAATATGTTGGGGACCTCCACGCATCATCCCATACACCTTTCCAGTACTCAGTTCGCCCAGGCGACTCTAAGGTGACATTGCGTCCAAATGTGGCCTTCGCCTCAAAAGTCATGGCAATGTCCTACAGGTCCCTTTTCGCCTCCTCCTTTAGATTCTGAAGAGAAACAGAGGTTAGATGCACTGGATTGTGGAGGCTATCTCATTGCCAAAAAGCAGCAAGGGGCAAGGGTTACCTAGCGGTGTACACGCTCACTCCACCAGGGGTCTAGCAGTGTCTTGGGCATTGTTTAAAGGGTTGACTATAGAATATATTTGTGCTGCGGTGAGTTGGGCATCACCACACACTTTTGTGAGGTTTTATTGCTTGGATGTCACTGTTCCCAGTGTAGCCCACAGTGTGCTTACCCCTGGGACAGGGGAAAGTCACTAGGCAGCGCAGCGTTTGCGCAATACCCAGACAGCTGCATCTGGCGGGGTCAGGTCTGGGTGGTCTGCCGTGGGCCATTTCATTTAGTATCCATTGGGGTCGGCTTGGGGCGTGACTATATTTCCCCATAGTATGTTGTACCGAAGTTGACTGACAGAAAAGGAACGTAAGATTATGACTATGACTACTGTTCCCGGAAGGAGGGAAACGAGGAACAACACCTGTTTGGCCCCGTACCGCCCGGTCCTGGGCTCAGTGAAGAACTCGGTGAAAAGCAGTATTAAATTAAAGGAAGGAATCCGAATCTCATGCTTATCACATGTCGAAGGTGTTGCTTCCAGCAAGGCGCGGATTTCCTTGGCCTTGTCAGGCATGAATGTAGATCCTTAAAGAGAGAGAGAGAGTGCGCCTCACCATAATATGTTGTACCTCATATCCCTCATTCAGGGAATAGTAGTTATAGTCATAATGTTATGTTTTTCCAGCATAGGCATACAGTATAGGCTACTACTAGCATAAAAACAGCACTGTTCCCCACGAAATGTGTGACATCTGACTGATAGTGGTTTTGGTTTTTGGTTTTGTTCTCTTCTTCTCTGTTGTTCTTGCTCTTAGAATGGCTCATTCTATGAAAAATATACAGTACCATTCAAAGGTTTGGGTTTTTCTTTATTTTTACTATTTTCTACATTGTAGAATAATAGTGAAGACATCGAAACTATGAAATAACGCATGTGGAATCATGTAGTAACCAAAAAAGTGTTAAACAAAATTGAAAGTAGCCACCCTTTGCCTTGATGACAGTTTTGCACACTCTTGACATTCTCTCAACCAGCTTCATGAGGAATGCTTTTCTAACAGTCTTTGTTTTATTTAACCAGGCAAGTCAGTTAAGAACAAATCCTTATTTACAATGACAGCCTAAGAACAGTTGGTTAACTGTCTTGTTCTGGGGCAGAACGATAGATTTTTACCTTGTCAGCTCGGGGATTTGATCTTGAAACCTTTCGGTTACTGGCCCAATGTTCTAACCACTATGCTACCTGCGCCCCATAGTCTTGAAGGAGTTCCCACATGTGCTGAGCATTTGTTAGCTGCTTTACCTCCACTCTGCGGTCCAACTCATCCCAAACCATCTCAATCTCAATTGGGTTGAGGTCGGGTGATCATGGAGGCCAGGTCATCTGATGTAGCACTCCATCACTCTCCTTGGTCAAATAGCCCTTACACAGCCTGGAGGTGTGTTTTCGGTCATTGAAAAACAAATAATATTTAATTTTTAATTTTTATTTCACCTTTATTTAACCAGGTAGGCTAGTTGACAACAAGTTCTCATTTACAACTGCGACCTGGCTAAGATTAAGCAAAGCAGTTTGACACATACAACAAGACAGAGTTACACATTGAATAAACAACATACAGTCAATAATACAGTAGAAGAAAGTCTATATACAGTGTGTGCAAATGAGGTAAGATAAGGGAGGTAAGGCAATAAATAGGCCATCGTGGCGAGGTAATTACGATATTGCAATTAAACCCTGGAGTGATAGATGTGCAGAAGACGAGTGTGCAAGTAGAGATTCTGGGGTGCAAAGGAGCAAAATAAATAAATAAATACAGTATGGGGATGAGGTAGTTAGATGGGCTATTTACAGATGGGCTATGTACAGATGGGCTATGTACAGATGGGCTATGTACAGGTGCAATGATCTGTGAGCTGCTCTGACAGCTGGTGCTTGAAGTTAGTGAGGGAGAAATGAGTCTCCAGCTTCAGTGGTTTTTGCAATTCGTTCCAGTCATTGGCAGCAGAGAACTGTAAGGAAAGGCGGCCAAAATAGGAATTGGCTTTGGAGGTGACCAGTGAAATATACCTGCTGGAGCTTGTGCTGCGGGTGGGTGCTCTTATGGTGACCAGTGAACTGAGATAAGGCGGGGCTTTACCTAACAAAGACTTATAGATGACCTGGAGCCAGTGGGTTTGGTAATGAACATGAAGCGAGGGCCAGCCAAGGAGAGCATACAGGTCGCAGTGGTGGGTAGTATATGGGGCTTTGGTGACAAAACGGATGACACTGTGATAGACTGCATCCAATTTGCTGAGTAGAGTGTTGGAGGCTATTTTGTAAATGACATCAAGGATCAGTAGGATGGTCAGTTTTACGAGGGTATGTTTGGCAGCATGAGTGAAGGATGCTTTGTTGCGAAATAGCAAGCCGATTCTAGGTTTAATTTTGGATTGGAGATGCTTAATGTGGGTCTGGAAGGAGAGTCTACAGTCCAGCCAGACACCTAGGTATTTGTAGTTGTCCACATATTCTAAGTCAGAACCGTCCAGAGTAGTGATGCTGGACGGACGGGCAGGTGCGGGCAGCAATCGGTTGAAGAGCATGCGTTTAGTTTTACTTGCATTTAAGAGCAGTTGGAGGCCACGGAAGGAGAGTTGTATGGCATTGAAGCTCGTCTGGAAGTTAGTCAGCAGTGTCCAAAGAAGGGCCAGAAGTATACAGAATGGTGTCGTCTGCGTAGAGGTGGATCAGAGAATCAGACCCCAGCCACAGTCATAGACTGTTCTCTCTACTACCGCATGGCAAGCGGTACCCGGAGTGCCAAGTCTAGGACAAAAGGCTTCTCAACAGTTTTTACCCCTAAGCCATAAGACTCCTGAACAGGTGATCAACTGGCTACCTGGACTATTTGCATTGTGTGCCCCCCCCCCCAACCCCTCGTTTTACGCTACTGCTACTCTCTGTTTATCATATATGCATAGTCACGTTAACTATACATTCATGTACATACTACCTCAATTGGGCCGACCAACCAGTGCTCCCGCACATTGGCTAACCGGGCTATCTGCATTGTGTCCCGCCACCTACCACCCGCCAATCCCTCTTTTACGCTACTGCTACTCTCTGTTCATCATATATGCATAGTCACTTTAACCATATCTACATGTATATACTACCTCAATCAGCCTGACTAACCGGTGTCTGTATGTAGCCTCGCTTCTCTTATAACCTCGCTACTCTATATAGCCTGTCTTTTAACTGTTGTTTTATTTCTTTACCTACCTATTGTTCACCTAATACCTTTTTTGAACAATTCGTTAGAGCCTGTAAGTAAGCATTTCACTGTAAGGTCTACACCTGTTGTATTCGGCGCACGTGGCAAATAAACTTGGATTTGATTTGAATCACCAGCAGCAAGAGCGACATCATTGATGTATACAGAGAAAAGAGTCGGCCTGAGAATTGAACCGTGTGGCACCCACATAGAGACTGCCAGAGGTCCGGACAACAGGCACTCCGATTTGACACACTGAACTCTATCAGAGAAGTAGTTGGTGAACCAGGCGAGGCAGTCATTTGAGAAACCAAGCCTGTTGAGTGTGCCGATAAGAATGTGGTGATTGACAGAGTCGAAAGCCTTGGCCAGGTCGATGAATACGGCTACACAGTATTGGCTCTTATCGATGGCAGTTATGATATCGTTTAGGACCTTGAGCGTGGCTGAGGTGCACCCATGACCAGCTGGAAACCAGATTGCATAGCGGAGAAGGTGCGGTGGGATTCGAAATGGTTGGTGATCTGTTTGTTAACTTGGCTTTCAAAGACCTTAGAAAGGCAGGGAAGGATAGATATAGGTCTGTAGCAGTTTGGATCTAGAGTGTCTCCCCCTTTGAAGAGGGGGATGACCGCGGTAGCTTTCCAATCTTTGGGGATCTCAGATGATACGAAAGAGAGTTTGAACAGGCTAGTAATAGGGGTTGCAACAATTTCGGCAGATCATTTTAGAAAGAGAGGGTCTAGATTGTCTAGCCCGGCTGATTTGTAGGGGTCCAGATTTTGCAGCTCTTTCAGAACATCAGCTATCTGCATTTGGGTGAAGGAGAAATGGGGAGGCTTGGGCGAGTTGCTGTGGGGGGTGCAGGGCAGTTGACCGGGGTTGGGGTAGCCAGGTGGAGAGCAGTGTTTTCTAGCCTCAGTTCAGTGGGCAGCTGGGAGGAGGTGCTCTTTTTCTCCTTGGACTTTACAGTGTCCCAGAACCTTTTTTAGTTTGTGTTACAGGATGCAAATTTCTGTTTGAAAAAGCTAGCCTTTGCTTTCCTAACTGCCTGTGTATATTGGTTCCTAACTTCCATGAACAGTTGTATATCACGGGGGCTATTTGATGCTAATGCAGTATGCCACAGGATGTTTTGGTGCTCGTCAAGGGCAGTCAGGTCTGGAGTGAACCAAAGGCTATATCTGTTCCTGGTTCTAAATTTGTTGAATGGGACATGCTTATTTAAGATGGTGAGGAAGGCACTTTTAAAGAATAACCAGGCATCCTTTACTGACAGGATGAGGTCAATATCCTTCCAGGATACCCAGGCTAGGTCGATTGGAAAGGCCTGCTTGCTGAAGTGTTTTCAGGGAGTGTTTGACAGTGATGAGGGGTGGTCGTTTGACCGCAGACCCATTACGGATGCAGGCAATGAGGCAGTGATCGCTGAGATCTTAGTTGTAGACAGCAGAGGTGTATTTGGAGGGCAAGTTGGTTCAGATGATATCTATGAGGGTGACCGTGTTAACGGATTTGTGTTTGTACCTGGTAGGTTCATTGATCATTTGTGTGAGATTGAGGGCATCAAGCTTAGATTGTAGGATGGGCGGGGTGTTAAGCATGTTCCAGTTTAGGTCACCTAGCAGCATGAGCTCTGAAGATAGATGGGAGGTAATCAATTCGCATATGGTGTCCATGGCACAGCTGGGGGCATAGGGTGGTCTATAGCAAGCGGCAACAGTGAGAGACTTGTTTCTGGAAAGGCAGATTTTTAGAAGTAGAAGCTCAAATTGTTTGCAGGCTATCTCTGCAGGCTATCTCTGCAGTAGATTGCCACTCCAACCCAGTCATCACTTAAATCTGGCTGTTCTATCTTGTCGGAAAATTTTATAGTTAGGGATGGAAATTTCAGGGGTTTTGGTGGTCTTCCTACGCCAGGATTCAGACACGGCTAGGACATCCGGGTTGGCAGAGTGTGCTAAAGCAGTGAATATAACAAACTTGGGGAGGAGGCTTCTAATGTTAACATGCATGAAACCAAGGCTTTTACGGTTACAGAAGTCAACAAATGAGAGCGCCTGGGGAATGGGAGAGGAGCTAGGCACTGCAGGGCCTGGAATAACCTCTACATCACCAGAGGAACAGAGGAGGAGTAGGATAAGGGTACGACTAAAGGCTATAAGAACTGGTCGTCTAGTACATTCAGAACAGAGAGTAGAAGGAGCAGGTTTCTGGGCGCGATAGAATAGATTCAAGGCATAATGTTCAGACAAAGGTATGGTAGGATGTGAATAAAGTGGAGGTAAACCTAGGCATAGAGTGACGATGAGAGAGATAATTGTCCCACTAAGCACAAACTAGATGGGATGGTGTATCGCTGCAGAATGCTGTGGTAGCCATGCTGGTTAAGTGTGCCTTGAATTCAAAATAGACAGTGTAAACAGAAAAGCACCCCCACACCACCAAAGCACCCCCACACATCACACCTCCTTCTCCATGCTTCACGGTGGAAATCACACCTGCTGAGATCATCCGTTCACCTACTCTGCATCTCACAAAGACACTGCGGTTAGAACCAAAAATCGCAAATTTGGACTCATCAGACCAAAGGACAGATGTCCACCGGTCTAATGGCCATTGCTCGTGTTTCTTGGCCCAAACAAGAATCTTCTTCTTCTTGTTGCTGTCCTTTAGTAGTGGTTTCTTTGCAGAAATTTGAGCATGAATGCCTGATTCACGCAGTCTCCTCTGAACAGTTGATGTTGAGGTGTGTCTGTTACTTGAACTCTGTGAATGTCACGCCCTGGCCATAGAGGTTTTTATTCTCTATTTTGGTTAGGCCAGGGTGTGACTAGGTTGGGCATTCTAGTTTCTTTATTTCTATGTTTTCTATTTCTTTATTTTTGGCCGAGTGTGGTCCCCAATCAGAGGCAGCTGTCTATCGTTGTCTCTGATTGGTAATCATACTTAGGCAGTCCTTTTTCCCTCTTTCATTTGTGGGTAGTTATTTTCTGTTCAGTGTCTGTTTACCTGACAGAACTGTTCGCTTTCGTTTTGTACTTTGTTCAAGTGTTTTTGATATTAAATAAAATCATGAACACTTACCACGCTGCGCTTTGGTCCACTGTTCCTTACGACAACGAGCGTTACAGTGAAGCATTTATTTGGGCTGCAATCTGAGGTTAACTCTAATGCACTTATCCTCTGCAGCAGAGGTAACTCTGGGTCTGTCATGACTTCCGCCGAAGTTTGTGCCTCTCCTTGTTTGGGCAGCGTTCGGCGCTCGTCGTCACCGGCTTTCTAGCTGCCACCGATCCATGTTTCTGTTTTCCATTTGTTATGTCTTGAGCGTTCACGCCTGGTTCCCATTAAGTTATTATTATTTCCCTATTTAACCCTCTGGTTCCCATGATGTTTTGTGCGTGATTGTTCCTGGTTTGTGTTAGTCTTTTGTGTTAGGGTTTGTGATCCATGCATGGATTTATTTCCTGATTATTTTCCCGAGTAAAGTTCGTTATTTTACTCAGTTCTGTGTCCTGCGCCTGACTCCGTTCTAACCTCTGCACAACTAACACCTGACAGGGTCTTCCTTTCCTGTGGTGGTCCTCATGAGAGCCAGTTTCATCATAGTGCTTGATGGTTTTTGCAACTGCACTTGAAGAAACTTTCAAAGATCTAGACATTTTCCAGATTGACTGATTTTCATGTCTTAAAGTAAAGTAATGATGGACTGTTGTTTCTCTTTGCTTATTTGAGCTGTTCTTGCCATAATATGGACTTGATCTTTTACCAAATAGCGCTATCTGTTGTATACCATCCCAACCTTGTCACAACATAAATGATTGGCTCAAACACATAAAGGAAACAAATTCCACAAATTAACTTTTAACAAGGCACACCTGTTAATTGAAATGCATTCCAGGTGACTACCTCATGAAGCTGGTTGAGAGAATGCCAAGAGAGTGCAAAGCTGTCAAGGCAAAGGGTATTTAACATTTTTTTGCTTACTACATGATTCCATATGTGTTATTTCATAGTTTTGATGTCTTCACTATTATCCTACAATGTAAAAAATAGTAAAAATAAAGAAACACCTTGGAATGAGTAGGTGTGTCCAAACTTTTGACATACTGTATATTTTTTTCTGATTTATCAATAGCCTAATACTTTATGCTTTATGTGTGTCTTCACCCCTGGTGGAGTGGGCGTGTACACTGCTAGGTAAATAGTTTAAAACAATGGCGTAATGTACTTAAGTAGTTTTTGGGGGTATCTGTACTTTACTATACTATTTATGTTTCTGACAACTTTTACTTCACTACATATCCAAATAAAAGTATGTATTTTTACTCCCTACGTTTTCCTTGACACCCAAAATTACTCGTTACATTTTGAAGGCTTTGTAGGACATGAAAATGGTTCCGATTCACGCACTTATCAAGAGAAAACGTGGTCATCTCTACTGCGTCTGATCTGGCGGACTCACTAAACACAAATGCATCGTTTGTAAATTAGATCTAAGTGTTGGAGTGTGCCCCGTGCTAAGTGTTGGATTGGTGCCATCTGCTTTGCTTAATATAAGAACTTTGAAATGATTTATACTTTTACTTTTGATACCTAATTATATTTATAACCAACTACTTTTAGACTTTTACTCAAGTAGTATTTTACTGGGTAACTTTTTCTTTTGTAACTTTCTATCTATACTTTTACTGAAGTATAACAATTGGGTACTTTTTCCACCACTGGTTTAAAATAGCAATAAGGCACCTCGGGGTTTTGTGGTATATTGCCAATATACAAAGGCTACGGGCTGTATCCAGGCACAAAACACCAAGCACAAGTTGCGTCGTCGTCGTGCGTAAGAACAGCCGTTAGACTTGGTATTGTATTATTGGCCTTTTACCACACCCCCTCGGCCCGTATTGCTTAATTAACTACATGGGGACGGAAAGATATTATTTTCTGTTGTATTCTATTCAAAAAGTCGACATTTCTAACACAGACACGCATATTTTCCTTCAACCACAACAGTGTTCCTTTCTTTTTCTATCGAAGTCTTTTCCGAAAAACGTTGCATGCTTGACTAGCAGATGTGACTAGACACTAGACTAGAGCATTACAACATGCTCGTCTTCCTCGTTGACAAATGTCTCGCACTGTGTAGAGTTCATAGAGGGCTTGTTCTCGTTGATCTGGAGCTGTCCTTGGTGATGTACAACTCAATCCAATTAGCTTTCACCTCTGGGCTGTGTTGCAGCCAGCTGGTGGAAAGAACGCTCACTCCTTTTAGTCGATCATGTGTGTCTTGCTATGCAGATAGCCCAATAGCGCAGATAGCGCACCGCTCATCCGTTTATTTTTACATGTTCGATATCCGAGGGCAACCTCTTTTACCATATCCCCATGGAGTGTGTGATCTGTAGTTTTACTACTGGTAGTAGTATTTCCTCACTACGAGGACGATATTTCTCTGTTTATTTCAAAAATTGATCAAGATATGTGGAAGACTCCATCCAGTTACAGACGGCTTGCGGTACTAGTCTGATGGGAGGGTAGCCTAATCACGATAGGAGTTTGGTTTGAAAGGTAAAGTGATACAAAAAGGTAGGACACGTATTGTTATTAGCCTATATTATACTGTTTGAAAAAAAATCTGAAATGTTCACCTTTGACGTTTTTATGAAATGTTGTTTAAAAAAATATATATATATTGAGCCTATCTACAGGTGTGTTATTTAATGATAGATTGTGTCAAATCAAAAGAAAACATGTTAATAATAACCTAAATGTGAAATAGATTGTTTGATTACAGTGAAATACAGGATCAGTCAGGATGTGATTATTGATAAGATGCTTGAAAAGTTAAGCTTACTGAATTAATATGGTATATTGTGTAATATAACCAATCATATATTGGTTCCATTTGATCTTCAAAGCAGTGTATTACATAAGTAACCTTGGGGTGATAAAGTACAACTATGTGACCTCTATCAGAATGTACCCTAGGCTATGATCATCAATCACAACCACAGCCTTATCAAGACCTACAGTATCAAGATGGAGTTGGGTACCATTTACCCTCCATGTGATACATCTACTGTAAGTTAGTGCCATAGAGCTTCCTGTATAAATAGCCTGGAGGCTATTATCAAGTCATGTACAGTAGCCTAGCTAAGTGTAATAGGCTAGCATACTTGCAGTGGGATTTGTGGTTGTCTTTAGCCTACACAATCACATTAAAGTGTAGGCCTATAACCTTCAATGCTATAGAGCAACTGAATCCTTTTTTATTTTATAAAGAATAACTTTTTAGGGTAGTTCTGCAATACCTTGAGCTCACATCCCATTTATTGGATTGGCTATATTGTTCTTCAATCCTGGTCTTGGACCACAGGGTGTGTAGGATTTTGTTCTAGTAGCCCACTAAGGAGTTGAATTCAGTCTGGATTTTCTTGCTATACTAAGAGACCTGATAGAAATAGTCAAGGGCGTGATGATTACAAGCCTGCACACCCTGTGGGTCCCCACGATCAGGATAATGCATGCAGATGCACATTTGTCATCAACTAATGGGTAAATTAGTGTCCCTGTTTTTTGTGTTTTTTTCTCTCAGTTGAAGCCATGGGGCAACCGGTTTGAAGTTTATCTCACATTCAAAGTTGGTGTGCCCATTCCTAACTGAGGGGTCAGTGGATTTGACCTGACCTTCTCCTGACCTATCAGAACACCTGAACTGTGACCATCATGGCGGAGAGAGCTGGCTTTGGGATCCCCAAAAGCAACTTACGTCCTGTAGGCTCACTCCCACCAGAGCCTATCGATATCATCCGCACCAAGGCCCGATCCAGAAGAGTCCGTATCAATGTTGGGGGTCTTGTCCACGAGGTCTTATGGAGGACACTGGACCGTCTTCCCAGGACCAGGCTGGGTAAACTCAGAGACTGCAATACCCACGAAACCTTAATGGAGATCTGCGATGATTACAGCTTGACTGATAACGAGTACTTCTTCGATAGGCACCCAGGAGCGTTCTCCTCCATTCTGAACTTTTACAGAACAGGGAAGCTGCACATGATGGAGGAGATGTGCGCCCTGTCCTTCGGCCAGGAGCTCGACTACTGGGGTATCGACGAGATCTACCTGGAGTCCTGCTGCCAGGCCCGGTACCACCAGAAGAAGGAGCAAATGAACGAGGAGTTGAGGAGGGAGGCTGAGTCTCTCAGAGAAAAGGATGGGGAGGAGCCGGAAGAAGGCTGCTGTCCAGACAAGAGACAGAAGCTGTGGGACCTCCTTGAGAAGCCTAGCTCTTCTCTTGCTGCTAAGGTAAGACCAAAGCATTGACCTGGGTTAAGTTTAGGCCTACTGACTGTGGGTCAGTCCAAATCCATCCAATCCCATGGTGTCATAGCTGATGCAGGAATCTCTCTAATTTATCGATTTAAACATAATTTATGATCTTGGATTTGCCTCATGGCAAACATCCTAAAGTGGCTGCTGTGAAGTAGTGGAGTACTATAGAGCCTATGCTCCTAACCCCTTTTCAACTCCAGCTCAGCTGCTGGAAAAACTCTGAATGAAGTAGATCTCAGTATATCAGGAATTTGATATATGGAATTTGATCAGTTAGTTTTATTCACAGATCTTGTGTTCCACATTGAGTTTTTCTCTAGATACCTCCTTGCTTCCAACTCAGGAGGAGAGTATTGGGCCCCCAGCAGCTTAATCCTCCTTTAACCTATGAAGTAATCAGATAAGAAAGAACACAGAAGATTATGGTGCATGTGTGATTAGTGCATACTGCTCTGTGTATTGTACAGATGATATGATACACTTCAAAATATATATTAATAATATCACACATATTGATACACAGTATTTTGCATCCTTAAATACATTTAGTTCATTTCAGTATAGGGTGATCAGTTGCTTAATAAGGGATGAATATGAACTAGGGCACTAAATGCCTAGTGTTAGGTTAGGTATTATGGTTTGGTATTCATGTTCAAGTTAAATCAAATAACTATGTCTCCAGGACTAGGCTCTTATATGAATCTGTCTAATGTGGAATATTATTTTGCAGACAGCAACTTAATTTCTTGTCTTGCGTACACAATCCCAATGGTATACCATGTGTACTGGGCTTCCCAGAATTCAGGCCAAGGAAAGAGGAAAGTAGTCAACCCATTAGTAACAGCTTTAATGTGCATGCTTTTATCTTTTTTTTCTAGAGTGGGGAAGTATAATGCATTGTATTCCCACAATTGCACATTTGTCCTCTCTATGGGCAGAATCTAAAACATCTAATGGTTCACACAGATGCTAACCTCAAATGGTATATACAGTACAGGAGGTTTTCTGAAGGACCATGCTGGAGTTTTATGGAGAGTAGTTGGGAGGGATAAGCAGAACATTTAGTTTTGCTATAAAACACAAGTGATACCGTCAAGCACAGTGTGCCAGTTTTTAATTTCTTCAATAACATTTAGTCACCTAATTCTGGAGGAGGTGCAGTGTCTTATAGGAGTTTTAGGAGTAGGCCTGATAGGAAAGCGTTTTAGGAGGAGGTGGTGGAGGTAAGAGGACAGATGGTCAGGGGAACCCACTGTTGGCTCACACAAGTACTGGTCAGTCCCTATTATCCTGCCTCACTAAACTGTCAGCACACTCAACAGACTGCCAATTGGGCAATCCTTTTGATTTCACTTTGTCCCTGTGCAATATTTGAGCCACTATGAACATCATGTAATTCAAGCTGATGGGCTCCAAACCCTGAAACATGTCCTCCTTCACATACCTGTACTATATTTACATTGAAACCTGACTGTCCAGAGATGGGTATAGTAGCACCAAACCAAATGTGTTTGTGAAATTAGCTTGGTGATTTGTAATGATAGAGTGAACAGTGAAGTAAGAAAGGGCATCCCTTACCCCCCCCCCCCCCCCCTGACGGACACTTGGCTTGCAGAAGGAAGCATGGGGGTAGCACCACCTATCACATGGGGATTAGGGAGTGCTTAAAGCACAGAGGTGATCCCAGGGTGTGCTGCCCCCTTTGACCTGAGAAGACATGGAAAAGCAAAAGGCACAGGGAAGGACAGTGGCTGTGTGCACCGCCAACTCCTTCTAGGTGTGATACTGGATGAGAGGCAATGGGTTGTATCTGGCCTGTCACAATAGTGCAGTATGTTATGGTTGGCTCCCAGTCAATCATATTTTGTGAGTCAGCACAATGACACAGTATCCACTCAAGCGCTTGTTATTACATCACCCACAACTGCTGACAGGAATGGAAAGGGGTCTTGCATTGACCTTATCAAGTTACCTCACGGACTACTCTAGATGTCATAATTTTGTCAGGCTTCAATGGATGTTCATTACTGTAAAATGTTATTCCAGTTTATTACTTATAGTACAGTATTTGATTTGGTATATTTATCAAATCTACATTTGTATTATGGAATTATTGGAAACAACTTTACAACGGGTGTCAAAAATGTATTGTGTGATTTTCAATGATACAACCAAACATTAGAAACTTTTGTGAATATGAGTAACTTCTTGACACAGAACATGTGAAACTTCCATGTGAGTGCTTACAGCTTGCTGTGTCCTGGGCATACTGGTCATCAACTCCTTCATTCTACACACCGTTCTTAAATATCTGTCAGTTTTAACATACTTTTATATGCTATAAAAGCCATCAGGAACTCATTCAGGTAGGCCTACTACATAATGGTATGTGTTCCTAGTTTTGCTGAGGCCTGGTTGTACGGCTCAGTACTGTAGGGAGTGATGGAAGTGAGACTTAATCTCCTTTGGGGGTTTTACCCTGGCTGCTTCTGCAAATAGACCATTGCAAAGGCTGCACACCGTCTGGCTCACAGTGAGCTGGGTTTGCAATATGCCGGTCGGCCCGGGCAGGGGTCACGTGTGCGGTAGAGCTGTTAATCAATTACTGGAGTTGGGTTTGCTGCTGCTATAAGATTAACAAATGAAGTACAGGTAGTCTCCTTCTCGCTTCATGATGAGTTCCTTCAGTACTTGTTGAAAAGATACAGGTTGAGGGTCCCCTGGTTAATTTGAGTTAATGACTGTGAGATTGTGCAGATGGCAGGAGCTTTTTTCCTTATCACACTCAATTTACTCTTGAAGAATGCTTAAAAAGTTTGAGTTAGTTAAATTTGTCCATTTGGCAGGTTAGACAGAATGCTTGGATAGCAGAATTGTTTTTCCCAATTGTGTTGTTGATGCGTATCCTTTTTAAAATTCTTTCACCCATTTACATCGATTGACCTTCAATTGGAGCTGATAATGTCATATGGGTCATAGGGCATTGTTCTCAAAGAAAGGTACCGGTTTTTCACTAGCTCATGTGGCTCAATTACTGTGGTCTGGAACATGTACTATAGTAGTACAGGGTTATCTTAGCCTTGGCTAGATTGGAATTTTGTGCATGGTAAATCTGTATCCCAACGTTTTAGCTTTTTTGAGAGATGTCTTTCAATCCACCTCAATTTACCCACTGGATAGAAAGGTCACACTTTTGACATGGGGACCTGATCAACTCAGAGCATTTAATTAAGTGCTCTTTATATATTCAGCAGCCATGGGAGTATATTCACACAGGCAAAGTTGAATCATTTTTATACCTAGGATGTTATCCTATTATTGATATATGGAATGAGGGATTTTGAGTCTTGGCAAGTAAACTGCACCGCTCAGCATAATCCATTTTGCCTTCAGTTCGTATAAGCATGGCAGTTCAGTTCGTATAAGCATGGCAGTTCAGTTCGTATAAGCATGGCAGTGCAAGGCGCAGGAAAACGTCAATTGCATCTGTGTGGTAATGTGCCACCCTTTATATAACTATTTGTCTCATCCCTCCTCCCCTCTCCTCTATCTGCAACTACCTCAATATTAAAAGCTATAACCAGGAAAAAATAAGCCCATCAATTCTCATCCTGTGTCACTTTATACAGGCACGCGCACAGATCGGGCTCTACCTGTGCAGAACACAGCACTTTTTCCCTTCCTGTCTCTGAAGTGTCCTTTTGTTGCTGTTGTTCTGAACCCACTAACTGCAAGTTGTTGTACATATGTGTGTTAAATATATGACATTTAATTAGCCAATAAGATGTGGCCATCTATTGCTTTTATGTAACGTAATGATGAAAGTCATAACTGCTCAACAAGTCTTAAACATTATTAAACAAATGTTGCACCTGCCCCCCAAAAGATCTTTGCACGGCCCTGACTTCATATATACATTGTGTTGCTAAGTAATTTAATTTAAAATGCCCTTCACATTCCACTATAGTAGCCAGTTGTTAAAATTCAAAGCATGAGCCGTCCTTTTACTTTTTAGAAATTGCTGGTTAAACCTTTCAAATAATTACTCCCATTTTTATCTTAGATTTACATCAACTTTGAGAGAATTTCATTCCATTATGGCAGATATCTGGACCTTTTTAGAGCTAGACTTAGTCATCAGTGACACTGAGGTTGTTCAACATTACTCAGATGCCAAACAGTGTCTTCTCTCTCAGGTTAGTCTTAAAGGTGAAATGTTTGTAGTTTGACCTAATGTAAATTCGTTTTTCCTCATTTTTGGAGGTGTACAGATTGAATGAGTCGGTTGATCCTCTTCAATAAACACTTGAAAGTCAAGATCATGCGATTTGATAAACGTACTTTAAATATACTTTTTTTTGCTTATTTTTCATTCTTATTTGAGAAATCCTACAGTTGATTGTGTGGCTTGAGGGTGGTGAGTGTGATATGATTTATTTGACTGCAGTTGGCAGGCTGTAGGCCTACAGCACAATGGCACATGAAAGGAACTGGGCACTCTACTCTAGTTGGAAATCATTGCCCTGAGTTGACTAGTCTATTTATGGAGTAAGTAGCAATCGAAAACGTAGTAATATGCAAATGAGTTGTGCATTAGCAGATAACATCCGCATGTTGTTGTTGTTGTTGTTGTTGTGATGTATAAGTATGCTGTGGCAGTCTGCTCTTCTCCATTCAATGCAATACTGTGTGGTGAGCACATGGCCATTGCAACATCCAATGTTTGTCCCTAAAACAGAATACCTTGGACATAAATATCAGTTCAGTTTGCATGCTGTGTTGAAGTACAGGTTGCCACTCATCACGTCGTCTGAATCTATGTCACATGTTTATGTCACCTAAATAACCAAGCTTTTGGTTGGCCTGTATATCGTGATGACCAATAAGACACATGTATTTGACTAATTACTATAATCATGGCCTTCTCCCTTCCCCCCTCACACAAAGAGACACCATCACACCCTCACCAACTAACTGAACACAATCCAGTGGGCTTTGGTCTACATAGATCACAGTCAGGGACCATCGCCTGAGCCAACATGGTCTAAATAAAACCTATTTTGTGGGGTAATAGCATGGTGTCTTTGACCATAGTAATGAACTGTGAAATCTATGCAAATTCCCTTCATACTGTAATGTTATTTTCATAGATTTGAGTGTCTATATGCATATTCACTGTATATTTATAATTGAGTCATTGTATTGCTAAGAAACACTAATATTTTTGGTTTCCAATCAAGTGGTACATCCCTCATCAATAGTGAACATGTACACACACATATATACACAAACACACAAGGCTTGATATTGGTTATGTTAAGTTATGGTCTTATGTAGGCTATATAACCATTTTCCAGTTGCTATTGTTGTACAATGTCCTGAAATGCCACTCCTCCGCTGTGCCCCTTACTCAGCAGAATCTCCGTGACAAATGTGGTGGGTTGGCTCCAGCTACATCTCACCTATAAAAACACTGCTAATCCAATATATCCTACGTCACTTTTCCATAAATACCCCCTGACATTGATCAAGATGTTCTTGAGTTTCCGTGCTCAGTTTGTTTCCCCTCCGAGACTTTTGTCAGAGGAAATCTAACCTTCAGTCCTTACATCCTTTGCATTGAGATGGTATTGGGGGGGGGGGGGGGGGGGGTTAAAGCATGTTGTTTGTCTTGCTGCTTTTTGTCTTGTTGTTTATCAGATTTATAAACTGTGAGCTCTTTGCTGTATGACAAGTATACTCCAGGGGAAGTAGGCTCTGTATGTCAGCCATTTTGTTATTGGCTCAGAATAGATATTTTATATACTGTAGGATTCATTTTTGCTGGCTGTGTACTGGCATACATTTTACGGGCATACTTTCATCTCAATTAATTATTTCAGTAAATTACATTTTGCCTTTGGCAGTTATGATCACAATATTGCTACTGGACTTGAGGTGAAGTTGGTTTGAGGTGAATGTGGAACTGTAATACTGTTTGACTGATAGATTTACTGTTATTTGCACATCATTTTTACATGAAATTTTACAAGTGGTGTTTCTCTTTTATGTCATAACCATAACACTTGTGATACAGTCATTATTTTGATGAAGATTCCCCTCTAACAGCTGTGTTAAGCCACAGTTCTCTGCCTTCCACACGTCTTCATTTCCTCTTCGATGTCGCTGTAAATCCAAACTCCTGTCGCAGATTATAGCTGGAACAAATCCCTGTGTTCTGCGAGATTGAACCTCTACAAACTGGGAGCCTTTGTTTTAAGTTTAGCAGCAACCCAAGAGCTAAACGTAACTGAGTGGGAGGAAGGCACTGGCCAGGGCTTAATGAGGGAAATCCAGATCTTTCAATTAATCTGCTTAACCCTCAGTAGCCAGATGTTCCCAAGGACTGCACCATGCCGGTCCAGGTCACACATGCATGCAGCCTGGTGGGGACAGAGAGAAACACAGCTGAGGCAGCTCAGCCAGCGTACTAGCCCCATTGTCCAGCGGTCCCACCTCTCACGTACTGTATTGGATATCTCCGCCACTCATAACCATAGAGCATCATGCTCAGATTGAGCCATGATCAATCATCACACTCAGGGTTATGTTTTGAGGGATTTCTGTGTATGAATAAAGGGCTTTATTGTCAAAGCATATTATAATTAAAATGTGGATTAGCAGGGTATAATACTCAAAGCTCTTAGACTGGGTCTCCCGAATGGATTCCCTTGTTGGATCTTAAAATCGCCAAAGGGCATTTTCTAAATACAGAACATACCTATATCTGCAATACCAGTCAAAAGTTTGGACACACCTACTCATTCAAGAGTTTTTCTTTATTTTTACTATTTTCTACATTGTAGAATAATAGTGAAGACATCAAAACTATGAAATAACACATATGGAATCATTTAGTAACCAAAAAAGTGTTAAAAATAAAAAAATATTTTAGATTCTTCAAAGTAGCCACCCTTTGCCTTGATGACAACTTTGCCCACTCTTGGCATTCTCTCAACCAGCTTCACCTGGAATGCTTTTTCAACAGTCTTGAAGGAGTTCCCACATATGCTGAGCACTTTTTGGCTGCTTTTCCTTTTCCAACTCATCCCAAACCAGCTCAATTGGGTTGAGGTCGGGTGATTGTGGAGGCCAGGTCTTCTGATGCAGCACTCCATCGCTCTCCTTCTTGGTCAAATAGCCCTTACACAGCCTGGAAGAGTGTTGGGTCATTTTCCTGTTGAAAAATAAATGATAGTCCTACTAAGTGCAAATCAGATGGGATGGTGTATCGCTGCAAAATGCTGTGGAGCCATTCTGGTTAAGTGTGCCTTGAATTCTAAATAAATCAGACAGTGTCACCAGCAAAGTATTCCCACACCATCACACCTCCTCCATGCTTCACGGTGGGAACCACATATACAGATATAATCCGTTCACTCTGCGTCTCACAAAGACACAGCGGTTGGAACCAAAAATCTCAAATTTGGACTCATCAGACTGCACAGGAAGAAACGTTCAAAGTTCTTGACATTTTCCTCATTGACTGACCATCATGTCTTAAAGTAAGGATGGACTGTCATTTCTCTTTGCTTATTTGAGCTGTTCTTGCCATAATATGGACTTTGTGTTTTACCAAATAGGTCTATCGTCTGTATACTACCCCTACCTTGTCCCAACACAAATGATTGGCTCATACGCTTTAAGGAAAGAAATTCCACATATTAACTTTTAACAAAGCACACCTGTTAATTGAAATGCATTCCAGGTGACTACCTCATGAAGCTGGTTGAGAGAATGCCAATAGTGTGCAAAGCTGTCGAGGCAAAGGATGTTTAACACTTTTTCGCTTACTACATGATTCCATATGTGTTATTTCATAGTGTTGATGTCTTCACTATTATTCTACAATGTAAAAAAGAGTAAAAATAAATAAACACCATGGATTGAGTAGGCGTGTTCAAACTTTTGACTGGTACTGTATTTGATGTCAAATTCAAATAACTTTTTTGTCCCAGAGGGAACTTATTTTTTTTTATCTGTAGTTTTATATGAAAATATATGTGATCTATATGGAAAATAATCAATTGTTATTGCTGTGAAAAATATATTTCCTGTAGACTACAGATGAATCCTGAAATATTCTACAATAACTGTTGTAGATACCCATAGCGATCTTTGTCTTGAGAAAGTAATGAAGGTGACATACTGTACATTGTCTATTGATTCACCTTATTATTTCCTTTTTACATATTCAATAAAAATACAACAAATGTGCCTCAATGGTAATTCCTCCACTCCACTGAGAGCTCCATGGCCAAAGAGAAAGCTCTGTCATTTGCATTTATTTAATTAATGAGAGCTTTGACAGACTGTGCTCTTTTAGTGGGTAAAGATTGTCTGTCAGGACTGTTGGGGGATAAAACCACCCAGAATGTTTTGCAGGAGAAGAACAATACGGGTGTTTTATGACTATTACACAGCGTATCAAAGAAGACTCTTACACCTTAGCCATGAAGGTGCATTCTTGTGGCTGAGTGTCTGATGATCCTTTGGCGATCCCTCCCTGTGTGTACACGCATGCCCTGTCCTGGAATGATCTCAAGACGTAGGCTAGCTATTTCTCTGTATCCAGATCACTGTTCATGTAATTAAGTTTGTGCAGATCTAAAGATAAGGTCAGGAATAAGCTAATCCTGCTCATTCCACCCCCACACCCTCACCAGTGATGTCTGTCTGCCTGGACTATATCTAAATGCACCACACGCGCACAAGGCCCATGAGTGAATTACTCTGTATTAAGTGCTTGGGTAGTATATCACATAGCAATGTGAGGGTAGAATCTATAGAGCGTTTGCTGAACAAGGCACAGTGGTCTCAATGAATGGTGTAAATGCCATGTGGTGTTATAGACAAGACAAAGACACATGGTGGTGGCCCACTAGTGTGGTTTTCACAGAAAAGTTGTGTAAGTGTATAATGTTGAATACTGACTTTAGTGTCCTGCCTGTGAAATAGTCCAACTTTTCAGCATAGTCTTTGCCATTGTGTTGTTTCTTCATGTACAGAGTGTCATAGACGTCAATAATTTCCCTGTGAAATTTCTACGTGAAGCAGCATGAATTTAGATTAGACCAAAGTGGAAAGATGCAAAGGTCAAACCATTTGGCAACTATTTCACCACTTTGATCCAAAGTGTTGTACTTGCACTTTGATCCACCTGATGGGTGATAGTTCAGGTCACACCATCACAGCCAATAGGCATAATGCTGGATGACCATTGACTTGACCTCAGCAACCATGACTGTAGCCTAATGGGTTGTTCATCCTGACATGCCCGAGACAATCCCTGCGTCACGCGATTCCTACAGCCAAGGCTTTTCAGAGGCTTTGTCTTATCCCTCCCTACACTTAGAATAAAAGGTGCTATATAGAACTGTACCCTTTCCTGCAGTCAAATGACCAAATCTCCATCTAGTGGCCTCATGGGTGGAATGTTATTAACCCTTGGATGCGTATGGTCACATATTTGTGTCTTCACAACTCTATTCCTCAATTTGACCATTTATTGTAAAAGATAAATGCAAACATCATCCAAGCATCATACAGAACACATCCACAGCCAAACTCATTCCATAAACCAATCTAAATAACAGGTTGCGTTGACAAAAAAACAAAACATAAGTTAGCGACCTAACAGTTAGACTTGTTAACAATGTACCACATATCTGGTGAGCACAAGGGAGAAATGTAATATTGTTTAGAAAAGAGACACGTATCAGCGAAGCTAACAGCAGCTAAATTCTTTATGATGGCAGCCATGTTTGACAAGAGAAAACTCCCTAATCCCAGAATGCCATTCACTATAAGATGCAAATAAACTAAGTTAAAGTCAAAGATGGCTTCACCCATTGCCCGAAATATATGAACTTAGTTTGGCCACTTTTTGAACGGTCATCCAACTCAGAATTCCAACGCGGGAACTCTGGCCTCTTTCTAGTGCTCTGACATTCCGACCTGAAGATCACTGACGTCATGATTTGACCTCATATTTTTCAGAGTTCGCAGTTGTCTTGAAAGCACCATAAGTCAGTCAATTGAACCATCTCTTCACCTTGTTGTGTTATAACATCTTTGGTCTGACAGGTGTGTTGTATGATGTCAAAAACATGGTGCTACACATAGCTATGTTTCTGGTAGCCTCAGACAATAACATTGACGTACAGAATACGCTGACTCGGTGAGCGAGTTTATAAGTGTCACGTTCCTGACCTATTTATGTTAGTTTTTGTGTGTTAGTTGGTCAGGACGTGAGGTTGGGTGGGCATTCTATGTTATCTGTTTCTATGTTGGTTTTGGTTTGCCTGGTATGGCTCTTGATTAGAGGCAGGTGGTTTGCGTTTGCCTCTAATTAAGAGTCATATTTAGGTAGGGCATTCTCACTGTTTGTTTGTGGGTGATTGTCTCCTGTGTCCGTATGTTATGTTCGTACCACATAGGACTGTAGCGTTTGTTTGTTTCGTTTTCGTTTCGATGTCGTCTGTTACCTGTACGTAAGTTTATGTTTAGTTATGTAAGTTTATGTTCAGGTCTCGTCAACGTCGTTTTGTTATTTTGTAGTTTTGCAAGTGTTTGTTTCGTTTCGTGTTGCCATCTTTATCGTTGTTTAATAAAGATGGCTTATTTCCCTGAAGCTGCGTTTTGGTCTGAGGATCCTTCTCTCCTCACCTCGTCCGAGGATGAGGAGAGCGTCACCCGTTACAGAATCACCCACCAAGCTAAGACCAAGCGGCAAAGGGAAACTAAACGGAGTAAGGGACAGGAGAGAAAGGATTTCTGGACATGGGAGCAAATAATGAATGGAGAAGGTCCCTGGGCTAAGGCAGGAGAAAATCGCCATCCCAAAGCTGAGCTGGAGGCACGGAGGAGAGCAGAGGCTACCGAGGAGAGGAACCGGAGCTATGAGGGAACGCGTCTGGCACGGAAGCCAAAAAAGCCCGTGAGTAATTCCCAAAAATTTCTTGGGGGGGGGCTAGGAGATAGTGGGCCAAGGGCAGGTAGGAGACCTGCGCCCACTTCCCAGGCTTACCGTGGAGAGCGGGAGTACGGGCAGGCGCCGTGTTACGCAGTAGAGCGCACGGTGTCTCCTGTACGAGTGCATAGCCCAGTGCGGGTTATTCCACCTCCCCGCACTGGTAGGGCTAGATTGGGTATTGAGCCAGGTGTCATGAGGCCGGCTCAACGCGTCTGGTCTCCAGTGCGTCTCCTCGGGCCGGCATACATGGCACCTGCCTTAAGCATGGTTTCCCCGGTTCGCCTACATAGCCCGGTGCGGGTTATTCCACCTCCCCGCACTGGTCGGGCAACCGGGGGTATTCAACCAGGTAAGGTTGGGCAAGCTCAATGCTCAAGAGTGCCAGTACGCCTCCACGGTCCGGTATTTCCGGCACCACCTCCCCGCCCCAGCCTAGTACCTACAGTGTATACACTACGCACTAGGCTACCAGTGCGTATCCTGAGCCCTGTTCCTCCTCCACGCACTCTCCCTGTAGTGCGTGTATCTAGCCCGGTGCCTCCAGTTCCGGCCCCACGCACTAAGCTACCTGTGCGTCTCCAGAGCCCTGAACCCACTGTATCTTCTCCCCCTACTAATCCTGATGTGCTTGTCCTCAGCCCGGTGTCACCAGTGCCGGTACCACGCATCAGGGATAGAGTAGGCTTTGAGAATACAGTGTGCCCTGTCCCTGCTCCCCGCACTAGTAGGAAGGTGCTTGTCATTAGCACGGTGCCTCCAGTTCCGGCACCACGCACCAGGTCTACAGTGCGCCATATCCGGCCAGAGCCATCCGTCTCCCCAGCGCCATCTGAGCCATCCGTCTCCCCAGCGCCATCTGAGCCATCCGTCTCCCCAGCGCCATCTGAGCCATCCGTCTCCCCAGCGCCATCTGAGCCATCCGTCTCCCCAGCGCCATCTGAGCCATCCGTCTCCCCAGCGCCGTCTGAGCCATCCGTCTCCCCAGCGCCGTCTGAGCCATCCGTCTCCCCAGCGCCGTCTGAGCCATCCGTCTGCCAGGAGCCTGCAAAGCCGCCCGTCTGCCATGAGCCTGCAAAGCCGCCCGTCTGCCATGAGCCTACAGAGCCGTCAGCCAGACAGGAGCCGCTAGAGCCGTCAGCCAGACAGGAGCCGCTAGAGCCGTCAGCCAGACAGGATCTGCCAGAGCCGCCAACCAGACAGGATCTGCCAGAGCCGCCAACCAGACAGGATCTGCCAGAGCCGCCAACCAGACAGGATCTGCCAGAGCCGCCAACCCGACAGGATCTGCCAGAGCCGCCAACCAGACAGGATCTGCCTGAGCCGCCAACCAGACAGGATCTGCCAGAGCCGCCAACCAGACAGGATCTGCCAGAGCCGCCAGCGAGCCATGAGCAGCCAGAGCCGCCAGCGAGCCATGAGCAGCCAGAGCCGTCAGAGCGCCATGAGCAGCCAGAGCCGTCAGAGCGCCATGAGCGTCGAGAGCCGTCAGCCTGCCATGAGCGTCGAGAGCCGTCAGCCTGCCATGAGCGTCGAGAGCCGTCAGCCTGCCATGAGCGTCGAGAGCCGTCAGCCTGCCATGAGCGTCGAGAGCCGTCAGCCTGCCATGAGCGTCGAGAGCCGTCAGCCAGCCATGAGCATCGAGAGTCGTCAGTCAGCCATGAGCTGCCCTTCAGCCTGAAAAGGCTAGATACCCAGAACTGCCCATCAGTCCAGAGCTGTCTCTCTGTCCGGAGCTGCCTTTCAGTCCGGAGTTGCCCCTCTATCCTGATCTCCCTCTCTATCTTTATCTACTTCTATATTCTTATCTATCCCTCTGTCTTGATTTATCTCTCTGTCCCGGTGTTGTCCTTATTAGATATGTTGTTAAGGGAATTTTGTGGGGGTCAAAAGAGGGTGGACATTCTTGGAGGGAGGAAGTTAGGATGGATTATGGTGGGGTGGGAACCGCGCCCGGAGCCTGAGCCACCACCGTGGTTAGATGCCCACCCAGACCCTCCCCTAGACTTTGTGCTGGTGCGTCCGGAGTTTGCACCTTGTGGGGGGGGTACTGTCACGTTCCTGACCTATTTATGTTAGTTTTTGTGTGTTAGTTGGTCAGGACGTGAGGTTGGGTGGGCATTCTATGTTATCTGTTTCTATGTTGGTTTTGGTTTGCCTGGTATGGCTCTTGATTAGAGGCAGGTGGTTTGCGTTTGCCTCTAATTAAGAGTCATATTTAGGTAGGGCATTCTCACTGTTTGTTTGTGGGTGATTGTCTCCTGTGTCCGTATGTTATGTTCGTACCACATAGGACTGTAGCGTTTGTTTGTTTCGTTTTCGTTTCGATGTCGTCTGTTACCTGTACGTAAGTTTATGTTTAGTTATGTAAGTTTATGTTCAGGTCTCGTCAACGTCGTTTTGTTATTTTGTAGTTTTGCAAGTGTTTGTTTCGTTTCGTGTTGCCATCTTTATCGTTGTTTAATAAAGATGGCTTATTTCCCTGAAGCTGCGTTTTGGTCTGAGGATCCTTCTCTCCTCACCTCGTCCGAGGATGAGGAGAGCGTCACCCGTTACAATAAGGAAGTGTATAGGAGATGTTGTATCCACTGTTACTATTAAAACCTTCCCTAACCAAAAACTGTGGATTGATGGCAGCATTCGCGCAAAACTGAAAGCACTTACCACCACATTTAATCATGGCAGGGCGACTGGAAACATGCCCAAATACAAACAGTGTAGTTATTCCCTCCGTAAGGCAATCAAACAAGCAAAGCGTCAGTATAGAGACAAAGTGGAGTCGCAATTCAATGGCTCAAACACGAGACATATGTGGCAGGGTCTACAGACAATCATGGATTACAAAAAGAAAACCAGCCCCGTTGCGGACACTGACGTCTTGCTCCCAGACAAATTAAACAACTTCTTTGCGCGCTTTGAGGACATTACAATAACACCGACACGGCCCACTGCCAGAGACTGTGGGCTCTCCTTCTCTGTGGCCGATGTGAGTAAAACATTTCAACGTGTTAACCCTCGTAAGGCTGCCGGCCCAGACGGCATCGCTTGCCACGTCCTCAGAGCATGCGCAGACCAGCTGGCTAGTGTGTTTACTGACATATTCAATCAATCCCTAAAAAAAAATAAAAAAAAATAAAAATCTATACCTATCCCAGTCTGCTGTCCCCACATGCTTCAAGATGGCCACCATTGTTTCTGTTCCCAAGAAAGCTAAGGTAATTGACGTAAATGACTATCGCCCTGTAGCACTCACTTCTGTCATCGTGAAGTGCTTTGAGAGACTAGTCAAGGATCATATCACCTCCACCCTACCTGTCACCCTAGACCCACTACCAATTTGCTTACCACCCCAATAGGTCCACAGACGATGCACCCTGTGCAACTGTTTCCTGGACTTCCTGACGGGCCACCCACCAGGTGGTGAAGGTAGGAAACAACATCTCCACTCCGCTGATCCTCAACACTGGGGCCCTACAAGGGTGCGTTCTCAGCCCTCTCCTGTACTCCCTGTTCACCAATGACTACGTGGCCATGCACGCTTCCAACTCAATCATCAAGTTTGCAAACGACACTCCAGTGGTAGGCTTGATTACCAACAACGACGAGACGGCCTACAGGGAGGAGGTTAGGGCTCTCGGAGTGTGGTGTCAGGAAAATAACCGCTCACTCAATGTCAGCAAAACAAAAGAGATGATTGTAGACTTCAGGAAACAGCAACGGGAGCTGTTGCACCCTATCCAAATCGACGGGACAGCAGTGGAAAATGTGGAAAGTTTTAAGTTCCTCTGTACATATCTCCGACAAACTGAAATGGTCCATGCACACAAACAGTGTGGTGAAGAAGGTGCAACAGCGCCTCTTTTTTGTTTTGAGGGCGTTACCCGGAAGACGGTCAATGTTATTTCAACAGCCAAGACAGTATGTAGCACCAACACTTTCTATGAATACCTTTTTTAAGTGAATAAGGTGCAACAGTGCCTCTTCAATCTCAGGAGGCTATAAAATGTTGGCTTGTCACCGAAAACCCTCACTAACTTTTACAGGTGCACAATTGAGAGCATCCTGTTGGTCTGTATCACCGCCTGGTACGGCAACTGCACTGCCCACAACCGCAGGGCTCTCCAGAGGGTGGTGCGGTTTGTACAACGCATCATCGGGGGCAAACTACCTGCCCTCCAGGACACCTACAACACCTGATGTCACAGGAAGGCAAAAAAGATCATCAAGGACAATAACCACCGAGCCACTACCAGTTCACCCCGCTTCCATCCAGAAGGTGAGGTCAGTACAGGTGCATCAAAGCTGGGACAGAGAGATTGAAAAACAGCTTCTATCTCAAGGCCATCAGATTGTTAAACAGCCATCATTAACACAGAGAGGCTGCTGTCTACATACAGACTCAAATCATTGGCCACTTTAAAAAATGGATCACTAGTCACTTTAAATAATGGCACTTCAATAATGTTTACATAGCTTGCATTACTCATCTTATATGTATATACTGTATACTGTATACTTTACTATCTATTCTTTACTATCTTTTGCAACTTACCTGCTCTATCACTGCTCATCTATATACAATGCCTGCTGGAGGTCATTTTTCAGGGCTCTGGCAGTGCACCTCCTTGCACAAAGGCGGAGGTAGCGGTCCTGCTGCTGGGTTGTTGCCCTCCTACGGCCTCCTCCACGTCTCCTTATGTACTGGCCTGTCTCCTGGTAGCGCCTCCATGCTCTGGACACTACGCTAACAGACACAGCAAACCTTTTTGCCACAGCTCACATTGATGTGCCATCCTGGATGAACTGCACTACCTGAGCCACTTGTGTGGGTTGTAGACTCCGTCTCATGCTACCACTAGAGTGAGAGCACCGCCAGCATTCAAAAATGACCAAAACATCAGCCAGGAAGCATAGGAACTGAGAAGTGGTCTGTGGTCACCACCTGCAGAATCACTCCTTTTTTGGGGGTGTCTTGCTAATTGCCTATAATTTCCACCTTTTGTCTATTCCATTTGCACAACAGCATGTGACATTTATTGTCAATCAGTGTTGCTTCCTAAGTGGACAGTTTGATTTCACAGAAGTGTGATTGACTTGGAGTTACATTGTGTTGTTTAAGTGTTCCCTTTATTTTTTTGAGCAGTGTATTTTATACTTATATATTCTCATTCCATTCCTTTACTATATTGTGTGTATTAGGATTTGTTGTGGAATTGTTAGATATTACCCTTTTAGATACTGCTGCACTGTCAGATCTAGAAGCATAAGCATTTCGCTACACTCGGAATAACATCTGCTAACCATGTGTATGTGACCAATAAAATTTGAATTGATTTGAGCTGGCAAATAGCTTAGCAGTAGCTCATCATAATCAGTACAACTTTCATAAAGGTATTTTACACACAGCATTACAATCTATGCAAGAATTTGAAATATTGTACATGCTCTGTCACCAGTACTTGAAAACATGAATAAAACAGTAAATACATTATGCTCCATACATACATGTGGTATGCTGCAGTAGAAACGACAAAACAATTTACAGAAAATAACGCACTTACTTTGATAGGAACGCACACGCATGTCCAAAGTTATTATTTGTGAGGAAAATAAGAATGGAGGCAATGCGGGCACCAGTCAGAAAATGTGCCAGGGGGAAAAAGTTTGTGTAAGGCCTGTTCTGACTAGAGATGTGCAAATGTCTGCATACTTGATCTCGGGAAACACGAGAGAAGTACTTGGGCACTCTTTAAAGAGAGAAGTTTGTCCGGCTCAGTAAAGCCTCAAACATAAATTGTCCGCAACAGGGGCATGGGTGACTCCTCATTAATTCTTATGTGAATTAACGAGGAGGCTGAACACACCTCAATTCAAACTGTTGTTGCAAAATAAAACTTGTTACCAAATTGAAACAGCCTATAGATAATTAGCCTTGGATTGAGGGCAGCGCGGGTTAACTGTCCTGTTGCTTAACAATCACATTTTGAAACAGTGAGTGGATTCTGACATCACCTGCATTAAAAAAAAAACTCTGCGTGGGCTTCTTGATTTTGTCCGTCCGCACCAGATGCGATCAGGACACACAGGTTGATTTTGTCCGTCCACACCAGATGCGATCAGGACACGCAGGTTGATTTTGTCCATCCACACCAGATGTGATCAGGATACACAGGTTGATTTTGTCCGTCCACACCAGATGCGATCAGGACACGCAGGTTGATTTTGTCCGTCCACACCAGATGCCATCAGGACACGCAGGTTGATTTTGTCCGTCCACACCAGATGCGATCAGGACACGCAGGTTGATTTTGTCTGTCCACACCAGATGCGGTCAGGACACGCAGGTTGATTTTGTCCGTCCACACCAGATGCAATCAGGACACGCAGGTTGATTTTGTCTGTCCACACCAGATGCGATCAGGACACGCAGGTTGATTTTGTCCGTCCACACCAGATGCGATCAGGACACGCAGGTGGATTTTGTCTGTCCACACCAGATGCGATCAGGACACGCAGGTTGATTTTGTCCATCCACACCAGATGCGATCAGGACACGCAGGATGATTTTGTCCATCCACACCAGTTGCGATCAGGACACGCAGGTTGATTTTGTCCGTCCACACCAGATGCGATCAGGACACGCAGGTTGAAATAGCAAAAATAACTCTGAGCCAAGTGATTCTTTTGGGGACAGGTCGAAACACATATGAAACATTCATGGACATTTAGCTCTACTCCGACAATTAATCCACAATTAAATCTAATAATCTCTCCTAGTTCATTCTTCTTCTGTGGATTTTATATGGCGTTGGCAACCAACTTTAAGATGCATTTCTGCAACCAACTGGACTGGAGTGTGGACCTCCTTCATCTTTCAATCACCCACGTGGGTATATGCTCCTAAAAACCAATGAGGAGATGGGAGAGGCAGGACTTCCAGCGCATGAAGCATCTAAAATAGAATCAAGTTCTATTATAGCGCTTAGCTATGCAGATGCTCGCGAGCAGTTAGGTTGAAATTATTGAATAACGTGTATGTGTACATTTATTTTTCAATGCTCGCACATCCAACACTGTCGGTGTGGTGAGCTTGTTAGAGATATTTGGAATTCATTTGTCATAAATTCGTAATTAATACACTTTTTTTTATAAACGCTGAAAATTAAATGTTTCTATGTCAAACAGTTTTGTTATTTTTCAGTCTTCTGTGATGTATATAAAGTGTAATATTGGGATGCAAACTCAAAATTGAATACATTTCAACTCTATATCTGACATGTTACAGGTGCAGTCTTTTTTTTTTAACCCAGAACCATGTGTGTGAGGTGTATACTTTAGTTTCAAAGTAGATGTGTTTAAGACTACCAAGAAACACTCTGTGACCCTGATTTAGCCGACTGCAGTAAAATTTAAGGGTTATTTGCCTGTCCCCATAGGAGAACCCCTTGAAGAACCCTTTTTGGTTTCAGGTTTTGATTGCAGGGTTCCATTTAGAACCGTTTCTACAGAGGGTTCTACATGGAACCCAAAAGGGTTCTACCTGGAACCAAAAAGGGTTCTCCTATGGGGACAGCCGAAGAACCCTTATGGAAACCTTTTTTCTAAGAGTGTACCTCTGCATCACATAATGACAGACTCTCTACGTCTCTCTCCGTAAAGCTCTATAAGCAAGCCACCTTTCTTTAATATGTTCTCAGTTGAACATTTGTATATTTTTTTTAAGTTTTGAAATGTTCTTGCATCTGATATCTTTCCAATGATTTGGGTTATTTGGGATTTAATTATGTAGTAACATAGTTGTTACATAGTTCTGGCATATGAACTTTTTCCACCTTATTAATATTAAAACCAAGTACAATTATCATTGATACTAATTGTAGGTAGCTACTCATTGTGTTGAAATATACATTATTTTCATTAAGTAAATAACAGGTAAACACCTGGAAGTACAGTAGGCCAACCCATTTCTACTTACCACATCATTTCGTAGTAAGAATCTGTCAAATACCATCTAAAACAGCACTGTAAAATAAAAATAAACATTACCAATACTTGTATGGATTATGGTACTTTATAAGTGGAACCAACATATATATTATGTTTTATTTATTTTTTGCCTCGTCTTGGCAGGAGGCTTTCTCAGAAGTAGCTGGTAGCAGATGCAGGCGGTTGTCAGCAACTCACGTGGCAACGACAGACTGTCACAGCTATGGCCACTCTCCACTGTAAATCACCTTATGTGCTCTCCTGGACATTTTTGATTATTATTATAATTTTTGTATAACTATATGTAGATGCAAGTATAATAAGTCAATATAACCCCCAACCCCCTGTCCTCCAGAGGACCATAAGTATAGGAGCTTCTGCATGTGCTTGCGTTGTCTTGTCTCTGTGAGGAGGACATTTCAGGATAATTATAATAGGATTTGGTGGCTATCTATAGTAAGGATAGAGAGAGGTTAGAAATGGTTACTCATTCTTTCCTCAACAGGAAGAATCAACCAATAATCTGAAACTTCTTCTTCAGTCAACATTGTAATTCTAAACACCCCCATGGAAACTTTCATTGAAAAATGCCAGCCAGACAGTATATTGTGTATAGAAAGCTGATTGTGTATAATAATTTATTAATGAAACTCATTGTGATCCATACAGTATGGTTGTATGGCTATGGGCTATGAGTAGAGACTCAAAGTTAGCATGTATTAGCCTATACATATAATATTTATGTTTCAAATAACAAAGAATACATGACAGTTAATAAAGTCTATAATTGCATTTGCTTCATGGGATGAGGGAAACCCTTCCAGAAAGGGATTTCTCTGTGTAACCATCTCTCACAAGGCCAAGAATTCCATCATTAGCTCTCAATAGCCAGTCAATAGCTCTCCCCCCAAATTCTTTCTGTGCTAAATACTACATTATGGCCTGGCCTGTTTGGGATATACCAATATACACTACTATACAAAACATTAAGAACATTAAGCTCTTTCCATGACATAGACTGACCAGGTGAATCCAGGTGAAAGCTATGATCCCTTATTGATGGCTCTTGTTAAATCCACTTCAATCAGTGTAGATGAAGGGGAGGAGACAGGTTAAAAATACATTTTTAAGCCTTGAGACAATTGAGACATGGATTGTGTATGAGTGCCATTCAGAGGGTGAATGGGCAAGACAAAATATTGCCTTTGAACAGGGTATGGTAGTAGATGCCAGGCCCAGGTGCACCGGTTTGTGTCAAGAACTGCAATGCTGCTGGGTTTTTCACGCTCAACAGTTTCCCGTGTGCATCAACAATGGTCCACCACCCAAAGGACATTCAGCCAACTTGACACAACTGTGGGAAGCATTCGAGTCAACATGGGCCAGCATCCCTGTGGAATTCCTTTGACACCTTGAGGGAAAAGGGGGGGGGGGGGGTGTTCTGCTAGGAAATGTTACTGCTAACTCCTAACTGCATTATCTGCAATGAGGGATCTGTCTTTTTACGTCATTACTTCTCCCATTCAAACACCTGTGCATCTTTTAGATGAGTTGAAATTAAATTGGCAACTGTCTGTGTGACTGAATCTTTAACAGACAATACTGTATTTAGGGTTGCTAAGCTCCGGTAATTTACCAAAGTTACTGGAATCTTCAATAATTTTGGTAATTAACAGAAAATCTATGGCAATCTATCGTAATTTGGTAATTTATACTTGAATAACTTTTAAAAATATGTATTCATATATAGTATTAAAAATATGTCTGTGTCCATGAGTTTCTAGTAGATATACCATATGGTTTAAGAGAAAATTGCATCTAATCAATAATGGTATTAATTTCTATTAACTCTGCAACTATTGACTTTTCTTCTCAACTGCCACCAGTTTGACACCAAAACATTGAGAACAAATACAAATTGACATTGTGAAATATATACAGTGCCAATGTGAAAGTAGTCACACTCTTGACTTTTTCCACATTTTGTTGTGTTACAGCCTGAATTTAATATGGATGAAATTAAGATTTTGTGTCACTGATCTACACACAATACTCCATAATGTCAAAGTAGAATGTTGTTTGTAGAACAAGAATTAATAAAACATTAAAAGCTGAAATGTCTTGAATCAATAAGTATTCAACCCCTATGTTATGTCATGCCTAAATACATTCAGGAGTAAAAATGTGCTACCCCATATCTTTACCCCACACATACAATTATCTGTAAGGTCTCTCAATCGAGTAGTGAATTTCAAGCAGAGATTGAACCACAAAGACCAGGAAGGTTTTTCAATGCCTTGCAAAGAAGGGCAGCGATTGGTAGATGTGTAAAAATAAAAAAGCAGACACAATGTCCCTTTGAACATGGTGAAGTTATTCATTTGCATTTGGATGGTGTATCAAAACACCCAGTCACTCCACAATACTAACCTAAATGAAAAGAAGGAAACCTCTACAGAATACAAATACTCCAAAACATGCATGCTGTTTGCACGAAGGCACTTAAGTATTACTGCACAAAATATGTTCTGAATACAAAAGCGTTATGTTTGGGCCAAATCCAACACAACATATCAGTACCACTCTTCATATTTCAAGCATGCTGGTGGCTGCATCATGTTATGGGTATGCTTGTCATCGGCAAGGACTATGGAGTTTTTGGGGGGGATACAAATAAACTGAATACAGCTATAAGCACAGGCACAATTCTAGAGGAGAACCTGCTTCAGTCGGCTTTAAAACAGACACTGGGAGACGAATTCACCTTTCAGCAGGACAATAACCTAAAACACAGAGCCAAATCTACACTGGAGTTGATTACCAAGAAAACATTGAATGCTCCTGAATGGCCTAGTTACAGTTTTGACTTAAATCGGCTGAAGATCTATGGCAAGACTTGAAAATGGATGAATAGTAATGGTCAACAACCAATGACCTTGAAAAAAGTTTTACCACAAGAATAATGGGCAAATATTGTGCAATCCAGGTGTGCAAACTCTTAGAGACTTACCCAAAAAGACTCACAGCTGAAATCGCCGCCAAAGGTGTTTTTACAAAGTATTGACTCAGGGATGTGAATACATATGCAAATTTGATATTTCTGTACTTCATTTTCAATAAATAAAACAAATCATTAAGAAGTACTGTGTGTAGATGGTTGAGAAAAAAAAATATTGAATCAATTTTGAATTCAGGCTGTAAATGTGTAATAAGTCAAGGGTTATAAAAACTTTCTGAAGGCACTGTAAAAGTGTGTTAAAAGGATATTTCATGCTGAAACCCTGGTATTCACTAATTTGATGGCTTATATTTAGGATAATGTTTCAGAGCTTTGACATTCCATTTTTTATTTAATTTAATATCGTCTTATTTAATTATTTCATATATTTTACATTTGATAAATCCCCAGAGGGCTAGAGATAATTATAGACACCTGTGATAATCTGAAATACCCAAAAGGGCCACTAGATGTCTTGTCATAGATTACATAAAATCCTTGAAAGATACCAACATTCTGGTAGTTTACTGGTACACTTTGAAAGTTTCGAGTAATATCCCCTCCTTTTGCAACCCTAACTATACTTTCATGCCATAGTTTTTTGTTGTTTCTGTCTGCTAATCACAATTGACTTTTTTTCTACAGAGGCGTTGGAGATGCAGATCTATTTCGGTGTCGGAGTCCTTTGTAACCTGAGGTTAATTCTCCTCTAAAGCCGTGATTAAGAGAGTGTTTCAGGGAGGTAAAGCCCATGTGATGACAGTGTCACAGGCCTTGGGAACCAAAGCCAAGGGGGAGGGAAGGAGGGAGGGAGGCTGGACCGACCAGGTATAGCTAAGAGGGATATAATAAGCGTCTATTTGCACAGGGCACTAAACCTGTGCCCTTGTCTTGATGACAAAGTGAACATACACACAACTCACAGGTTTGACCTTTGTTAACCTTTGGTATGTGCTTATGTTAGTGATTATTTAATCTGAGCAAGATGGCCGTTGACAAAGACTTCTTAGAACCGTGACACAATAAAGGGCAGACAAAAATCTATATACTGTTAATTAGCGTTAACTGACGTGGTGATTTGTTTGTTTCCTCCATCAGTCAGATATCCCTGATTTAAGTGTTTCTTGGGGTAAGGAAAGAGTGGCCAATGTGCTGCAGAGAGTTGACAGGATATCTACTTTAAGCATTGATTATCAATCCATAAGCGAGCCTCTGCTACCGGCCACATTTAGCTGGATGGGAGGAAATATTGCCTTCTGCTCTGTCATCTGTGCCTTACACAACCATTTCTGGTATTGCTCACATCATCATACCCATTGGGTTATACAGTATATACAAGTTTAAGTTGCAGCTCCATCTAATCAAAGGATGTTGTGTAATAAATAAGAAAAATTAGGTCGCTATACTGTCGCTAAGTAACGTACCAGTAATATCATAGTAAAACTAAAAATGACTTTATAGTTAGATGGATGCACTAACAAATCTCTCCCTCGAAGTCAGGGCACCTTACGAGGCTGCTCTGCCTCTGTCAGACCAATATGACCACCCCACTGTAGGGTTAAGGGGTTGCATGGGGAGAACAATCCTAGACCCTGTGAAGACAGTGATAGCTGAGGTGTGGTAGTTGATTTACTTGTAGAAAATCACTAGACCTTAAGCAAAGTCAGCAGTCAACTTACTGGTTGATTTTTAGCTGCTTATACCTGCTCTTATTGATCCTCCTGGCAAAGCTAAATGTGAAAAATTATCGATGTCACTCACTATCTGTTCACTTGAAGGCATAATGAAGGTTTTCCAGGTACCTCAGTAAGGAAGGCTTAGTTCTGAGAAACAAGTTAACTAGAATAGTAACCAGTATGTTCTTTTAGGCTTGCAAGATGATGTCAGGTGGAAATAATGCATTTGTATATATGTTGATACCAAATCAAGTCTTCAGAGATTTAGAGACAGGAAATCTCGAATCAGTTTGATTCATGGTCCTTGAAATTTCGCAATGATTTGTTTTCAATGAATGGAGGATATTTTCTTTCATCAAGAGAACACATTGAAACATGAAAGAACCACTTGCAAAATGCTTAAGTTATTTGTTTACTTAATCAAAACTGTTAACCTCAGACAAATATGACATCACTTTGTGGATTGTTTATGTATGTAGAAGACATGATTTTATTGTTATTGTAGCTTCACCTCCCAAAGTTGGAAATCCTTTATATCAAGCAATGCTAATGTGACATGCTGATATGAACCTTGTTTATTTCAAATTCCTATTCCAGATGTTAACATTAATCTCTTCTATGTTCAGTGGACCTTTTGTGTACCCCCTTGTTTAGTGGATGAAACACAAGAGATGATGAAATCAATCCAACCACATACTATGGCATTTTCTAGTCGCATGACACATACATGTGCACCACAAGTACACACGTAAAATGAGTTGTTTCAACTCTCTCATCATGACTAATATTAAATTGTTTCTTTGTCTTTCAGTTCCTGGCCTTTGTCTCCGTATTCTTCATCGTTCTATCAACAATCTCATTATCACTCAATACCTTGCCGGAGCTACAAGTCGTTGATGAGTTTGGACAGTTCAATGACAATCCCAGCCTAGCGCATGTTGAAGCTGTGTGCATCGCCTGGTTCACCATGGAGTACCTCCTCCGCTTCCTCTCTTCTCCTGACAAGTGGCAGTTCAGCAAAGGCCCACTGAACGTCATTGATTTACTAGCTATCCTGCCCTACTATGTAACTCTCTTCCTGACCGAATCCAACAAGAGTGTTCTGCAGTTCCAGAATGTCAGACGAGTGGTCCAGATATTTCGTATCATGAGAATCTTAAGAATTCTAAAACTGGCCAGACATTCCACTGGACTGCAGTCCCTTGGGTTCACCCTTCGGCGCAGTTACAATGAATTGGGTCTGTTGATATTGTTTCTGGCTATGGGTATTATGATCTTCTCCAGCCTGGTATTCTTTGCCGAAAAAGATGAAGATGCCACAAAATTCACTAGTATTCCTGCTTCATTCTGGTGGGCTACCATTACCATGACAACTGTAGGTTATGGGGACATATATCCACAAACTCTTCTTGGTAAAATAGTCGGCGGGCTCTGCTGTATTGCAGGTGTATTGGTCATTGCATTGCCCATCCCCATCATTGTGAATAACTTCTCAGAGTTTTACAGGGAGCAGAAGAGACAGGAGAAAGCCATCAAGAGGAGAGAGGCCTTGGAGCGGGCCAAGAGGAATGGCAGTATTGTTTCTATGAATCTGAAGGATGCGTTTGCTCGCAGTATGGAGCTGACGGATGTTATGGTGGAGAAAGGTGACGAGAAACGGCCGATGGATAACCATCTCTCGCCTAGTAGGTGGAGCACTAGGCACGGCAACTCTGAGGTTAGTCCAAAATCCCAGGCGAGGTATAAAGAGGTTGCTCAACTGGGATCTCCAGATAGGGTCAATCCACCAAGAACCAGCCCACAGCACCTGAACGCCCAGATATTGGAGGAGATGTACAACAAGATGACGACCACTGCCAACATTGGCTCTGGAGCTCCATATGAACAAGGACAGAAGCTTGAGGAAGTAATGGAAATGAAGGTAGTGTCTTCCGGACTAAAGCCCCCCCCACTCAAGGAACGAGCCATGGGTGACCTCAGGAGCCCATCCAGTGTGGACAGCTTCGCCAGCTGCACTACGGAGTTCAGTGTGGCAGAGAGCAGTTCCCTCCTCCCCAACGTAGCAGGACGGAGGGCTCCTCCTCCCCTCGACCTTAGCCAGATCACCTCTGTGGAACCAAAAACCACAGGCAAAGTTCAGCCGGCCACCATCATCAAGGAGGGTCTTTATGAGTTTGTCTCAAGCAATCCAGAGGGGGCGTCACAGGGGGAGGATAATCAAAGCTTTGACATGAGCATCGAAAGCATCCGCAGTTCTCTCAGAGGCAACAACCCACAGAAGACAAAATCTCTCAAAGTCAATTTCAATGAATCTCAGGGAGAGGTGCCATTAACACCTCCCAGCACTAAGTCCCCTCAGTCTCTCAGTGCAACTCTGTCTCCACCAGGATACCAGCCCTCCCCACCCCCAGGCCAGGGCCCGGTGACCAGCCCATGGTCTCCAGGACAGTCAGGCCAAGGAGAGGATGGAGCCCAGGGCTTAGAGGGAGAAGGTCCACCTTCCATTTTAAGCCACAGCGGGAATCACATGGACAGGGCCACCGTCTTCAGCCCTTTGTCACCTAAATCCCTCAACTGCACTACTCAGGAAGTGGCCGGCAACGGGGAAAGAGAGACAGGCAACAGCCAAAAGGAAAACCACATAGTTCTGGATGGAAGTCTATCTCCACCTTGTGAAACAAGCATGTGACTAGTATAGGTGGAAGGTCAAGGAAAGAGGAAACAGACGCTCTGTTTGTGTATGAAGAAGAAAAAGAAGCACACTAATGTAGTGAATAATAAGTTGTCTGCATGGCTTGACAAGTATTATTTTTGATAACATCACTGTTTCTGAAGACCTATGAGAACTGCTGTTTGCTGCAGATGTGGAACTTATAACAGTGGATTTTACTATAAGGCTCCAATGTGAGCAAAAAAACAACCTAGTATGAATGAGGACATTTATGAACAAATTGTACATTATGGTCCAGGACTTTTTACGTAGAAAGTTATCCATTGCAGGTTTCTTTGTTTTAGCTTGCTAGTGTGTTGGGACAAGGACGTCATCTGAAGAGAGAAATGAGGAAAGGCTTTGGGATTTTTATATAAGGGCTCATCATTTGTGGAACAGTATCAATGTCATATCATATTCTGTTACTTGATATGACTTGCATTCATTTGCTAAGTTTAATTTACTTCTCATGTTATTGTGTCTGTTTAGATTTTGCATTGTTCTCAATCAAGTCAACCAAGAGATATACTGTATATGGAACAAGCAACAGTCTCTTAGTTCAGGGAAGCAAAAATAAAGTGCAGCATATTATATAGCAATTCTATATGGAAATAGACCAATAAGACAGTTTTAATAATAGCCTATACATGACTATCTATGATTGCTTTCTAATACTTTCTATTCTACTATTTTATATTCTGTTCGTGAATGAGCTTACGTCCCTAATTTCTGTGTTTAGCTCTGTTGTTGTGCAACCCTTCATCCTCAAGGCAACCTCAAGGATTTACACTATGGCACAAGTGATTAGATAATGACAACCATTATACTTAAGGGAAGAAAGTATCATACAGAAGCACTTCATTCACTTAGATACAGATCATATCAACTGAATGGTTTTTCAAGTTCTTCACTAAAATGGTCATGCATTATTGCTGAGTACCAGATCCATTCTGATCAAAGGAAATCTGTTGTTACATTCCACACTGTATTTATTTTGTTATAATGCTGCCTTAGAGAAGTGCAGAAAATGTGTTGGGTATGTATGTATGCTAGTTGGAACAAATACTGTTTATGTGATGTTTGATGTGTCAAGTTGAATTTATATTGTATGGGGATGATTGCTAGGTCCAATACAGTACAGTACTCAGGTAGAAAGTATAACACTGCCCTCTACAGACGGAGGATTTTAAGGCACTAATCCAAGAATTCATGCATATCTCTAGTTGGAATTCCTCTTAATATTGAACAAAGTAACATCTTTATTGATTCATTGTGCATTTTAAGTTTTGCATGGCTGACCTACTCAGTAAATGGTAGACATCTCAACTGTTGCAGCTTTTTAAAAATTATGCTGACAAGTCTGAACTGAATCAGGAGGGTTACTGCGGACAATCGAAATACTACAGTGTATTAACTATATCAACTACTGTGCTTATATTATATTTAAAGTAGATTATGCTACCATATTATGTTTTGTTGGTTCACTCGTATGATTGATTCTATTTTTCTAAGATAAAATAGATCAGGATTGTAATATGTCCTGGTACATTTTTGAATTGTGTGCCTTTTCATAAATAGACATTTATGAGAAGGCGAAAAACCTACATAATTTGGCTGGTTCATAGAGATCTATAAATAATGTATTTCTAGTAGGGATACATATGAGGGGATGATAAGCAAATCGCTATTGTACCAAGTTCTCGGGTTTTGTACAACTTGAAAGCTTTGTCATATCATGGCTTACTTCCTCCTTTCAAAGTACCATTTGCTGTCAGTAATGTACAGTACAATACAGTACGGTGCAGTAGGCTTATGTTAGATCATAATTGAGATGTCAGGGAAAACAGGAAAAGTTACTGCACTGACACACCCTGGTATGACACCACCTCTTATCCACCAAGTCGTCTGTAAAATAATTTGGATTTTGGTTGTAATTATCTTACATTCTTTTGTACAGTTAGTTTGATCATACTCACATCCTCAAATCCATACTTACAACCACAATATACTGTAGGTAACTCTAGGGTCAATTCCTCAGTTATTTTTCTTCTGCCTGCTTTTTTTGATGTTCCCTCCATCCCAATATACTTTGGTTGTTTTAACGGTATGTGACCATAGTCATCTTTAATTGTTAGTCAACATAACTTGATAGTGAATGAATAGTAACTTATTGTTTTACAATAAGTTTATTACCATATGCAAGACAAATAAAATTTGTTCATGTGACCCTTTGTAATGTGTCTGCTTGCAGAGTGGTCCTCAAGATTCTCTCTTTACATGTCATGGACATTTTCAATAATAAGGTGAATAAACTAGACATATACAGTATGAGAGGACAGAAAACATTTTTTTGTGGGGGAAATGTGTTACATTCCCTATTGGATGATACTGTGTAGTAGGCTCTATCTAGGAACTGTACAACCAAGTTCATCATGGGGAGCGCTCAATTCAGTGATAATCAATCAACCACTGGCTGTTATCAAATTCACTTCAATAAAACAGCAATGAACCAAGGATATGTTTAAGGGGAGATCCTTTGGTGATGATTGAACAGTGAACAGAAAATATAGTTTACCAAGCGACCAATTACTTCACATTGGGAGAAGTTAAGCTAAACTAAACTACCCTTAAGAAAAATATAGTTTACTTAACTAAAGTTACTTTGAAAAAGTAACTACATCCAAACTACTTTGTGAAAAATTATCATATGTAAATCTGAAATGTCCTAGGCTACAAATTGCAAGAACAGATCACTTTGGGGTCATATGTTAACAGAATGTCTAATTTAGCTTATTAAAGGAAAATGTCCATAACATATCTGCAGTAATAATGGAATGATACTGGTTCACAATATTTTTTCACAGAAAATGTATTTTGGGCCAATACAAAACCGCAGTCTAAAATGCAGACTTTCTATTTGACAACAAAAGCCAGACCGGTGAATAGTGTAAGGTATCATTGTACTATCTAAATTACTGTGAAAGAAATATCATTTTTCCAGCTGTTTGAAGTTGGTGGATGAAACTGAAAGTAAAATAGTCTCCACCATGATTTCCGGGATCCTTGGGACATAACCACCATTAATCCATGCTATCTGGAAACCTTGGGACGTCGAATAGCACTAACCTCTCCACAGTGTTTCCGGGGGCTCCGTACGGAGGGTGTAATGCAATAGCGGAGCCTTCAGAGGCTATATTGAACTCTGTACCGCATCGCTGTGTACCTCATAAATGTTGTAACAATGCGGAGGGACTCTTTATAGCTCCGTATAGCTCCGCATTTACATGATTGGTTGATGGTAGGTGGGGGCTGTACGTCCTGTATAAACACAAACTCACTTCCTTGACAACTTCATTTACAACAGCTCCACGAAGCGCAAGTATGAATGCCCTGACTTCTGCAGAGGCCGTATCTAAAAGCTGTATGGCCAATGCAGACGCCAGAATGACCATAAATCGGCATTAAGTGTTGTTGCAATTCACCTAGCTTCCACATGGGTGAAACATTCTACACGTAGCACCTTTAAACACAAAAATTATGTTTCAAGTGATTATTGAGCAGATCTGAAAATGCCTGCTTCACCCATATTTTATTTCCACAAAGAAGTGTGTAGTTCTAGTAGTTAGTTACACCGCTACATGGTAAAAAGTTTGTAACTACTGAAAACACTACAAGGTTAAACTACCAACTACCTGGTATGATGTTATATTGATCAGTTTAAATTATTTTAGCATTTTGAGCAAAGTCAGCCTTTAAAGTAACTGTCCAGTGTTTGCAAATTTCTATGAAATATGACCTATAAATAATTACAATGTGAGTGAAATAGTTTTCCTTCCCAAAAGTGGTAATTATGTTTATATTAAACTCTGATCGGTTGTTTTGGGCCCAGGCCCGCAGAGCTTTACTTGTACCCACTCCGTCAATTTCAGTCAGAAAATAGAAAGTGACATATGATGAGAATCGAGCTCAAATCTTACTGCTGGCGATGTCATAAGAATGCCCCGGCAAACAAAAAACGTGATAAAATGACCCTAGCTTTCGAGTTAAGATTTCAGTAATTAAAAATCAGTTTAGCCATTTTCGCACAGTGAGGTACTACCTAGTGGACACGCTGGGAATCAGACATGAGATGTGATTATATCAGTGAAAAAGTTGCTTCAGCTTTCTCCTCATAGGTATATCATTCCTGTAAGAAAAAAATAAAAGGCCTGGCACGTTGCACAAGCCCTGCGCTTTTAGGGCTGGGTTCCTATGGGAATTTGCGCATGTTTTGAGCACCACCATTAGGTGAAAGATATGATTATTTTTATTTTTTTACGAATAAAGAATTTTTGAATAGGTATTTCGTGACATACAGTGCCGTATTAAAGTATTTGTCCACTTTCAGATTTTCTCTATTTTTGTATATTTTTGATACTGAATGTTAACACTGCATGTAGAACTGTTTTAACTCAGCGACATTTGTGGGTTTTTGAGCATTAACTGCTCGTTTCAAGTCCTGCCACAACATCTCATTTAGGATTAGGTCTAGACTTTGACTAGGCCATTCCAAAACTTAAAATGTGTTGCTTTTTAACCATTTCCATGTACAGTAGACTTGATTGTGTGTTTTGGATCATTGTCTTGCTGCATAAATGGTACCAAGCTAACATATGGATTGTCATACCATGGATAATTTAGCTATTTCACGATGAATATTACAGCCCTTTAGGTATAAAAAAATAAATACATATTTTTGGGGATAAAATATTGAATTTGGCCTTTATTACTATACAGTACCAGTTGTCGTTTCTTTGGTGTCATTAAAGTGAAGACTTGTTTTATCAAATCAATTCTCTGTAACTATTATTATGTGATTAAACTAATCATGTAAATGTAATTAACTAGGAAGTCGGGGCACCAAGGAAATTCTTCAGATTACAAAGTTATAATTTTCCTAATATAACTTTTCAGATATTTTCATATCTGATCAATTAGTCTTCTAATTAATTAAACATTCTTTACCTCATGTTAGTCTCATTCCGAACTTTGTAAATCATTGGTTATCTGCACGAACCCAGTCTTTACTATAAATCATCCATACATCAATTGTCTTAATCATTTATTTAATAACTAACTAAATAATCATAGAAATGCATATCAAACAAACAAACAAACAAAGTAGATATGGTTACAAGGTAGGGGATGATAGGGGATGTGCCCTAGTGGGCTAAACCGGTATGACGGCTTGGTAGACAAAGGGACTGAGAAGGGCACGAAAGACAAAAGACACTACACAGTTGATAATTATATTAATTGAAATGCTAATCCTTTGCACATGAACGCTCACTCATTTGGGAATAATTGCAATCAATATATATATACTTACGCTCAGTGTGTCCTCGTGATCTCTGTTGGAATCATCAATCTTTCTGTTGAAAAGTTCATCTGAACTTTTCTTTACGTCCCTGGAGTCTTTCGTGGTTAGAATGGATACTTCAGAGTCCCATTCAGAAAAGTTCTTGTAGAATAGATGTTTCGGCGGTTGTCGGTCTTCGCATTCCAGGTCGACATAAATTCTAGCTGCAGACTAGTAATTAGTATCGAAGATTTGCTCTTATTCTGTCGGTATCGATCATCTCAGAGTTGAACAATTTCCACCAGTGTAGCCAATGCTCCACGTGGTTCAACAATCGTTACAACCTTAGCTCCCTCAGATGACCGAGGAATGCATGGTCTCTACTCAAACCTTAGCCCTCTCGGTAATCGAGGTACACATGGTCTGAAGTGGGCTTCTCTAGGTGGGGGTTTTATTCAGAACAGCAGAAAAGGCTGTCCCATGACGCCAGACCGATGTCTGTGCTCATGGGGGCGGCCCAATGACTTAGTGAAACTTTAAACAGAAATACAATTCTTTCACATCAACGGTTTAATATCACATTACACAATTTCACAAATAGTTTCATCTTTACTCATTCATTTTATACAATAATTAGATGCAAGCCTCAGAACGGAGGCTCCTGTATAAACAGAGTTATGGTAATGTGGCTGTATTGTCTTTCCTGAGGTCACAATCATAAAACAAAATAGACTGGTCGTAGCTGGATTCTCCACCGACCGTTTACGCCTTCTCCAAAACATGGACATTGTTCAGTTCTCAAGTTCTAAGATGTAGAAGAAGTTCCTTTGTTCTACTGTGAATGTTCTACTGTCAAAGTATCCATAAGTGGACTTCTGCCCAGAGGGAGAAGGCACTACGCATTTCGCGACTCGGACCGAGAGCGATGTCCTGCTTTGCTCTCCGGAGCAGAGCGCCACTGAAAGGAGTGATAACTGGGGTGGCGTTGAGTTGAGGTGGATCGACTGAAGTTTAGGATCCCCGGGTGTCTGTGATGCATAGGAGACTAAGGAGACCCTGTCTGTCCTTCTGAGTTTTGCGGGATAAAGTCATGCTAGGGTATATAAGTTATCCCATGAGACCTTTTTTCCGAACCCACTACCGTGTTTCAGATGCCAAGTTTATCGTCATGTTGCAGAAGTATGTAGGTGGGAGATTCTGTTGTGTTAGAAGTGTGCAGGAGGGCATAGGACAAAGAAGTGTATAGTTTCGGTGGAAGAAGTGGAGTGTTTCAATTGTGGGGGTGCCCTTGTTGCTGGGGATCAGAAATGTCCTGTGTGAGTGAGACAGGTTGAAGTTTTCAGGGTGAAAGCAGTGAGCAAAGTGTCATATGTTGAGGCAGTGAGGAAAGTTGAGGATGGTGTGAAAAGGGTGAGGGAGCCTGAGAGGATCCCGTTGGTACAGAGTCACCCGAACAGTTTGCTATACGCAACAAATCATCTAGTCTGTCGGGAAAAGCACACAAAGAAGAAGAATATTGTTAGGGCGGAGTCATAAGCATCTCGTCATTATATCCAGTATCTCTGACATTGCTGCTTCATACAGGAAATCCTGTGCATAAGCAAGGATGTTTTTTTGGGTGACCCATTTGCGGTCTCGAAGAAGATGGTGAAGGAGGAATTGGGTAAAGTGGAATTGGTTAGAGTGACCAGGAGCAGTATGAGGTTGCTTTTGTGTGTGACAAAAGTGCAAAAGGAGAAAGCTCTGTACCTCAACAAGATGTTGACGTATGATGTGGAAAGCTATGATTTTCAAAGTAGGGCACCAGTTAAAGGTGTCATCTCCGGTGTCTCGCTGGACATAAAGGCTGTGTGGTTTAGGAATAAAGCCAAGCCCCCCCCCCCCATATTACAACCTATTTGTTGTGATAATTGAGTTGTTTGTTCTCTAACCAGTTAATTCATGTCTTGAGACAGCGATATATAGGCCTAAAGGCCGAGACAATAAGAAGACACAGTGGCAGAATAAAATCAACCACACCTTTCTTTTATCACAAAACCGGATAGCTTCCATTGTCCAGTGAAGTTCACAAAGCATATTGCATGTACAGTAAGAGACAGTTACATGACCTACAGCATAGTCAAGAAAGTTAATGTTTCCAACATTTTCGGACCACTATACAACTATTGATTTAGAATCACAGAGAGTTACCGAAAGTTGTAAAGAAAACAGGAGCTGCCTCCACTATTCCAGCACCATTTCAACTTGAAAATTTCAACATCATGAAGTCACCTCTGCTTAGTCTAATACAGTGACAACTAAAAGATCACCAAAACAATTTAGTCCAATCAACATAAGATAACTATGATGTGGCTGTACATGGTTCTGATTTGTGTGGGTGTGTGTGTGTTTGCGTGCGTGCGTGCAGGTTGAAAAACATGTTGACTCACTCTACTTGTAGAGAAACGCCAATGCCATCCTCATCTCTTTCATGTTGATGAAACGGTCTATCACTCTGTCATACAGTACAAGCTTTTATTTTTTGTGGTCCTAGGCTACCTGGCTAAAATGCTTGCTCGCTAGCCTAACCTCCATTCATGAACAACGTTAGCGAGTTAACAATAGCCTTCTACATCTAGCTACATATTAAACGTACATCCTCTCAGACCAGGGGCACAACAATGTATGAATTAATGGTTGGATCAGCATCGCCGTTATAATCATTGGCCAGTACGGAGAATTAAGTAAAACCACAAGCCCAAATCCCTATCTCCATCCATGGCTAATTTAGGAAAGGGACAATTTTAGCAAGCTGGCTAGCTAGCCACCGGAGGACAACGACACAATGAGATGCAACAATTAAAGTTTTTCTGTCAATGACTTATGCACTCAATGGGATTTGATAGGAGTGATGCCAAATCCAAGCTGGCTTCCCTTGACACATTTTTTGGTACGCCAGGACCATTCACAGTGGAGCTCGATCAGTTTAGCTCAACACTGATTGGCACCGATTTTTTATTTTTTTGTCAAGGGAGGCCAGATGCTCGCTGGCTTCCCTTGCCTTCAATGCTACAGGCGGCAACAATGTCATACTCGTTGGGACCAGACAGCATCAGATAGATGGCCTACATGTAGAGACAGATGGGCGCTGTTTCGCTCGCTCGGATGCTTATTCCTGACAGGCTCTAGCGAATTAGAGGAAATTTATAAAACACAGAGAGACGAAAGATAATGGATGTGCTGACCAACTGGCAAGTGTCTTCACTGACATTTTCAACCTCTCCCTGTCTGAGTCGTGAGTAAGACCTTTAAACAGGTCAACATACACAAGGCTGCGGGGCCAGACGGATTACCAGGACATGTGCTCCGGGCATGTGCTGACCAACTGGCAGGTGTCTTCTCTGACATTTTCAACATGTCTCTGATTGAGTCTGTAATACCAACATGTTTCAAGCAGACCACCATAGTCCCTGAGCCAAAGGAAGCGAAGGTAACCTGCCTAAATGACTACCGCACCGTAGCACTCACGGCTGAGGCCATGAAGTGCTTTGAAAGGCTGGTCACGGCACACATCAACACCATCATCCCAGAAACCCTAGACCCACTCCAATTCACATACCGTCCCAACAGATCCACAAATGATGCAATCTCTAGTGCACTCCACACTGCCCTTTCACACCTGGACAAAAGGAACACCAACGTGAGAATGCTATTCATTGACTACAGCTCAGCGCTCAACACCATAGTGCCCTCAAAGCTCATCACTAAGCTAAGGAGCCTGGGACTAAACACCTCCCTCTGCAACTGGATCCTGTACTTCCTGACGTGCCACCCCAAGTTGGTAAGGGTAGGTAACAACACATCTGCCATGCTGATCCTCAACACGGGGGCCCCTCAGGGGTGCGTGCTCAGTCCCTTCCTGTACTCCCTGTTTACTCATGACTGAATGGCCAGGTACGATTCCAACACCATCATTAAGTTTGCCGATGACACAACAGTGGTAGGCCTGATCACTGACAACGATGAGACAGCCTATAGGGAGGAGGTCTGAGACCTGACTGTGTGGTGCAAGAACAACAACTTCTCCCTCAATGTGATCAAGACAAAGGAGATGATTGTGGACTACAGGAAAAGGAGGACCGAGCACGCCACCATTCTCTTCAACGGGCTGTAGTGGTGCAGGTTGAGAGCTTCAAGTTCCTTGGCGTCCACATCACCAACAAACTAACATGGTCCAAGCACACCATGACAGTCGTGAATAGGGCGGGCACAACAAAACCTATTCCCCCTCAGGAGACTGAAATGATTTGGCATGGGTCCTCAGATCCTCAAACGGTTCTACAGCTGCAACATCGAGAGCATCCTGACGGGTTACATCACTGCCTGGTATGGAAACTGCGGCAACTGCTCTGCCTAAGACTACAAGGCACTACAGAGGGTAGTACGTACGGCCCAGTACATCACTGGGGCCAAGCTTCCTTCCATCCAGGACCTCTATACCAGGCGGTGTCAGAGGAAGGCCTTAATAATTGTCAAAGACTCCAGCCACCCCAGTCATAGACTGTTCTCTCTGCTACCGCACGGCAAGCAGTAGCGGAGTGCCAAGTCTAGGTCCAAGAGGCTTCTAAACAGCTTCTACCCCCAAGCCATAAGACTCATGAACATCTAATAAAATAGCTACCCAGATTATTTGCATTGCCCCCCCCCTCCCCCCCTATTTTACACTGCTGCTACTCTCTGTTATTATCTATGCATAGTCACTTTAATAGCTCTACCTACATGTACATATTACCTCAATTATCTCGACTAACCGGTGCCCCCACACATTGACTCTGTACCAGTACCCCCTGTATTTAGCCTCGATGTTGATATTTTACTGCTACTCTTCAATTATTTGTTACTTTTATTTCTTATTTTTTAAGGTATTTTTCTTAAAGCGGCATTGTTGGTTAAGGGCTTGTAAGTAAGCATTTCACTGTAAGGTCTACCACACCTGTTGAATTTGGCGCATGTGACAAATGCAATTTGATTTGATTTGATTTATGCGGTGAGACCGTATGTACAGAAGCCGCTGCAGTGTTAAAATTGTAAAAAGTTTGGACATGTGGAAAGTGTTTGTCGAAGGAAAAAATATGTAGTAGTTGAAGAGTCAGATGAAGCATGTTGTTGTAATTGTGATGGGAATCACATTCCCGAGTTCCCTGTACGGATGAAGGAGGTCGCAGTAGCTAGGATCAGGGCCAACCAGCAGGTCTTCTATGTGGAGGCAGTGAAAATAGCTGGAGTGAGTAGAGAGGAGATGGTAGTGGATGTCCCACAGTCTGCAGTGAATGCCATGCAGGAGAAGGATCCCGACACACTAATAGTGAAGAAGGTGGACGTTGTTGTGTTTATAGCGCTAGTGATAAATTGCACTAGTTAAACTTAGAAAACATCAAAGAAGCTAGACATCATTGTGAAGGCAACAAATCGATTTCTGGATCTCCAGGACTTTACAGGCGAAACGTAACAGGGAGTACTGAATGTACTGAATTTTGTCTAACCCGTACAGTAGGTGGCAGCAATACACCGTATGAGTGCAGTCTGCCAATAAACCTCAAAGAAGAATCCTGTACGTACCACTGCCACAGAAGAAGAAAGGGGCGGGGTTTAATAACAGTGCTGTTGTGCATGCAGTTAGCAAAGAAGCTACTAAAGTGGCTTAACTTTATGATTGTATAATGTTTCAGCATTACTTTGCACGTGGATTACGTACTGCTATTTCTCAAACGTTTAGTATACAATTTGCTGCCCTCCGAAATGGGAGGCCTGCTACTCACGCGTGTAGAAGGCTGCCAATGAAGACCGAAGAGTATTTGTATCACGCTGTCAAAAGGTCGTTTCTCAATGAGGCGGCTAAAAAGGTAACGTTATTTGGCTTTATTTTGTCCTCACTAGTCTGGTAGATAGTTCTACTTCCAATCCTGGGATATATGCCCTATTATGCTAGTTACGTAGGTTTGTTTGAGCTGAAAGAAGCTATGTTAGCTAACTAGCTAGCCTAGTGGCTCTGCGTTCGCAAGTTCTGCACTCGATACATTAGCAATGTATGATTTACATGCTCCTGACCAAACCGGACGCGCGCATGTTGATTTTGTACACCCACACCAGACACGATCAGGACATGCATGTTGAAATATCAAACCAAACTCTGAACCAATTATAATAATTTGGGGACAGGTCGAAAAACATTCAACTTTGATGGAAATTTAGCTTGCTAGCTAATTTGTCCTGGGATATAAACATTGGGTTGTTATTTTACCTGAAATACACAAGGTCCTCTACTCTGACAATTATTCCACAGATAAAACGGTAAACTGAATGGGTGGGTATAATTTGCGGAACGTTCCAACAGGAATATGTTCCAAAAACTTCGTAAATAACAAGGTTGCCAACAAACAATGCATACAAAGTTGTATAGCGGCCGAATAAGATAGCGGGTAAGGAGTGGGCTATTTGATTAAGTTTTCACTCACCACGTTTATTCTGAAAAATGTCTCTGGTAGCATATGGACAAACATTAATAATAAGTTACGGGTTGAGTTGATGCCTATTCGGCAGCTAGTTAGCTAGGTGACTTGATCATGTTACTTTGTATGCATTGTTTGTTAGAAACCTTGTGCTTTACGAAGTTTTTGGAATAGATTCCTGTTGGAACGTTCCACAAATTATACCCACCCAACTGAATTCCTTTATCGTCATCTCTCCTCCTTCCTCAGGCTTCTATTTTTACTTTGGACTTTATATGGCGGTTGGCAACCAACTTTAAGGTGCTTTACAATAACTGGCTGGAGTGTAGACGTCAGTTCATCTTTCAATCACCCACGTGGGTATTAGCTCATAAAAACCAATGAGGAGTTGGGAGAGGCCGGACTTGCAGTTTAGCATCCCAAATAGAACCTATTTTTATTTTAGCACCTGGCCATGCAGACGCTCGCTGTCGTGTGCACGCAATGATTGAATAGCATGTATGTGTACATTTATTTTGCAACGCGCACGTGACGCGAGCGGTGTGGTCAGCATTTTATTCAATCATTGGTTCTATTTGTGATGCTGAACTGCAAGTCTGGCCTCTCCCATCTCCTCATTGGTTTTTAGGAGCATATACGTGGGTGATTGAAAGACGAACTGAAGTCCACACTCCAGACCAGTTGGTGGTGGTGATGCACCTTAAAGTTTGTTGCCAACCGCCATATAAAGTCAGAAGAATCCTGAAGGAGTTGCGATTCCTAGAAATGAACTAGGTTTACCCTTTTAGTTTAATTAGGATTAATTGTCGGGAGTAGAGGACCTTGTGCATTTCAGGTAAAATAACAACCCAATGTTTCTATCCCAGAACAAATTAGCTAGCAACAGCAAGCTAGCTAGCTAAATTGCCATAAATGTTTAATGCTTTTCAACCTGTCCCCACATTAATATAGTTGCTTCAGAGTTCATTTTGATATTTCAACCAGCGTGTCCTGACCGCGTCTGGTGTGGGTGGACAAAATCATTATGCGAGCAGTGTGGTCAGGCATGATCTGCACTGGCCTGGTTGTGCAAGTGCATTAACTTTTGAAAGTGCGTTAGATTCAATTAATCTCTACAACCCCCATGGCACATTGCGTTATGACATATTTGATCACACTTTGTAAGATCTCATCTGAAAGGTAATTAAGAATTGGACCAAGTTCTTTTTAAACTGATATATTATTTGTTCTGGTCTATTTGTAGCAGTTAAAGGCATTGTATGGAAAGAAATGGCCTAGTTTCTCATTTGTCTGTCTCTGCCCAGGTACAGCCAGCCTCTGTACTACGGATGGTCTGCTGCTTCTCTACATCTTCCACGAACCACTCTGAGGAGGGGACGCTCATCTATTCAGGGAACCTCGGCAATGCTGTCCGAGGTATTACTTTAATCACCATAAACAATCTCTCATGATCGTCTTCTCATCAACATTGTTATCATCATTGAATAACTAGGCCTAAACATGAATTGTATTTTTTGTCTGTTGCAGGTGTGAAGATGTTCTCTTACACCAGTAGCGGGGCCAGCCTGTGTATGATGCCCTACATTCTTCTGAAGACTGGCATCAGCGTTCAGAGTCTTGTCCTGAAGGGGGCCTTCTGTGGTGTCATTGGTTTTTTTACATTCCTGACTCCCATCCTCCTCCACATCATCACCAAAGGCTATGTGGTTCGCCTGTACCACAACCATGACACTGACACGTACACAGCTGTCACCTACAACATCCTTCTGATGGAGAAAAAGACTGTGTTCCGTCAGAGTGAGGTCAAGATACCGGGTGTCAGCAAAATGTTCACTACGTTCTATGCCGACAAGAAGTCGATGCTTGTGAATCCGATGCTGTTCCCACTTCCTCATGACTATAACCACCTCATGGGTTACGACCAGCCCTTCTCATTTGATACGGAAGACTTGAATGGTAAACCTAATAAGAGTTAATGGATTTCTACAGATAATGCCAATGGCAGTCTGAACTGTTGAATGGAACGTGTGTGTGTACGTCTTAGTTGTTAAAGTAGGGTATAAATTATATGATATCAAAGAGAACCTTTGAGAGATGTTGGTTTCTTCCTTTCACTAGTAAGTGGTAATGTATAGACATGGAGTATATGAATAAAATTTGTTTAAACAAAGCTTATGGATTTATTTCATCACTAAATTCACCTTTGACATGACTGTGATTGCAATTGTAACTTCCCTTCCTTCTGCTTCAAACATGCCTCTCTTCAGAAAAACACTACCAGTATTCTGTGGGCAAAATGAGAAGTTGCTACTTCTGATGTTTTGAGAAAGCTTGGGCACTATCAAACAGTGTTAATTGCATGAAAACAGGAGACCGGCAGTAAGTCAAACCATTGCAGAGTATCAACTTTACCATGATGTTTCAAATTCTGGGTACTATTTTGTTGTGTTTTGGCTGCTTCTGGACAGAAAAGTTAACTTTGCTGTTCAGAGAGTGTTGAAACCTGGTATACTTTGCATGGTAAGACCTTTCTATTTACTTTATCTAGTGATCATATAGAGAAGAATGTAAAACTTCTATACAGAATATAATCAGAACGTTCTAGATAACTGTCTAGTATATCGCTGTGACTACATATGAAGTACCAGAACTACTAGATGTCTGGAAATGTCATTACTTTTATTTCCTCTGGTACTCTTTTAGCAGGGGCAATGTAGGATTTGTCTGTGTCAATGTCACCCTGAAACAATGGAATGACAGTATTTACAGGTAACTCCTCAGTGATGAGAGAATTTCAGTTGCTATTTCAATTTTTTTATGTTTTTTGCTAAACACCTTTCTTTAGTTGTGTTGCATTCTTGACAGTTAAAACGGTTTAGAACCAAACCAATAGCTAACACACAATATGCTTTATTTTAACTTAGTGTTTCAATAGAGCCACAATGGTTTCGAGGTATGTGTCTGGTATAACAATTGGAAGTAAATAGAACAAGTTATCCCAGAAAGATTGCTTTTGCCCGGATCTGAAAATATGTAACATTCTCAAAGGAGGAATGTATCAGAAATACTCATATTCACCCACCATTCCAACTGTCAGAAATGGTATGTTGTTAAATTTCACTTCTGGTGGGTGGTGTGACTAACAGATGGTCATCCTCTTTGCAGAATCTCTACATGGTACTGTTCTCTTTTATCTCAGGGCCTATGATGTGTTGCCAAAAGTGAGTACAAGTCTTACTGTTGAAAACCAGATTCTATGTCTTCTAAAAATATACATATTTTAAAGACACACGGTTTTGCCTCCATGGTTAGTTTACCCTCACATTGTACACCTCCATGTGAAGGGCTTTGAGATATGTTATTAAGAATGTGAGTTTTAATAATGTGTTGTACATTTTATTTGCCTGATTACAGGGGAATTATGAGGTCTTCGTCGAAAACTGGAACTCAGACGACAGCCAAACTGGAAAAATTGAACGTCAACGTTACAACTGAAGTGAAATGGGGGGAAACGCATGTGAGTGGAGCATCACATTCTCATGATTTGCATGTATTGGTGTTACTGTTACAAACTGTAGCGTAATGTAAAATAGGTATAGTTTGCTTCCAGCAAAGTTGTTCAAGTACTAGTTTATTGCAATGTATGGAATGTTAATCCTGATGTGCCAGAGACAAGATAAGACACATATGTGGCGGAGTAGTGGTCTGAGGGAACACACTGAATGTGTCAGGTAAGTTATGAGATGTAATGTCTTGTAGTATTTTAAACTGTATGTAATTGTCTTATGTTGCTGGATACCAGGAAAAGTAGCTGCTGCCTTGGCTAATGGGAATCCATAATAAATACAAATGCAAGACAACTAAGTAACTCAAGCTCTGAAAGCTCCTTCATGCCAACGAACGCTATATTCAAGTCAGGATATTGAGTCACTAATGTACTGTAAAGGATGTGATGACTACATCCACTAGGGTGCACTGTAAGTCAAGTAAAAAGAGAAACAAGCCAGTGTGGTATTCCACAATCATGAAACAAACAACATATCTTGTATGTAGCTATGGAATAAGTCATTCAGAAAATGTTATCTTGCTCCTTAAAAAAATATACTTTGCTATTTGGACAAATCAATAAATACCACAAAAGGGACTTTTCATGATGCCAGTTGAAGGCACTGGCAGGAACACATGGAAATGTGTTCAGCCTGTGTGGATCAGCCAGAAAGGAAAGCCACTATCCCCTCCCTGACTCCCAGCCCGTCAGCCGGCCATTTTGGTCCTCCACTGTGACTCATGGGGATGCACATTATCAGCTGCTGAGTAGTGTCATTCATTGAGGAACTGATCTGATACAGATTTGATTTCTGTATGCGCTGCTCTAACCAAACAAAGGAGGAGCAATACTTAGATATATAACTCCAGCACACACTGTTTGTGACCTTTCTGTTTTAAGAGCTAATATATCTCTGCTCTTGTGTTATGACATGATTTACTAAGCAGTAGCTACAGCTCCTTTGTTAGTACAAATGATAATGATATTCAGCCTGTGTTTAGTTTACTTTGGAGGGCTAGAGCCTTGGCCTGGCAGGTGAATACATATGTAACTGAATGTTAAACTTGGTTGGGGCAATCCTACAATGTGGTTTATATATACAGTACCAGTCAAAAGTTTGGACACCTACTCATTCAAGGGTTTTTCTTTATTTTACTATTTTCAAACATTGTAGAATAATAGTGAAGACATCAGAACTATGAAATAACACATATGGAATCATGTAGTAACCAAAAACATGTTTAAAAAATCAATTTAAATTTTCAGTTTCTTCAAAGTAGCCACCCTTTGCCTTGATGACAACGATGCACACTCTTGGTGTTCTCTCAACCAGCTTCATGAGGTAGTCACCTGGGATGCATTTCAATTAACAGGTGTGCCTTGTTAATTTGTGGAATTGCTTTCCTTCTTAATGCGTTTGAGACCAAATCCATATTATGGCAAGAACAGCTCAAAGAAGCAAAGAGAAACAACAGTCCATTACTTTAAGACATGAAGGTCAGTCAATTACGGAAAATGTCAAGAACTTTGAATGTTTCTTCAAGTGCAGTCGCTAAAACCATCAAGCACTATGATGAAACTGGCTCTCATGAGGACCGCCAAAGCAAAGGAAGACTTACAGTTACCTCTGCTGTAGAGGATACGTTCATTAGAGTTACCAGCCTCAGAAATTGCAGCCCAAATAAATGCTTCAGAGTTCAAGTAACAGACACATCTCAACATCAACTGTTCAGAGGAGACTACGTGAATCAGGCCTTTGTGGTCGAATTGCTGCAAAGAAACCACTAATAAGAGACTTGCTTGGGCCAAGAAACACAAGCAATGGACATTAGAGCAGTGTAAATCTGTCCTTTGGTCTGATGAGTCCAAATCTGAGATTTTTGGTTCCAACCGCCATGTCTTTGTGAGATGCAGAGTAGGTGAATGGAGGATCTCCACATGTGTAGTTCCCACCTTGAAGCGTGGAGGTGTGATGGTGTGGGTGTGCTTTGCTGGTGACACTGTTGGTGATTCATTTAGAATTCAAGGCACACTTAACCAGCATGGCCACCACAGCATTCTGTAGCGATACACCATCCCATCTGTTTTTTTGCTTTGTGGGACTATCATTTATTTTTCAGCAGGACAATGACCCAACACCACACCTCCAGGCTGTGTAAGGGCTAGTTGACCAATAAGGAGAGTGATGGAGTGCTGCGTCAGATGACCTAGCCTCCGCAATCACCCGACCTCAACCCAATTAATCAAATCAAATGTATTTATATAGCCCTTCTTACATCAGCTGATATCTCAAAGTGCTGTACAGAAACCCAGCCTAAAACCCCAAACAGCAAGCAATGCAGGTGTAGAAGCACGGCGGCTAGGAAAAACTCCCTAGAAAGGCCAAAACCTAGGAAGAAACCTAGAGAGGAACCAGGCTATGAGGGGTGGCCAGTCCCAAACCAATTGAGATGGTTTGGGATGAGTCGGACCGCAGAGTGAAGGAAAAGCAGCCAACAAGTGTTCAGCATAGTTGGAACTCTTCAAGACTGTTGGAAAAGCATTCCAGGTGAAGCTGGTTGAGAGAATGCCAAGAGTGTGCAAAGCTGTCATCAAGGCGAAGGGTGGCTACTTTGAAAAATCTCAAATCTTAACACTTTTGATTACTACAAAAGTAGTAATATGTGTTATTTCATAGTTTTTGATGTCTTCACTACTATTCTACAATGTAAAAAATAAAAACCCTTGAATGAGTAAGTGTGTCCAATCTTTTGACTGGTACTATATATAAAGCGTGCCTTGGCTGTAAGGAACTTGACAGTGGATTTGAAGTGGTAGCTAGCAGCCCCGCAGGCAGCCGGTGGGTGGGTGCAATGTTGCGCTCCTGACAGGGAAGAGCAGGTGCCACTGTGCAGACGGGATGACCTCAGAGTTTTGACCCCCAGGGCCTATCAATCTCGCTCTATTGGAGAAAAGAGGGGGGGGGGGTTGAAGTTTAATGGAGCAGAACAAGCATGCGAGTTGGGGGGTGAATGGGCTGGAGTGGGCAGGGTTAATTAAGGAGCCTCCTCGGGCCCCCAGAATGTATTACCAGCTGTAACGGCTGCCATTTTGACCAGGGTGGAGAAGCAACTTTTCCCGAGGAGGTTTTTTATGAAGTTGAGTTTTAAATGTAATGTGACTTTCAACACCTTCAACTAATAAATACATGTGAAATGTGTGTTATTATTTTATATACTTTTAATATGATGTTATTGTATCTATACCTTGAATAAATAAACAAATACCTTAAACTTTGAGCACAATGAGAATTGACACCGTTGACTTGGTGAAAAGTAAATGTGTCTGGTATCCCACACAAGAAGTGATGTGTGTGTGTGTGTGTGTGTGTGTGTGTATATAGTTGGAGATGTTTGGGTTTTGTCACTGTCTCCCGTTCACATGCCAGCAATACGCCTGTAACTTACGCTGTTTGACCTTGGCTATTCCCACAAAAAGATCTCTGAAATTGCACACAGACTATGCTTACGAACCCTTTCTTTTTGTTCGAGACTTCAGCCGAGACCAAAGATCAGATAAGGACAGTACTTGGAGTAGATTAGTTAAGAGATTGTTGGATGGGAGGGCATTTGGAAATAAAATAACACCTGCGTAGGATTGTCTGAAACAGGTGTCCCAACTGCGTCAGTGCAATTATGTTTCTGGCATAAGTTAAAAGATGCAATGCCAGAATCATCTAGAGTCCTGCTGCTTCTTTCCAGTTGCCATGTATACTTTTCACATCACATGTTCCTTGTGTAGCAAGGGAATGGAGTGTACATGCATGCAGGATTTGTTAAAGACATGTCCTGTTGTGATTTCAGTATGGTCAGTCAGGCTTATGCGTGGAGTAATGACTGTTGAGAAAATTGAGGACAATGGGGACAGAAAAATAGAACACTCAGTGTGAAACGTTATAGTGCTTCAAAGCTTCTGGACTCTCAGGAGGCTTTCTCCCCTAGAGGAACAGTATAAGGGGTTGCCATGGCTGCAATGCATTCATTATTTGGGTCTGTTTCCACTGAACCGCTGTCACTTACAGTGGTTGTCTGGAAACACAAAGAGAATGTAACAAAAACAGTTTGTCAGTGACCTTCCTTCCATTCGCTGATACACACTGCGAGCAGAGTACATACAGAAAGAAATCCACAACCTCTTCCATTGCCTTCAAATGTGACACTCTCCCAGCAGCAGCTGTTGTACACTATTTTAGTCTCAGGATAACCGCAGCAATCCCTGAGACCAGGGACAATTTTCACTCTGGGGGGGGGGTTAGACTGCTCCTAATAAAATAGTACCCCTTCTGCTATGGCAGACCAGCTTAAGCAAAGGGGAATTCCCCCCTATCCTCTCACCACCAACATTAATAAGAAGTTAAATAATTTGAAGTATTACATCAGTATGCTTGAGTAAAAACAATGGACCGTAATTCAAAGCGCTACATCCAGGGTTTTGGAGTGAGAACAATAAAACATACAACGTTAACATGAAACTGAGTGGGATATCACTAACACCTGTATATCTATGGTCAAATGATGTCTCTTTTCAGATAGCCTCCTTGCCTTCACTGATCCAACTTCTGATGAAGGACAAAAGAAAGCTGCCCCCCACACAATTGGACAGACACAAAAAAAATGATGTAAACTTTCTTTTAATTCTTAATGGGGGGAACAACTGCCCCAAAATCCATTAAAATCATTGTAGTCAGAAGATCATAAATTTCAAAACTCGTTGTCCAGTATAGCTTCATGCTGTTTTTGTATTCAGTGATGTTCTTTGTAAGCCTGGCAAAAGTTCATGAATATTGAATTGATTTTAAAATCACCAATTAAAAATATCTATCAAATGGTAAGTTACTTTTTCCAAAGGTTTACAGACTAGTTTCCCAAAACACATTTTAGAAAAATACAATCACACCTAAAAATACTTACTTTGCCTTTAAAAAGTAACAGCTCGTCATTTTGGGTAAATTTTTTTATGGAGCATCAGGTACAATTAGTAGAAAATAGCCTTATACATAGCTGTGTGCAAATACAGTTTAGACAAGATAAATATATTATTGATCATTAATCGTGGTACTTTGAACTTTGCCTGTGCTCTTTAACGCTATGCTCTACGTGTTCTTTATTACTTTACATTCAGAGAAGTAGTGATAAACATATCTGGAGGCATTTCACCTTCTGATGCTTTCTTCTTCCCATCTCACATACTCTCTGTGGCAGTCTATGACCAAACCTCTGTAAAACATCGCAATGTTACTGCCCTGACATCCAACTAACACATCCTTCAACTCCTCATACCAAAAAAGCACTTTTTTACATACTCTTAGTATTGTTGCAATGAAAATGTTACCATAACCAGTGAAAATGCATCTCATACACCTGTCAACAGTTAACCAAAATGTACGCTTTTATAAATATGATACATTTCATTCTATTTATTCAACTTTAGCTGAGAAAACAGAACATATTTATTATTCAAAAATAAAAATAAATCTTCATGCTTAGCTAACTAGGCACGAAGTAATAATATATTGACGACAAAATACAGTAATTAGACTTTCATATGTAATACCCTCTCTGTCTACCCCAAAGTTAACTGGAACATTCTAATGTTCTAACAGTCCTGACAGAAGCTCATCTAGACATTTAGCCAACCATTTACTCTATCTGAATGTATTCAACACACATAACAAGGTGTACTTGCAGAGAGGGGCTTTGAGCATTGGACTGCTTTCACAACGGTGCAAGTTAGTTAGTATGAGGTCCAGTGTTGGTGGGGTGTTGGCTCAGCCAAATTAAAGACTCAAATATTAAGCAACAAATGTGACATTCATCAACCAACCCATGCACAAATAGTTTACTCCTATATGACTAAATCAAATAACTCCTCAACGATTTTCTACAAGACACAATTGCATATTCTACAAGACACAATTGCATATTTTCAAATTAAAATGAAACCAAACTAATCACGTTATTCTAATGTATTCTCTTCATGCGCCAATCTACTGTATATGTTATATTCATGTGGCAATAAATCAATGTCGGACGCCATATTTGCTACAAATTTGAACAAAATAAAAAATTAAGTTGGCAAGTCATGCCTCCATTTGACAATGTACAGTTACAAAATGTAAGCCTTTATCTCAAAACTATTTAGACTACAATTATAAAACATACACCGTTAACATGCAACTGAGTTGGACATCGTTGCTGATTGAACACTAACACCTGTATATCTATGGTCAAATGATGTCTCTTTTCAGATAGCCTCCTTGCCTTCACTGATCCAACTTCTGATGAAGGACAAAAGAAAGCTGCCCCCCACACAATTGGACAGGCACAAAAAAAATGATGTAAACTTTCTTTTAATTCTTAATGGGGGGAACAACTGCCCCAAAATCCATTAAAATCATTGTAGTCAGAAGATCATAAATATCAAAACTCGTTGTCCAATATAGCTTCATGCTGTTTTTGTATTCAGTGATATTCTATGTAAGCCTGGCAACAGTTCATAAATATTGAATTGATATTAAAATCACTAATTAAAAATATCTATCAAATGGTAAGTTACATTTTTCCAAAAGTTTACAGGCTAGTTTTCCAAAACACATTTTAGAAAAATACAATCACACCGAAAAATACTTACTTTGCCTTTAAAAAGTAACAGCTCGTCATTTTGGGCAAAAAAATGTATGGAGCATCAGGTACAATTAGTATAAAATAGCCTTATACATAGCTGTGTGCAAATACAGTTTAGACAAGAAAAATACATTATTGATCATTCATCGTGGTACTTTGAATTTTGAACTTTGCCTGTGCTCTTTAACGCTATGCTCTACGTGTTCTTTATTACTTTACATTCAGAGAAGTAGTGATAAACATATCTGGAGACATTTTCCCTTCTGATGCTTTCTTCTTCCCATCTCACATACTCTCTGTGGCAGTCTATGACCAAACCTCTGTAAAACATCGCAATGTTACTGCCCTGACATCCAACTAACACATCCTTCAACTCCTCATACCATACTCTTAGCATTATTGCAATGAAAATGTTACCATAACCAGTGAAAATGCATCTCATACACCTGTCAACAGTTAACCAAAATGTACGCTTTTATAAATATAATACATTTTATTCTATTTATTCAACTTTAACTGAGAAAAAATAACATTTATTATTCCAAAAATAAAAAATAAATCTCCATGCTTAGCTAACTAGGCACAAAATAATATTAATAATATATTGATGACAAAATACAGTAATTAGACTTTCATATTTAAGACCAATGCACTCCCTCTCCTCTGTCTACCCCAAAGTAAACTGGAACATTCTAATGTTCTAACAGTCCTGACAGATGCTCATCTAGACATTTAGCCAACCATTTACTCTATCTGAATGTATTCAACACACATAACAAGGTGTACTTGCAGAGAGGGGCTCTGAGCATTGGACTGCTTTCACAACGGTGCAAGGTAGTTAGTTAGTATGAGGTCCAGTGTTGGTGGACTAGGTGGGGTGTTGGCTCGGCCAAATTTAAAGACTCAAATATTAAGCAAAAAGTGTGACTTTCATCAACCAACCAACCCATGCACAAATAGTTTACTCATATATGACTAAATCAAACAACTCCTCAACAATATTCTACAAGACACAATTGCATATTTTCAATTTAAAATCAAACCAAACTAATCACGTTATTCTAATGTATTCTCTTCATACGCCAATCTACTGTATATGTCATATTCATGTGGCAATAAATCAATGTCGGACGCCATATTTGCTACAAATTTGAACAAAAGAAGAAGAAATCAAGTTGGCAAGTCATTTATGCCTCCATTTGACAATGTACAGTTGCAAAATTAACCATTAAGCCTTAATCTCACAAAACAATTTAGACCACTATTTTTTGGGGACATTGATCCTTGATTGCATAATGAAAAAAGAAAAATATCTAACGAAGTGCAACCCACTTCCAAAACTACAGGCCTTTTGCTTTTTATGTTAAAATCAATCAAATTACAAACAACTAATTTGATTCAATATAGGGTCAGTGTGCAAAAGAACACTGTCAATGACTAGCTATGTTAACAAACCGCATCAGTGGCTGGTTAAAGATACATACAAGTTGAATCAGGAGGAAAGTTATTCCATATCACCAGTTAGCCCTTAATCAGAAAATAAATGTCAAATTTTTTTCAATCACAAATCAGTGTTGATTAATTATGTAATCTTATACATTTGTGTTACATGTAGCCAGCCAATAGCGGATTAGTAAAAAAAAACAAGCTGGTTAGTCAAATTAATGCACAATCTGTGTTTGTATACTGCTAAAATGCTTCAATTTCATATACATTACTCTCAAATTTGACAATGTAGAAATAACTGGAATTAAACATTTCAATTTCTTTCAAATGAGAACTGCTTTGTGTAGCATAGGCGTTAGGGAAATTCCTTTTGGATTTACAGGATCTTAAAAAAGTTTGAGAAATGCATGGACTAGGCTTAAATAAATAAAACGCTCTCTTAATAATTTGTAATACATAAGGATAAACAAAGGAAAAAAACACATGAAAAAACGTACAGTTACTAACAAATACACAAAACAAATGCACTTGAAACGGCCCACGCACAAGCATGTCCCAAAAGGAGAAGTTAGATAAGGCTGGGGAATGGAATAAGACTGGTGAGTGCGACTTAAAAAAAATATGATTTCTTATGTACCAAGTGAATATTATAGCAAATACAGAGACACACTCCCACGGCAGCAAAGTCTGCCGAAACACATTCCTCTGGCAGCCTTGTGCACTGCCTCTACCCACTAAAACGTCAGATGGTAAAATAGTAAGGCAGCTGCTAGCTTCCGTCAACTAAAAGTGCATCTCCGAACATATCCTGTCAAGCCCCTCCACCCCCCTCCACATTCCCCCTGTCAGGGCAGATGGAGAGGCAACGCACTTGACTGGTAACAGCTTGGATCAGCAGATATTTCTTTTTGCTTTCGCAATGACTGCTTGCTTCAGCTTTCACAGAACCTAAGCGTGTCACAAATCATCGCCAGCAAAACGGGGCAGCGTCGGGGCCGAATGGTCCTGTTCTCATCTTTCTCCCGTGTTTCACTCTATTTCCAGTCCTTCTTTGCCTGTGTCTGTGCCTGACCGGCGCCATTTTTAAAGGCCATTGACGCAACTGCAGAGATAGGGGCCTGCGCCACTAGTTTTGATGAATTCACTGAAGATTGAAAACAGTAGGAGGGTCAATAGTTTTGTTTAATCACATTCAGGCTTACTGTATCTTAATATTTAATGTAAAACTTGCAATTTACTCTTTAGGTAAACTTTTACTTTAAGTTACATTTAAAAATGTCATGGGACATAAATTACTGTATCACAATGCTCTACAATTTATAACACCTGAATAGATGTTATTGAGCTGATTCTTACCTCAGTTCAGATTCCGTCAGGTTAAAAAATGGACAAAAATAATTGCTAGACCAATATTCAACAGCATTACAAGGGCAACCAGTATTGAGTTTGGACCCTGTGAAGTAGAAAAGAGATACAGGAGAACATTTCAAAAATTGCATTTTTAAAGTTAGCTAGGCATTATCACTGAAAATATTAGACTACCTTTGATGTTTCACACGTTGTTCTAAAATGACACATTTATTTCTCTTTGCTTCAGTTTTCCCATTTTCATCATCATACAGTATTTAGTTACTTACTGACTCTTCCTCTACGAAATCCGTGGTGATCTCCAAGCTGGCTTGTTTCCTAGTTTCTGCTAGACTTCTTGGCTTATACGAATCTAGTTTCTTAAGTCTTGATTCAGGTTTGCTTTCTTTGGATACCGACTTTGGCGCTATAGGTTTTGGGGTGGGTGTCCTGTACTGCGCCATAGGTTTTGCTGGCGGTGGCATCCGGGTGAGGGCGGACGGGGTAACATGCTCATCTATGTCCTCAGGTTCGTCTTGAGGGAACTTCACGTCTGCCTTCACGTAGTAGCCGTGGTACTCAGTGTCAGTGTGCAGCTGTCCATTGCCAGGGCTGGCGGGGACCGACTCCTCCATTTTGAACGGTTTCGGTTGAGGCAATTCCTGTCTTACTTCCTGTTTCAACGATGTCTTAGACACTGCCTTTGTGATGACTGGGAGCTGGCTCTCTGCTGCGGGGGTCTTGTTCTCTTTCCCTGGCTTGGGGGCGAGCTTGCTGAAGAAGCTCTTCTTGGGCTCCGGGGTATGTGTTGACGGGGGTGTTGGTGGGGGAGATGACTGTGGACTCGCGGTGGGAGAGTTGTCTGGGGTTGTGCCTTTACGGTAGAAATGAGGGCTACTTGAAGGGGTCTTTTCTTTCTTCTCCTCTTGAACAATAGGTTCAATCGGTTCGTTGAACCTCTGCTTTATATAATCAGGGCCTAGAAAATGGAAGGACGTTATTATCATGATATACAGTCCTTTTATCTATACTTAGTCAATTTGTAGCATGTACACAGTGATCTAATATCACAACGTTTTGAATGAATGCTGTGTGTTTATCACTATCAACAAACACTCAACATATTACATATTATTTTGTGTTGCTTTTGGTGAATCATAAATTCACATTTATTCATTGTCAGTTAGCTCATGGTTAGGATGCCTTTTCTGTGTCCATGATTTCACATATCAAGTATTTGTTCCTTAATGGAGTTTCAAAGCTGTCCCAGTTGGTTTATGATACCGATTAAAGGTTCCAAGCAATCTCGACATTCTCCTGACCACTGATGAGGCCAACGCTGTAACACAGCTGACACGAGCTCACAAGCCAACAAAGTTAACACCTTTCTGACGCAAGCAGTGTTATCAAATGGAATCATGGTTCATAATATTACATTTGTTCTACTATTACTAGCAAGTGCTAAGATCACTTACTACATCTCTACAAGCTCAGCAGTTGTTCATAAAAAGCTCATCAAAGCACAACGGTAAATAATTAAGACATTTATGGGGCATTAAGAAAAAGTTAGGCATCATTCAAATGAAATAGATTACAGATTGCAGGCAGGCTGGCTAATGAACCTGGTTGTTAGGAGTCAGTGATCTACACTATCCTGATGTCAGGTCAAGTGTCACAGATTTAGCAAGGCCTTATGGGCCAGACCTGAGCAAGACCATGTGGTAAAAAGAGGAATGCTCAAAAAGCATAATGACATAAGACCACTGACCTTCATGCATACAGGAGCTGGACATGCATTAAAATGTAACACGAACACTGAAGAACCACCCTCTCATAAAACTAAGCAGGCTGACAAAAGTACCGATCTTATATATTTAAATAATTATCTTGCAGAAAAAAAGATATTCATTTGTAGAAGAATATGCTGTACAGCGTACGTATACATACATACATCGATGCCACAGAAAAATTTTCAATTTAATACAAAATATTGTACTCATAAATCTGTGACACTTGCTGTCCCCCTCAAAAAAATATATATTTTTAATGAGGATAAAAAGACTCCAAGGTAAATTATACTAATGATATGTTCCTCCCTAAATAGATTAGCATTTAAACATTTGCATATACATCTGCCCCAGACAGAAAATAAAGAGAAACCCACAACCCAGACACAAAGGAAATTGGACAAAGGGGATTATAACAAGGGGCTGTGAGATAGATAGATAATGGGGCCTAGTTGGGTACAGTATGTTGGGTTACCTGGCTGATGGAAGTTGGGGGAGAGTTCCCTGGCCACTGCCCTGGCGATGTCGGAGTCCTGACTGGCTGACTGACCGGCCTTGTCAGCAGCGTCACCTTTAGTCCTGGCGTGAGCTGTTCTGGATGAATGCAAAGCAGAATAAGAGCTGGTTAGACTGGGAAGGGTACATACCAAGGTTCAAATTGTATTTGTTAACTTTTACATACTTTGAGTGTTTGTTTGAGCATGTTGTTTGAGAGTGCAAGATCTGCAGGGTTTGCACTTCTGGGACTATTCTATTGGGTTCATTGCTCCAGACAAGCCCAATCAGACACAGCTAAACTGTAACAAATATTTCAAATACTACTTGAAGCCAGGTCTAAGAGGGTGAAGAAGCACTGCATGCCTCTGGGCCGTCCAGACCGCTTATAGGGTGGAGAGCTCAGTGATCCTACAGTGTTCCCAATAAATACTGTTGGAGCAACAGCTTTTTCCAACATTAAATTAAAACACTAAATAGTTTGACATGCCATATCCGTTGTGTGATATTCTATAGAAAGCGTTGTCATTCATCAAAACCATTATTTTTGTCATTTCTGATTAAACATTTTTTTTCAACTTTGATACAGTGCATTCGGGAAGTACACATTTTGTTACATTACAGCCTTGTTCTAAATATATATATTTTTTTATCTTCAATCTACAACACCCCATTATGACAAAGCGAAAACAGGTTTTTCGATTTTTTTGCAAATATATAAAAAATGTAAAACAGATACCTTATTTATAAAATAATTCAGACCCTTTGCTATGAGTTTCAAAAATGAGTTCAGGTGCATCTTGTTTCCATTGATCATCCTTGATGTTTCTACAACTTTATTGGAGTCCACCTGTGGTAAATTCAATTGATTGGACATGATTTGGAAAGGCACACAGCTGTCTATATAAGGTCCCACAGTTGACGATGCATGTCTGAGAAAAAACCAAGCCATGAGGTCGAAGGAATTGTCCATAGAGCTCCGAGACAGGATTGTGTTGAGGCACAGACCTGCGGCAGGGTACCAAAAAAAATCTGCAGCATTGAAGGTCCACAAGAACACAGTGGCCTCCATCATTCTTAAATGGAAGAAGTTTAGAACCACCAAGACTCTTTCTAGAGCTGGCCGTCCGGCCAAACTGAGAAATCGAGGGAGAAGGGCCTTGGTCCGGGAGGTGACCCAGAACCCAATGGTCACTGACAGAGCTCCAGAGTTTCTCTGTGGATATGGGAGAACCTTCCAGAAGGACAACCGTCTCTGCAGCACTCCACCAATCAGGCCTTTATGGTAGAGTGGCAAGACAGAAGCCACTTCTCAGTAAAATGCACGACAGCCGACTTGGAATTTGCCAAAAGGCACCTAAAGGACTCTCAAAGCATGAGAAACAAGATTATCTTTGGCGTGAATGCCAAGCGTCACGTCTGGTGAAAACTGGGCACCATCACTACGGTGAAGCATGGTGGTGGCAGCATCATGCTGTGGAGATGTTTTTCAGCGGCAGGGACTGGGAGACTAGTCAGGATCGAGGGAAATATGAACGGAGCAAAGTACAGAGAGATCCTTGATGAAAACGTGCTCCAGAGCGTTGAGGACCTCAGACTGGGGCGAAGGTTCACCTTCCAACAGGACAATGACCCTAAACAAGACAACGCAGGAGTGGCTTCGGGACAATAATCTGAATGTTCTTCAGTGACCCAGCCAGAGCCCGGACTTGAACCCGATCTAACATCTCTGGAGAGATCTGAAAATATCTGTGCAGCAACACTCCCCATCCAATATGACAGAGCTTGAGAGGGCCTGCAGAGACGTATAGGAGAAACTCCCCAAGTACAGATGTGCCAAGCTTGTCGCGTCATACCCAGAAGGCTCTAGGCTGTAATCACTGCCAAAGGCGCCTCAACAAAGCACAGTTGTGGCCAAAAGTTTTGAGAATGACACAAATATTAATTTCCACAAAGTCTGCTGCCTCAGTGTCTTTATATATTTTTGTCAGATGTTACTATGGAATACTGAAGTATAATTACAAGCATTTAATAAGTGTCAAAGGCTTTTAATGACAATTACATGAAGTTGATGCAAAGAGTCAATATTTGCAGTGTTGAACATTCTTTATCAAGACCTCTGCAATCCGCCCTGGCATGCTGTCAACCTGGCCATGCCCCTGCTCCAGTTTCAACTGTTCTGCCTGCGGCTATGGAACCCTGACCTGTTCACCGGACGTGCTACCTGTCCCAGACCTGCTGTTTTCAACTCTCTAGAGACTGCAGGAGCGGTAGAGATACTCTTAATGATCGGATATGAAAAGCCAACTGACATTTACTACTGAGGTGCTGACTTGCTGCACCCTCGACAACTACTGTGATTATTATTATTTGATCATGCGGATCATTTATGAACATTTGAACATCTTGGCCATGTTCTGTTATAATCTCCACCCGGCACAGCCAGAAGAGGACTGGCCACCCTTCATAGCCTGGTTCCTCTCGGTTTCTTCCTAGGTTTTGGCCTTTCTTGGGAGTTTTTCCTAGCCACCGTGCTTCTACACCTGCATTGCTTGCTGTTTGGGGTTTTAGGCTGGGTTTCTGTACAGCACTTTGAGATATCAGCTGATGTACGAAGGGCTATATAAATACATTTGATTTGATTTAGGCCTCCCGGGTGGCGCAGCGCCCAGGCTCTGTCGCAGCCAGCCGCAACCGGGAGGTCCGTGGGGCGACGCACAATTGGCATAGCATCGTCCGGGTTAAAGAGGGTTTGGCCGGTAGGGATATCCTTGTCTCAGTATGTAAAATGTAATAAAATGTATGCACTCTACTGTAAGTCGCTCTGGATAAGAGCGTCTGCTAAATGACTAAAATGTAATGTAAATATAAATGTATTTGATTTGTCAATTAACTTCTGGGCCACATCCTGACTGATGGTAGCCCATTCTTGCATAATCAATGCTTGGAGTTTGTCAGAATTTGTGGGGTTTTGTTTTTCTACCCGCCTCTTGAGGATTGACCACAAGTTTTCATTAGGATTAAGGTCTGGGGAGTTTCCTGGACATGGACCGAAAATATCAATGTTTTGTTCCCCGAGCCACTTAGTTATCACTTTTGCCTTATGGCAAGGTGCTCCATCATGCTGGAAAAGGCATTGTTCGTCACCAAACTGTTCCTGGATGGTTGGGAGAAGTTGCTCTTGGAGGATGTGTTGGTACCATTCTTTATTCATGGCTGTGTTCTTAGGCAAAATTGTGAGTGAGCCCACTCCCTTGGCTGAGAAGCATCCCCACACAAGCTTTTATCCGGATGCCCCAAACAATCGGAAAAGGGATTCATCAGAGAAAATTACTTTACCTTAGTCCTCGGCAGTCCAATCCCTGTACCTTTTGCAGAATATCAGTCTGTCCCTGATGTTTTTCCTGGAGAGAAGTGGCTTCTTTGCTGCCCTTCTTGACACCAGGCCATCCTCCAAAAGTCTTCGCCTCATTGTGCGTGCAGATGCACTCACACCTGCCTGCTGCCATTCCTGAGCAAGCTCTGTACTGGTGGTGCCCCGATCCCGCAGCTGAATCAACTTTAGGAGCAGTCCTGGCGCTTGCTGGACTTTCTTGGGCGCCCTGAAGCCTTCTTCACAACAATTGAACCGCTCTCCTTGAAGTTCTTGCAATTTTACTGTCAGCAATATCCTTGCCTGTGAAGCCCTTTTTGTGCAATGCAATGATGACTGCACGTGTTTCCTTGCAGGTAACCATGGTTGACAGAGGAAGAACAATGATTCCAAGCACCACCCTCCTTTTGAAGCTTCCAGTCTGTTATTCGAACTCAATCAGCATGACAGAGTGATCTCCAGCCTTGTCCTCGTCAACACACACCTGTGTTAACGAGAGAATCACTGACATGATGTCAGCTGGTCCTTTTGTGGCAGGGCTGAAATGCAGTGGAAAAGTTTTGGGGGATTCAGTTCATTTGCATGGCAAAGAGGGACTTTGCAATTAATTGCAATTCATCTGATCACTCTTCATAACATTCTGGAGTATATGCAAATTGCCATCATACAAACTGAGGCAGCAGACTTTGTGAAAATGTATATGTGTGTCATTCTCAAAACTTTTGGCCACGACTGTACTGACTAAAAGGTCTGAATAATTATGCAAATGTGATATTTAAGTTTTTTTATTTTGAATACATTTACTACAATTTCTAAAAACCTGTTCTTGCTTTGTCAATTTGGGGTATTGTTTGTAGATTGATGAGGGAATACAAACAATTGAATCCATTTTAGAATAAGGCTATAACATAACAAATTGTGGAAAAAGTCAAGGGGGTTGAATACTTTCCGAATGCACTGTATACACTATATATACAAAAGTATGTGACCACCCCTTCAAATTAGGGGATTCGGCTTTTTCAGCCACAACCGTTGATGACATGTGTATAATCGAGCACACAGCCATGCATTCCCCTTAGACAAACATTGGCAGTAGAGTAGCCCGTACTGAAAAGCTAAGTGACTTTCAATGTGGCACAGTCATAGGATGCCAAGTCAGTTCGTCAAATTTCTGCCCTCTAGAGCTGCCCCGGTCAACTGCAAGTGCCGTTTTTGTGAAGTGGAAACGTCTAAGAGCAACAACGGTTCAGCCGCGAAGTGGTAGGCCTCACAAGCTCACAGAATGGGACCGCAGAGTGCTGAAGTGCATATTGCGTAAAAATCGTCCGTCCTCGGTTGCAACACTCACTACCGAGTTCCAAACTGCCTCTGGAAGCGACGTCAGCACAAGAACTGTTCGTCGGGAGCTTCATGAAATGGGTTTCCATGGCCGAGCAGCCGCACACAAGCCTAAGATCACAATGCCAAGTGTCGGCTGGAGTGGTGTAAAGCTCACTGCCATTGGACTCTGGAGCAGTGGAAACGTATTCTCTGGAGTGATGAATCATGCTTCACCATCTGGCAGTCTGACGGACGAATCTGGGTTTGGCGGATGCCAGGAGAATGCTACCTGCCCGAATGCATAGTGCGAACTGTAAAGTTTGGTGGAGGAGGAATAATGGTCTGGGGCTGTTTTTCATGGTTCAGGCCCCTTAGTTCCAGTGAAAGGAAATCTTAACGCTGCAGCATACAATGACATTCTTGACGATTCTATGCTTCCATTTTATTGCAACAGTTTGCGGAACAACCTTTCCTGTTTCAGCATGACAATGACAATGCACAATGGACCAATGCACAAAGCTTTGGTCCATACAGAAATGGTTTGTCGAGATCGGTGTGGAAGAATTTGACTGGCCTGCACAGAGCCCTGACCTCAACCCCATCAAACACCTTTAGGATGAATTGGAATGCTGACTGCGAGCCAGGCCTTATCGCCCAACATCAGTGTTCGACCTCACTAATGCTCTTGTGGCTGAATGGAAGCAAGTCCCCACAGCAATGTTCCAACAACTAGTGGAAAGCCTTCCCAGAAGAGTGGAGGCTGTTATTGCAGCAAGGGGGGACCAACTCCATATTAATGCCCATGATTTTGGAATAAGATGTTCGAGAGCAGATGTCTACATACTTTTGGTCATGTAGTGTATGTGTTGCATTCACTTTCTCTCAAGTATTTTTTTTTTCCAAAACAAACCATTTACATGCGATGACCAACGGAATACAATAATATACTTCTTTATATTTATCATGATTTATTTCAATGGTACAGTTATACAAAACCTTCAAGGTTAGTTCAATGATGTTTCTTTATAAACAGCTCAATAAGAGGTAGTTGGTTTTACGTCTGTTTGTATAAGTGTCCTTCAGGGCCTCTGAATACAGAGCGCAGGAGGATCTTTGAGGTGTTCACTTTTTTGAATTAAGGTGGTGTCACGCCCTGGCCTTAGTATTATTTGTTTTATTTATTATTTTAGTTAGGTCAGGGTGTGACATGGGGTATGTGTGTATTTTGGGGTATTATATGGTAGAGGGGGTGTTTGGTGTAGTTTATGGTTTGGTGTTGAGTGTATGTGTCTAGCTGTGTCTATGTTGGGTGTAGTTCTAGGAAAGTCTATGGTGGCCGGAATGGGTTCTCAATTAGAGACAGCTGATTTCGGTTGTCTCTAATTGGGAGCCATATTTAAGGCTGCCATAGGCTTTAGCTGTTTGTGGGTCATTGTTTGTGTATCTGTATAGTTCGACGTAAGTAGTTTGTGTGTGCACTTACGTTTGAAGTTTTCACGATCGTTTGTTGTTTTCGTTAGTGTTGTATAAGTGTGTAGTGTTCATCTTCGTCGTTGCTATTAAAAAAGAAGATGTATTCAAATCATGTTGCGCCTTGGTCCTCTCGTTCATGTCAACACGATCGTGACAGAATGACCCACCTGTATACGACCAAGCAACATGACCAGCGGCAACAGGAGCAATGCAAGGATTCATGGACATGGGAGGAAATTTTAGACCGGGAGGTACCAGGAGAATATAACCGCCCCAAAGCTGAGCTGGAGGCAGCGAAAGCAGAGAGGCGGCGATATGAGGAGCTAGCTAGGAGGCAGGAAAAGGAACCTACAAAGGATCTGGGCTACACTACGTGGGAGGAGATCGACAGGTGGGCGATCAACCCAGGGAGAGTGCCGGAGCCCGCTTGGGATTCTCTGGCGCAGTGCGAGGAGGGATACCGGCGAATGGAGGCAGCACGACGAAGCGGTAGGAAGCCTGTGGGAAAACCCCAAAAATTTATTGGGAAGGGGCTTAAAGGGAGAGTGGCGAAGTCAGGTAGGAAACCTGCGCCTACTCCCTGTAATTACCGTGGAGAGCGAGAGTACGGGCAGACACCGTGTTACGCAGTAGAGCGCACGGTGTCTCCTGTACGTGTGCATAGCCCGGTGCGGGTTATTCCACCTCCCCGCACTGGCAGGGCTAGATTGAGTATTGAGCCGGATGTCATGAAGCCGGCCCTACATATCTGGCCACCAGTGCGTCTCCTCGGGCCGGTTTACATGGCACCAGCCTTACGCATGGTGTCCCCGGTTCGCCTACATAGCCGGGAGCATTCAACCAGGTAAGGTTGGTCAGGCTCAATGCTCAAGGGAGCCAATACGCCTGCACGGTCCGGTATTTCCGGCACCACCTCCCCGCCCCAGCCTAGTACCTACAGTGTATACACTACGCACTAGGCTACCAGTGCGTATCCTGAGCCCTGTTCCTCCTCCACGCACTCTCCCTGTAGTGCGTGTATCTAGCCCGGTGCCTCCAGTTCCGGGCCCACGCACTAAGCTACCAGTGCGTCTCCAGAGCCCTGTACAAACTGTATCTTCTCCCCCTACTAATCCTGATGTGCTTGTCCTCAGCCCGGCGTCACCAGTGCCGGTACCACGCATCAGGGATAGAGTAGGCTTTGAGAATACAGTGTGCCCTGTTCCTGCTCCCCGCACTAGTAGGAAGGTGCTTGTCATTAGCACGGTGCCTCCAGTTCCGGCACCACGCACCAGGTCTACAGTGCGCCATATCCGGCCAGAGCCATCCGTCTCACCAGCGCCATCTGAGCCATCCGTCTCCCCAGCGCCATCTGAGCCATCCGTCTCCCCAGCGCCATCTGAGCCATCCGTCTCCCCAGCGCCATCTGAGCCATCCGTCTCCCCAGCGCCGTCTGAGCCATCCGTCTGCCAGGAGCCTGCAAAGCCGCCCGTCTGCCATGAGCCTGCAAAGCCGCCCGTCTGCCATGAGCCTACAGAGCCGTCAGCCAGACAGGAGCCGCTAGAGCCATCAGCCAGACAGGAGCCGCTAGAGCCGTCAGCCAGACAGGATCTGCCAGAGCCGCCAACCAGACAGGATCTGCCAGAGCCGCCAACCAGACAGGATCTGCCAGAGCCGCCAACCAGACAGGATCTGCCAGAGCCGCCAACCAGACAGGATCTGCCAGAGCCGCCAACCAGACAGGATCTGCCAGAGCCGCCAGCGAGCCATGAGCAGCCAGAGCCGTCAGAGAGCCATGAGCAGCCAGAGCCGTCAGAGAGCCATGAGCAGCCAGAGCCGTCAGAGCGCCATGAGCAGCCAGAGCCGTCAGAGCGCCATGAGCGTCGAGAGCCGTCAGCCTGCCATGAGCGTCGAGAGCCGTCAGCCTGCCATGAGCGTCGAGAGCCGTCAGCCTGCCATGAGCGTCGAGAGCCGTCAGCCTGCCATGAGCGTCGAGAGCCGTCAGCCAGCCATGAGCGTCGAGATTCGTCAGTCAGCCATGAGCTGCCCTTCAGCCTGAAAAGGCTAAATACCCAGAACTGCCCATCAGTCCAGAGCTGTCTCTCTGTCCGGAGCTGCCTTTCAGTCCGGAGTTGCCCCTCTATCCTGATCTCCCTCTCTATCTTCATCTACCTCTATATTCTTATCTATCCCTCTATCTTGATTTATCTCTCTGTCCCGGTGTTATCCTTATTAGGTATATTATTAAGAGAATTGTGTGGGGGAAAAAAGAGGGTGGACATTCTTGGAGGGAGGAAGTTAGGATGGATTATGGTGGGGTGGGAACCGCGCCCGGAGCCTGAGCCACCACCGTGGTTAGATGCCCACCCAGACCCTCCCCTAGACTTTGTGCTGGTGCGTCCGGAGTTCGCACCTTGTGGGGGGGGGGTACTGTCACGTTCCTGACCTATTTATGTTAGTTTTGTGTGTTAGTTGGTCAGGACGTGAGGTTGGGTGGGCATTCTATGTTATCTGTTTCTATGTTGGTTTTGGTTTGCCTGGTATGGCTCTTGATTAGAGGCAGGTGGTTTGCGTTTGCCTCTGATTAAGAGTCATATTTAGGTAGGGCATTCTCACTGTTTGTTTGTGGGTGATTGTCTCCTGTGTCCGTATGTTATGTTCGTACCACATGGGACTGTAGCGTTTGTTTGTTTCGTTTTCGTTTCGATGTCGTCTGTTTCCTGTACGTAAGTTTATGTTTAGTTATGTAAGTTTATGTTCAGGTCTCGTCAACGTCGTTTTCTTGTTTTGTAGTTTGAAAGTGTTTTGTTTCGTTTCGTGTTGCCATCTTTATCGTTGTTCTAATAAAGATGGCTTATTTCCCGCAAGCTGCGTTTTGGTCTGAAGATCCTTCTCTCCTCACCTCTTCCGAGGATGAGGAGAGCACAAGCCGTTACAGGTGGATATAAATGAAAGTTATACTTCAGACATGTTTGACACCGATGAAGCTCACAAAGACGAAACATTTGCTTTTTCAACCTTCAAGATTGTGGACCTTCTCTTTTTCAACTACTGACTATGAATGGGCATTTCACCAACTTTAGGGGGCACATGACTACAGAACCTTAATGTGCATTGAGGAGTCAATATTATGTGCAATTGGCTTTGCTACCTGTAAACAGCTGACAGTCTTACAGACAGTGAATCAGTGTGAATAATGAGAACTTCATATGCATATAGAGTCGTTGTGATGTTGAATGAATCATGGGTATGGGGTTAGTTGTGCTGCGGGACAGGGTAAGTTGAGCCGCCTACACATTTCTTTAACTTAACACCAGGGCCTGGCCTATCTCATGTCCCAGAGATAATCCCTTGCATTACACTTGGGAAGAAAACACTTACATTTGCTCAATTTACCCCATGGTCATTGGCTCAATTTACCCCAAGGCAAACATTTTGACTATATTAGCCCACACAGCTACAAGGATGCACTTTGATGCTAGGTTTAGGACCTCACATTGAAGCGTATAGAGATCCCAACTAACGTATAGAACAATCTTCAAATTATTTACTTTGGTTTAGATACAAGCATCATGAAACCTCTAACACAAATTCATTTGACTTGGTGAATTTTCTTTTGGGGGGGCCGAAATTGCTTAGGACTTTTCCCATGTGGTTTCTTCCTTCACAGACTATGAAATGATGGCAGCTTCCTAAATATTTGGTCAAATTATCAATTTTGTGTATGATTTCCTAGAAACAAGGGTTGGCTCAATTTACCCCACTCTCCCTTACAACTTGTTGTACTCCTCCTTGTAACTATGTAAGTATCGGTACAATTCTCTCTATAACAGAGTTGTGCCAAGAGATCACTTTTTTTGAACAAACTATGTTTTCAAAACTGTAATGTTTACATGAATTCCGATTATTTCCAGGTATACACAACATTTTGAAATATATGTAGATATCTTTTTCAGAAAGAATACTATATTTCCTTTGTGATGCTGAATGTAAAAATAGGCTTAACTTACCCCACTATCCCATACTCATATCATTATCATCATGAAGTCATGATACGATTTAATGTGTGCTTCTTTATTAAAGCTTTGAAGCCTGTGAGCATAGGCTATACTACATCACGTGGCTTGGGGAGAAAATATAGCGAGCGAGGGCACATTGAAAAAAGGCGACTTTAACCAAGTTTAAGAAACTTTACTGGAAGCTTGTTAGCAAGTCTAAAGAGGGTTCTGAGGAAAGGTGAATGATAAACTCTCCAACACCTAGTCCCAACCAGATAGACTGAGTAGTCCAACAGATGATAGTGGATGGTGGGACAGAGATGGGCTAATGTATCAGCTCAACTGCTGCTGTATTCCTGTAAACTGTTGATAAGCCAAGTCCTGCCTTGCCTTATTTAGTCAGAGCTCAGTGCTGACTGACACACTAGTGGCTGCTGGCCTCACATGTGAGCAGGGCACAGTTGGTACACACCGTCAGGTCTGGTCTAGGAACTGCTTGCCCTCCTTCATCTCTCCCCCCTCTCTCTCTCCATCTTTCTCTCTACTCCCTCCCTTCTTTGCTCCCCTGGGCTTCCACCCAGATGATGGGAAAAGTGACGGAAACCGAACCCAGTCTGCACTTTCCAAAGCTCTTACCACGCTTATCAACTCAGACACATAAGTCTTCAAAGACCAAAACCTTAATTTTAGACATTCTGCCTCTGACACATTTATATTTCATGATGGGAGGAGTTGTTGTGGTGTTGACATATGAGATCCCTCATTAAAATTCATACAGATGCCAGAAAATCAGGATAAAGAACATGCTAATGAGTGGTTCTCATCAGAGAAGAAGATTATGAGGAAAGGGGGATGGGTGGGAATGATATGGCAATAAAGTCTCTATTTTGATACTTTAAACAGATATGGGTGGGTGTTTTACATGGTAGTATATCATTTAATCTCTGTGCTTTGCATTCAGTGAGGGATAATCAACGAGGGGCTATGTGTTCTCTGGAAAATAATGTACAATGTGGAAGGTGTGTTCCACCACGCATTAGTGGAGTGTAATTGACCTTCCACGGAGTTGCATTATTTTCCAGAGAATGCATGGAGCCCTGAGTTGATTATCCCTTTTATACAATGGCTATGAATTAACATATTTTCCTCTAGAAATGTATTAATTTGCCAGTATAAATTTGGCAACATCCACTGAAGTAGTAATTAAGTTTACTATCTAGCTAGAAAGCTACAGTAGTTGCCTTGGTAACCAACCAGACTTGCTAGCTTAGCTAACCAAACCATCATCCTAGCTTGCTATTATGAAAATCGAATTCAACAATGGCAATAATGTTTTTAATTCGACCTTTGCTTTCAAAAGCAGCTCAAAAATAGAACATGTAAGAATGAACTTCATAGCCATTGAATTATACCATGCAATTATACCGTGCATATAAAAGGACAATAAAGCAGTAAATCAATGTTGTTTAATGTAGCGTTGAAAGTTAACATAATTTACTGTTGTCCAAGTGATAGACAAGATGGGCTACTAACAACATGATTGTTTTCTCTCTAAGTGAGTCTTTATTTCTAATTCAACTTTAATTTCATTTGGAATAATTCCAAGTCCAACATTTGGGAGGCCATGGCGGTGCAGTACAGAGCTCGATTTGGCCTCTGCATGCCTTCATGCAAAGCCTTCGACCACATTTTCGAATCAAGGATAAATTAGCCTTTAGTCTAGGCCTCCGCAATCAATTAGTTCACTGAGATGGGAGCAAATATATATATATAGTAACTATAGTGTATAACTATAGTGTATATATATTTGTTAGTGCTCAACTAAAACACTCTCGGTCAACCAACCAGCGGCGGTTCTGGGGGGGCCCAGTGCCGCTGTGACAACAATTTTGGACCCCCCTGTGCCCCCCTTAAATGTGGAGTATGAAATAAATTTTACATAACACATTTTTGCTATCGTTCTTTTTTTACATCCGTTATTAGACAGTGGCAATGATGATGATTATGAACATGGTATTTTGCCTGCTAATGCCTGCAATGCAGTGAAGAAAACGATGACAACAATAATGTAACTGGCCCCTCTAACAGTACAACTGGCCCCAGCTTGGCCCCCCCAGTTGAAATGGTCACTGCAACCAACAGCCTAACGACCACACAATCGACCAGTCAACTAATTGGGGTCAGGCCTAGTTAACAGTCAACATTGTTGTAATTGGCTTCAACCAGTATGGGCCTTTACACATCGCACTTCTCAAGTTAAAAAATACTAGGCTCCCGTAAATTCAATTGTATGTGTGAGGCACATTCTCAATAAGCAAGATCTAGCCTAGGCCTACCGTTTATATGGCGTTATTGGACTGACAAAATGTATTTGCTTATGTTTGGAGGAGCGCGTCTTTAGAAATGGGGATGGCTACAAGCAAAATGGAGTATGCACTGCAGGTAGGCCTATGTGAAATGTGAATAATGCAAAAGCCTCAAGAGTAGACCATTTAGTAACCTTTTATAGATAGGCTACTTGGCTAACGCATGGCCATGATAAGAAAGATACCAGACGCATTGCTGTTGAACAAGCTTTTGTTATAATAGCGTAAGGGTATCGCTTCGTTTTTTAATCAAACGAAATGGAAAACAAGAAATTGTTACAGGAAAATAATTTAAATGTTTCTAAATAAGTGTGTCACCAGATTATCTCATCTCTCGTTCCATGATAGGCATATAGCCTACATGGATTTTTTTTTAACATACATCCCAAAAAATGTAATAGTCTACATGGATAAAAAGGGGTTCATTGCTCACTGTTTTGCTGCTGCCAACTTTTTATAAAACTTTTGTGATTAAAATTTATTTCAGTGGTCTCATAAACCAAACCATTTATCGATAGTCTTGACAACTTGGCAAATGCATTGGGGATGACAAAAAACAGCTAGGATAGGCTATGCTTGGTTTTTTATCAAATTAAACGAAATGGGAAAAAACATTAGTTTTTGATGTTTCTAAATACGAGGTTTACAAGCACAAAAGCACATATCTCTCGTTCTATGTGCATGTGGGCACTGTGCCTCACGGCTGGATAGGCTGTGCTTCCTTTGTCATAATCTATGCCATAACCAACCGCGTTATCGCAAAGACCAGCTTTCGGGTTGTCTTAAATATCCCCACCAGCGCGTAATTGGGCAAACAATGGCGCTGGAGGGAATGGCGGCCGTTTTACGGGCTCCTGACCAATTTTATTATTTTGTGTATTATTTGGCTGATCGGGTTAAATTGAACCCTATCAGCAGATCTGATCTGGAAGTTTGTTGGTCAAGCCAACTCCATCTGTCTTGCTATGTGAAATTAATCAGTCTAAACACAATTAGGTTACTGTGTGTGTGTGTGTGTGTGTGTGTGTGTGTGTGTGTGTGTGTGTGTGTGTGTGTGTGTGTGTGTGTGTGTGTGTGTGTGTGTGTGTGTGTGTGTGTGTGTGTGTGTGTGTGTGTGTGTGTGTGTGTGTGTGTGTGTGTGAGAGAGAGAGTGAGTGAGAGAAAGAGTTGGAGAATGTTGAAGAGAGATGGGAGAGGTAGGATGAGGTGACATCAATAAAAACCTGACGCCTCATTGAGAATCCCAACCTGTCAGCCATTCAACTTAACCCAATCAGCAGACATAACCTGGAAACCCATGCAGCAGTAGGATTATTTACCACCAACAACACCACAACATTGGTGTCCAAAATGGCACCCTATTCCTCATATGGAAAAGTCTGAAAGGGATCCTTGGGATGTCCCAACTCAGACGTCATCCCATTGAAGTTGACATTTAAAACGGTTAAGGTAAGGATTAAGGTTAGGGAAGGGTTATGGTTAGGGTTTAGGGTAAGTATGTCCCAAGAATCCCAGATAGCACTAACCTTCCCCATATAGTGCACTACTTTTGACCACGGCCAATAAGGCTCTAGTCAAAAGTTGTCTATAGAGTGTCAATTCGGACGCAACCATACACATTGAGAAACTGATTACCTTGATGTGGCTATTTCTACTTTTGTTCTGGCAATAGCTGCTGCCCGTATGGCTCCTTCCACAGCCCGATCCACTTTCTGTTTGGTTTTGGTGTTTTTGAGAGGAATGAGCTGCTTCTTGATGCCTCGCGCCAACACATTGTTTTTATACTTCCCCTCTTCTTTGATGCCGTCTGGGAACATTGTGCATCCGTAGCCATGGCGTTTGTTGTTCATCCACTCACCCTCATACTTCATCCCGTTGGTACGCTCGCTAACACCAAAGCCGTTCCGCTTGTCATTCTTCCACTCCCCCATGTAGGACTCTGTGGTGGTGGCGTCTACATTGTCCTCCAGGGGCATGTACTCATCAACTCCATCTCCAAAGCTGATGGTGGAGTTGGCATCACTGGAGCTGATTCGGCTGATGGAGCTGGCGGCATCACTGGGGGCAGAGCTGCGTTTGCTCGATATGGATGACCTGGAGTCTGACTTTCGGAGGTTTCTGAGGCTTCCGAACAGGGACCCTCTACGAAACAGGCCCTTTTTCTTCTCACCTTCGCCTTCACTGTGGAAGTTGAGAACAAAGCCTCCTCTGATGCCGGCAGGGCTGTCTGACAGGTCGAGGCTGGCATGGAGGACGGTGCCGTTGCTCTGTTCGCTGCGGAGCGAGGCCAGAGAGGTTCGGAGAGGCGAGCGAATAACCGTAGCCATCCCGTAAGGCACACTTTGTCTCACACCGTATCCGTGTCGCATTCCTCCTGTCCACTGCCCCTGGTATGTACCTGTTAGGATAACAAAAAAATTCAAGAATGAATACAAAAAGTAAGAAAATCATGAACTAGATTTTTGTCATGATCACAGAATAATCACTTGGCGTACAACATTTTAATATTAGAGTTGATTAGAAAATCTATTTACACTGGCCCAATGTCAATTCAAGGAATTGAAGTGGAAAACATATCTACAAGTCCATAATATCCCTGTTACATTGGGAACTTTCCATTGAAAGGATAAAAATCACATCCAATACCTAATTTTACCCAGGTACTGTGATTCTCCTGTCAGTCAGACTGAGCTGTGTTTCCAAGCCACATACAAGATATCATGTCCATGATGAGATTCATATTTCAGTCTTTGTATCATGATTTACTATCACTTCATCATTTGCTATTAATATACTCTTGGCGTTATGCCAAACCAGGCAGTCTTTAGTCGTTTCTACACTTGACATTTACATGCGATTTCTGCTATCAAAATACGAAGATCGCATTGAAAAGATGGGTCCAGACCAATGTTCCCTCTAATTTTTTTCGGCACTGACCAAATTTAAGGTCTGCTGAGTGCAAACTTGAATGTTGTGAAAATTCTGTCCAACTTCCAGTGTGGGAATTTACTGTGAACACTGAGGCTGTACCTGCTTTGTTACAGTTTTAACAGTGGCAAAGTAGGCTACTGTGGTTATTTGATCATAATGTAGGCCTACCAGAGTGGACTATCATCTAGCCAGCTAGCTAATATTTAGAAGAAAATAATTGTTTTCGCTAGAGTTATGCTAACCCATTTGCAATCCCTTTAGCATTGCTTGCTAGCTTGCTGGCTAGCTACAGAGGTTGTTGTGTTATTATCATATTTTGCGTAGTCCACCGTTTGTAGAATGCATACTGGTATTTGAATATAGAGCAGGAAAAAGGAATCCAGACACACTGTGGTGTAGATGCATGACACATTTGGAGTTCCATGATCAGAATACTAAAGCTGCATGAACTGTCAAGTCTAGACATGGCCTTTATGGCAGTAGACATACTAGACAAGCATAGGGTACCACTGGTATATCATTTAAGTTATGTACCAGTGGTGTTGCACTGTTTGTTTAGGTTATGGAAAGGTGGCAAGAATGAAGCCATTACTATGTAGTGCCCTTATGCATGATTAGATGGGGCCTATTGAGGTTACAACAAGTGCAGTTGTCCAAATATGTTAGCCTTAAAATATTTTGTAAGATGAGCTCCCACCCACTGTAACAACTTATCCTGCAACAGGTCGTGGCATGGAGTTCAGGAGGGACTGGGAAGTGTAGGCTACTTATTCTACACCCCAATCCCAAATCAACGACTAGGCCCTATGTACTTGTGGAGATCTAATACCATTTTATTGGTATTGAAGCAATGTAGTGAAACTTCCACCTAGCCTATCAGAGGGCAAGTTTGAGCTATTAGCATATTGCTTACACCTGTCAAATCCTCTGTGATCTCCACAAATGCATAGGGATCTAGGGGTTGATTTGGCATTCCTTATGCCTCCTGCACACAGGATCCATTGGAAGAACTGCAGTTCGGCAGAAGTCACTCATTTCAAACATCGCTCAGGTGGAAGTAAAGCACCGCTGTCACACTAACAGTAACGTTGAACCCACCACCATAACACTAACTGACTTGACATCCTCACAACCTCAGTTGACACTCCAACTGTATTTTTGGCATTCAGATATTTGTTTGAAGGTGGAAGTGCTAAATAGACTTTACACCATAATTGTGATATCTCAAGCCTTCCCACCATTTCAGCGACTAAAGGGGGGTCTGCATTTCTAAATGCATACTGCATTCTGGTGTGCACTCAAGGCGATATGCCACTCTGTCCATCATAGCTTCCACAGAGAATAATGTACTATTTTAAAAGATGGAAGTAACTTGAGACATTGGGAAGTTTGTTGGTCATGCCAAACTTAACTTCATCTGTCTTGATATGTGAAATGAATCAGTCTAAACACAATTAGGTTACAGAACAAAATCACTCTGAACACATTAGGCGGATAGATTACGGCACTTTTTGTCAGTGACTAGTATTTATATTTCGTTGAGTGACACTCCCACTGTCCCAGATTCATATGCTGACTGATCCTATGCCGACTCAGGTACCCAGGGGCGTCAATTGGGTATGGCAGTCATACTCTAGCTCAACACCAACAATTTAAAATAGGCTAATAAAATCATTCCAATCCCGATTAAAAGACTAATGCAGTTTAGCAGTATTAGCGAGCTGACTTTAGGACCATGCATACGCCTGGGAGCTGGAGGGAAGGCTGGCTATCTTTATGGAAAGCGCATCAATGCTGCTGCAGTGAACAGCGCAACATTTTCTTAAAACAGTGCAGAGCAGTGGAGATGGGGAGGCCCAACATCCTCAATGAATTTCATAAAAGTTGTAAAACATTCAAAAAGTTATCATTTTTAGATTAAACTATACTAAATATATTCACGTCACCAAATAATTAATTAAAACACAGTGTTTTACAATGGTCTTAGGTAGCCTCAACAGCACTCCGTAGGCTAGCACCATGGTGTAGCTGGAGGACAGCTAGCTTCCATTCTCCTCTGGGTACATTGACTAAAAATACAAAACCTAGGAGTCTCATGGTTCTCACCCCCTTCCATAGACTTACACAGTAATTATGACAACTTCCGGAGGACGTCCAACAATCTATCAGAGCTCTTGCAGCATGAACTGACATGTTGTCCACCCAATCAAAGGATCAGAGAATGAATATAGTACTGAAAGCATAAGCTACAGCTAGCTAGGACTGCAGTGCATAAAATGTGGTGAGTAGTCCCTAAACCTGCAATAACATCTGCTAAACACGTGTATGTGACAAATACAATTTGATTTGACTCAGAGAGAAAGAAAATAGTTGGAACAGTTTTTAACAAATTAATTTCTTCCAAGGTGAAGTAGAGGCAAGAGAGAGAGAGTGATTTTGTCATTTCACTTTCAGTATCACTTACTAGTTTAGCTTACTCAAACACCCACCTCAAACAGAGGGATGCTATGTTAGCTAGCTGGATATGACTATCCAACACAACACTGGAACTCCTCCAAGTCAAGGTAAGCTTTTGGTTTGACTAATTTATTGCCACTGGGGCCCCCCGGTGTAAGTGCTAAAGTGCTTACTGACTGTACACTGTATGATGGTAGCGGGTTTACTAATGCGTTAAATCAAATCAATTCAAACCTTATTTGTCATATGCACCGAATACAACAAGTGTAGACCTTACCGTGAAATGCTTACTTACAAGCCCTGGACCAACAGTGCAGTTCAAGAAGAGTTAAGAAAATATTTACCAAATAAACTAAAGTAAATCATAATAAAGAGTAACACAATAAAATAACAATAACGAGGCTATATACAGGGCATACCGGTACCGAGTCAATGTGCGGGGGTACAGGTTAGTCGAGGTAATTTGTACATGTAGGTAGGGATGAAGTGACTGCATAGATAATAAACAGCAGTATCAGCAGTGTACAAATGGACGGGGGGGTGTCAATGTAAATAGTCCGGTGGCCATTTTATTAATTGTTCAGCAGTTTTATGGCTTGGGGATAGAAGTTGGTAAGGAGCCTTTTGGTCCTAGACTTGGCGCTCTGGTTCCGCTTGCCGTGCGGTAGCAGAGAGAACAGTTTATGACTTGGGTGACTGGAGTCTCTGACAAATTTTTGGGCTTTGCTCTGCGACTGCCTATTATATAGGTCCTGTATGGCAGGAAGCTTGGCCTCAGTGATGTACTGGGCCGTACGCACTGCCCTCTGTAGCGCCTTACAGTCAGATGCCGAGGAGTTGCCATACCAGGCAGTGATGCAACCAGTCAGGATGCTCTCAATAGTGCAGCTGTATAACTTTTTGAGGATCTGGGGACCCATGCCATGTCTCCTGAAGGGAACAAGGTGTTGTCGTGCCCTCTTCATGACTGTCTTGGTGTGTTTGGACCATGATAGTTCGCTGGTGATGTGGACATCAAGGGACTTGAAACTCTCGACCCGCTCCACTACAACCCCATCGATGTTAATGGGGGCCTATACAGGCCGCCTTTTCCTGTAGTCCACGATCAGCTCCTTTGTCTGGCTCACATTGAGGGAGAGGTTGTTGTCCTGGCACCACACTGCCAGGTCTCTGACCTCCTCCCTATAGGCTGTCTCATCGTTGTCGGTGATCAGGCCTACCACTGTTGTGTCGTCAGCAACTTAATGATAGTGTTGGAGTCGTGTTTGACCACGCAGTCCTGGGTTAACAGGGAGTATAGGAGGAGACTAAGTACACACCCCTGAGGGGCCCCAGTGTTGAGGATCAGCGTGGCAGAAGTGTTGTTGCGTACCCTTACTACCTGGGGATGGCCCATCAGGAAGTCCAGGATCCAGTTGTAGAGGGAGGTGTTTAGTCCCAGGGTCCTTAGCTTAGTGATGAGCTTCGTTGGCACTATGGTGTTTAACGCTGAGCTGTAGTCAATGAACAGTATTCTGACATACTGTAGGTGTTCCTTTTGTCCAGGTGGGAAAGGTCAGTGTGGAGTGCGATTGAGATTGCATCATCTGTAGATCTGTTGGGGCAGTATGCAAATTGGAGTGGGTTTAGGGTATCCGGGAAGATGCTGTTGATGTGAGCCATGACCAGCCTTTTAAAGCTCTTCATGGCTACCGACGTGAGTGCTACGGGGCAGTAATCATTTAGGCAGGTTACCTTCACTCCCTTGGGCACAGGGACTATTTTGGTCTGCTTAAAACATGTAAGTATTACAGACTTGGTCAGAAAGAAGTTGAACATGTCAGTGAAGACACTTGCTAGTTGGTCCGTGCATGCTTTGAGTACACGTCCTGGTCCTGGTAATCCGTCTGGCTCCGCGGCTTTGTGAATGTTGACCTGTTTAAAGGTCTTGCTCACATCGGCTACCGAGAGCGTTATCACACAGTCGTCCAGAACAACTGGTGCTCTCGTGCATGCTTCAGTGTTGCTTGCCTCTAAGCAAGCATAAAAGGCATTTAGCTCATCTGGTAGGCTCGCGTCACTGGGCAGCTCGCATCTGGGTTTCCCTTTGTAGTCTGTAATAGATTTCAAGCCCTGCCACATCCGACGAGCATCAGAGCCGGTGTAGTAGGATTCAATCTTAATCCTGTATTGACGCTTTGCTTGTTTGATGGTTCGTCTGAGGGCATAGCAGGATTTCTTATAAGCGTCTGGATTAGAGTCCTGCTCCTTGAAAGTGGCAGCGCTAACCTTTAGCTCGATGCGGATGTTGCCTGTAATCCATGGCCTCTGGTTGGGATATGTACTTACAGTCAATGTGGGGATGATGTCGTTGATGCACTTATTGATGAAGCTGATGACTGAGGTGGTATTCTCCTCAATGCCATTGTGTAACGGATGTGAAATGGCTAGCTAGTTAGCGGTGGTGCGCGCTAGCAGCCTTTCAGTCGGTTACGTCACTTGCTCTGAAACCTAGAAGTAGTGGTTCCCCCCCTTTGCAAGGGCCGCGGCTTTTGTGGAGTGATGGGTAATGATGCTTCGTGGGTGACTGTTGTTGATGTGTGCAGAGAGTCCCTGGTTCGCGCCCGGGGCGAGGGGACGGACGTAAAGTTAAACTGTTACAATTGGATGAATCCCGGAACATATTCCAGTCTGTGCTAACAAAACAGTCCTGTAGCGTAGCATCCCCTTCATCTGACCACTTCTGTATTGAGTGAGTCACTGGTACTTCCTGCTTTAGTTTTTGCTTGTAAGCAGGAATCAGGAGGATAGAATTATGTTCAGATTTGCCAAATGGAGGGCGGGGGAGAGCTTTGTATGCATCTCTGTGTGTGGAGTAAAGGTGGTCTTTCGTTTTTTTCCCTCTGGTTGCAGATATGACATGCTGGTAGAAATTAGGAAAAACGGATATAAGTTTGCCTGCATTAAAGTCCCCGGACACTAGGAGCGCCGCTTCTGGATGAGCATTTTCTTGTTTGCTTATGGCCTTATAGAGTTGGTTGAGTGCGGTCTTAGTGCCAGCATCCGTCTGTGGTGGGTCTGCTCTACCCAAAATTACAACCAATTAATTGCAGCATTACCACAAAAATGGAAGAGGCAAGTAGAAGGGGAAAAAAGTAAGGAACTTGTATGTCGGCCCTGTATTAAAGAACATAAATGGTTAAAGAAAAGTGTGATAAATAAAAACATATACCAATTTCATTTAAGGACCAGAAAACTGACAGCTGTGCCTTATAAATTGCTAAATAGTTGGGAAGAGATTTTTGATGTACCCATTCCATGGCACATGGTTTATGAATTGATACGCAAAACAACCCCGGATTCAAAACTTCAAATTTTTCAATTTAAATTATTATACGTATATGTAGCTCGTTCTTGGTCACAGGTCCAGGAATGGCTGAAGAATTGCAACATTTGCCTAGAACTAACGCTGCAGATAGCAATACTGGGTGATTTGAAAAGCCATAGTCAATCAATAATATAATTATTTTAGCAAAAAAATATATGTTTAATTTACAATCTATAGAAGCTATGAGAATAGAAATGTTCAGTACTTTTGTGAAGCATCACTGCACAGTTAAAAAATATATGGCAAATAGAAATCCTAAATGGATGATGTTGAGAGATAGATGGGAGGGGTTGAATGGATTTGAAGGGTGGGACTAATAACAAGATAACCAATGTAAAACATACGGGGTCTGTAAAATGTATATAGGTTCAGAAATTTTGTGAAATAGCACAGTTATAAATATACATTAAACTGGATGGACATCAGAAATAGAGGAAGGACTAAAAACAAACAAAATATAACTATTGTAAAATAGATTGTGTCTGTAAAATGTGTATAAGATGTATTAACTGAAGGTAGAAGCCTAAGTGTTTATTAGTTTACTCCAATTGGGGGAAGGGTGGTAGGGTTTGCGGGGAATAATAATGGTAATATTCTTAAAAAAGTATGTATATCTATATAGGTATGTGTATGCATATATGTGTATGTATATATGTGTATATGTATGCATATGTGTATGTATATGGATATATATATATATTTATCAAAAAAATATTTGGGGGATTGGAAATGATGCAGACAATTACATTGATGGAAGCAACAATCTTTCCACAATATTAAGCTGATCCACCCCTTAGAAGAAAAAAAAATCATAGGCTAGGTTGTAGCAACCTCATAATGGGTATAGGGACAATTCTAGTATCGTCGTAGCCTAAATCTGTCGCTGTTAAAATGAACTGGGTGAATGGAATTCTCTAATAGAAATAAGGCCATGCTCATGAAAAGAAATGTGTCCTCCCTCATCTTAAAAGGCACCGACCGCCACTGGTGCAGAGGTAAAGATAGCTGTAGTAGATGGCTTTGGCTGGGCAACTGTTGTTTGACTTGACATGAAACTAAACTAGAGTTTTAATCCTGGTGCTGAGCTAGTGCGTAGCAGCTAATTCTTGTATGAGATGTATTTGTAGAATGTTAAGTCCCCCATTGACTGAGATGAATGAAGCTACAACAACAAGGTGATAATGGCTGGAGACAATTGTGCTTGTTTTTGCTGTTCTCCAAATAGAATTTGAACGTTTTTAAATTGTGTAGAAATGCAGTAAGGTTTAGCTGAAATGATGCCCCTGCAGGCCCCTCTTGCTGCTTCAGACTGTCAGGAAATTGAACCAGTGAGTGACACATATGAGAGTACTAGACCCCAAGCACAAAAGAAAGCACTAGAAGCCAAGCTTGCCCAGGGGGAACCGGCTAATGAAGTTTGCTCAGATTTTGTTGGCTCTGGACCTCAGACCTTCTGCAAATCCGGCCCTCAGACTGCAATCAATGTCCACCTTATATTTGGCAAATCTAATTATTATGATATGTGTTTATTATGCCACAGTATCTATTGATTATCACACTTCATGTAAAGTAAGATATTGTGGTGTGTTTATTACTGATCTATTAACATCTATTGAATTTCCTACAATCCATTCTTGCTTTCCCCTGTATTAATCAATATATAAAACCCTATCAATTAATGCTGAGTCACCAAAACTTAGATTTTTCTCCCTGGAATAGATATAACCTACAAGTTATATGCAACTGTGTGTGTATGACTTTGGTTGTGTGCCCTGACATTACAACCTCATCACAACTTCTGTCTCAAACACAATCTTTGAAAACATGTTTTTATAGACTCTTAAACGACTTTCTATAGAAACTACTGTACAATCAATTACCATATTGCAACAAATTAACAAATATCAATACAATAGGTATGTGCTTGAAAAAGCACTTTGATTTTCAAGTGTGGCTGAGTGATGTTTCTATTTTTAGCCATGACCTCTATGGGAGAGCTCAGTGCTGACTGATCAGTCCAGTTTATATCAATAGAGCTCAGTGGTGTGGCACTGGCACATAGTTCAGGCTGGCTTCTCTACTCTTATCAAACTTTGATACAACTGAATTGCTCAACAACATTTGTGCCCCCTGCTACACTGTAAAAAGCGAGACTGGTCTTGCAAACGGCATTACATCTACTAACCACAAACTGTTACTGGCACTCTTACCTCCATCACCATACGTTTCAACTCCATATCCATCTTGTAGACCATTACTCCACGTCCCATCGTATCTGGCAGGCGTGGCGAGACTTTGCCGGACCCCGTATCTACCTTTCAATCCATGAGTCCATTCGCCACGATAAATCCATCTTCCCTTCGATTCCACACCGAGTCCGTGTCGTTTCCCCTGTGCCCAGTAGCCCTGATACACGTTTCCACTGGGCCAGGTGTAAACCCCCACTACCTCGAAACCATTGTTCCAGGACCCGGAGTATTCGCCTTGGCCCTTGGGCCCGGTACAGACGCCATGCCCATGGGCTTTCCCATCCTCCCAGCCACCGCAATATGTGCCACCATCGTCAAAGTCGAACCGTCCGCCCGTCATTCAGATGATGAGGGGAGAAGAACGAGTCGCGGTAGCTGCCCAATATCGTGCTGTCGCTTGCGAGTCCAGAGCGGATTTTCAAAAAAAAGTAGGAGTGCTGAAGTGAGAGTCCGTGGATTCTGTGGTCGCACTGAGGTGTTGTTGTTCTAAGCAGAGATGAATGATTGTCACTGTGTGGATTTGTGGTAGTCGGCTAAAGCGGTACGTGGGAGGGAGAGAGAGAGCGCCACTACCGCTGCCAGAATAGCTCCTGGTTTATTTTATGATTCTCTCTCTCTCTCTCTCTCTCTCCCTCTCTCCCTCTCTCTCTCTCTCTATGAGGGAGAGTTGATCTGTAGTTATAGATCAACTATTCGAGATCAACCTGTTCATCCATTAATTGATTGATTAATTATAATTAATTGTCAAAATCCGCAAAATCACCCCTGATTTTAATTGAGCCTTTCTGAAAATGTAGCTGTTAGATTTGGGAGATAATGAAATGAAAATGTCATGACATTATGACATTCAAAAGGTGAAATTATATCTGCTGTTATATTGGTTTCGAAGTTACATCGATGAAAACTATAGACTAACCCTACTTGATATTTCCTTATTGCTTCTAGTATTGGTGTCATTAGGTACCTGTGTGTAAGCTCTGAGTGTTAAACCCATAGACGTAAAATCCCTCATTCTAGTTCTGTGGTTATAGACCCCCTAAGAATTCAGTTTACGTGTGAAATCAGTGTTAATTGACTGTTGATAAATGACAAGATGATTATATGAATCTCAACAGTCAGATAAAAGACATTGAACTGTTCAGTGGTGGTGGTAGCAAACATAAATTAGTAGCTAAATCTTAATTTGACCCTGCTTCTCACAGCAGGAAACAGTAAATGTGAATTATTATGTGGATTATAATTAATGAACATTTTTGTAGTAGTTATTACATTTTTAGTTAGGGCAAGTCAAGTCTGACATTTAGAAGCTGTTTTGAATAAACTACAATTTGCATTTCTCTACAAATTCTCTGTGACAACAGTGATCAAATTAAGATAAAACTAATTTACTGACTGATTATAAGGCAACAGTGACATCTACTGAGCACTGCTAATCCTGCAGCGTTGTACATGAATCAGGACATTGATGGGTGTTTGACTAGTGTTTTTTGGTCAGAAGAAGTCATTATTTTTGAAAATCTCAGATACATAATGAATAGGTTACAAAACTTGCTATACTTTTTGATCATGTTGGCTCTAAAAGTTTTGGGAGTTTGGAGTTTGTAGCCTATACAGGAAGGACATGGCAACAGGCAGGTCTCACCACTGGGTGTCAGTGTGCACATTGTTAATCTGCATTGTAAACACAGTAGATCTTCAATATAATGCCTCATCCCCAATTGCCTTTTTGGATCTTACTTATGCCACTGGGGAGAAACTAAGGGGACTTTTCTTACCAGCATCCCGTTGACAGGTTAACCCTAACCCTTACATTTAATATCGCTTTGCATGTCAACCATGTCCCATTTATTTCCCATGCCACTGTCTACAATAAATGTGACCAAGCTTTATCTATACAATCAGTGTGGCTCAGTTGGAAGAGCATGGTGCTTGCAATGCCAGAGTTGTGGGTTTGATTCCCACAGGGGACAAGTGTGAAAAATGTATGCACTCACTACTGTAAGTCACTCTGGATAAGAGCATCTGCTAAATGACTAAAGTGTAAAAAAAAAAAAAAATGTTTGTACATGTTACAACAATAGTATGTTGATCGAATATTAATCTGTGGAAGAAATCACGAAGTAGACTCTTTGGCATGATGTACAGTACCATGTCAAATAATATACATACAAATGTATTTCATTATCAAAGCATTTACTGTGGTGTCCATTTTGGCAAAACAGTCCCTCTTCACCTTTTTCAGTGAAGGTTTTGGCTTTAGTTACATCACTAGAACTGAATCCATGCTTCTTTGTAGGGTCTACAGAGCCCTACATACTGTAATACTACAGAGTACAGCTCTCTACATCAGGAGGTGAAGACATGCTGGCCAACAATAACACCAGCTAAGCAATTATGCGAAAATGACAAACTAAGTGTAACTGATATGAGCTTGGCAAGCAAATCGTTTCAGAACCATGTTATTATTATTACCTCTATCATGGTTGGATTAATGGTCAGAGAAACTATACAAATGAACTCTTTATATCCGCATAAAGTGTGACCTATACAATATGTTATCTGACACTCATCATATAGATTAGTTTCTGCTGATAGCAGGTCAACATTTCACACTGTTATTATTACCATAAATTATATATGTTTGTATGTGGTTTGAATGTAAAGACAGACTGAGCAGGTAATCTGTCTCACTCTGTTTCTCTTTGGTGATTCATTGTTATTACATATAACCCCTCCTATAAAAGTCTGCCACTGACTTTATAGCCCTATATTGCATGAGTTACCTAACAGTCCACAACAGGAGCCTGAATTCCCACCAGCAACAGGACTTGGTTTCTAGACAACAGGCAAAACATGGTGCGAAGGAACACATCATATCCTTACAGGGAAAATTGGTTTATTATTCTTTGCAATTTATATGTACTGTGTGTGTAGTAGCTTATGTGATAATAGCTTGTATATAGGGCAATATATGGCAGCTTTAATGTTGTGAGGAAACTAATACCATTTGCAGTCACTCTGTGGTCTTTTATGGACCTGTACTGAATTTGATAGGAAAATACTATATAATAATAAGTTAACATGGCAAAGAAGTCAATAATAATTAGTCACTGTATTCATATTTATGTACAGTCGAGAGTTGCAGGGGTAACTCTGACATTTATGTTTCTTATCGCCCCTGGTGTATCAGCTTGTGTAAACATGGGTGAATTACATCATTAACATTTATAGAAACAATGATTTCAGCAGGGGGAACGTAAGTTCTTGCTATTATGTCAGATGTTATTGTTCAGGCTGTTATTGTTAAAGCTGAACTCAGTGTACTTTTTCTAATCTCATGCCTTTTTCAGCATACAGTACAACAGCAATCGCCTATTAGTTGCTTTAACTTACAGTAGGTTAAGTATATTTGGATTGTATTCAGAAGTAAGACTTTGGTAACTCATTTAACTGTTGTTATTAACCCTTGTCAGCTGAAGCAATGGCATAAGTACTATTTCTATAAAGATGTATTGGCCTAACAAGATAGCATACTACATTTTTGCCCAATGCAGGCCTTACATCAGTATCCACAGGGCACAGACGTCAATTCAACATTTATTCCACATTGGTTCAACATAATTTAATTGAAATGACGTGGAAACAACATTGAGTCAACCAGTGTGTGCCCAATGGGTAAGAACTACTGAAGTTACTTTTACTAACAAAACACAACTGAACAAATATACTGTATAACTATGTGAAACACCTGCAGTGCAGAGGACTACTATTTTTACATATCTCTATATATGGTGATAAAATTATTTCTCTCCTCTGAGACACAGTACTACTCATGTTCTTCCAAGATCTTGAGCAATGATATATGGCATGAGATTTAAACATTTGAGCACATTGACAGCTTTATAGTTTCAACTCCCTGGTGAATGTTATGAACATATTTATAAACACTACGATTTAAAGGTTTTAAACAACTGATTTTGTTAGATTTTTCAATGGTTCGGTTACAAAAAGTCTGAAGATAGTACTTCCTGGAGAATGCTAATGGATATTATTCAATCCATGATGTCATTCACCAAATGCAAAATGCCCTGTATGAACACGACTCAAAGTTACATGGAGGGATACAGCTAGGCAGGGTTGGGGAGTACATGTAAGGGATTACAAAAACAGTAACTGTAATCTGTTATGTTACCAGCAAAAATATTGAAATCAGATTACAGATACTTTTTGTCATGGATACTCCCTCTCTGGCCTCTAGGTCATCAGGCTGCTGATTATCCCGCACACCTGTCACCATCGTCTCGCTCACCTGTGCCTCATGACACTCACCTGGACTCCATCACCTCCTTGATTATCTTCCCTATATCTGTCACTCCCATTGGTTATTTCCTCAGGTGTTATTGACTCTGTTTTCATGTTGGTGCGTTGTTTGTGTTCATTGTTTCTTATATTTATTAAAACACTCCCTGAACTTGCTTCCCAACTCTCAGCGCACTCGTTACACTTTTGAAAAACTAGATGATTACTTCGAGGATTACTTTGAAATTCAGAAAGGATGTTTGCGAAAAATCTTTGACACTCCTGTTTCCTCAATGACATTCAAATCAGTATTGAAAAAAGCTGCAACTTTTAAGTTTGTTCCACCTGAGCGAGTCTGACCCCAAGTCAGAGACCACTATGATGACACACCAAATGGGTTTTGATGGATTGCGGGAAAAAAGCAGGAATAGGCTTTTGTAGGCTACAGTCCAAGCTATGTCTTCCAATGGTGCAACTGCTGTCGGCATCCATATATTATCCAATTTGTATAAACACTCAGAGGTATGGATTACAGAAGTGGTGTAGTCTATAACGATACGAATACCACTTATTATTAATATCTACATAACGCATTGATGTGAATCACACTGCTGCTCTCTCATTTAGCTATTTGAGTCTTACAGATTGTGGTTGTTGTGGATGGATGTTCACAAATCTAAATGTGTGTTTGAACCAAATAATGGTTGAATTCAAGAAGTTTAAGCTGCCTATCAATCAGTTTTTGAAACCAATGGACAGCCTGTGAAAAATGCAATCTTGCAGCATCTGCATAGTGCGGATCCCAGCCTATGGAATAAAAGTGGGGATTTTATTGCTCAATCTAATTCATGCTGATTTATTTTTTAATCCATAGGCCTAATGGACACATGCTCAAACTTGTACACTTTTGATAGACTTAAAGGGGCAACCAGTAGTTGCTACCTTCATTTTTGGAATTATAAATTCTATATATACAGTACCGGTCAAAAGTTAGGACACACCTACTCATTCAAGGGTTTTTATTTATTTGTACTATTTTCAACATTGTAGAATAATAGTGAAGACATCAAAACTATGAAATAACACATATGGACTCATGTAGTAACCAAAAAAAGTGTTAAACAAATCAAAATATATTTTATATTTTAGTTTCTTCAAAGTAACCACCCTTTGCCTTGATAACAGCTTTGCAGACTTTAGGTATTCTCTCAATCAGCTTCACCTGGAATGCTTTTCCAACAGTTCCTTCATATGCTGAGCACTTGTTGACTGCTTTTCCTTCACTCTGTGGTCCAACTGATCCCAAACCATCTCAATTATGTTGAGGTCAGGTGATTGTGGAGGCCAGGTCATCTGATGCATCACTCTCCTTGGTCAAATAGCCCTTACACAGCCTGGAGGTGTGTTGGGTCATTGTCCTGTTGAAAAATAAATGATAGTCCCACTAAGTGCAAACCAGATGGGATGGCGTATTGTTGCAGAATGCTGTGGTAGCCATGCTGGTTAAGTGTGCCTTGAATTCGAAATAAATAACCAACAGTGTCACCAGCAAAGAACCCCCACACCATCACACCTCCTCCATGCTTCATGGTGGGAACCACACAGGCGGAAATCATCCATTCACCTACTCTGCGTCTCACAAAGACACGGCGGTTGGAACCAAACATCTCAAATTTGGACTCTACAGACCAAAGAACAGATTTCCACGGGTCTAATGTCGATTGCTTGTGTTTCTTGGCCCATGCAAGCCTCTTCCTATTATTGGTGTTCTTTAGTAGTGGTTTATTTGCAGCAATTCGACCATGAAGGCCTGATTCATGCAGTCTCCTCTGAACAGTTGATGTTGAGATGTGTCTTTTACTTGAACTCTGTGAAGCATTTATTTGGGCTGCAATTTCTGAGGCTGGTAACTCTAATGACCTTATCCTCTGCAGCAACGGTAACTCTAGGGCTTCCTTTCCTGTGGCGGTCCTCATGAGAGCCACTTTCATCATAGCGCTTGATGGTTTTTGCGACTGCACTTGAAGAAACTTTAAAAGTTCTTGAAATGTTCCGAATTGACTGACCTTCGTGTCTTAAGGTAATGATGGACTGTTGTTTCTCTTTGCTTCTTTGAGCTGTTCTTGCCATAATATGGACTTGGTCTTTTACCAAATAGGGCTATCGTCTGTATACCAACCCTACCTTGTCACAACACAACTGATTGTCTCAAACACATTAAGAAGTAAAGAAATTCCACAAATTAACTTTTAACAAGGCACACCTGTTAATTGAAATGTGTTCCAGGTGACTACCTCATGAAGCTGGTTGAGAGAATGCCAAGAGTGTGCAAAGCTGTCATCAAGGCAAAAAGGGTGGCGACTGAAGAATCTCAAATATAAAATATATTGTGATCTGTTCAACACTTTTTTGGTTACTACATGATTCCATATGTGTTATATCATAGTTCTGATGTCTTCGCTATTATTCTACAATGTAGAAAATAGTCAAAATTCAATAAAACCCTGGAATGAGTAGGTGTCAACTTTTGACTGGTACTGTGTGTGTGTGTCTGTGTGTGTGTGTGTGTGTGTGTGTGTGTGTGTGTGTGTGTGTGTGTGTGTGTGTGTGTGTGTGTGTGTGTGTGTGTGTGTGTGTGTGTGTGTGTGTGTGTGTGTGTGTATACACAGTATATACATATTATCAATTGATTCTTGAATAATTAAACTTAGAAATGCCTCATGAGCTTAGTTCAACTGTCACACTCCACGAGAACCCAAAATATAGGCTTGTTTTTCTCCAATGTTTGTAAACATTCCAAATGTAAACAAACACTGTGTAGCCTCATAACATAGTTAAAACAATAATTTTGATATCATGGGTGTTCAGTCCTTGCATCCATAGCTCTGTCTATTAATCTGAGAGTGGTTACATTTCTCCAGGCCCATCCCTCCAGCTTTTTACCAAAACAGAGGCAGGGTGTCATTTTGTTATTGTTCAATGAGTTGTATAGTGCCATAAGCAAATGCTCATCCAGAGGCGGCGCTCCTAGTGGCCAGGGACTTTAATGCAAGGAAACTTAAATCTGCTTTACCTACTTTCTACCAGCACGTTAAATGTGTAACCAGAGGGGTAAAAAACCCTAGACCACCTTTACGCCACACAGACACGCTTACAAGCAAAAACTAAAGCGGGAAGTACCAGTGACTCGCTCAATAAGGAAGTGGTCAGAGGGCGCTGATGCTAAGCTACAGGCCTGTTTTGCTAGCACAGACTGGAATGGATTCTTCCGATGGCATTGAGGAGTACACCACATCAGTCACTGGCTTCATCAATAAGTACATTGATGACGCCATCCCAACAGTGACCACACGTACATACCCCAACCAGAAGCCATGGATTACAGACAGCACTGAGCTAAAGGGTAGAGCTGCCGCTTTCCAGGAGTGGGACTCTAATCTGGACACTTATAAGACATCCCACTATGCTCTCCGACGAACCATCAAACAGCCAAAGCGTCAATACAGGACTAAGATTGAACCGTACTACACCGGCTCCGACGCTTGTCGGATGTGGCAGGGCTTGCAAACTATTACGGACTACAAAGGGAAGCACAGCTACGAGCTGCCCAGTGACACAAGCCTAACAGACGAGCTAAATAACTTTTATGCTCTCTTTGAGACAAGAAACACTGAAGTATGCATGAGAGCATCAGCTGAGAATATCAATTGTGTGATCACGCTCTCTGTAGCCGATGTAAGTAAGACTTTCAAACAGGTCAACATTCACAAGGCCGCAGGGCCAGACGGATTACCAGGACGTGTACTCTGAGGATGCGCTGACCAACTGGCAAGTGTCTTCACTGACATTTTCAACCTGTCCCTGACCGATTCTGTAATATCTACATGTTACAAGCAGACCACCACAGTCCCTGTGCCCAAGAACAACAAGGTAGCCTGCATAAATGACTACTGACCCGCAGCACTCATGTCTGTATCCATGAAGTGCTTTGAAAGGCTGGTCATGGCTCACATCAACACCATTATCAAATCAAATCAGAGTTTATTTGTCATGTGCGCCGAATACAACAGGTGTACAGTGATATACTTACTTACAGGCTCTAACCAATAGTGCAAAAAAGGTATTAGGTGAACAATAGGTAAGTAAAGAAATAAAACAACAGTAAAAAGACAGGCTATATACAGTAGCGAGGCTATAAAAGTAGCGAGGCTACATACAGACACCGGTTAGTCAGGCTGATTAAGGTAGTATGTACATGTAGATATGGTTAAAGTGACTATCCATATATGATGAACAGAGAGTAGCAGTAGTGTAAAAGAGGGGGTGGTGGGTGGCGGGACACAATGCAGATAGCCCGGTTAGCCAATGTGCGGAAGCACTGGTTGGTTGGCCCAATTGAGGTAGTATGTACATGAATGTATATTTAACGTGACTATGCATATATGATAAACAGAGTAGCAGCAGTTGGGGGGGGGGGGGACACAATGCAAATAGTCCGGGTAGCCATTTGATTACATTTTCAGGAGTCTTATGGCTTGGGGGTAAAAACTGTTGAGAAGCCTTTTTGTCCTAGACTTGGCACTCCGGTACCACTTGCCATGCGGTAGTAGAGAGAACAGTCTATGACTGGGGTGGCTGGGATCTTTGACCATTTTTAGGGCCTTCCTCTGACACCGCCTGGTGTAGAGGACCTGGATGGCAGGCAGCTTAGCCCCAGTGTTGTACTGGGCCGTACGCACTACCCTCTGTAGTGCCTTGCGGTCAGAGGCCGAGCAATTACCGTACCAGGCAGTGATGCAACCAGTCAGGATGCTTTCGATGTTGAGGCTGTAGAACCTTTTGAGGATCTCAGGACCCATGCCAAATCTTTTTACTTTCCTGAGGGGGAATAGGCTTTGTCGGCCTGTCAGGAAGTCCAGGATCCAGTTGCAGAGGGAGGTGTATAGTCCCAGGATCCTTAGCTTAGTGATGAGCTTTGAGGGTACTATGGTGTTGAACGCTGAGCTGTAGTCAATGAATAGCATTCTCACATAAGTGCTCCTTTTGTCCAGGTGGGAAAGGGCAGTGTGGAGTGCAATAGAGATTGCATCATCTATTTATCTATCTATCCATCTATCTATCTATCATCATTGCATCATCATGAAAGTTAAATATTTTTAAATAATTGATTTTGAATTTCGCGCCCTGCAATTGAGCTGGATGTTGTCATAAGTGTACCGGTGTCGGGCCAGCCAGCCACCTGTACTACTCTGGCGTTCCGCCAGCGGAACTCCTCCCACATTCCACTGAAAAGGCAGAGCGCGAAATTCAAAATATATTTTTTAGAAATATTTAACTTTCACACATTAACAAGTCCAATACAGCAAATGAAAGGTACACATCTTGTGAATCCAGCCAACATGTCCGATTTTTAAAATGTTTTACAGCGAAAACAGCATGTATATTTATGTTAGCTCACCACCAAATACAAAAAAGGACAGACATTTTTCACAGCACAGGTAGCATGCACAAAGCCAACCTAACTAACCAAGAACCAACCAAACTAACCAACAAACAACTTCATCAGATGACAGTCTTATAACATGTTATTCAATAAATCTATGTTTTGTTCGAAAAATGTGCATATTTCAGGTATAAATCATAGTTTACATTGCAGCTACAATCAGAAATTGCACCGAAAGCAGCCATAATAATTACAGACACCAACGTCAATTACCTAAATACTCATCATAAAACATTTCTGAAAAATACATAGTGTACAGCAAATGAAAGACAGGCATCTTGTGATTCCAGCCAATATTTCCGATTTATTAAGTGTTTTACAGTGAAAACACAATATAGCGTTATATTAGCTTACCACAATAGCCAGAAACACAAGCCATTCCCCAGTAGCAAAGTGTTAGTGATCGTAACAAACCAGCAAAATATATATAATTTTTGACTAACCTTGATATGCTTCATCAGATGACAGTCCTATAACATCAGGTTACACATACACTTATGTTTTGTTCGAAAATGTGCATATTTAGAGCTGAAATCAGTGGTTATACATTGTGCTAACGTAGCTACTTTTTCCCACAACGTCCGGATATTTTTCTGACACACATATTCTGACCAAATAGCTATTCATAAACATAACTAAAAAATACATGTTGTATAGGAAATGATAGATACACTAGTTCTTAATGCAATCGGCGTGTTAGAATTCTAAAAATAACTTCATTACGACATAAGGCTTACGTTATGGCTAGCGAGTGCCCAAAACCTGGGCGCAAAACTAATAGTACACAGTTCGACAGATATATGAAATAGCATCATAAAATGGGTCCTACTTTTGCTGATCTTTCATCAGAATGTTGTACAAGAGGTCCTTTGTAAAGAACAATCGTTGTTTGGATTTAGAACGTCCTTTTTCCCTCTTGAATTAGCAAGCGCACTAGCCAAGTGGCTCGAAGCTCTCCTTCCTGAACAAAGGCACACAACGCAACACGCCTAACGTCCCGAATAAATTTCAATAGTCTAATAAAACTATATTGAAAAAACATACTTTACGATGATATTGTCACATGTATCAAATAAAATCAAAGCCGGAGATAGTAGTCGCCTATAACGAAAGCTTTTCAGAAGGCAATTCCAGGTCCAACCTCGCGCTTTCCAGAAAACAGGAAATGGGTGACACGTCATTCCAAGAGGATTTATTCCATCTCAGACCAAGATAAACACCTCATTTCTTCTCTCACTGCCTCTTGACATCTAGGGGAAGGTGTATGACGTGCATGTATACTAATACGTATCATGCCCATTTATAGGCAGGACCTAGAACAGAGCATCGATTTCAGATTTTCCACTTCCTGGTCAGGAAGTTTGTGCCAAATGAGTTCTGTTTTACTCACAGATATAATTCAAACGGTTTTAGAAACTAGAGAGTGTTTTCTATCCAATAGTAATACTAATATGCATATTGTACGAGCAAGAATTGAGTACGAGGCCGTTTAAATTGGGCATGATTTTCCCCCAAAGTGAAAACAGCGCCCTCTGTCCTCAACAGGTCTTAATGCAACCGCCGTGTTAGATTTTTAAAAATAACTTTACCATAACAAACAGCTTGTGTTATTGCGAGACAGCGCCCGCCAAAACGGCAGAGAATAGGAATCAACATTTTCCACAGAAATACGAAATAACATCATAAATTGTTCTTACTTTTGTTGAGCTTCCATCAGAATCTTGTACAATGAGTCCTAGGTCCAGAATAAATTGTTGTTTGGTTTTAGAATGTCCTTTTCTCCTGTCGAATTAGCAACCTTAGCTAGCCACGTGGTGCGAACATGCCCATCTTCTCTCGACGCAAAGAACGGAAAATTCCAAAAGTCCCAATAAACGTTGAATAAACTGATACAACTCGGTTGAAAAAAACTGCTTTATGATGTTATTATTACATGTATCAAATAAAATCAGAGCCGCAGATATCCGCCGTGTATACCGAACACTTTTCAGAAGCCAATGTCGACGTACTTCGCGCGCCAGAGAAGACAAAGAAATTTCCAGACCTGTCACTCCAAAAGCTCTTGTTCGGCCTCAGATCAAGCTAGACACCCCATTCCACGTTCCACTGCCTGTTGACATCTAGTGGAAGGCGTATGAAGTGCATGCATATCGATAAATATTAGGCAATTGAATAGGCAGGCCCTGGAACAGAGCATCGTTTTCAGATTTTTCACTTCCTGTATGGAAGTTTGCTGCAAAATGAGTTCTGTTTTACTCACAGATATAATTCAAATAGTTTTAGAAACCTGAGAGTGTTTTCTATCCAATAGTAATAATAATATGCATATTGTACGATCTAGAATAGAGTACGAGGCAGTTTAATTTGGGCACGATTTTTTCCAAAGTGAAAACATTGACAAGAAGTTTTAAGAGCTTGTAAGTAAGCATTTCACTGTAAGGTCTACACCTATTGTATTCTCATGTGACAAATACAATTTGATTTGATCTGTGGATTTGCCATTTAAACAGCTGCATATTATCAAGATATCAAAGTGTCCCCAACAAAAAGGGAAACAATAGGCAAATATCAAATGCAGCAAATGGCATTAATTTTTCACATGTAAATAGCACTTTTCAGTAATGGTCAATGCATACCATTCCATGAGCGCAGCATTTATTTTTCAATTCGAATCAATGAGCCCAATCAGTCCTCCATGACAACAAAATCATAAACAACAGAGTAGGGATGGCTAATAAGTCCTTAGTTTTGGGGTTATACTCACTCAAAACAATTTGGCTAATCTATACTTCCATATTTCCATATCCTATTCTTGAAGATCAAGGGGTATAACATGCATTGGAATGATTGGAATTCTGATAGTGTCACGCCCTGGCCTTAGTATTCTTTGTTTTCTTTATTATTTTAGTTAGGTCAGGGTGTGACATGGGGAATGTATGTGTTTTTGGATTGTCTAGGGGTTTGTAGGTTAAATGGGTCAGTGTCTTGTCTAGGGGTTTTGTATGTCTATGGCTGCCTAGATTGGTTCTCAATTAGAGGCAGCTGTAGTTCATTGTCTCTGATTGAGAGTCATATTTAAGGCAGCCATAAGCATTGGGTTTTGTGGGTAATTGTCTATGTAGAACGTTTGTAGGTTTTTGTATTTGCACTTACGTTTGTAGCTTCACGGTCGTTTGTTGTTTTGTTTAGTTTTGTTTTAAGTGTTCGTTTCGTGTTTCACTCGTCTCTAATAAAAGAGATGTATTTTTCACACGCTGCGCCTTGGTCCACTCATTATCCTCAAGACGATCGTGACAAATAGACTTTTTTTTTATAGATTTAAAAAAAATTGAACCTTTATTTAACTTTGGGTAATCTAAAAGTTATATTAGTGATTACAAATTTGGACAGGTAACTAGTAACTGTAACGGATTACATTTAGAAAGTAACCTACCCAAACCTTTAGCTAGAATAGGTGATTTGGTATTACTGATACATTTACACAACTCACCTTTCTCCTATTATATCCGCTAAAAGAGCAAAGGCTAAGCTACTTCTAGCTCTCTGTGAGGCACATGGAGTTGTTGTACCTGTAAGTGTTGGGATTGTTTTTATGCCAACTCCTACCAAAGACCTATAGACTTTTTAGGCTGGTTTGGAAAGCGAAAGGATGCCAGATTCTCATGCCTCTGAATGATGCTTTATAGCCACCGAAACAGTGATAGCTCTTGTTAAACAGTAGTATGTCATCGAAGGAAAGAAGTTGTACAATTCTCACACATAGTTTTCTGTGTGTTAAGGAGTTGATGGGATCTTCATGCAACTATTTGGTAAACCAAATGGAAAAGAGAGTATTTATCCATAATTAGATCAAATCAACCATGTTTAACAAATTATCCAAAAAAGTCTAAAGACTCAGTAAAACTTCAGGAATTATATGCGTGAAATCATAATGTTAGTGTAAAGTTTCTTACCCCCATATTGCAATGCAATTCATACAGTAGATGTATGGCCTTCAAACTGCCCACTTGATAGAAGGTGTAGAGGTACCTCCTCAGGCAGCAACCCTTACTGACAAAGCAATGCAGAGGTTATGCTGGGACAGCACTGCATTCCCAGTCCAGCTTCAGGCCAAACCAAAGTAACTACTGTGCTATAAAACAAGCAATAAATCTATTCTTATGTGTGCAGAGGATGTAGTGCTTAAACTTTCACTATTCTGACTTGTTACTGTATAACAAAACCATGAGAACTAGAGCGAAACATTTGTCAAACTCTCCAACACTCCCAAGATTACAATATAGAGAGAAAAACTATATTTCCAATATCACCTACTGTACTGTATTTCAAAACAAAAAAAAGAACAAGATATATAAAATCTTTGCTAATTGTTCTGTTGATCCGAAAGGTTTTTATTAGGAGCAATTGGTTGATAAACAACCAGCATTCACAGCTGATTCCCATTATAGAAGTTGAGAGGCTCTGGGACAAAATGGGAAAATGGTGTGTATGTCATTCTCATAGAAGTGATTTCAGAACCACTACAGAAGTTTAGACTTACAGTACTTTCATGTACTGTAACTGTAACAGATTTTGGAGAAAGGCTTTGGAACTATATTTGAGGGAGGGGGCTGTGGGTATCGGGTGTTTTTCCAGTTGTCAGCTAGCTTACAATCAATGCGAATGAGATTCATTATTTCTTTCTCTTCTTGGTTCTTCCATCATATAATCACTGTTGCATCCCTGTGCTTGAAGTGAATGAAAACAGAAAATTACAGAAAAGGTTGTCAGTCAGTAAATGCAAACATCTGCTCTTCTACGAAACAGCCAGGGCCACTATGATGTCAGGGGCATTTTGATATTCTACAGCAACACAGCAAAAGTGGACCCTGTTTGTACTGCTCGCTTCAACACAGTCGAGATATATGCGACCCAGCAGATGTGTTTCACCAGCTGGTCAGATTTGCTTTGGCTGAGAGGTTTGGTTCTGTGTGAGTGGCAGCCAACCATCGATGCTTTCTTTTAAAATATTCTCACAGTCCTCCTCCCACAGCATCCACACCTGTTTACTCACATTATGCAAAGCATGTTAAATCAACCAGAACATTGTCCAGAGATGATAAGACCTTACATTTTTGCTTAGAATAAGTTTAATAAAATGGTATAATAATCCGTTTGTACTGTCTGGCATGCAGCTTATTTCATTGGAATTAACATTTGGGTTGGATCTGCTAATTTGCTGAGCAGGGTGCGTGCCAATAGAGCAGAGCTGCCCCGCCCGTCTGAGTAACATACTGGCCACAGCAGTGTGGGGTCTGAGGTAAGACAGGCCTAGGATCTGAAAAAACAATCTCACGGTCATCATCTTTGGTTGATGGCCAGTTTACTGTCACGGGCCTGCCAAGTCTCAATAATCTGTGAGAAGGCCAAACCTGAATTTAGAATACTAAGCCATAGAAAGCCCATTATCTCAATTTGAGATTAGAACAAGCCAACAAAGGGGAAATATACAGTATGTAAAGGAGTGTGTTGATTGCTTGATTTCACTACAAAATATGACTAATTCTGTGTAGAATAATATTGAGAATTTGAACATGTGCAATATACCATTTTAATATCGTGAAAGTAAAGCTATAACATAATGGATATGAGTCATTCAAAAACATTGTTTTTGCTCCGATTGTTTTATTTCAGTATGAAATTGGGATAGTGTCAACACAGAAATTACATTTGTCAGTTCAGTCACAAATTACAGTAAGTCTTGAAACCAGCCTTTTGGGAGAATGCATTTTGCCCATGCTGTCTGGTTCTTCTGAAACAGCTTGAAACCTGTTGCTAATATTAAAAAAATGAATGCTTAAGTCCACAGAGAAATATTGTGGGTTTAACTGGACTGTTTCTGTTGGACAGAAAAGGGGATAAATCAAGCTCGCCTTCACTCGGCGGTGGGAGATGGGCCTATGCCACTGGTTCAGATCTATTGGGACTGCATGGGACTCTGAATGCACTGCAGAAGTAGTCTTAGTTTTTATGTCCCTGGAGGAATCTCATTCTGCCCCAGTTGCTGATCTTTTTTTATTTATTATTGTGAAAATAGAACACATGAGAGGTTTGGAATGGAATAGAATATTTGAGAATAGACAATGGAATATTTGAGAATAGGCATTGTATCCCTGAAGAACCCCATTCCTCAATTACATGGTTTACTAAGCTCTATAGGTCACCCTTCAATTCTAACTTTGTAATTTGTTTGGCAGATGGAGATCTTATTTAGGGTTGCTTACAGCCTTATTATGCATCAAGCTCGTATATTTAGACATCTAACTGGACTATATTAATTGTACATTTATATGAATGATTTAAGGGTAATACCAAACCACAAGCCAGATGGGGAAAAAATACCATAACTAGTTTAGTTTTTTATATCATGTAATTAATGTGAATGCAGTTGTGATTTCTACTGAAATAAAGGCCAAAATGGGTCAAAAATACCAAAACTGATGTGAGCTTGTATAGTTTTAACATCTCATTCTTTCAAAATGGTAAAGTCTACGGTTCTAGACTAACTCCTGCCAATGGGTAAGAATATAATTGGGTGGAGCGCACAAGTGGCAAATTGAAGAATATAGTATGCTTTTAAACCTCCACAGTTTCATGTGTGTCCCCAATTTGGTCAGCTTTACTGGAATATTCTTCACTTCTCCAATACCATGAAATGAAATATAAAATAAAAATGGAAAAATATATATTTGTAATCTTAAATTAAACCATCCAAAATAATATATTTGGTTTGGACAAAACTAAGTCAATGGTCACAGTCAAAATCATGTGTCCCTTGAACAGCTGCAATGGGAGAGAGTCAAAATCTTAACAGGCATGAATAGATTTTTATAATCCATAGTATAACAAACATTAAACCAGTCCAGGAAGTTATTCCAAGCGGCTAATTACACTCTTCTTGTGTAAAGAGTGATGATGTCACACCAAAAGCTACTGCCTAGTGATCTAGCTCCACTGTACAATCAATCACACAGGGAACTAAGTCCTTGTGGCTCAGAAGGGAAAACACTGCCTTGAATGGTAGGCTACCATTAAATTACCATGAATGAACATCACTTGAACTGTACTTTTAGTTTCTTCTAAGCTGTAGCCTAACGTATTATTTATGTCATTCTTTGCAGGTAACAAAATAGGACACAACTCCCTTGATGTATATGAATCGTCATTCTTGATGTTGCAATATTAAAACTTGAGTTAACTAATCAATGGAACTCAAAGACGGCTCTGAGTTTACAGCCAAGTTTTTATATCACTGCGCTATTTGGAAGAAAACAAGTATGTCATTCTTCCAATAAAACTTTCAGAAGCGCTAAGCAAAATAAGCAAAATAACAGAAACGATAGGGTAAATCACTGAAGCACTTTGCTTCAGTTCATTTCCAAATGGCAAAGAAAATGATGACCCTCTTGAGTTTTTTTCAACTTGGCACTTATTTTATTCTAGGGGGAGGGGGGAGAGTGCACAGGCAGTAGATTTGGCCACTGACAAGTGTAATCCTTCCATTACAATGAACATGACAATAAACACTAGGCACAGGAGACCTCAGACCAGGAAAATGACTTGCGATACTGTAGTTGGAAAACCTGAGACTATCTAAATCAGTGTTTGGTCTCTTCCTGACAAGGTTTTGTTGTTCAAGGGCATGAGCCTGATCCAATTTCAAATAAGAGCAGAAAGTGAACTGCATCATGGACTGATAACTAATACAATATAATCGGGAACAACAAGCATGGCATTGTGATGCTGACAACCAACTGAGTGAAGTCATGAAGAAGACACCTTGCTATTACAGTAATATAAAGGATATAATCCTAACTTGACCTAAATGTACTGCAATTTGATTTCCAATAAATAAGCATGCAATAAACAATGTTACAAGTAGCATACAAATGATATAATGTTGACATTAACACCTCAGACACTGTTTACCATATGCTCCTTGAGCAATGACAGATTATAAAAACCGTGGCCAAGGCAGAGGCATGTCGCAGTAGAGTGAGAGAGGGACTGAACAGAGTACGCAGAGAAGGGAATTGTACAACTTTGAACAGGCTCATCTGAGACTTTCTGAATTGCGGGTAAGACATTGGCTATTCAACAATGTATTTTGGATCAAACGTTCATGTAATATTTTGAATCCAATCAAGGAAGTGATAGTTTGAATAGTATAGTTATTTGCCAAAACATTTTTTAAAGAATTGATGTGATCTTTCTACCTTTGCATTTTTATTCAAGAGCATGACATAATTATCCAGAGTAATGTAGGCTACCTGTTTTATTTCAAACGAGACGAGTTATTTTCTTTGTTTTTCTTTACAGTACGTGACTAAACTGGAGAAGAATGAAAGGCATGTGCTATTTTACCAATGTGGTCCTGTTCTTCATAGCCAGTGGATCAAGTGGATGGCTCATCCATAACGCGACAGATTCCACTTCATTAGCCAATATCACCGACATGAACTCAACGTTAAACGCGCAGGTGTCTGCGCTCACCCCCAAGTCTAGACGGAAACGCTGGATTTCACAAAGCGACATGGTTGCCATCCTTGACTATCACAATAAAGTCCGAGCAAACGTCTTTCCACCTGCTGCAAATATGGAGTATATGGTGAGTGAAGTTTTTAATTGAGATTCAATTGAAAATGTTTTACATGCTAAACTAGTAGGCTACTTTTTATTTGAGATTTGTTGGCGTAATGTTGCCTTTGTAATTTGATCTGATAATTTACTGTATAACTTTTTTTGCCAATTAAAATGTAGGTATGCATCATGAGTCATGTGGCTACTATGGCTTGGTCTATGGCTCACCCTGCTGGAAACATAAGGTTACCACATAAAATCAGTGTGCTCATGGTCACAGAATAATATATTCTTTTGTTGGGGGGGGGGGGGGGTTCTGGCATCTATTCGATATCATTGCAAAAAGCTTTACTGTTTCTATTGGGTATCAACATATAACTGATGAGCAGTTTTGTGCATTTTCTATTCATACAGGGTAATTCAGGTAGATATTTATGAGAGCAGCTCACAATGCATGGCTTTTGTGCACTTTTAGGTTCAATCCCAATGAATGCATTATCATGTCTGCAACACATACAGGTGTGGGATGAAGGCCTTGCCAGATCTGCTGAAGCCTGGGCAGCCACGTGTCTCTGGGAACATGGACCACCATTTCTACTGAGATACCTGGGACAGAACCTGTCGGTCAGAACAGGGGGGTATGTAAAGCCTGGGATGTGTCAATCATATATCAACTGATCACGTGTTAATACAATATTTTATTTATTTTTATTGATTGAGGGGGATCCGAGCAATGCCATCTTTGAGTCCGACCTCATGCAATGTTGACTATGGCACAAAATGAATGTACTTGATGTGTTTCTTCCAGATATCGCTCCATTCTGCAGCTGGTCAAACCTTGGTATGACGAAGTCAATGATTACATGTTTCCATACCCTCGTGACTGCAACCCCAGGTGTCCTATGAGGTGCTCTGCACCAATGTGTACACATTACACTCAGGTACAGTAGCCATCTAGGCACTTCAGATTTGGGAATCTTTGGGGTAGTCTTCTCCTGACGAAGACCCTGATGAAGGTCTATTGACCTAAACATTGCTTCTACGAGATGAATTCAATCGTTTGTGCAGTATTCAGGATAACCAGGGTGCTGGAGTTTCTTCTTTTTCAGGAAAGTATTTTTATCCTCAAAAGACTTCTCTGACTGATATTCAGATGGTGTGGGCTACAACGAACAGAGTTGGGTGTGCAGTTCAAACGTGCTATAACATGGTTGTTTGGGGAGCCATGTGGAGACAAGCAACATACCTGGTCTGTAATTATTCCCCAAAGTGAGTCCTGCTTAATACCTTAACAAGCGCCACTTATCACAGCTGAATGATTGATATCCTCTCTCTTACATTTCAGAAACACATTGTCAGACCGAATGAGAACAGATTTATAGGTGTTCACGTAAACTGATGTCATTATGAAAGTATCAAGGCTATTTTATGCAAAATAAAAAGTATAGCTGCTATTATGCTTTAGATTTGTGAAATGGGAAATGACAACTACATTAATTCAAATTGGAAAATGATATGTTTAATGCCCAAGGGAGCATCTTTGAACTACAACAAGAATGACACATTATTACTCTTTCTTTTCCAGGGGGAACTGGGTAGGAGAACCTCCCTACAGAGTTGGCATCCCATGTTCAGCATGCCCACCAAGCTACGGAGGCTCATGTAGTAACAACCTATGTTTCCCTGCAATAACGTCCAACTACATGTACTGGTTCAAGTAAACCATTTAGACATCTGTTTTAATAATCAACTGTCAGATATCATAATTTCACATTGCTTCAAATGTCAGATGTATTTCCCCCAAGTACTTTATATGTACAATGTACCTTTTATACAATTACACATTTTGAATTATAAGCTACATTTGATTTGGTTTGAGATGTAAATTAGTATCATACATTGTTATGTTGTAGCGTACAACTTATTGTTATCTTACCATCATATTGATGGTATTGTATTGATTTGTTGGTGACTTTTGATTGACTATTTGGTACAGAGGTCAAACCTACAAATACCTCTACTAAAGCAGTGGTTAATAAGCTTCCTCATAACTATAAAGACAAGAGTATATTGGATCGATCGACTCCAGCTCACAGTACCATATGTCAGTAGCATTTTCAACATTGATAAATAGCGTTTTATTAAAGATTTACTGTATTTTTGTAAGTACTTCTGAAGTTTTTTCCAGGACACGAATTACATGTTATTTTTATTTGCATGATGCTTCGTATTTTTACACCAGTGAATGTCACTTATATTTGTGTTCATGTAATTGCTATGGCCTGTTACCATTGTTATAGAATAAAGACTGCTAAACTGTATGTCTTGCTTGAGAACGTGTGTTTGGAATGTCCAACTGCATCAGAAGAGGTTTTAGCAGCTGTAGTGAGGAAAGGAGAACACCAGAGGGCAAGCCTGACAAAGTAAACCTTTTTTTCTCAAATCAAATTGTATTTGTCACATGGGCTACACAGTTTACAGCAGGTATAAAAGGTGCAGCGAAATAAACTCTGCCTGCAGTGGAATATTCCCTTGTGAATATTCAACAATGTCCCTGTGACAGAAGACAGAAGACTGATAATTATGGAAATGTTGCACATAAGTCACACAAAGACAAATAATGAAATGAATAATAGGGAAAACAACACAGGAAAAGGTTATTTAGACGCAATGTCAACTATCTGCTGAAACTTTCTGTACCCTGCTAAATAAAATCAAAAGAATGTCCCCGGTCAACATCATTACAGAGAATTTGTTTAGCCCCTGCCCATAAGCCAATTATCTCTTGGACCTGTTAGTTCCCCACTGACTTGGAGTCTTGCAGTGCTAGAACCCAATTGACCCCTAGCATGGAGTGTCTGCATCTCTACTGTAAAGCACTGAAGAGGACTATCAATGGGATTAAAATTCCCTTAGTAGGCAACTTTGAATTGGCAAGTTACCCCGTCAATGCAGTCACCTGGAAGCAACCATGGCACTGTACAGCAACTTGTTACAGGTCTTAGCTGGGCACTGACTTCATTTCCACCTGAGTGGACTTTTCTTGGTCATGTGGGTTGATTCCTCTAGACATCTTACTTGGAAGGCAGGATTGAAGTCAGCATGACCTAAGGTGCTGAGAATCTGATGCCCAGGAAGGCACTCATAAAACAGGGAGCACAGCATGCCCTCTATCCAGAGGATACCAGCTATCTCCATGATACCCACCTGAGGAACAGAGTCTGTTTCTCAAACTTGGGTTGATGCTTACTGAAGTGGGAAAAAAGCCTAATCAGTTCTGATGGGTTTGGCCATCCTTAAGCTGCAGAGCTCATTTGGGTTGTGTTGCTTAACAAAGGCAGGGAGTTTAGGAAGACAGCAAGTTCAGAGTGCAGCTTTTCTTAGTGTCATGGATGCAGGCACAAAGATAGAGAGGCTTGTAATAACATAGAGAGTGATGTTTGGGGTGTACAGTACAGTAATAGTTAATTCATCCATTCAACTCAAATCCCATTACAGTTAATGTGATAATTGAACATCTCAAAATCTTACCAACAAACATAAACAGAAATACTATTCTAAAGAAATACTACATTTACATGTGAGTGGGCTCTTATTACCCAAAGTTTACCTTGCTGTAACTTTAGTAGGATGGCTGGGATCAGAACCAGAGTCTTCCAATAGTTCAATCTGGGAACACAGGAGGAGGCCAAGGGCGGGGTCTGCGGCGTTACGCATCGCTAAATCTAAATTTGGCATATAAACGCAGGGAGCGCTCATACTTGAATGATTATACAGGTACGCTCTAGATTCCTTGGTGGATGTACGATATCCGAATTGACTTACTTATTACGTAAATGTAGATGTCTAAATCTTAGGATGTATAAAGAGTAGCTCTCATGTTCACCGTTCTGATTCAATACAACTTTTGGAGCTGGACATTTCCCGGGGATAGTTGACCAGATTGGACAAAACGTTTTGGTAAAAGGTACATTTAAAAAATATATATATATTCGACACTGGGATAACGAAAAATACTGTTTTGAATTATAACTTTGCATTGTTGTAGCCTGTGAGAGAATTTCGCACGCAATACGCATGCTCATGACATATTGCATGTGCTTGGCAAAAACGTATTTTTTGTGTGAGCAGTGCAATTGACCTACTGTCAAGAGCTTCAAATACACCAAAGCTATGTACAGTATTACCGTTCTAATTCTAATGTATGATATCCTTGTGCCAGACATGTGATAATTCATCAGTTCTCACATTCAAGTGAATGCATAAATCAATAACCATTAATATTAAACTGAATAAAGATCTCTGAATGCTTGACCAACCATCATATTGTATTTCATTTTTACTTTTCTTTAGCCGACAGAATACAGATTTTGTATTGGAGTGAATCACAGAGGCTGGAGAGGCTGATCGTCATCATGAAGGGTGTACCTCAGGACTTGCTGAGAGGGTTTGGGTTGCTATTCTTTGCCCAAACAGTACTTTCTATGGTGATCCCTAACTCTACTCACCTGGAGGCCATACTGGAGAAGTATATGAACAAAGATGATGAGTGGTGGGTGTCCAAACAGAGAGGGAAGAGAGCCATCACTGACGGTGATATGCACCTCATCCTCGATTTGCACAACAAGCTCAGAGGTCAAGTTTATCCTCAAGCTTCAAATATGGAGTATATGGTAAGAAAGCTAAACCAGGACCAACTGTGTCTGCTATATTTAGGTTATGTTTAGGTTTTCCTAAGATGGACTGTAGGCAATTGGAATATGACACTTGCTCATACTGAAGAAGGAGATTGTACAGTACTAAAGATTGAAGGAAGTGTTAGTTACGTATTTTGCACTCATACTTCATCTAAGCTAACGTGTGATACTTGTTCATAGACTCAAGACATCTAGGCTTGAGAATCTGGAACATTCTCAAACCCATTCAACCAGAATGGTTTCAGCAGATCACATTTGGAAAGTCAGGGCCAATGCAGAGGTTTCACACCAAGCTCTGAGAGCCAGTGGTGTAAAGTAACTAAGTCAGAATACTTTGACATACTACTTAAGTCGTTTTTTAGAAGTATCTGTACTTTACTTGAGAATTTATATTTTTGACAAGTTTTACTTTTACTCCACCACATTCCTAAAAAAAAAATGTAGATTTTACTCCCATAAATTTTCCCTGACACCCAAAAGTACTTTTGAATGCTCAGGCAGGACAGCAGTATGGTCCAATTCACAACACACCTACCAGTATAATGCGGTGTCATCCCAATCGCCTCTGATCTAGCAGATTCACTTAACAAATACTGCATTTGTACATTTTTGTCTAAGTGTTGGAGTGTTGCCCCTGGCTGTCCGTAAAAAAAAAAAAAATCGAAAATTGTGTCGTTTGGTTTGCTTAATTAATATAAGGAATTTGACATCTAGCATTTACTTTTTACTTTTAAGTATGACAATTGAGTGAATTTTCCACAACTATACTTAAGTAAAACCAAATATTTTTACTCAAGTAGTATTTTACTGGGTGACTTTCACTTTTACCTGAGCCATTTTCTATTAAGGTATCTTTACTTTTACTCAAGTATGAATATGGAGTACTTTTTCCACCACTGCTCGGAGCAGAGAGCTCAAATAGATCAAAACCTAAAAACAAGCCTGACCAACAGCCAAGCAATAAAGCCAGTATGTTACTGCCCCTGTCAAACCCTGAGCTCTGGCCCCTGCCTTGGCTACCGACCAGCTCTCTCTTCCACTGTTATTGTGCACTCTGCCTCAACCATTTAAACTCACATTTTCAAATATTAGTCTTTATTTAATCTTTGCATTTCCTTTGGCAACAAAGCTGGATCTGTGTTGACTCAAACTTTTAACAGTTGAGCATCATCCTTTGAAGTATGGTTGATCAAATATAGGTTTCTGCAAAGGATTCCTGGATGCAATGTAAAGTACTGTTCCCAGATGGAGGGGTTAACTGTAAATGTTGAAAAGAACACAAGGATTTGCCATTTAGAGGACATCATTTCGATGTCTTAATGTAAATTTCCAACACTATTTGGATAATTTGGACGATTTCCATGTATAAACAGAGATTAGTATCCAGGCCTACAGTATGTCCATTTCCTTCAAGCCCACTGCACTAACCCTAAGCAGTGCATAATGCAGATATCACTAATGTAATGTACTACACATGGAAGACATTAGGACTGTACAGGGCAGCCGACTGGCACCTTTTTCAATTAACCTTGATGGGTGTTAGTGCAGTTAAACAGCAGAACAGCAGCACACTACACCTATTCTTCTAATGGACAATTTTACTACAGCTTGGCAGAAACATTAGAATTCCTCACATCATGTCTACTTAGCTCTTTGTCAGAAACAAGTGGTGCATAAATAGTTTATAGTGTCAATTGACCCAATGCAAGATCTGTATCATGTGCAGATTGGTGCACTTTAGTGCAGAGTTGATGCAAAGAGGCCAGTAGTACTAAAAATGCCATCAGGTCCCCCAATACTTTCTGGGAAGAATGTTAAGATTTGCATTTCCAATGTTTGTTTATCAAGCATTTTGTATTTCTAGAGTCTAAGTAACACTAATACAAGCATTTGTAAGAGTTTTAGTCTCAGTAGCTCTAGCACCAATCTGATGAGCCTGCAGATATGTGTTTAGCCTATCAGAATAACTCTGACTTTCACATTTGAAAGGTTTGGGATACGGAGCTGGAGAGGAGTGCTGAACACTGGGCACACACCTGCATGTGGGAGCATGGACCACAACACATGCTAACCCAGATTGGACAGAACCTGGGTGCCCACTGGGGAAGGTCTGTATAGTAACAGAAGAGATGACCAGTTTGATTATATGTATTATGTCATTATACAGTAGTACTGTATATCCATTTCCTAACATGATTACTTCTAGATACTTTGTTTTAGGTGGCTTTTTCAGGATGAATGATAGTTGTGGGGTCATATAAACTCATGAGGCAACAAATGTGTGAATAAACAGTGGAGTACAGAGTACTGATATATTGCCATGGGTTGTGTCCAGTTAGCTCAATTGTTTTGTTTCCACTTTCCTCAGAGACCGACCACCAACATTTCACGTCCAAGCCTGGTATGATGAAGTGAGAGACTACAGCTATCCCTATCCACAGGAATGTAACCCACACTGCCCTTTCAGGTGCTCTGGTCCCGTCTGCACTCACTACACACAGGTAAGAGTTTCCAATGACAATATCATAACACTTTATTTAAGGCCAGAGAAGTCTGAGAGGACCATTATCTGAAGGGAGCTACTTTGTCTGTCTTTGCAGATGGTTTGGGCAACAAGCAGCCATATTGGATGTGCTATCAATGTGTGCTACAATATGAATGTGTGGGGCATGATTTGGACTAAAGCTGTGTACTTGGTTTGCAACTACTCACCGCCGTAAGTTTTCCAATTAAAAAAATATATTCTTATGTTTGTCACCCCCACAAAAATGGTTTATTAAATTCAAATTGCTGTATATTATGTAGTGTATTGGAACTGGGAGGGATTGGGTCAAAAGGTTCAGTGTGTTTTATGTAATTTGTGTGCAGGGGAAACTGGTGGGGGCATGCCCCATACAAACATGGCAGCCCGTGCTCTGCCTGTCCGCCCAGCTACGGTGGAGGCTGTAGGGACAATCTCTGCTACAAAGGTTGGCTGCTTTTTTGGTGCAAAACAAATTGGTTGCTTTTCACATTTTTGTTTTGCAGGGCATATAACATGTGATGTGGCTCTTGTTCTTCTTCAGAGAACGGAGTACAGAGACGTCCTGCCCCTGAACTAGAAGAGACAAATTACATCGAGCCGGAGTCACAGCCAGAACCGAGGGCCCAAGAGCCTCGGGTGAGACCACTGCCCCCAACACCATCATCCAATGACAACGTGGAGAGGAATGAGGTGGTCAGCACAGTGCAAATGTGTAAGAATTGATCTCTCATTTGATTGCACTGTATTTCATATACAATGTCACTGTACAGTAGGACATGTCTGTCACCAGACAGATACATCTATATTTGGAATGACTGCCAGAAGATCTAAGTGAGATTGATTTTCTTGTTTTTAAAGGTCAACAGATGGACTGTGAGACCAAGCTGCGTGATCGTTGTAAAGGAACCACTTGTAATAGGTAGGCCTAAATTGTAAAGGAAACACTAGTAATACTGTAGGTAGGCCTATGTTGTAAAGGAAACACTAGTAATACTGTAGGTAGGCCTACGTTGTAAAGGAAACACTAGTAATACTGTAGGTAGGCCTAAGTTGTAAAGAAAACACTAGTAATACTGTAGGTAGGCCTACGTTGTAAAGGAAACAATAGTAATACTGGAGGTAGGCCTAAGTTGTAAAGGAAACACTAGTAATACTGTAGGTAGGCCTACGTTGTAAAGGAAACACTAGTAATACTGTAGGTAGGCCTATGTTGTAAAGAAAACACTAGTAATACTGTAGGTAGGCCTACGTTGTAAAGAAAACACTAGTAATACTGTAGGTAGGCCTACGTTGTAAAGGAAACAATAGTAATACTGTAGGTAGGCCTACGTTGTAAAGGAAACACTAGTAATACTGTAGGTAGGCCTACGTTGTTCTTAAAGTCGATGCTGTCACTTACCAGTTCTTACTCATTCCTGTGAATCGGTCAAAGCTGAGTTATAACTATTGTTTCTTCTTGCAGGTACGAGTGTCCTCCTGGATGCTTGTCTAGCCCAGGGAAAGTAGTAGGGACTGGGTATTATGATATGGTATGAAAAGAAAACACCATTTTGTATCTGTCAATTTGTTTGGTCTATTCTCAGTGCACAAGTTGTGAGATATAAAATAATGATATAAAACAACTTTAGTCATTTTGCTCACATATTCTAATTCTTGAACAGTATTGGATAACACCCCTCAGAGCGGGAGTTGAACAGTTGGGGATGGCCATAGTATACTGTCATAATACATGAAGCAGGGGTCCCCAACTAAATTCACCTGCAGGCCGAGGATGGTCAGGGGGCCGGAACATAATTATAAATAATTTGTACACTGCAAATTGACCACAATAAGAAGAAGCGCAAACCGATATAGTACCTGACAAAAACATAATGATTACATTGGGATACGATCACATATGTCTCTCTATTAATGTGTGGGAAAACATGGGAACAGATTTCCTAAAATAAAATCACTTGGAGCTGATTTCCTGTTTTTTTTATAGTGTTTTATGTCCAACAATGAAAATTCACACAAAAAATGAATATGCTCAGTAAACTTGGGGGGCCAAATAAAATGATTTGGCCCATGGGCCGCAAGTTCGGGAACCCTGGTATAAAGAGTAGTGAAACATATTTACATTTTTCAGCAATCAAGTGTTTGCGGAGCTGGTTTGCACGCTGGAATCATAGACGATGGTGGAGGCTGGCTGGACGTTACAAGACAAGGAAGAAAATCACATTTCACAAAGTCATACAAAAATGGTGTTCAGTCTGTTGCGTGAGTTCAAATTTTACTCACTCCATTATATTTGTTTTACTCACTCCATTATGTTTGTTTTACTCACTCCATTATATTTGTTTTACTCACTCCATTATATTTGTTTTACTCACTCCATTATGTTTGTTTTACTCATTCCACTATGTTTGTTTTACTCATTCCACTATGTTTGTTTTACTCACTCCATTATATTTGTTTTACTCACTCCATTATATTTGTTTTACTCACTCCATTATGTTTGTTTTACTCATTCCACTATGTTTGTTTTACTCATTCCACTATGTTTGTTTTACTCACTCCATTATGTTTGTTTTACTCATTCCACTATGTTTGTTTTACTCACTCCATTATGTTTGTTTTACTCATTCCACTATGTTTGTTTTACTCATTCCACTATGTTTGTTTTACTCATTCCACTATGTTTGTTTTACTCATTCCACTATGTTTGTTTTACTCATTCCACTGTTTGTTTTACTCACTCCACTATGTTTGTTTTACTCATTCCACTATGTTTGTTTTACTCACTCCATTATGTTTGTTTTACTCATTCCATTATGTTTGTCATAAAGCCAAACCAACAAGTGACACGTTTTCACACGTTTTACAGGATGAACAGGAGTGCAAATTCCTTCAACGTATTTACTGTACCAGGTATGTCTGGTCTACTATCATGTTGTGCACCTTTATGTCTCAGTAATGCATGTATTGTTTGAATGACATTGTGGCATCTTTGCTCCTCAGTAAAAGCAGTCACATGTGAGACCACCGTTGCACAGTTCTGTCCCTACAAAAAACCTGCACGGCACTGTCCAAGGTAAAGAAACAGGTCACTTTCTAATAAACCAAACTTGACCTTCTACTGTAAAGTTGATACTGTGTTTAATAGATATTTTTCCCCTACCAGGATGTATTGCCCCCGCAATTGTCTGCATGAGACCCGTGCCAGAGTCATTGGAACACAATGGTATTCGGATGTAAGTCCTTGAATGTATGTCTGTATGTATGTACGTATGTATGTATGTATATACTGTATGTCTGACAATGGCCTCCAAATATTTTATTTCTCTCATAGAACCGGCCTGTGTTTTACGCTGACCTACCTTGTTTTTTTCTAGAAATCCAGTATATGTCGAGCAGCCATCCATGCTGGTGTCATTCAGAATGACTCAGGAGGCTACCTGGATGTGCAGCCTGTGGACAAGAGGAGACAGTACAGCGGTAGCTATCAGAACAGAATCTCTTCAGAAAGGTAAGGGACGTGAATAAGGGAAACGCAGGCCAATTGTGGGGTTTTGACTCTGTTGCAAATGCTTTTGGATGCGTAATGGCTAGGGACGTCGGCTCATGTGGTCAGAAAAACTCTTTGCCTTGTCAGATTTGGGGTGGCAAGTAGCCTAGTGGTTAGAGTGTTGGACTAGTAACTGAAAGGTTGTAAGATCGAATCCCAGAGCTGACAAGGTAAAAATCTGTTGTTCTGCCCCTGAACAAGGCAGTTATTAACCCACTGTTCCTAGGCCCTCATTGAAAATAAGAATTTGTTCTTAACTGACTTCCCTAGTTGAATAAAGGTAAAATAAAATATACATTATAGGCTAGTATAAGTGTCATATACTGTACCTTGGCTTGACTATGTAAACTGTTCTTAGCTGAATGCAAACTTACACAAGTGTCCATTCTTCCTAACAGCCTACAGAATCCCTCAGGTGGCAAAGCATTCAGAGTATTTGCAGTCATTTGAATCCACATTGCAAGGACACTGGCAATGAAAATGAGCACTTGTCATTTAACACCCAGTCATTTCACGGCCAGTAATTACACTGCTTATGGTTTCCTTCTCTTGCTAAGCTGCACCTCAGCTTCTCAAGGCTGTTCAATTCACTTTGGTCACAACATATATAAAGATACACTGTTCAAATGTAGATCTTTTAAGACTGTATATTGGATGTATATAACATGTTGTAAATAAGTTGAATGTCTAACAAATGCAATCTCTCATAGATATTTGTATCAGAACAGAAAAATATGTAATGTGCATGCATGGTAAAGGTTTTAATTCTATGATATTTCAAATCTTGTATTGTTTTTTTAATTTGTAAGTATTTTATACATTTTGATGACTGATGTTGATGTTTTATTTCATGATACAAAATTGTATAGCCCTTATTCATAGATTTTTACAGTTCAAGCCTGGCTGGCCAGGAGTGCGTCAGAGAATTTCATAGCACGAACCACATGGTGAGACACACAAAATATGCATTATTTATTTACATTTGTGAAGAAATCATTGTTATCAATGGTCAATTCTGGAAGGACAGTTGGGACTTTCATAGCATGTCTTTTAGCTGAACATACAGTATAGCAATTATTATATGTTTCATGATAACCTTATCAGTTCTCCATTGATTGCTACTGTTCATAATACAGTAGCTGTATGGTATGTAGTTTATAAAGCACTACCTCACGTTGTTAGAAAGGCACCATTAATGTACTGGAAACTACTGGTATCCTGTCTGGATGACAGAGAGAGTACTGTCTTACTGTCCTAGATCCAACATGTGTTTGTCAGGTTCACAGGGCATTACTGTGGGATAAAGGGCTAAATCCTGGTGTATTCAGTAGTTGCTTTTCATATTTCTACAGCCCCCCCCCCCCCCAAAAAAACCCCACCAACAACAATTATCTGGTTGAAACATTAATATTTTTTATATACATTATACAGCTATTACACATGTTCATCTATCCACAGAACTCAGGCACTCATATTCAACATTTCAAAAACAGAATTTGTAGAAAGCCCATATCCTTTCCAGGCAGGAGCAGTAAAGAATGAAAGCTGAGCAAGCCCTTATGTTAAACTACTCGGGCCCACTGGCTGTGCGCTAGGTAGAGCAGACAAAGAGTGACTTTGTGTGTGTTGATCTCGATCTCACTTCCCTGGATGCATTTCCCCCACGCCTGCCACAGATGTGGTCAACCCCAGCTGAAAGGTCTCTGTCAGTCACCCGTACACACACATACCCTCTGTGAGATGCTTTATGTAAGGGTTGAGATTCAAGTTCAGTATATTTTACTCAATAGTTTTGTCTGAAAGGAGTTTGCTTCGGACAACGCATTTTAACTAATGCTTTTTTAAAGGGGCAAGATCATATCTAAGATAATGTACTGTATTCTCTAATTTTGTCAAAAGCTCTTGTTAGACTATATAGTCAGTCAACATAAGAGATAGTTAAATATTAAAGCTGTAAGTGGGTCAGACTTACTTCAATATGGAATAGAAACAAGGGAATCCAACAGGACAGACATATTGATCTTGATCCATAAACTTTTATCCATTCTATAGAAATAGATATTACATACTAGCTTCCATTGCTAGTGCAAAGCTCTGGTTAATACATAGTATACACTGTACTGTAGTGGTGACCCATTATAACACACAACCCCCACTATCACCACCATTCTGCTGAGTGACCGGGGGGCTGGACTGAGAGGAACTTTCCAGGAAGAGGACCAGGGCTGATAGAGACCTCCTGATGGCCTCATTGAGTTCCGCACCGCTCTCCAGAAAGAAGAGGCATGCATCAGAACACTGTCAAAATTCACAGGGCAGTGTTGCAGAGGAGTCCACTGGCAAAGACGCCAACTGTTCACTGCTGCAGGAGTGTTATACAACATGAAAAGACCCCACCGTCACAGACCCGCACAAGGATCAATACATCATCATCTCAGAGGTGCTGTTTGGTGAAATTACATTTGTTTCCTTTCATTTGGACTGTAACTACTGCTAATATTATACCTGATACTAAATAAAATAATAATCAATAAAAAAATTGGAGAATATTATTTTTTATCATGTATTTGATGAATGTCTTCCAGTACTTGTTAATGCTTGTCCAATGTCTGTGGATGCTGTGAGTAGAAATCAGCTCCATCAGATGAATGTTGTTATAGTATAACCCTCCTAAATTTGACACACTGTAGTACAGTGCAGTACAGTACAGTGCACAGTGTTCCCACTGGGCACAGACATCAGTTCAATGTCTAATTTTGATTTACATTTGGTTGAGTTGTCAACTAACGTGAATTCAATGTGAAATCAACAACAACAAAAATTGACCATGCCATTGGATTTAGGTAAAAAGTTTGGTGGGGAAAAAATGTATGACTTTTAGCAAATCCAATCATTTTTGCACGTTGATTCAACATCATCACATTGAGTTTTTTTGTTGAAATGTTGTGGAAACAACATTGATTCAACCTGTTTTTGCCCAGTGGGTTCTGTGCAATCATGATAGTTTATATCTTTATAGAATATTCTCACCTGATCCACAGTGTCAGGCTGTTCACAGAAAAAAAAAAAAAAATACTCCTGAGCCTCTAATGACATCATTTATGTTACTAGTTAGAGTGAGAGAACTTTTAAAATATTTTTGATTGTGGATGTTGGTTTATTGTACAGTACAACTACTGTATGTAAAATATAGTCAGTAATTATATGGGTTTTGAAGTATGTTTGAAATGTCAAGGCAGCTAACCGCTAGAGAAACATTAACTGGTGTGTAGAGGTGAGTGGTTTCTAAATATGACTTGTACAATCATTCTCATGCTTTATAGCTTGCTCCTGAGGTTGACATCTGGGTGGACATATATGATGTACTGTATATGGGGCAACAATCACTAACTCCAGAAAAATAAGTGTTGTGGTCAGTGCCTCATTCCTGTACTCCCTGAGAGAGATAATCATTATTATCGTAACATAGTTGCCAGCTGTGTTTAGTTGGAAGAGAGTAATCATATTTGCATTGCTGGTTTTATAATGATAATGTGTTATTTATAACAGCGATAATTTAAATTCACTCTCACATGAAATAGATAGGATACATGTCACGGAATTCCCGCCCAATTTAAAATAAAATAAAAGAATTACAGTAGTCTGGAAATGATTTCAAATTCTGTGTCCTGTGAGATGTGTTCAATTCAAATGCAAGAATGTAATTGGAATCAAAGAGCAATTTCCCACTCAATTCAATTCTGACCCCAACACTGCACTTCAGAACTTGTAGCCTATAGAGTTTACAACCCATAAGGTACATATTCTGAAGTAGGAAATGCAACAATAAACTATTCTCAATTTCCATTTAAAACACAAGTCTTTTATTCACAACATGAGAATTTCAGAGTTAGAATAAGGTTCTCTTGCTTTCTCAACATAGTGGATCAAACATGTGTAGCCTCGTGCTCTGACCTCATCACCCTTCCTCCTCCACACACACACCCACCCAGTTGTGATGATGGCAAGCCTCTCTCTTACTCTCCCTATTTGTTGGTATCCAACACACAGACTTCCACTGCCAGTGTGGCAACCATGCAATATTCCCCACAGCCTCGCACTGCAATAGTAGAACCAGTCAACTCTTTATGGACTCTTTTCATGCCCCTATGAAACTTTTTCCGTAACTCCCAGAATAGTTGTCTAATGTCTTGGCACACTTTATTGGTGCCCCCCTGTCGCTGCCTTGAGCAGAGTACACAGAAATGATGAGACTATTTTCATCTTAATATTTATGAAATTCATTAAATCTGTTTTTGTAACATCTGTTATTAGGCTACCCCTCATGCAGCACACTGCATGATAAGTGTTCACCAGTGGCAGTCGTGACGTTTAAGATGAGCATGGCCTTATTTCTATTACAGCATATTGGATGACTCTCATTCATATTGCATTCACCCAGTTCAATGTAACAGTGATAGGTTTAGGCTACAATATGATACTCTAATTGTCCCTATACCCATCATGAGGTTGCTACAACCTAGCCTATGAATGAAAGGTGCACAGGTTGAGATATAAATTAGAGTAATCAAGGTGACAGACAGTGACACATTCAATACCACCTTGCATACTCCTGTCTGTATCTAGCTGCTCTAGTTGGTAATCATTAGTCTAACAGTTGCAAATGAGAGTTTCTATTGGACAAATTCTGGTATGTTCATCTCCGTTTGCTTTTGTCTAAAAAACATTTGTCAACAGAATCTGTGGAATGAATGACCACACTCAAACACAGTTCACTTTCACATCATCACATACAAACAGTATGATAATTTTGCTTGTTGTATAAATTCCTTCTTGCGTCTATGCGCTCTCCTCCTCTCACCTTTCCCTTCACTTGTGAACAACACATCAGCTGTCTGTGACCAGGCAAAAAAACTTTTCCAAGGCAAACTATATATTAACCGCTAACTGCTACACACAGCCTACATCGTTGTCACCATAATAGCTAATGTCTTAGACAACATAGCTACCAAAACTAACACGTTTGGAAACCTGCTACAATCATACAGTACAGTCTACAGTCAGCAAGCAGTTTAGCGGTTACACCGGCAGCCCCGGTGGCAAAACATTTATAAAATCAAAAGCTTACATTGACTTGGAAGAGTTCCAGTGTTGGATAGCCATAGCCAGCTAGCTAACATAGCAACCCTCTGTTTGAGCCTGGTGTTTGAGTAGGCTAAACTAGCTAGCGGCATATGCTAGCTAAGTGAAAGTGAAATACAATGAAATATAGCTAGCTCTCTCTTTCTCTTGCTTCTTCTTAATTTTTAAATAAATGTATTTGTTCAAAACTGTTCAACTATTGTCTTTCTCTCTCTTTGAGTCAACAACTCATCACATGTTATGCACTGCTGTAACGGTCCTGACCTGTTTTATGTTGTTTTTGTATGTGTTTATGGTCAGGGCGTGTGTTTTGGGTGGGCAGTCTATGTTTTGTATTTCTAGGTTGGGTTTTTGTGTTCGGCCTGGTATGATTCTCAATTAGAGACAGGTGTGTATCGTTTGTCTCTAATTGAGAGTCATACTAAGGCAGCCAGGGTTTCACTGGGGTTTTGTGGGTGTTTGTTCCTGTGTCCACACATGGACGGTTGAAGGTTAGTCACGTTTGTTGTTTTGTAGTTTTGTAGTGTCTTGTTTGCTGTTTTCATTAAAAGATGGCTTATTTCCCTCAATCCGCATCTTGGTCCTATCCATGCTCCTCCTCGTTTGAGGAGGAGAACAACATTGACTGCCTTTACAGAAACACCCACCACAACAGGACCAAGCGGATTGAGGAGAGAGAAAAGGAACTAAAGCACTGGACACAGGAGGAATGGTCTTGGGAGATCATGGACGGAAAAGGACCCTGGGGAAGGGTTGGAGAGAATCGCCGCTCTCGGGAGGAGAAGAAGGCAGCCACAGCCCAGGAGCGCTGGTATGAGGAGGCAGCACGTATGAGAGGCTGGAAGCCCGAGAGGCTCACCCAAAAATTTCTTGGGGGGAGGCTAAAGGGGAGTGTGGCGAAGCCGGGTTGGATACCTGAGCCAACTCCCCGGGCTTGCCGTGGAGTAAGAGGGCGTCGTACTGGTCAGACACCGTGTTATGCGGTAAAGCGCACGGTGTCCCCAGTACGCGTGCTTAGCCCAGTGCGGGCTATTCCACCTTGCCGCACTGGGAGGGCTAGGTTGGGCATCGAGCCGAGTGCCATGAAGCCGGCCCAACGTATCTGGTCTCCAGTACGTCTCCTCGGGCCGGCGTACATGGCACCAGCCTTACAGGTGGTGTCCCCGGTTCGCCTGCAGAGCCCAGTGCGGGCTATTCCACCTCGCCGCACTGGCAGGGCTACGGGGACCATTCAACCTGGTAAGGTTGGGGAGGCTCGGTGCTCAAGAGCACGTGTCCTCCTTCACGGTCCGGTATATCCGGCGCCACCTTCCCACCCCAGCTCAGTACCACCAGTGCCTACACCACGCACCAGGCTTCCAGTGCATCTCCAGAGCCCTGTTCCTCTTCCACGCACTCTCCCTATGGTGCGTGTCTCCAGCCCGGTACCTCCAGTTCCGGTACCACGCACCAGGCCTAGAGTGCGCCACGAGAGTCCAGTGTGCCCAGTTCCTGTTCCCCGCACTCGCCCTGAGGTGCGTGCCCTCAGCCCGGTACCTCCAGTTCCGGTACCACGCACCAGGCCTATAGTGCGTCTCAGCCGGCCAGAGTCTGCCGTCTGCCTAGCGCCAGAGCCGTCCTGCCATGACCAGCCAGAGCCGTCCTGCCATGACCAGCCAGAGCCGTCCTGCCATGACCAGCCAGAGCCGTCCTGCCATGACCAGCCAGAGCCGTCCTGCCATGACCTGCCAGAGCCGTCCTGCCATGACCTGCCAGAGCCGTCCTGCCATGACCTGCCAGAGCCGTCCTGCCATGACCTGCCAGAGCCGTCCTGCCATGACCTGCCAGAGCCGTCCAGCCAGGACCTGCCAGAGCCGTCCAGCCAGGACCTGCCAGAGCCGTCCAGCCAGGACCTGCCAGAGCCGTCCAGCCAGGACCTGCCAGAGCCGTCCAGCCAGGACCTGCCAGAGCCGTCCAGCCAGGACCTGCCGGAGTCCCTACGCCCGGACCGGTCGGAGTCCCTCAGCCCGGACCTGCCGGAGTCCCTCAGCCCGGACCTGCCGGAGTCCCTCAGCCCGGACCTGCCGGAGTCCCTCAGCCCGGACCTGCCGGAGTCCCTCAGCCCGGACCTGCCGGAGTCCCTCAGCCCGGACCTGCCGGAGTCCCTCAGCCCGGACCTGCCGGAGTCCCTCAGCCCGGACCTGCCGGAGTCCCTCAGCCCGGACCTGCCGGAGTCCCTACGCCCGGACCTGCCGGAGTCCCTACGCCCGGACCTGCCGGAGTCCCTCAGCCAGGACCTGCCGGAGTCCCTCAGCCAGGACCTGCCGGAGTCCCTCAGCCAGGACCTGCCGGAGTCCCTCAGCCAGGACCTGCCGGAGTCCCTCAGCCAGGACCTGCCGGAGTCCCTCAGCCAGGACCTGCCGGAGTCCCTCAGCCAGGACCTGCCGCCCCTTATCCCGGTGCTGCCCCTTATCCCGGTGCTGCCCCTTATCCCGGTGCTGCCCCTTCATTTAGGTGGTGTTAGTGGGAGGGTGGTCATTGGGAGGGGGATAAAGAAGCGGGGATTGATTATGGTGGGGTGGGGACCTCGCCCTCAGCCTGAGCCACCACCGTGGTCAACTGCCCACCCAGACCCTCCCCTGGACTTTGTGCTGGTGCGCCCGGCGTTCGCACCTTGAGGGGGGGGGGTTCTGTAACGGTCCTGACCTGTTTTATGTTGTTTTTGTATGTGTTTATGGTCAGGGCGTGTGTTTTGGGTGGGCAGTCTATGTTTTGTATTTCTAGGTTGGGTTTTTGTGTTCGGCCTGGTATGATTCTCAATTAGAGACAGGTGTGTATCGTTTGTCTCTAATTGAGAGTCATACTAAGGCAGCCAGGGTTTCACTGGGGTTTTGTGGGTGTTTGTTCCTGTGTCCACACATGGACGGTTGAAGGTTAGTCACGTTTGTTGTTTTGTAGTTTTGTAGTGTCTTGTTTGCTGTTTTCATTAAAAGATGGCTTATTTCCCTCAATCCGCATCTTGGTCCTATCCATGCTCCTCCTCGTTTGAGGAGGAGAACAACATTGACTGCCTTTACAACTGCAATGCTAGCTAGCTGTAGTACATGCTTTCAGTACTAGATTCATTCTCTGATCCTTTGATTGGGTGAACATGTCTATTCATGCTGCAAGAGCTCTGATAGGTTGGACGATGTCCTCCGGAAGTTGTCATAATTACTGTGTAAGTCTATGGAAGGGGGTGAGAATCATGAGCCTCCTAGGTTTTGTATTGAAACCAATGTACCCAGAGGAGAACGGAAACTAGCTGTCTTCCGGCAACACCATGGTGCTACCGTACAGAGTGCTATTGAGGCTACTGTAGAACTTCATTGCAAAACAGTGTACTTCAATCAATTATTTGGTGACATGTGAATATACTTAGTATAGTTTTATCTAAAAATAATAACTTTTTAAATCTTTCACTATTTTTGTTTTTATGAAATTCACTGAGGAGGATGGTCCTCCCTTTCCTCCTCGGTGGAGCCTCCACTTTCACTATACTAATACTCATTCATTGGTACAGTATACAGTACGTCTTACAAACATGCAGCTTTGCATCACTTAGCCCCTCTGTATGGCAACTGGTTTACTCTTTACTTCTTTTGACAAACACAATATGCTTTCTGACTGGAGACCTGCATTGTGAATGCAATTGAAAGTAATTGTAGATACTGTGCCCTACAGTATGAAATACACAACCGTTCAAAAGTTTGGGGTCCAGCCTCCCGGAGTCGCCTCTTCGATGTTGACGTGAAACTGGTGTTTTGCGGGTACTATTTAATGAAGCTGCCAGTTGAGGACTTGTGAGGTGTCTGTTTCTCAAACTAGACACTAATGTACTTGTCCTCTTGCACAGTTGTGCACGGGGCCTCCCACTCCTCTTTCTATTCTGGTTAGAGACAGGGGCACCGGTACCGAGTCAGTGTGTGGTGGCGAAGTGACTTTTACAACATTAACAATGTCTACACTGTATTTCTGATCAATTTTATGTTATTTTAATGGACAGAATGTGCTTTTCTTTCAAAAGCAAGGACATTTTGAAGTGAGCCCAAACTTTTGAACAGTAGTGTATATAAAAGTTAATCTACACAATATATCACCCACTTGCATTTTCACTGCACAGTAGAGACTCAAAATAACCACTGTAGTGACATAAGAATTCGTCCAAGCCTCCATATTTATTTAGTTTCTTGGGTTTGGAGTGCAGACTGTAAACAACAAGCAAGGTTACAAATAGAATTTACACACTTAAGAATATAGTCACCAAGGGGCTGGGCCTCACTCCCCACGTCATCTCTGACCTTTTTCTGTTTACAGGAGGGTTTTGATTTCTCCTTTTTTTCACCATTCACACATAAACCATTCTAGAATCGTGGAGTATAAGGAGTATAAAATAGTAGCTTTTTGTCTTGATGAAATGGGGGTGCAGGACCAACATGCAGCTGCCAAGCCATAAAAGAATGGTGCCAACAACCAGCACCAATTGCCAGCTCCAGCCCTCACCTGTTTTTTATTACGATTTCCGCCTACATAAGGAATCAGGCTAGCAAATAGACCTGAGTTTATGTACTTTACTTCCGTTACTTAGAGTCACCTAACTGGGCACAGACGTCAGTTCAACATCTAGTTTTTATTTATTTGGTTGAGTTGTCAACTTTAATGTGAAATCAACAAAGAATTTGACCATATCATTGAATTTAGGGTAAAAGTTTGGAGAAATTCCCTTACGTTGAGGACTTTTTTCAAATCCAATCATTTTTCACATTGTTTTTTTTTTTTATGACGTGGAAACAACATTGATTCAACCAGTTTTGCCCAGTGGGACTGTACACTTAATATGTTGTGAAATCTGTTTTGAATGTATTGTAATGTTTAAAAAAATGTATAACTGACTTAATTTTGCTGGACCCCAGGAAGAGTAGCTACTGCCTTGCTAGCAGCTAATGGGGATCCATAATAAATACAAATACAAATACATAGCAGCCACAGTAGTGTATCTGGAGGGGTGCATAGAAATGACTGCCTCTGTTTAGATTAACATGTTCTTTCCTATGTAATTTTGGATTCAGTCCCTTGTAGATAGTGATGATTTAATATTTGTATATTCATACGGAATCAAAAGGCTATAATTAAATTCTGACTGTCACAGCACATGCATTTTTTCCCCAAATAGGCACATCTACATGGACTTAACCAAACAACGAATTGCATTTTCCATTTATGTATTGAAGTTACGTTCATGACTTTCATCAATTTATCATGAGGCTCATTTCACCTTTTTGCTAAAAGCAGTAGTACTAGTTTTTAAGAGGGGTCTAGAGGGGATGTGCAAACAAACAATGACAATGATGCCCTCTGCAGGATAAAAGTTCTGTCAAAGCACTGAAGATAATGTATGTACCATTAGGGGAACATACAGGGCACAGAGAAAGGTCCCTACGGAATAACTCAAGTGTCGTCTCGTTCTGATCATACCACAATTTATAATAATCATTGCTAATTAAAGAAAGTAAAGAAATAGCTAAATGTAAACAGCTACATTCTGGGGGTTCTACACAGTTAAAATATCTGCAATTATTTCAACCTGACTTACTATAATTCAGAATTTCTTGAATTACTTTAATATTTTATATTTTAGCGGAGATGCCATTGCACCTCTTGATGGCAGCATCCCACTTTCCCAGGATGCCTTTCTCCAGCAGTGGGTGGCACAACACCTACTCTCAAGCTCAAAGTGCACAAACTGATCAAGGTGGAGAAATGGAAATAATGAGAGAGAAAGAGAGAGAGAGAGAGAGAAAGAGAAAGAGAAAGAGAAAGAGAGAGAGAGAGAGAGAGAAAGAGAAAGAGAAAGAGAGAGAGAGAGAGAGAGAGGGGGGGGGGGGTGAGAGAGGAACCTGGCCAATTCTTGTTAATTTACAGCTCATTATATCCAACAATTTTTTGTCTATTATTCTTACAAGTTCAAGAAGTTAACCATGTTCCTCAGTGCCCTCAGTGATCAAGATCTTAGTTAAACTCCTCCCAAAGTGAACAGAATAAGGGTTCACATGAACAATCAGTGTTAATTTGTGATCTGTCATTCACCTCACTCAGAGATGCAGGGAAATACTTAATTTGGAGAGATGGGAACAGTTTGTGATGTGAGTCATTGGGAGCTCTCTCACACTGAGCTTCATTGCAGTCTAATTAACCTTATTGCCACGTATACTGTCTGCTCCCATTGTACAGCCGCCATGGTGCATGTCTGTGTTAAAGAATGACTTGTCAGGGATTTGAGTTTTGACCCAGTGACCACACAAATTACTCATGCTTGTTTCCCATCTGGCTGCACCACTACTTGCCTCGTGACTCAGTATAAATTCAGATGATATTGAATAAAGCTCATTCTCCTCAAAAGCATGAAAACAATGTCTGCCTCAATCTGTACTGTAATTTTAAGGGTAAAGATAATTTCTAGAGCATAACATATTTTCTCAACGAAATACGCATTGGGCATCTTTTACATCCTTTCCAATTAAAACAAACATGTTTTACTTTCGGGACCATACAGTGCACAAAGCAGTGCCTGAAGCCCGTTTTATGGACAGTGCTGTCATTGTCTGAGGAGTTCATTTGGGAGCTCTTGTGGATATGGGTGTGGAATTGCTGTGTTTTCTTTTTTATTTCATGCTGTCCAAAAGCAACAGTTCTGTAGAACATTAATAATCTATATATCCTCCATTACTAAGCAAACATTCAAACCTAGGCCTATGAGACATGAAGCAGTGGACTTCCACTGCTTCAGTGGTTACCATCAAAAAGGAAATGGAAGCAAACAGAGTAAAACGAGAGTTCCTATTCGACAAATTCAGGTTTTGCAACAGAATTGGCAGAATGAAAACACCCTTGGAATCTAATTCTAAAACAAAAGGTTAAGGTTTTATTTTGGAAAGGTTTTGTGCTGATTTAAATCAAATATGTGACACCAAATGTATTGTCTAGGCTAAATATGAAAAATGTACATGTAAATTGAGGTGATTATCAATGCGTTCAGTTCTGGGGGATTCCTTACCTCTTTTCCCACAATGCAATAGTCATGTAAACAAAGGACAACGACAGGAAGGGAGACTGAAAAGTTCTAGCTAGATAGCTAGCATTAGCTAAGTATAGCTACAAATGTGCAACTTATTAGCCTCAGCAGTTCTGCAAGGAATATTTAAAAAAAAATATATATAACGTTATTTAGCTAGCTTCCTAACCAGTTAGACATAATTTGAATTGCTTTTTCTACATTGTCTCGTGTGTGATCTCTAAAGCCAGTTAGCTAGCTAGATGCCTGGCTAGCAGCCTGTCAGAAGCTAGCTAACGTCGTTAGGCATTAACGTTAGCTGTCAAAACCAAGCCAAGTGCTTTGATTTCCCAGCGAACTCAAAATGCATCGATCTTGACAGTTTACAGGGAAACCCGTTTTTAACAGAGGATGACAGGTAATATCAAAAGTTAATCGAAGTATGAAAGAAGCTAGCCAGCTAGCCCTCTTTGTTTCTTGGGTGGCCACCTTAGCTGGCTATCTAGCTAGCATCCAAACACTTGTACTAGCAGCAGGATGTATCTGTAGTGTTAGGCTTCTTCATAGATATCGCCAGCAGTTGGAAAAACAGGCTACTGTAGAAAGGTAGCTAGCCATGATTGATAAGACTGTGCGGTATTCGAAATGTTATGACAACTACTGTAGGATATGTATTCTTTGTCTTGTCTTGTTGTGGAATAAATTAATGGGATTTTTTTCTTCTTCAGGGATGACTGCTTTTGAAGGACAACCTTTGTGGCCATCCACACATCTATGAGATCCCCACATGTCTGAGGGACTTCCAAAATGAAGAAAATTAGTCTGAAAACAATACGAAAGTCATTCAACCTAAAAGGCAAAGAGGAGGGAGAGGATGTTGTACCACAGCCAAATTCAGCTACCAACTTTTCAACAGATTCGAAGTTTGGAAAATGTTACAGCAAAGAACTTGTTTGTAACGACTTTGATCATGAGGAGAAGAAAGGCCGTAAGAACGGCTCAAAAAGTGAGAGTCTTATGGGATCACTGAAAAGGAGGCTTTCGGCAAAACAGAAAAGTAAAATAAAAGAAAGTTCCACATCCGTAACCTGTGAAGATGACACATTCTCGTGCTCCTCAGCACCCATTTTCTTTAACGACGTAAAATCACAGCACCATCTAAGATCTAGTAGTCACCATTATAGCCCCACACCATGGGCCCTCAGGGCAGCAAATTCTGAGGAAACATGCCTTAGAATGGATGGGAAAGTGAAAGCTATGATACACTCATCAGACCCAAGCCCATCTCTGTATGGCATTCAGAAAGAATTCCCTGACCCCCAGATGGATAGGCCTTTTCAGGATTCATCTGAGAGCACTGAGCCTCAGAATTGTGATTTGCATCTAGATATTGATGTTGAAAATGTGCCTGCGATCATTGGACTATCACCTCAGAACTATATTCACTATGCAATGCCTTTAGATGATGACCTTGAAAAAGGCTTGGATAATTCCTCTCCAATAGATGAGGTGCCTCAGCCCGAGGGCTTCCCTCTTCATGCAGCGGAAGACCCCATTGACCAGGAGGAGCTGATGTCACCAGACATATTCATGGACCCATCAGTGAATAGACTGCTCTATCAATCTGCAGGTGTCTTGATTCCAGACTCTAGAATAGATTCTCCTCTCTCCCCTTTGCTACCTCAGCTACCTGGCAGTCACATCCGAAGGAGTTTCCAAGTATATGGTGGTTCTTCTCACTCGCATGGTGCAGAGAGAGTGATGCACCATCTCAACTTTGACCCCAATTCAGCCCCTGGTGTTGGCAGGGTTTATGATGCTGTTCAGCACAGCGGGCCCATGATTGTAACCAGCCTTACAGTAGAGCTAAAGAAACTGGCCAAGCAGGGTTGGTACTGGGGTCCTATAACGCGTTGGGAAGCTGAGGAAAAACTTGCTAGCCTACCAGATGGGTCATTCTTGGTGCGAGACAGCTCAGATGATCGTTATCTTTTGAGCTTGAGCTTTCGTTCACAGGGTAAGACCCTCCACACCAGGATCGAACACTCCAATGGCAGTTTCAGTTTCTACGAACAGCCAGATGTGGAGGGTCACATATCAATAGTGGAACTCATTGAACATTCCATCAGAGATTCTGAGAGTGGAGCCTTCTGCTATTCACGATCTCGTACACCAGGGACTGCCACGTATCCTGTCAGACTGACAAACCCTATCTCAAGGTTTATGCAGGTGCGTTCCATGCAGTACCTCTGTCGGTTTGTCATCCGTCAGTACACACGGATCGATCTTATCCAGAAATTGCCTTTGCCAAACAAGATGAAAGATTACTTGCAGGAAAAGCACTACTGAAGAGGATCAATGAAACCCAGTTGGACTTTCTTGCACATTTTAGATAAGCAACACAATGAAATAGGCCTAGTTTTTAATCTTTTGGACATGACCCTAACCCAGTGATGTGTCCACCAGCCAATGCCAGTAACTGACATGTCTAGTGAGCCATACAGTTATACTCGCCACCTCAAAGCCAAGGATTGAAGCTGAATCTTAATCAGCTTTTTATTACATTGGATTATTTCTGTAAATTCTGTTTTGATAGACCAAGTGTTTTGTTATATAAAGCATGTAAAAAGAAAGAATTTTGTACACTCAATATGCTCCCAACAATTTGGGTACAGCCAACGTTTCGGCACGCAGTGCTTTCTTCAGGGTGTCAGTTAGTCAGCACCTCTGCAAACATTTTTGGGTGTGCACCATCTCATGTTTTTTACTAGAATGTTATATAAAGCACATACATTATCTAATCATTACTACACTCAACATTTCCTCATTATCCTATGTGGTTTGTTGTCCTACCTTAAAACAGTTTTTGTTAGTGGTCTGTAGCTAGTATAATTTTGATACCTGAAAGTCGTCTCTGCTGAGTCTTTAGTTAGAAGTTTTTTTATTTTGCCTCATTGATGGTTATTCATTGCATGTGAATTACATTGAGTATATGGAGAAATAATATTTGATCACCACACACCTGAAGCTATGATTTTGGAGAACTAATCGGCATTGACTGTGTATAACCATATAGGGATAATGGCTTGTTTTTGTAGCCTTAATTTGACTGTTTGCCTGTCACTAAGTATAAGGAAAATTGCTTCACCTTGTTACTTTTCAGATCGTGAGTTGCTACCTATGGTAGAATACTTGGTATCACCTAAACTTACTTTTTTGAACGGCTGTACACCGTTTTTATTGCACATCTTGAATGCAGTTAAAGGAGGGGTGTTTATTACTTTTAATAAAGGACTTATTCACAGATAAGTCTGTATGTTGTTAATCATCATACAGAAAGTTTTTATTTGAAAATGTGACTCTGAACTTAAAGTGACGCAATACATATTTAAAATGTCCGGGCTTCTCAGTCTACAGAGATCACGGATCCTCCAGTTAAAGTGGTGGTAAAACTTAATCCCACCCCGTCTTTGCCAGCTACTCCCTCCTCTTCTCAACATGTTACTGGATCCTGTATCTCTCAGGCAACTGAAAGTAGCCTCAGCCTTGCCAGCTGCCCCAATCACCCGAGTGGCCTACTATCTTTATCTATGAACAATGCATTTTCATAACCAACTTTTAACTACTAACTTCGCTCTTTTGTTTAACAGTTTTGATTATACAACAAATCATTCTAAGGGTGAAATCTTGGGATGAGGCTGAATATTTTTACATTTTTATGAATGCCCTCTGAGAACAGAAGTGGCAGTCGGCCCTCTTGTGGCTTTAATCCCAGGTGATGGCACTGAAACAGCAGTAATAAGCCTAATATGATTTGGGGCAGCGGTCTATGGTACTGCATCTCAGTGCAAGAGGCGTCACTACAGTACCTGGTTCGATTTCAGGCTGTATCACATCCGACTGTGAATGGGAGTCCCGTAGTGCAGTGAACAGCGTTGGCCGGGGTAGGCCGTCACTGTAAATAAGAATTTGTTCTTAACTGACTTGCCAAGTTAAATAAAAAATGTTTTTTTGATTATTTAATAGTAGAGGCTGTAATTAGCGATAATCATTGTATGTTTTATTTTCCATCAAACCACCCATAGGCTACAGAGTCAAACAGTAATCTCAGTACTTACAGCGGGTTCTTGGCCCTGCAGAAGTTCGTCACATTGATGCTTTATTCTGAAAGTCATGCCATCTGCCACCACTAACCCCAGAGGGCTTCTTATCCAGCGCTGCATGTATCTTCACATTAGAGGGCTTCTTATGCAGCACAGTTTTGGATAATAATGTGGAACGCCATGCATGCTCATCCAGTGACAGCTTCACTGAAGTAGGAGATTACTTTGAGTTGGCTGCCTACACATGCAGATGTGACCAATAATCATGTTTGCCAATCAGGATGAAGATTGAATCTGTCCTTGGTGGATATGGAAAGGATTTACATATATGTACACTACCATTCAAAAATTTGGGGTCACGTAGACATTTTTTGTCCATTAAAATAACATCAAATTGATCAGAAATACAGTGTAGACATTGTTAATGTTGTAAATGACTATTGACTAACTAGTCTAAAGAAGGCCCGTTTTATTGTTTCTTTTAAACAGCACGACCGTTTTCAGCTGTGCTAACATAATTGCAAAAGGGTTTTCTAATGAGCCTTTTAAAATGATAAACTTGGATTAGCTAACACAATGTGCTATTGGAACACAGGTGTGATGGTTGCTGATAATGGGCCTCTGTACACCTATGTAGATAGAACATTAAAAATCTGCCGTTTCCAGCTACAATAGTCATTTACAACATTAACAATGTATACACTGTATTTCTGATCATTTTGATGTTATTTTAATGGACAAACATTTTCAAGAACAAGGACATTTCTAAGTGACCCCAGACTTTTGAACGGTAGTGTACATATGTATATAAATACAGCACCAGTCAAAAGTTTGGACACAACTACTAATTTCATGGTTTTTCTTTATTTTACTATTATCTACATTGTAGAATAATATTGAAGACATCAAAAATATGAAATAACACATATGGAATCATGTAGTAACCAAAAAAGTGTTAAACAAATCAAAATATATTTTCTATTTGAGTTTCTTCAAAGTAGCCATCCTTTGCCTTGACAGCTTTGCACATTCTTGGCATTCTCTCAAGCAGCATTTTCTCAACCAGCATTTCAATTAAGAGGTGTGCCTTGTTAAAAGTTAAGTTGTGGAATTTATTTCCGTCTTAATGCGTTTGAGCCTATCAGTTGTGTTGTGACAAGGTAGGGTTGGTATACAGAAGATAGCCCTATTCTGTAAAAAAACCAAGTCCATATTATGGCAAGAACAGCTCAAATAAGCAAAGAGAAACAACAGTCCATTATTACCTTAAAACCTGTTGAGGATAGAGGGCGCTATTTACACTTTGGGGGAAAATCGTGCCCAATTTAAACGGCCTCGTACTCTATTCTTGCTCGTACAATATGCATATTATTATTACTATTGGATAGAAAACACTCTAGTTTCTAAAACCGTTTGAATTATATCTGTGAGTAAAACAACTCATTTTGCAGCAAACTTCCTGACAGGAAGTGGAAAATCTGAAATCGATGCTCTGTTCTAGGGCCTGCCTATAAATGTGCTTGATATTTATTAGTATACATGCACTTCATACGCCTTCCACTAGATGTCAACAGGCAGTGAGAGAAGAAATGGAGTGTATAACATGATCTGAGGTCGAATAAAAGCTCTTGGCATGACGTGACCCCAATTTCCTGTTTTCTGCAACGCGCGAGAAGTGACCTGGTATTGCCTTCTGTAAAGCTGTCGTTATAGACGACTAATATCTAATATCTTGATTTTATTTGATACATGTGACAATATCATCGTAAAGTATGTTTTTTCAATATAGTTTTATTAGATTATTGACATTTTTTCGGGACGTTAGGCATGTTGCTTTGTCTGCGTATGTTCAGGAAGGAGAGCTTCGCGCCACTTTGCTAGCTTTCCGTGCGAATTGACTGGAGAAGAGGACATTCTAAATCCAAACAACGATTGTTCTGGACAAAGGACCCCTTGTACAACATTCTGATGGAAGATCATCAAAAGTAGGACCCATTTTATGATGCTATTTTATATATCTGTCGAACATGTGAACTAGTAGTTTGCACCCAGATTTTGGGCACGCTCTCGCCATAACGTAAACTGCATGTCGTAATTAAGTTATTTTTAGAATTCTAACACGGCGATTGCATTAAGAACTAGTGTATCTATCATTTCCTATACAACATGTATTTTTTAGTAATGTTTATGAATAGTTATTTGGTCAGAATAGGTGAGTGTCAGAAAAATATCCGGACGTTGTGGGAAAAAGATGCTACGTTAGCACAATGTATAACCACTGATTTCAGCTCTAAATATGCACATTTTCGAACAAAACATAAGTGTATGTATAACCTGATGTTATAGGACTGTCATCTGATGAAGCTTATCTTTTGCTGGTTTGTTACGATCGCTAACTTTTGCTGCTGGTAAATGGCTTGTGTTTCTGGCTATTGTGGTAAGCTAATATAATGCTATATTGTGTTTTCGCTGTAAAACACTTAAGAAATCGGAAATATTGTCTGGAATCACAAGATGCCTGTCTTTCATTTGCTGTACACCATGTATTTTTCATAAATGTTTTATGATGAGTATTTAGGTATTTCACGTTGGTGTCTGTAATTACTCTGGCTGCTTCGGTGCTATTTCTGACGGTAGCTGTGATGGTAGCTGCAATGTAAAACTAATTTATACCTGAAATATGCACATTTTTCGAACAAAACATAGATTTATTGTATAACATGTTATAAGACTGTCATCTGATGAAGTTGTTTCTTGGTTAGTTTGGTTGGTTCTTGGTTAGTTAGGTTGGCTTTGTGCATGCTACCTGTGCTGTGAAAAATGTCTGTCCTTTTTTGTATTTGGTGGTGAGCTAACATAAATATGTGGTGTTTTCGCTGTAAAACATTTTAAAAATCGGACATGTTGACTGGATTCACAAGATGTGTATCTTTCATTTGCTGTATTGGACTTGTTAATGTGTGAAAGTTAAATATTTCTCAAAAATATTTTTTGAATTTCGCGCTCTGCCTTTTCAGTGGAATGTGGGAGGAGTTTCGCTAGCGGAACGCTGGGGCTAGACAGGTTAAGACATGAAGGTCAGTCAGTCCGTAAAATGTCAAGAACTTTGAAAGTTTCTTCAAGTGCAGTCGCAGAAACCATCAAGCACTATGATGAAACTGGCACTCATTGGTCTGATGAATCAAAATGTGAGATTATTGGTTCCAACCGCCGTGCCTTTGTGAGACGCAGAGTAGGTGAACGGATAATCTCCGCATGTGTGGTTCCCACCATGGAGGAGGAGGTGTGATGGTGTGGAGGTGCTTTGCTGGTGACAGTGTCAGTGATTTATTTAGAATTCAAGGCATGCTTAACCAGCATGGCTACCACAGCATTCTGCAGCGATACACCATCCCATCTGGTTTGCGCTTAGTGGGACTATCATTTGTTTTTCAACAGGACAATGACCCAATACACCTCCAGGCTGTATAAGGGCTATTTGACCAAGGAGAGTGATGTAGTGCTGCATCAAATGACCTGGCCTCCACAATCACCCGACCTCAACCCAATTGAGCTGGTTTGGGACGACTTGGACCGCAGAGTGAAGGAAAATCAGCGAAACAAATGCTCAGCATATGTGAGAACTCCTTCAAGACTGTTGAAAAAGCATTCCAGGTGACTACCTCATGAAGCTGGTTAAGAGAATGCTAAGAGCGTGTAAAGCTGTCATCAAGGCAAAGGGTGGCTACTTTGAAGAATCTAAGATATCAAATATATATTTATTTGGTTAATACTTTTTTTGGTTACTACATGATTCCATGTGTGTTTTCATAGTTATGATGTTTTCACTATTATTCTACAATGTAGAAAATAGTACAAATAAAGAATAAACATTGAATGAGTAGGTGTGTCCAAACTTTTGACTTGTACTGTAAAGTCGTGGCCAAAAGTTTTGAGAATGACACAAATATACATTTTCACAAAGTCTGCTGCCTCAGTTTGTATGATGGCAATTTGCATATACTCCAGAATGTTATGAAGAGTGATCAGATGAATTGCAAAGTCCCTCTTTGCCATGCAAATGAACTGAATCCCCAAAAAACATTTCCGCTGTATTTTAGCCCTGCCACAAAAGGACCAGCTGACTTCATGTCAGTGATTCTCTCATTAACACAGGTGTGAGTGTAGATGAGGACAAGGCTGGAAATCACTCTGTCATGCTGATTGAGTTTGAAAAACAGACTGGAAGCTTCAAAAGGAGGGTGGTGCTTGGAATCATTGTTCTTCCTCTGTCAACCATGGTTACCTGCAAGGAAACACGTGCTGTCATCATTGCTTTGCACAAAAAGGGCTTCACAGGCAAGGATATTGCTTCCAGTAAGATTGCACCTAAATCAACCATTTATCAGATCATCAAGAACTTCAAGGAGAGCGGTTCAATTGTTGTGAAGAAGGCTTCAGGGCGCCCAAGAAAGTCCAGCAAGCACCAGGACCGTCTCCTAAAGTTGATTCAGCTGCGGGATCGGGGCACCACCAGTACAGAGCTTGCTGCACGCACAGCGAGGCAAAGACTTTTGTAGGATGGCCTGGTGTCAAGAAGGGCAGCAAAGAAGCCACTTCTCTCCAGGAAAAACATCAGGGACGGACTGATATTCTGCAAAAGGTACAGGGATTGGACTGCTGAGGACTGGGGTAAAGTCATTTTCTCTGATGAATCCCCTTTCCGATTGTTTGGGGCATCCGGAAAAAAGCTTGTCTGGAGAAGACAAGATAAGCACTACCATCAGTCTTGTGTCATGCCAACAGTAAAGCATCCTGAGACCATTCATGTGTGGGGTTGCTTCTCAGCCAAGGGAGTGGGCTCACTCACAATTTTGCCTAAGAACACAGCCATGAATAAAGAATGGCAATCAAATCAAATCACATTTTATTTGTCACATACACATGGTTAGCAGATGTTAATGCGAGTATAGCGAAATGCTTTTGCTTCTAGTTCCGACCATACAATAATATCTAACAAGTAATCTAACCTAACAATTTCACAACAACTACCATGTACACACAAATATAAAGGAATGAATAAGAATATGTACATAAAAATATATGAATGAGCAATGACCGAACGGCATAGGCAAGATGCAGTAGATGGTATAGAGTACCATAAATACATATGAGATGAGTAATGTAGGGTATGAAATATGTTCCTAGGAACGCGAAGCGAGGCGGCCATCTCTGTTGGCGCCGGAAGTACCAAACCATCCTCCGAGAGCAACTTCTCCCAACCATCCAGGAACAGTTTGGTGACGAACAATGCCTTTTCCAGCATGATGGAGCACCTTGCCATAAGGCAAAAGTGATGGCTCGGGGAACAAAACATCGGTATTTTGGGTCCATGGCCAGGAAACTCCCCAGACCTTAATCCCATTGAGAACTTGTGGTCATTCCTCAAGAGGCGGTGGACAAAGAAAAACCCACAAATTCTGACAAACTCCAAGCATTGATTATGCAAGAATGGGCTGCCATCAGTCAGGATGTGGCCCAGAAGTTAATTGACAGCATGCCAGGGCGGATTGCAGAGGTCTTGAAAAAAAAGGGTCAACACTGCAAATATTGACTCTTTGCATCAACTTCATGTAATTGTCAATAAAAGCCTTTGACACTTATGAAATGCTTGTAATTATAATTCAGTATTCCATAGTAATATCTGACAAAAATATCTAAAGACACTGAAGCAGCAAACTTTGTGGAAATTAATATTTGTGTCATTCTCAAAACCTTTGGCCACGACTGTATATATGTACAGTTGAAGTCGGAAGTTTACATACACCTTAGCCAAATACATTTAAACTCCGTTTTTCACAATTCCTGACATTTAATCCTAGTAAAAATTCCCTTTCTTAGGTCAGTTAGGATCACCACTTTATTTTAAGAATGTGAAATTCCAGAATAATAGTAGAGAGAAAGATTTATTTCAGCTTTTATTTCTTTCATCACATTCCCAGTGGGTCAGAAGTTTTCATGCACTCAATTAGTATTTGGTAGCATTGCCATTAAATTGTTTAACTTGGGTCAAACGTTTCAGGTAGCCTTCCACAAGCTTCACATAGTAAGTTGGTTGAATTTTGGCCCATTCCTCCTGACAGAGCTGGTGTAACTGAGTCAGGTTTGAATGCCTCCTTGCTCGCAGATGCTTTTTCAATTCTGCCCATAAAATTTGTGTGAGAGAGAATGTTAAAAAATAGATTGCAAAAAAGAAACATTTAGCTTTTCTTGAGAAATAAAGTATAAGTGTAACAGTCCTGACCTGTTTTATGTTGTTTTTTATGTGTTTATGGTCAGGGCATGTGTTTTGGGTGGGCAGTCTATGTTATCTGTTTCTATGTTGGTTTTGGGTTACCTGGTATGGCTCTTGATTAGAGGCAGGTGGTTTGCGTTTTCCTCTAATTAAGAGTCATATTTAGGTAGGGCGTTCTCACTGTTTGTTTGTGGGTGATTGTCTCCTGTGATGTCTCTCGTGTTGTCGATTTATATTCACATATGGGACTGTTTGGCTGTTCGTTTCGTTTCGATGTCGTCTGTTTCCTGTTCGTGAGTTTACGTTCAGTTATGTAAGTTTATGTTCAGGTTTCGTTCTACGTCGTTTTCTTATTTTGTAAGTTTGAAAGTGTTTTTGTTTTGTTTTCGTGTTGCCATCATCATCAGTTTTCGTTTCTAAATAAAAGATGGCTTATTTCCCACAAACCGCATTTTGGTCTGAAGATCCTTCTCTCCTCACCTCATCCGAGGATGAGGAGAGCGACAGCCTTAACAGAATCACCCACCACGCTAAGACCAAGCGGTATGGGAATGCTCTACGGAGCAACAAGGACTCCTGGACTTGGGAGGAGATCCTGGACGGTAGAGGACCTTGGGCTCAACCAGGGGAATATCGCCATCCAAAGGAGGAGTTGGAAGCAGCGAAGGCTGAGAGGCGCTGGTATGAGGAGGCAGCGCGACGACGCGGTTGGGAGCCCGTGAGTCAGACCAAAAAATTTCTTGGGGGGGGGCACACGAGGAGTGTGGCAAAGCCGGGTAGGATACCCGAGCCAACTCCCCGTGCTTACCGTGGAGGTAGAAGGCGTCGTACTGGTAAGACACCGTGTTATGCGGTAAAGCGCACGGTGTCCCCAGTACGCGTGCTTAGCCCAGTGCGGGCTATTCCACCTTGCCGCACTGGGAGGGCTAGGTTGGGCATCGAGCCGGATGTCATGAAGCCGGCCCAACGTATCTGGCCTCCAGTACGTCTCCTCGGGCCGGCGTACATGGCACCAGCCTTACAGGTGGTGTCCCCGGTTCGCCTGCATAGGCCAGTGCGGGCTATTCCACCTCGCTGCACTGGCAGGGCTACGGGGATCATTCAACCTGGTAGGGTTGGGGAGGCTCGGTGCTCAAGAGCACGTGTCCTCCTTCACGGTCCGGTAGACCCGGTGCCACCTCCATGTACCAGTCCTCCGGTGGCAGCCCCCCGTACCAGGCTGTCTCTCCGGGTTCTCTCTCCTGCTGTTTCCTCCTCTCCAGCGCAGCCAGTGCCTAGACCACGCACCAGGCTGTCTCTCCTTCTCCTTCCTACAGACCCATCCGTCTCCCCAGCGCCATCTGAGCCATCCGTCTCCCCAGCGCCATCTGAGCCATCCGTCTCCCCAGCGCCATCTGAGCCATCCGTCTCCCCAGCGCCGTCTGAGCCATCCGTCTGCCATGAGCCTGCAAAGCCGCCCGTCTGTCATGAGCCTGCAAAGCCGCCCGTCTGCCATGAGCCTACAGAGCCGTCCGCCAGACAGGAGCCGCTAGAGCCGCCCGCCAGACAGGAGCCGCTAGAGCCGCCCGCCAGACAGGATCTGCCAGAGCCGCCAACTAGACAGGATCTGCCAGAGCCGCCAACTAGACAGGATCTGCCAGAGCCGCCAGCCAGCCAGGACCTGCCAGAGCCGTCCAGCCAGGACCTGCCAGAGCCGTCCAGCCAGGACCTGCCAGAGCCGTCCAGCCAGGACCTGCCAGAGCCGTCCAGCCAGGACCTGCCAGAGCCGTCCAGCCAGGACCTGCCAGAGCCGTCCAGCCAGGACCTGCCAGAGCCGTCCAGCCAGGACCTGCCAGAGCCGTCCAGCCAGGACCTGCCAGAGCCGTCCAGCCAGGACCTGCCAGAGCCGTCCTGCTATGACCTGCCAGAGCCGTCCTGCTATGACCTGCCAGAGCCGTCCAGCCAGGACCTGCCAGAGCCGTCCAGCCAGGACCTGCCAGAGCCGTCCAAACAGGACCTGCCAGAGTTCCTCAGCCAGGACCTGCCAGAGTCCTTCAGCCGGGATCTGCCCCTTGTCCCGGTGCTGCCCCTTGTCCCGGTGCTGCCCCTTGTCCCGGTGCTGCCCCTTGTCCCGGTGCTGCCCCTTGTCCCGGTGCTGCCCCTTGTCCCGGTGCTGCCCCTTGTCCCGGTGCTGCCCCTTGTCCCGGTGCTGCCCCTTATTCCGGTGCTGGTCCTTGTTCCGGTGCTGCCCCTTGTCCCGGTGCTACCCCTTGTCCCGGTGCTGCCCCTTGTCCCGGTGCTGGCCGTTTATTTAGGGGAAGGTAGTTTTAGGGTGGTCAGTGGAAGGGGTAGACAGAAGAGGGGAGTGACTATGGTGGTGTGGGGAGAGCGTCCAGAGCCGGAGCCACCACCGTGGTCAACTGCCCACCCAGACCCTCCCCTGGACTTTGTGCTGGTGCGCCCGGCGTTCGCACCTTGAGGGGGGGGTTCTGTAACAGTCCTGACCTGTTTTATGTTGTTTTTTATGTGTTTATGGTCAGGGCATGTGTTTTGGGTGGGCAGTCTATGTTATCTGTTTCTATGTTGGTTTTGGGTTACCTGGTATGGCTCTTGATTAGAGGCAGGTGGTTTGCGTTTTCCTCTAATTAAGAGTCATATTTAGGTAGGGCGTTCTCACTGTTTGTTTGTGGGTGATTGTCTCCTGTGATGTCTCTCGTGTTGTCGATTTATATTCACATATGGGACTGTTTGGCTGTTCGTTTCGTTTCGATGTCGTCTGTTTCCTGTTCGTGAGTTTACGTTCAGTTATGTAAGTTTATGTTCAGGTTTCGTTCTACGTCGTTTTCTTATTTTGTAAGTTTGAAAGTGTTTTTGTTTTGTTTTCGTGTTGCCATCATCATCAGTTTTCGTTTCTAAATAAAAGATGGCTTATTTCCCACAAACCGCATTTTGGTCTGAAGATCCTTCTCTCCTCACCTCATCCGAGGATGAGGAGAGCGACAGCCTTAACAATAAGTCAGACCACTCAAGAAATGCAAGTTATTTTTTTTGTTAATAACACTACATTTATAAAGACCACCATCGATTCTAATTTAAACATTTTTGTCAAATTACTTTGACTTTGTTGTCCTTAAGCCATTTTGCTACAACTTTGGAAGTATGCTTGGGGCCATGGTCCATTTGGAAGACCCATTTGCGACCAAGCTTTAACTTCCTGACTGATGTCCCCCACAACATGATGCTGCCACCCCAGTGCTCCACGGTTGGGATGGTGTTCTTCAACTTGCAAGCTTCCTCCTTTTTCCTCCAAACATAACGATTGTCATTATGGCCAAACAGTTCTATTTTTGTTTCATCAGACCAGAGGACATTTTTCCAAAAAGTACGATCTTTGTCCCTTTGTGCAGTTGCAAACCGTAGTCTGGCTTTTTTTATGGCGGTTTTGGAGCAGTGTCTTCTTCCTTGCTGAGCAGCCTTTCAGGCAATGTCGATATAGGACTTGTTTTACTGTGGATATAGATACTTTTGTACCTGTATCCTCCAGCATCTTCACAGGGTCCTTTCATGTTGTTCTGGGATTGATTTGCACTTTTCGCACCAAAGTACGTTCATCTCTAGGAGACATAACCCGTCTCCTTCCTGAGCGGTATGACGGCTGTGTGGTCCCATGGTGTTTATACTTGCGTACTAGTGTTTGTACAGATGAACGTGGTACCTTCAGGCGTTTGGAAATTGCTCCCAATGATGAACCAGACTTGTGGAGGTCTACAAAAAATGTTTGAGGTCTTGGCTGATTTCTTTTGATTTTCCCATGATGTCAAGCAAAGAGGCACTAAGTTTGAAGGTAGGCCTTGAAATACATCCACAGGTACACCTCCAATTGACTCAAATTATGTCAATGAGCCTATCAGAAGCTTCTAAAGCCATAACATTATTTTCTGGAATTTTCCAAGCTGTTTAAAGGTACAGTCAAATTAGTGTATGTAAACTTCTGACCCACTGGAATTGTGATATGGTGAATTAAAGTGATATAATCTGTCTGTAAAAAATTGTTGGAAATATTACTTGTGTTATGCATGAAGTAGATGTCATAACCGACTTGCTAAAACTATAGTTTGTCAACAAGAAATGTGTGGAGGGTTGAAAAACTAGTTTTAATGACTACAACCTAAGTGTATGTAAACTTCCGACTTCAACTGTAAATATATGTAAATAATCATATTTCCCCCTTCATTTAACCAGGCAAGTCAGTTAAGAACAAATTCTTATTTACAATGACCAAGAGGCAAAAGGCCTCCTGCGGGGACTGGGGCTGGGATTCAACTTCCATGTTAGCATTGCCATGGAAAAATGGGCTTGTGATTAATTCAATAAGATCTAATGAAGAATATGAATATAATAATGGCAAAGATATGGTAATATACACTGTGTATACAAAACATTATGATCACCTGCTCTTTCCATGACAGACTGACCAGGTGAATCCAGGTGAAAGCTATGATCCCTTATTGATGTCACTTGTTAAATCCACTTCAATCAGTGTAGATGAAGGGGAGGTTAAATATGGATTTTTAGCCCTGAGACAATTTAGACAGGGATTGTGTATGTGTGCTATTCAGAGGGTGAATGGGCAAAATGTAAGTGCCTTTGAATGGGGTATGGTAGTAGGTGCCAGGCACACCAGTTTGAGTGTGTCAAGAACAGCAACATTGCTGGGTTTTTAATGCTCAACAGTTTCTCGTGTGTATCAAAAATGTTCCACCACCCAAAGGACATCCAACCAACTTGACACAACTGTTGGAAGGATTGGACTCAACATGGGCCAGCATCCCTGTGGAAAGCTTTAGACACCTTGTAGTTTTGAGGCTGTTCTGGAGGTCAAAATGGGTTCGACTCAATATTAGGAAGGTGTTCCTAATGTTTAGTACACTCAGTGTAAATGTCTATGGCTGCGTTTACACATGCGGCCTAATTCTGATCATTTGACCAATCTCTTTTTTCAATTATCTGTCAAAAGATCAGAATTGGGCTGCCTGTGTGCATTTTTGAAGCCAGTTAAAGAGTAACCAGCATTCTGTGTGCTAAGTGTTTCCCAAGAGAGTTAAGTCAGGGTTAACTAGGTACAGCCAGGATCAAGGTCGGCTGGGTTTCTGGGAAAAGGATACTTCCCATCTCAATAAGAAAGGGCAAATCCACATGATGTTTCAAAGAGAGGAATGATTATGGACTTTTACATGCCAGTTGTCAGCATAGTGCAGATAGTTTTTTTCCTTGGTCATTCTACTGCTCTCTGTGTAAACTCAGAGGCAGAGGACAGACATCAAAAGGCTACAGCCATGGTCTCACGCTGAGGAGCTGTTGAATTGGTGCTTTTCACAATCTGAGTACTTTATCCTGAAGGCACAGGGGTGCATGCTCACCAGACGTGACTGCTGCTGGAGTAAGAGGGATATCACCATGAATGAGAGCGAAAGATTGAGAGTGATTTTATGTCAAGGTAAATGATACATGTGATGAAAATGATACACAAAAGGGTTCTTCGACTGTCGCCATAGGACAACCCCTTTTGCTTCCAGGTCGAACCCTTTTGGGTTCCATTTAGAACCCTTTGTGGAAAGGGTTTTACATAGATCCCAAGAGGGTTCTACCTGGAACTTAAAAGGGTTCTTCATTCAAATGGTTCTCCTATGGGGACAGCTGAAGAACCCTTTAGGTTCTAGATAACACATTGTTTATAAGAGTGTATAGATATAGTTGAAGTCGGAAGTTAATGTACATCCACTTAGGTTGGAGTCACTAAAACTTGTTTTTCAACCACTCCACACATTTCTTGTTCACAAACTATAGTTTTGGCAAGTCGGTTAGGACATCTACTTTGTGCATGACACAAGTAATTTTTCCAACAATTGTTTAGACATATTATTTCACTGTATCAGAATTAAAGGAAATTCAATTCAAAATAAGGAATCAGGTACAAAAGTATCTATATCCACAGTAAAACAAGTCCTATATCGATATAACCTGAAAGGCCGCACAGCAAGGAAGAAGCCACTTCTCCAAAACCGCCATAAAAAGGCCAGACTATGGTTTGCAACTGCACATGAGGACAAAGATCGTACTTTTTGGAGAAATGTTCTCTGGTCTGATGAAACAAAAATAGAACTGTTTGGCCATAATGACAATCGTTATGTTTGGAGGAAAAAGGGGGAAGCTTGCAAGTTGATGAACACCATCCCAACCGTGAAGTACGGGGGTGGCAGCATCATGTTGTGGGGGTGCTTTGCTGCAGGAGGGACTGGTGCACTTCAAAATAGATGGCATCATGAGGATGGAAAATGATGTGGATATATTGAAGCAACATCTCAAGACATCAGTCAGGAAGTTAATGCTTGGTCGCAAATGGGTCTTCCAAATAGACAATGACCCCAAGCATACTTCCAAAGTTGTGGCAAAATGGCTTCAGCACAACAAAGTCAAGTTATTGGAGTGGACATCACAAAGCCCTGACATCAATCCTATAGAAAATGTGGTCAGAACTGAAAAGCATCTGCGAGCAAGGAGGCCTATAAACCTGACTCAGTTAGACCAGCTCGGTCAGGAGGAATGGGCCAAAATTCAACCAACTTATTGTGGGAAGCTTGTGGAAGGCTACCCGAAACATTTGACCCAATTTAAACAATTTAAAGGCAATGCTACCAAATACTAATTGAGTGTATGGAGACTTCTGACCCACTGGGAATGTGATGAAAGAAATATAAGCTGAAATAAATAATTCTCTCTACTATTATTCTGGAATTTCACATTCTTAAAATAAAGTGGTGATCCTAACTGACCTAATACAGGGAATTTCTACTAGGATTAAATGTCAGGAATTGTGAAAAACGGAGTTTAAATGTATTTGGCTAAGGTGTATGTAAACTTCCGACTTCAACTCTAATGAAAACTACGTATGTACTTTTCTCGTCTAACACACACAGGTTCTAGTCAGTTGTCTTTAGAGGTTAAACTGTTCAGTACATAATCTCAATGTGCAGTACAGGTCCAATTGCCAGCATGAGGAGGACATGTTTTTTATTATTATTACAGTATTTTAATTACACTACTGCAACAACGTTGACACCAGAGCCAACATTCAATCGCCACCTGTTGGCTCGATGCACTTTAAGCACCACTGACAGCTACCGAGTATATCTGTGTATGCGGATTCAGGACCTTGGATAGCTACTGAATGAGTGCAACTAACATCCGCTTGAACAGGCTACTCTTCGCAGTTTAGATCATATTATACCAACAATCAGTCACATTCAGCAATACAAATCCCAACATTATAGGACAGAATAATTTCATCATAAATGACCAAAATAGCCCTACTTTATCTCAGTCAGTTATACATTTCTTCATAATTAAAGTCCAAAGAAGGGTGGCCAACGTCCTTGAATAAAATAAGAATCACTTGATTTGAGACTTAGAGTGGAAAAACCAAGAATCCAGAAAACGTTGAGTACCTCCATCCACCCATTAGATTTCCCCGCTCAAGCTTCAAGTAGAGTTTGTCCCCCCGTTCCAGGTGCAGAAGAACTGAATTGCTCGCAGCCTCTCGAGTGACATCCTGGTCCCCGGCGAAAGCTGATATGATAGGGTATTCGTTGTGCATCAAGTTCACCTGCAGAATGCAATGCCATGGATATGGGATACAAAAAAAACAAGTCCACAATTGGTGTCTCAACTAAAGCAAGACCTCTCTGTGCGCTCACCTGTATAGTCTGCCGGTTGTAAACCTTCACCACATGGAAGCTGAAACTGTAAATGCCTCTTCTTGGTGCTTGAAATACACTTGCTTGCAGATCAAAATGGTTGCCAATGTTTACTAGTAACTGAAAAAAATACAAATAAATAGTACACACGTACATTGTGAAGATTATGCTAATTTGTAAACACAAATAATAATGGAGAGAATTATTCCCTGACCTGATCAAAGTAGATGGTCAGAGACTTATTGCTCATATCAGAAGGTTCGTGGTTGGTTCCCCTGAGCGCAGAGAAAGCCACTTTAGCATCGCCTGCCCGGACAGACATCCCGAAGGAAGAGGTGAACGCTCCCTCTGCAGACGGGTTCACATCACAAACCACCAGACACTTTCCCTCCAAAACAAGAGGCCCCGTGTCATTCTGTCCCAATGAAAAGGCAACGCCAAAACCTAGGAGGACCAACGGCAGCATGGCACAAGATCGACTGTTTCACCGTTTATGGGGTGCGACTGTTCTGTTTCAGGCAATCAGTCCCCCTTCACACATACTCTCACACACAAGCACACACAGTATGCATAGTGCAGTGTCAATGCTGTGATATGAGTTACACTTGCACCATCAAGTGGCTGGCAAATGCAACACAAACATGTAGGCCTTCAAGTTTCTGTCTATATAAAAGAGTTGACAATATATGGTAGTAACAGTCTGTTCTCAAACAACGTTAACCCTCAGTTTGGCCCCAGTCGGGCTCTCAATCCGTCATCCAGTCTGCAGACTTTCATTGTCTCTATGTGTAGGTATAACACAATGTTCTGACATTCATAGAACGTCCAATGCAGACTGATCTGTATTATATCACATTTACACTCAATATGACCTACTTTTTATTCTTAAAATGATTGATTACCATATTGAAACAGATGGCATGTCTGGCAATAACTTTGTTTCTTCTCAAATCCCTGAAGTCTATTAAAACGATAAATCTCTGGTTTGGGATTAGCTCCATAATAATCATGTAAATTGGTCAAAAGACAATGTTTTGTAGACAAAGTTACAGTACATCAGAAGGATTGTTTAGTGGGGAGAGTGGAGGGACTCCTGAAAGATACACACCACACTTGCCCTGATATTCCAAGCATGGCCCAATTGCATGTGGCTCCATACAGATATTGTGTAATTACAGATGTGTCACAAGCCGGCTCATAGCCTGTGACAAATGAGAGGACACGAACAACAGGTATAGGCCAATTTAAAAGTGTTCTTTATTATAAACAAACTATTAACTTAAACTAAGAAAAAGGAATGAGGTGTGAAAGTATCATGATGTAAGGTGTATGTAAAGTGCATGAATGTGTGAATATGTGTGTGTGAACATGTCTGAGTGAAAACTATGCAAAAATACAAAGGAACAAACAAATCATGAGCATACCTGGAGGAGCAGAGAGAGAGAGAGCAAGAGTGATTAGTGACAGCTTTATACCCTGAGCCCAGGTGGCTCCAATCACTAACGACCCTCCTCTGCCTGCAGGAGAAACCGCCCCCTGCACTGCAGAGGAGGAGCCGTCTTGTCACAAGCCGGCTCATAGCCTGTGACAAATGAGAGGACACGAACAGGTATAGGCCAATTTAAAAGTGTTCTTTATTATTAAACAAACTATTAACTTTAAACTAAGAAACAGGAATGAGGTGTGGAAGTATCAGAATGTAAGGTGTATGTAAAGTGCATGGGTGCATGAATATGTGTGTGTGAACATGACTGAGTGAAAACTATGCAAAACTAAAAAGGAACAAACAAATCATGAGCATACCTGGAGGAGCAGAGAGAGAGAGCAAGACAAACAGAGGTGATTAGTAAGCAGTTTTATACCCTGAGCCCAGGTGGCTCCAATCACTTAACGACCCTCCTCTGCCTGCAGGAGGAACCGCCCCCTGCACTGCAGAGGAGGAGCCGTGACAGATGTGATACTTAGTGTACATGCAGTGGTCTCAGATTGGACAGACTGTGTAGGCAGGGGTCTCAGATTGGCTAGACTGTGTAGGCAGGGGTCTTCACCAGCGCTCATGGCTATCTTAGGTCATACCGGTATGTCAGATTAGCTCAATCACCAAGTGATCAGCCTCTGAGTATCACAGAAACACTTTGAATGATTAACAAAAACATTTTCATAACAATTGGCTATAGATGAAATTTAACAAATCTGTTCAAAACATGAAAAACATCTATAGTACCAGTCAAGTTGTCTTTTGACCAATTTACATGATTATTATGGAGCTACAAAGCTACTAATTTACAAAGACCAAACAAACACGTAAACAAAACACAGGGTTGAGACCCAAACAAAAGAGCGAGGAGTACCTCAAATAAATACACCGGGGCGAGACCCGTAACATACACACACACAATGATTCCACACGGGACAAAACCCGCAATCATCTGCACACAACAAGTGGCACGAAAGCCAAAACAACAAAGCACAGGTACTCACACGACCAACGGACATTGTAACAATAATCGACAGAACAAATGGTGAACAAAGGGCACATTTATACAATTACTAATCAATGGGAATAGGGGCCAGGTGTGCGTAATGACAGTTCTGGAGGGATCCGTGACAGACACACCTACCCATTCAAGGGTTTTTCTTATTTTTAGAATTTTCTACATTGTAGAATAATAGTGAATACATCAAAACTATGAAATAACACAAATGGAATCATGTAGTAATCAAAAAAGTGTTAAACAAATCAAAATATATAGTATATTTGAGTTTCTTCATAGTAGCCACCCTTTGCCTTGATGACAGCTTTGCATACTCTTGGCAGTACAGAGATATCCTTCATGAAAACCTGCTCAGAGCACTCAGGACCTCACACTGGAGTGAAGGTTCACCTTCCAACAGGACAACGACCCTAAGCACACTGTCACACCCTGGCCTTAGTATTATTGGTTTTCTTTATTATTTTAGTTAGGTCAGGGTGTGACATGGGGAATGTTTATGTTTTGTTGGTGTTGGGTGTTTATATGGTAAAGGGGTTATGGGTTGTTGTATAGTATATGGGTTTGTGTGGAGTACAGGTGTCTAGTGTTTTCTATGTATGTTTAGTTGTCTAGGAGAGTCTATGGTGGCCTGAATGAGTTCCCAATTAGAGACAGCTGATTTCGGTTGTCTCTGATTGGGAGCCTTATTTAGGGTAGCCATAGGCTCTCATTGGTTGTGGGTAATTGTCTATGTAAGAACGTTAGTAGCATGTATGTTTGTGCACAACGTTTGTAGCTTCACGATCGTTTATTGTTTTGTTTGATGTGTAAGTGTTTTTTGTTTCGTTTTGCCTTCGTCATAAATAAACGAGATGGCGTATTTTCCAAATGCTGCGTTTTGGTCCGTAAATCCTCCACACGATCGTGACAGAATTACCCACCATAGGACCAAGCGGCATGACCAGCGGCAACAGGAGCAATACAAGGATTTATGGACATGGGAGGAAATTTTAGACCGGGAGGTACCAGGAGAATATAACCGCCCCAAAGCTGAGCTGGAGGCAGCGAAAGCAGAGAGGCGGCGATATGAGGAGCTAGCTCGGAGGCAGGAAAAGGAACCTACAAAGGATCTGGGTTACACTACGTGGGAGGAGATCGACAGGTGGGCGATCAACCCAGGGAGAGTGCCGGAGCCCGCCTGGGATTCTCTGGCGCAGTGCGAGGAGGGATACCGGCGAATGGAGGCAGCACGACGAAGCGGTAGGAAGCCTGTGGGAAAACCCAAAAAATTTCTTTGGGGGGGGCTTAAAGGGAGAGTGGCGAAGTCAGGTAGGAAACCTGCGCCTACTCCCTGTAATTACCGTGGAGAGCGAGAGTACGGGCAGACACCGTGTTACGCAGTAGAGCGCACGGTGTCTCCTGTACGTGTGCATAGCCCGGTGCGGGTTATTCCACCTCCCCGCACTGGCAGGGCTAGATTGAGTATTGAGCCGGATGTCATGAAGCCGGCCCTACATATCTGGCCACCAGTGCGTCTCCTCGGGCCGGTTTACATGGCACCAGCCTTACGCATGGTGTCCCCGGTTCGCCTACATAGCCCGGTGCGGGTTATTCCACCTCCCCGCACTGGTCGGGCAACGGGGAGCATTCAACCAGGTAAGGTTGGTCAGGCTCAATGCTCAAGGGAGCCAATACGCCTGCACGGTCCGGTATTTCCGGCGCCACCTCCCCGCCCCAGTTCAGTGCCACAAGTGCCTACACCACGTAACAGGCTTCCAGTGTGTCTCCAGAGTCCTGTTCCTCCTCCACGCACTCGTCCTATGGTGCGTGTCTCCAGCCCGGTATCACCAATTCCGGCACCACGCACTAAGCCTTTTGTGCGTCTCCAGAGTCCTGTGCATCCTGTTGCTGCTCCCCGCATTAGCCCTGAGATGCGTGTCCCCAGTCCGGTACCACCAGTTCCGGCCCCACGCACTAGGCCTAATGTGCGTCCCCAGGGTCCAGTATGCCCTGTTCCTGCTCCCCGCACTAGCCCTGAGATGCGTGTCCCCAGCCCGGTGCCACCAGTCCCGGCACCACGCACCAGGTCTACAGTGCGCCTCAGCCGGCAGGAGTCTGCCGTCTGCACAGCGATGACTGAACTGCTCGTCTCCCCAGCGCCATCTGAGCCATCCGTCTCCCCAGCGCCATCTGAGCCATCCGTCTCCCCAGCGCCATCTGAGCCATCCGTCTGCAATGAGCCTGCAAAGCCGCCCGTCTGCCATGAGCCTGCAAAGCCGCCCGTCTGCCATGAGCCCACTGAGCCGTCCGCCAGACAGGAGCCGCTAGAGCCGCCAGCCAGACAGGAGCCGCTAGAGCCGCCAGCCAGACAGGAGCCGCTAGAGCCGTCCGTCAGACAGGATCTGCCAGAGCCGCCAACCAGACAGGATCTGCCAGAGCCGCCAACCAGACAGGATCTGCCAGATCAGTCAGCCAGCCATGAGCAGCCAGATCCGTCAGCTAGCCATGAGCAGCCAGATCCGTCAGCCAGCCATGAGCAGCCAGATCCGTCAGCCAGCCATGAGCAGCCAGATCCGTCAGCTAGCCATGAGCAGCCAGATCCGTCAGCTAGCCATGAGCAGCCAGATCCGTCAGCTAGCCATGAGCAGCCAGATCCGTCAGCTAGCCATGAGCAGCCAGATCCGTCAGCTAGCCATGAGCAGCCAGATCCGTCAGCTAGCCATGAGCAGCCAGATCCGTCAGCTAGCCATGAGCAGCCAGATCCATCAGCTAGCCATGAGCAGCCAGATCCGTCAGCCAGCCATGGGCCATCCCTCAGTCCGGAGCTGCAGTCCCTCAGTCCGGAGCTGCAGTCCCTCAGTCCGGAGCTGCCATTCCTCAGTCCGGAGCTGCCCCTTACCCTGGTGCTGCCCCTTACCCTGGTGCTGCCCCTTACCCTGGTGCTGCCCCTTACCCTGGTACTGCCCCTGACCCTGGTACTGTCCCTGACCCTAGTACTGCCCCTGACCCTGGTACTGCCTCTTACCCTGGTACTGCCCCTTAGTCCGGAACTGCCCCTGAATGCAATGGGGTTAAGGTGGAGGGGGGTCGTTTGGAGGAAGCCTAGGAGGTGTTTAGGTACTGTGGTGACGTGGGGACCGCGACCAGAGCCGGAGCCGCCACCGTGGATGGAAGCCCACCCAGACCCTCCCCTAGACTGTGTATGGTGCGCCCGGAGTTCGCGCCTCAAGGGGGGGGTTATGTCACACCCTGGCCTTAGTATTATTGGTTTTCTTTATCAATTTTATTTTATATAGCCCTTCGTACATCAGATAATATCTCGAAGTGCTGTACAGAAACCCAGCCTAAAACCCCAAACAGCTAGAATGCAGGTGTAGAAGCACGGTGGCTAGGAAAAACTCCCTAGAAAGGCCAAAACCTAGGAAGAAACCTAGAGAGGAACCAGGCTATGAGGGGTGGCCAGTCCTCTTCTGGCTGTGCCGGGTGGAGATTATAACAGAACTATGCCAAGATGTTCAAAAATGTTCATAAGTGACAAGCATGGTCAAATAATAATCATGAATAATTTTCAGTTGGCTTTTCATAGCTGATCATTAAGAGTTGAAAAACAACAGGTCTGGGACAGGTGGCGGTTCCATAACCGCAGGCAGAACAGCTGAAACTGGAATAGCAGCAAGGCCAGGCGGACTGGGGACAGCAAGGAGTCACCACGGGCGGCAGTCCCGATGCATGGTCCTAGGGCCCAGGTCCTCCGAGAGAAAGAAAGAGAGAAGGAGAAAAATTAGAGAGAGCCAAGATTTTCAAAATGTTCATAAATGACAAGCATGGTCAAATAATAATCAGGAATAAATCTCAGTTGGCTTTTCATAGCCGATCATTAAGAGTTGAAAACAGCAGGTCTGGGACAGGTAGGGGTTCCATAACCGCAGGCAGAAGAGTTGAAACTGGAATAGCAGCAAGGCCAGGCGGACTGGGGGCAGCAAGGAGTCACCACGGCCGGTAGTCCCGACGTATGGTCCTAGGGCTCAGGTCCTCCGAGAGAAAGAGAGAAGGAGAAAATTAGAGAGAGCCAAGATTTTCAAAATGTTCATAAATGACAAGCATGGTCAAATAATAATCAGGAATAAATCTCAGTTGGCTTTTCATAGCCGATCATTAAGAGTTGAAAACAGCAGGTCTGGGACAGGTAGGGGTTTCGTAACCGCAGGCAGAAACAGTTGAAACTGGAATAACAGCAAGGCCGGGCGGACTGGGGACAGCAAGGTGTCAGCATGCCCGGTAGTCCTGACGTATGGTCCTAGGGCTCAGGTTCTCAGAGAGAACGAGAGAATTAGAGAGAGCATACTTAAATTCACACAGGACACTGGATAAGACAGGAGAAGTATTCCAGGTATAACCAACTGACCCTAGCCCCCCGACACATAAACTACTGCAGCATAAATACTGGAGGCTGAGACAGGAGCGGTCAGGAGACACTGTGGCCCCATCCGAAGAAACCCCCGGACAGGGCCAAACAGGAAGGATATAACCCCACCCACTCTGCCAAAGCACAGCCCCCACACCACTAGAGGGATATCCTCAACCACCAACTTACAATCCTGAGACAAGGCCGAGTATAGCCCACAAAGGTCTCCATCACAGCACAACCAAGGGGGGGCGCCAACCCAGACAGGAAGTTCACGTCAGTAACTCAACCCACTCAAGTGACGCACCCCTCCTAGGGACGGCATGAAAGAGCACCAGCAAGCCAGTGACTCAGCCCCAGTAACAGGGTTAGAGGCAGAGAATCCCAGTGGAGAGAGGGGAACCGGCCCTGGAGAGACAGCAAGGGCGGTTCGTTGCTCCAGAGCCTTTCCGTCCCTCAGTCCTTTCCGTCCCTCCGTCCCTCAGTTTATTATTTTAGTTAGGTCAGGGTGTGACATGGGGAATGTTTATGTTTTGTTGGTGTTGGGTGTTTATATGGTAAAGGGGTTATGGGTTGTTGTATAGTATATGGGTTTGTGTGGAGTACAGGTGTCTAGTGTTTTCTATGTATGTTTAGTTGTCTAGGAGAGTCTATGGTGGCCTGAATGAGTTCCCAATTAGAGACAGCTGATTTCGGTTGTCTCTGATTGGGAGCCTTATTTAGGGTAGCCATAGGCTCTCATTGGTTGTGGGTAATTGTCTATGTAAGAACGTTAGTAGCATGTATGTTTGTGCACAACGTTTGTAGCTTCACGATCGTTTATTGTTTTGTTTGATGTGTAAGTGTTTTTTGTTTCGTTTTGCCTTCGTCATAAATAAACGAGATGGCGTATTTTCCAAATGCTGCGTTTTGGTCCGTAAATCCTCCACACGATCGTGACACACACAGCCAAGACAATGCAGGAATGGTTTCAGGACAAGTCTCTGAATGTTCTTGAGTGGCCCAGCCCAAGCCCAGACTTGAATCCGATTGAACATCTCGGGAGAACCCTGAAAATAGCTGTGCAGTGACGCTCCCCATCCAACCTGACAGAGCTTGAGAGGGTCTGCAGGGAAGAATGGGAGAAACTTCGAAATACAGCTGTGCCAAGCTTGTAGCGTCATACCCAAGAAGACTCAAGGCTGTAATCGCTGTCAAAGGTGCTTCACCAAAGTACTGAGTAAAGGGTCTGAATACTAATGTAAATGTGATATTTCATTATAATGTTTATTATATATTAGCCCAAATTTCTAAAAACCTGTTTTTGCTTTGTCATTATGGGGTAATGTGTGTAGATTGATGAGGGGGGAAAACGATTTAATCCATTTTAGAATAAGGCTGTAACGTAACAAAATGTGGAAAAAGGGGTCTGAATACAGAGTGTGTGTACAAAACATTAGGAACACCTTTCTAATATTGAGTTGCACCCCTTTTGCCTTCAGAACAGCCTCAGTTGATCGGGGTATGGATTCTATAAGGTGTCGAAAGCCTTCCCCAGGAATGCTGGCCCATGTTGACTTCCACGGTTGTGTCAAGTTGGCTGGATGTCATTTGGGCAGTGGACCATTCTTCATACACATGGGAAACTGATGTTGACAAACCCAGCAACGTTGCAGTTCTTACATATTTTGTCTTGCCCATTCACCCTCTGAATGGCACACATACACAATCCATGTCTCAATTGTCTCAAGGCTTAAAAATCATTTTTTAACCGGTCTCTACACTGATTGAAGTGGATATAATAAGTGACATCAATAGGGGATCCTAGGTTTCACCTGGATTCAGCTGGACAGACTATGTCATGGAAAGAGCAGTTGTCCTTAATGTTTTGTTTACTCATTATATATTTGAGAGGAAAAGGTGGCTTGAATTAGTGTCTAGACTGTTTTTATGCAGAATGTCCACGGGAAATAAACACCACAAGCACTGATGATGATGTGCACTAGGACTACTAAGGCATGTGGCAGATTTAACGTGGAAAATTTTCAGGCGTGAAATCTAGGCTCATAGATACAGAACATATGGTATATCGCTATGGCTGGGCTACTCATTGGAGGATTGAAGGTTGCTGTCGATCGGTCGGATTGTCATCGCTGCACTTAGATGGAAATCAGTATTCAGGAGAACGTTTAGACCTGTCAAAGCAGCAGCGGCAGATGGATTGAGACAGATGTTCCTCCGGTACCTTTGTATTTCTGTGTTTATGTGGACGTAAAATCGGGATATCGTGGATATAATTTCTCCGATACATCGTTGAATTGTCCCATTACACAAAATAATGATTCGGTCATTTGGTTTTGGAAATACAGCGAGGATTAGGCTAGACATGGTGGACAAATGTGACTTGCCTCTTGGTAAATTCAGTCTTTTGTATTGCATCTCATCAAATTCATAGATAGATGCTCAACTTTAAGACTTTAAATTAATGCTTGCCATTGGACTTTCCAGCAGTGACACATTATTTATAAAGGCTAAATGTGACTGAAATATGCTACAAAACTAGCTTAGATTGTAGGACGGTCGGGGTGTTAAGCATATCCCATTTTAGGTCACCTAACAGAACGAACTCTGAAGCTAGATGGGGTCAATCAATTACCATATGGTGTCCAGGGCACAGCTGGGAGCTGAGGGGGGTCTGTAACAGGCGGCAACAGAGAGACTTATTTCTGGAGAGATTCATTTTTAAAATTAGAAGCTCGAACTGTTTGGGCATAGACCTCGAAAGTATAACAGAACTTTGCAGGCTATCTCTGCAGTAGATTGCAACTCCTCCCCTTTTGGCAGTTCTATCTTGACGGAAAATGTTGTAATTTGGGATGGAAATCTCAGAATTTTTGATGGCCTCTAAGCCAGGGCAAGGACATCAGGGTTGGCGGAGTGTGCTAAAGCAGTGAGTAAACCAACCTTGATCGAGGCTTCTGATGTTAACATGCATGAAACCAAGGCTTTTACGGTTACAGAAGTCAACAAAGGAGAGCATCTGGGAACACACAGGGCCTGGGTTAACCTCTACATCACCCGAGGAACAGAGGAGGAGTAGGATGAGGGTACGGCTAAAGGCTATCAAAACTGGTCGTCTAGTGCGTTGGGGACAGACAATGAAAGGAGCACATTTCTGGGCGTGGTAGAATAGATTCAGGGCATAATGTACAAACAGGGGTATGGTAGGGTGCGGGTACAGTTGAGGTAAACCTAGGCATTGAGTGATGATAAGAGAGAATGCATCTCTGGAGGCACTAGTGAGGTCACTAGGTGAGGTTACCCCATGTGTGGGAGGTGGGACAAAAGAGGTATCTGAGGCATGTTGAGTTGGGCTAGGGGCTCCGCAGTAAAATAAAACAATGATAACTACCCTAAACAACAGTATACAAGGCACATTGACATTAGAGAGAGACATAAAGCGAGGCATAAATCAATCACAGGTGTTGATTGGGAGAGCTAGTTAAGACAACGAGTATTACAGCAACAGCTAATCAGCTAAGACAACACAACAGGTAAAATGGCAATGTATGGGCAGAGAGGGTCAGTTAACTACACACAGGGCCTGAGTTCAATACCTAGGATAGGATAAAGCAATCCTTCTGCCCCCCCCCCCCCCCCCTTAAAAGATGTAGATGCACTATTGTAAAGTGGCTGTTCCACTGGATGTCATTAGGTGAATGCACCAATTTGTAAGTCGCTCTGGATAAGAGCGTCTGCTAAATGACTTAAATGTAATGTAAATGTTCAAGACTGGGACCGACAGATAAACAAAACAAACAAAATGGAGTACCGTGATTAATGAACAGTCCAGCAGACATCAGCTATGTAGCCAGGTGATCATAGGGTCCAGTGAACAGCAAAAGATGAAACAGGGAAGTCGTTACTTTGCTAGCAAGAGGGAGACACGGCGTTCATAAAGTTAGCAGGCCGGGGCTAGCAGAAACGTCTTCATCGACGTCCCGATAAAGGCAGGTTGAGGGCACATCGGATGGAATTACGTCAGCAGACCAGTCATGATGGATCTGCGGGGTTCTGTGTCAACAAAGGGTCCAGGCCAATTGGCAAAAGATGTAATGTAGCTGGAGTAATATCGTTTGCTAGCCGGGAGATGCGCCTGGCTCAAGGCTAACTGGCTAAGGGCGTTCACCCAGCCCAGTTAATGAAAGCCTGTCTTCAGGGGAGTACAGCTTGTCAGCTCTGAGCCTCGGCTTAAGGCATACCCATGCAGTCGAGAATGTATTACTAATAGATTGTATAGGTTACCTAATAGGAGGAAAGATTAATCAGCTTCCTTTTTCCCCCATCAAAGCAGTTCATCATATCAATATTTGTAAAAAAATGCGGCTCAGTAACCTCACATTCTTGTTAACCTTCTGCAGACTAAAAATACAGGCTAAACACCAGATAGATTTCAAGAGGGGACTTATTTGTAAAGGTTTTGACATAGTTATCTCTATTTCAATTCGATGTCACTGCCTGCCCTGCATTGGAGTCAAGACCTGAAGTGGGAGTGTATCATGCACAAATTCCGATGAGATAATTCAGTGGCAAAATATGAAATATTAATATATATTGATAGCAATATATTCCCAGATAGTTTCTCCCTGAAACATGGTGGCTCGTTTTCAGGAATGAGTGAGGATGAGAGGGTACCTGTTGCAGGACCAATACAACAAAAAGTATCTATACAACAATACTCTAGCCCAGGGATGGGCAACTTTGATGGGGATGGGGCCATAAGTCAAGAGGGGCAACTCAAGAGGGGCAGCAGTGGCTTGCTGGTCTGCGTACCCACATCCATACCTACACATGCAGTCAGAGCCAGCTCTAGCCTCTTTGGGGGCCCTAAGCAAAATATTGTCAGGCCCCTTCTTGACTGTGTTAGATACATTTCCTCCAATTCTACTCATTTTGCCATTGAGCAGAGAAAAAAAACTAGCAGTTTTACAGTGAATTTCCTGAAATTCTACACATTTTGCCATAGGGCATAGGGTAGAGAGAAATGTTAGCCGTTTTTAATGTGATATGTTAATGAGAGTGACTAGCAATATCCATGGGGGCCCCACAGCCTGTAATTTGACCATGATTACTACAAGTTTAGATAGCTGGCTAGACTAATATAAAAAATGTTAGCTGACATGGGTGAGTGACCGTCAGTGACTGACATAACAAGAGAAAAATTGCTGATGTACAACCAAATTTCTAAATGGCACTTTCTGCATTCTACTATTCCAACTCTCAACAGTAAATTGACACCCAGACTGAGTTCCTGGGTCTCAACTTACTCGTCCGCGAGCCTACAAAAGGGGGTCATGCGGCCCATGGGCCGCCATTTGCCCATCCCTGCTCTACCCAATAGAAAACTTTTACAGGTATGTGCTACAAGAGAAGTAGATGCTGTTTACCCAGTGTTTTCCCAAGAAGTAATGAATCTAGCACCACATGCTAATCTCTTCTAATTCCTCTCATCAGTGGAAGGATAATTAATTGACCTGTTGTCGTCTTATTACTACACTATTACATAAGCGTGAGTGATTGCAGTAAATATTTGTTTTAAACTGAAAGATTGAAATGCAAGATGGACATACAATACCAGTCAAAAGTCTGGACACACCTACTCATTCCAGGTTTTTTTTTATTTTTACTATTTTCTACATTGTAGAATAATAGTGAAGACATCAAAACTATGAAATAGCACATATGGAATTATGTTGTAAGCAAAAAAGTGTTAAACAAATCAGAATATATTTTATTTTTGAGATTCTTCAAAATTACCACCCTATTGCCTTAATGGCAGCTTTGGACACTCTTGACATTCACTAAACCAGTTTCATGAGATAGTCACCTGGAATGCATTTCAATTAACAGGTGTGCCTTGTTAAAAGTGAATTTGTGGAATTTCTTTCCTTCTTAATGCGTTTCAGCCAATCAGTCGTGGTGTGACAAGGTAGGGGTGGTATACAGAAGATAGCCCTATTTGGTAAAAGACCAAGTCCATATTACAGCAAGAACAGCTCACATAAGCAAAGATAAACGACAGTCCATCATTACTTTAAGACATGAATGTCAGTCAATGCGGAATATTTCTAGAACTTTTAAAGTTTCTTCAAGTGCAGTTGCAAAAACCATCAAGCGCTATGATGAAACTGGCTCTCATAAGGAAAGGAATACTCAGAGTTACCTCTGCTGCAAAGGATAAGGTCATTCGAGTTACCAGCCTCAAAAATTTCAGACCAAATAAATGCTTCACAGAGTTCAAGTAACAGACACATCTCAACATCAACTGTTCAGAGAAGACTGCATGAATCAGGCCTTCATGGTCTAATTGCTGTAAAGAAACCACTACTAAAGGACACCAATAATAAGAAGAGACTTGCTTGGGCCAAGAAACATGAGCAATGGACATTAGACCAGTGAAAATCTGTCCATTAGTCTGATGAGTCCAAATTTGAGATTTTTCGTTCCAACCACCGTGTCTTTGTGAGACGCAGAGTAGGTGAACGGATGATCTCCACATGTGTGGTTACCACCGTGAAGCATGGAGGACGAGGTGTGATGGTGGGGGGGTGCTTTGCTGGTGACATTGTCTGTGATTTATTTAGAATTCAAGGCACACTTAGCCAGCATGGCTAACACAGAATTCTGCAGCGATACGCCATCCGTCTGGTTTGCACTTAGTGGGACTATTATTGTTTTTTCAACAGGACAATGACCCAAAACACACCTCCAGGCTGTGTAAGGGCTATTTGACCAAGGAGAGTGATGGAGTACTGCATCAGATGGCCTGGTCTCCACAATCACCTGACCTCAACCAAATTGAGATGGTTTGGGATGAGTTGGACCGCAGAGTGAAGCAAAATCAGCCAACAAGTGCTCAGCATATGTGGGAACTCCTTCAAGACTGTTGGAAAAGCATTCCAGGTGAAGCTGGTTGAGAGAATGCCAAGACTGTGCAAAGCTGTCATCAAGGCAAAGGGTGGCTACTTTGAAGAATCTAAAATAAAATATATATTTTGATTTGTTTAACACTTTTTTGGTTACTACATGATTCCATATGTGTTATTTCATAGTGTTGATGTCTTCACTATTATTCTACAATGTAGATAATAGTAAACATAAAGAAAAACCCGGGAATGAGTAAGTGTGTCCAAACTTTTGACTGGTACTGTATGTTGTATATATACACTGCTCAAAAAAAAAAAGGGAACACTTAAACAACACAATGTAACTCCAAGTCAATCACACTTCTGTGAAATCAAACTGTCCACTTAGGAAGCAACACTGATTGCCAATAAATTTCACATGCTGTTGTGCAAATGGAATAGACAAAAGATGGAAATTATAGGCAATTAGCAAGACACGCCCCAAAACAGGAGTGATTCTGCAGGTGGTGACCACAGACCACTTCTCAGTTCCTATGCTTCCTGGCTGATGTTTTGGTCACTTTTGAATGCTGGCGGTGCTCCCAATCTAGTGGTAGCATGAGACGGAGTCTACAACCCACACAAGTGGCTCAGGTAGTGCAGCTCATCCAGGATGGCACATCAATGCGAACTGTGGCAAAAAGGTTTGCTGTGTCTGTCAGCGTAGTGTCCAGAGCATGCAGGCGCTACCAGGAGACAGGCCAGTACATCAGGAGACGTGGAGGAGGCCGTAGGAGGGCAACAACCCAGCAGCAGGACCGCTACCTCTGCCTTTGTGCAAGGAGGTGCACTGCCAGCGCCCTGCAAAATGACCTCCAGCAGGCCACAAATGTGCATGTGTCTACTCAAACGGTCAGAAACAAACTCCATGAGGGTGGTATGAGGGCCCGACGTCCACAGGTGGGGGTTGTGCTTACAGCCCAACACCGTGCAGGACGTTTGGCATTTGCCAGAGAACACCAAGATTGGCAAATTCGCCACTGGCGCCCTGTGCTCTTCACAGATGAAAGCAGGTTCACACTGAGCACATGAGCACATGTGACAGACGTGACAGAGTCTGGAGACGCCGTGGAGAACGTTCTGCTGCCTGCAACATCCTCCAGCATGACCGGTTTGGCGATGGGTCAGTCATGGTGTGGGGTGGCATTTCTTTGTGGGGCCGCACAGCCCTCCATGTGCTCGCCAGAGGTAGCCTGACTGCCATTAGGTACCGAGATGAGATCCTCAGAGCCCTTGTGAGACCATATGCTGACACATGCACATTTGTGGCCTGCTGGAGGTAATTTTGCAGGGCGCTGGCAGTGCACCTCCTTGCACAAAGGCAGAGGTAGCGGTCCTGCTGCTGGGTTGTTGCCCTCCTACGGCCTCCTCCACGTCTCCTGATGTACTGGCCTGTCTCCTGGTAGCGCCTGCATGCTCTGGACACTACGCTGACAGACACAGCAAACCTTTTTGCCACAGTTCGCATTGATGTGCCATCCTGGATGAACTGCACTACCTGAGCCACTTGTGTGGGTTGTAGACTCCGTCTCATGCTACCACTAGAGTGAGAGCACCGCCAGCATTCAAAAGTGACCAAAACATCAGCCAGGAAGCATAGGAACTGAGAAGTGGTCTGTGGTCACCACCTGCAGAATCACTCCTGGTTTGGGGGGTGTCTTGCTAATTGCCTATAATTTCCACCTTTTGTCTATTCCATTTGCACAACAGCATGTGAAATTTATTGTCAATCAGTGTTGCTTCCTAAGTGGGCAGGTTGATTTCACAGAAGTGTGATTGACTTGGAGTCACATTGTGTTGTTTAAGTGTTCCCTTTATTTTTTTGAGCAGTGTATATCAGTACATTTTCCCTAAATGCTGACACATTTTCTCACAGACATGCATGCATGCACACGTGAATACACCCACACGCATGCACACACATGCCCACGCACATACACACAATGTTAATAATCCATGATGCAGAGGTAAGAAACAAGAGGATTAATAATGATTCATGGGTTATTTTCGGTTTATGAGTTCAGCTGTCTCTTTGCAATGATCTGTAAAATGTCCTGAGAGTGTTGCAGGCGAGATCCCTCGTGGGCATCAAAGTGGGAATGGAAGAATTGTAAGACCAGCCATTGTCTGAATGTATGCTTGTGAAGTTAGATCCTTCGGTTTGTGCAGTTAAATGTGCAGTCTAACTTCAATTTGCAGAGGCTGCACACTCAACCTGGACTCAGGCTTAGACGTAACATAATAAACGTCAATCTGTCTCCCTCCATTTAGTAAGATACAGTGCATTTGGAAAGTATTCAGACCCCTTCACTTTTTCCACATTGTTATGTTACAGCCTTATTCTAAAATGGATAAAAATAGTTTTTTCCCCTCATCAATCTACACACAATACCCCCTAATGATAAAGCAAAAACAGATTTATACCAATTAAGAAATGGAAATATCACATTTACATAAGTATTCAGACACTTTACTCAGTACTTTGTTGAAGCAAATTTAGCAGGAATTACAGCCTCGGGTCTACAAGCTTGGCACGTTTGTTTTTAGGGAGTTTCCCCCATTATTCTCTGCAGATCCACTCAAGCTTTGTCAGATTGGATGGGGAGTGTTACTGCACAGCTATTTTCAGGTCTCTCCAGAGATGTTCTATCGGGTTCAAGTCCAGACTCTGACTGGGCCACTTAAGGACATTCAGAAACTTGTCCCGAAGCCAATCCTGCATTGTCTTGGCTGTATGCTTAGGGTCGTTGTCCTTTTGGAAGGTGAACCTTCGCCCCAGTCTGAGGTCCTGAGCGCTCTGTAGCAGGTTTTCATCAAGGATCTCTCTGTACTTCGCTCTGTTCATCTTTCAATCGATCCTGACTAGTCTCCCAGTCCCTGCCGCTGAAAAACTTCCCCACAGCATGATGCTGCCGCCACCATGCTTCACCGTAGGGATGGTACCAGGTTTCCACCAGACGTGCCGCTTGGCATTCAGGCCAAAGAGTTAAATCTTGGTTTCATCAGAGAATCGTGTTTCTCATGGTCTGAGAGTCCTTTAGATGCCTTTTGGAAAACTCCAAGTGGGCTGTCATGTGCCTTTTACCGAGGAGTGGCTTCTTTCTGGCCACTCTACCATAAAGGCCTTATTGGTGGAGTGCTGCAGAAATGGTTGTCCTTCTGGAAGGTTCTTCCATCTCCACAGAGGAACTCTTGGAACTTTGTCAGAGTGACCATCGGGATCTTAGTCACCTCCCTGACCAAGGCCCTTCTCCCCCGATTGCTCAGTTTGGCCTGGCAGCCAGCTCTAGGAAGAGTCTTGGTGGTTGCAAACTTCTTCCAATTAAGAATGTTGGAGGCCACTTTGGTCTTGGGGACCTTCAATGCTGCAGAAATGTTTTGGTACCCTTCCAAAACATCGACACAATCCTGTCTCGGAGCTCTACAGACAATTCCTTTGACCTCATGGCTTGATTGTTGCTCTGACATGCACCATCAACTGTGGGACCTTATATAGACAGTTGTGTGCCTTTCCAAATTATGTCCAATATATTGAATTTACCACAGGTGGACTCCAATCATGTTGTAGAAACATCTCAAGGATGATCAATGGAAACCAGATTCACGTGAGCTCAATTTTGAGTCTCATAGCAAAGGGTCTGAATACTTATGTAAATAAGGTATTTCAGTTTTAAATATCTTAAACTGTTTTCGCTTTGTCATTATGTGATATTTTATTATTACATTATTATTACATCCATTTTAGAATAAGGCTGTAACGTAACAAAATGTGGAAAAAGGTATGTATTAATTTGTGGATGTCCATTATACATTTCGTATGATATGTTACGAATTGCAATTCGCACAATATGTAACGAATTTTAAATACTTATCTTCACGAATTCCAATGTGTCGTGGCTAACATTAGCTAGGAGGCTAACGTTAGCTAGGTTAGGGGTTAAGGTTGGGGAAGGGTTAGCTAGCATGTAGCCAGCAGATCCGACCCACTTGCTTACAGCTGCACTAGGGTCGGACAGGCTTCCTGTCTAGATTAAAGGGATACTTCGAGATTTTGGCAAGATCACCTAGTGGATACAGTTTTTAGGTCTCTGCGTGCAATTTTAAGGAAGTTGCTAACTAGCATTAGCACATTTGCAAACTACTGTTAGCGCAATGACTAGAAGTCTATGGTAACTGATAGCATTCCTTCATACTGGATGCAGAGATATAGGTCGTGTCTACACTTGCTATCAGAATACGAAGAGCGCATTGAAAAGACGGTCTAGATGCACAAAAGTTGCTTTGTGGTCTGATTGTGTTCAGATCTGGCTGACCACTTCAGGAGGTGGTTATGGATGTATTGTGTGCGAATTTCTCCTCAGTCTGGATGCAATCAGGATACCAAAAGCTAATACAGTGTGTGATGTCATCAGCCCTCTTCCCACAAGTCTCCAGAAAATGTGTGTTTTGGAACCGAGGTACCTTTTCATTATACCGTTGGAGAAAATATGCTCCTAGCGTGTGAGGAATGTGTTTGCTGGCCTCATAAATGCTAGTCAGCTAGCGAATATGTTAACCTGTTTGCTATACCTTTAGCGTTGCTTGCTAGTTTGGTGGCTAGCTACAGAGGTTAGCTGGCTAGTTAGCTACTGCATTCAGTTATTGTTGTGTTATCATATTTAGCCTATTCCACCGTTTGTAGAGTACTTACTGGCATTTGAATATAGTGCGGGAAAAGGGAACCCGGACATGCTGTGGACACGGTAGACACATTTAAATGTAGGTGTAGATTGGCTATGAAAAGCCAACTGACATTTACTCCTGAGGTGCTGACTTGTTGCACCCTCGACAACTACTGTGGTTATTATTATTTGACCATGCTGGTCATTTATGAACATTTGAACATCTTGGCCATGTTCTGTTATAATCTCCACCCGGCACAGCCAGAAGAGGACTGGCCACCCCTCATAGCCTGGTTCCTCTCAAGGTTTCTTCCTAGGTTTTGGCCTTTCTAGGGAGTTTTTCCTAGCCACCGTGCTTCTACACCTGCAATGCTTGCTGTTTGGGGTTTTAGGCTGGGTTTCTGTACAGCACTTTGATATATCAGCTGATGTAAGAAGGGCTATATAAATACATTTGATTTGATTTAGAGGCGTGACGTGTTCAGAATTTTAAGATTAGAATTCTATGATCAGAATACTAAAGCTACATGAACTTTCAAATCTAGACACGGCCATACAAATGTTATCCATGAGTTCATCTGACTCTGGGGAAGTAGATAAATGGCTTCATTGCTAAAATCACGTAGTATCCCTTTTAGACACAACAAAGCCGGCATGATACATGGCTCAGAAAACGTACCTCAATCCAGGGATAAGAATTCCGTTGTACTCCAAATTGTCACATTATTCCAACTATTACACCAAGAAGATGAAACCTCTGATCTAGCGGACTCACTAAACACACGTTTTTTTTGTGCAAAATATGTCTTCTGAGTGTTGTCTGGTTTGCTTAATATAAATAATTTGAAATTATTTATACTTGTACTTTTGATGCTTAAGTATATTTTTGCGATTACATTTACTTTTAATACTTAAGTATATTTAAAACCAAATATTTTTAGACTTTTACTCAAGTAGTATTTTACTGGGTGACTTACATTTTTACTTGAGTAATTTTCTATTACGGTATCTTTACTTTGACTCAAGTATGACAATTGGGCACTTTTTCCACCACTGGGTACATCATTTACAAAAAATTGCATGTTAGCTAGACAGCCATTCCGACCGAATTAAAAATAATTGTGATAAAAATGTATGCAAATTCCCCTTCGTGCATTCGTCACTACCATTACCAACAATTTATTTAATTTGACTTCATATGAACTTAAACTGTCCTAAAACGTATTTGTTGAATGTTTATTTTGGGAATAAAAGTATACTCTTTTGACGTATTTCAATACCCGTAAGCATACTAATAGTTGCTGTGCATTTCTGTTTTTAGCGTAGCTAGTCTTGCCTTCTAGCAGTGCCATGATGAAGTGTGCCCAATAAATAGCTTCATTGTGTCACAACGGGATTCAAATAGACAGGTTACATTGTATTCCGGGGATCGTTGGTGTTCGAATCGAACATCATTTTCAGATGTTATGTTTATTTTATTTCGCTGGCAGCTGGGCATTCCACCAACTAGTCAGACGGTGTTTCGTGTTGTGCTGGCTGTAAAGAGGACAGTGTGCGTCAGCATTCAAGATGGACACCGCCGAGGAAGGTAGCTAGCAAGCTCGTCAACCCATATTATTAAATTTACGTTACAGTATTAACTTCCTGTTGTGACACGCATTTGATTGGCCCTCAAGGAATCTGTTTTGTGGAAATGTAACAATAACGGTTTCTTTCTGTCGATTCTGCTACCTGCGTGTAGTAGCTAACGTTAACGTCAGCTAGTAAGCTAACTATGTTAAGCTACATCCACTCACTCACCACTAGGTCCGAGATATAGCTAACCAACATTCGTGACTGCTAGTTAACATTAGTCGTGGGCTAACTTCACTGCTACACGTTCTTGTTAAATGTCGATTCAATAGAATAGTGGCGTAGTACTCAATTATACAATCAACATAGCTAGCTAGCGAACTAGCTAGCGAATAGCGACATGATAGAATTGACATGTTTGTTTGCAAACCCTCCCAGTATGTGCCACCCACCCATTACATTAGTACTGTCACTCACTTGATTGGTGTCAGTGACAAGTAAAGTATGTGCATGATTCATTGCTGAATGTAAAGTTAATCAAAAGCCCCAGACTATTTACAAAGGAAAGCCCTTACATAAAGAGTATTGAGATCACTGAAATATCTGCAAGGTTGTTATCATGCAAGTTGCACATTACGGTTTCTCATAACAAAGCTGGTCTGATTTTCTGCATACAAAATCAGCATCATGCCTTTTTCTTTGTTGGTAGAACCCTGTTCTCTGTGATTTTGTTTTGATTCGTGTCCTTGTTTTCTGCAGGGGATATATGCCGGGTCTGCCGGTCTGAAGGAACCCCGGACAAGCCACTATATCACCCGTGTGTTTGCACAGGAAGTATAAAATTCATCCACCAAGAATGGTATGTGGTGTTGGCGATATACTCAAACACAGGGCCAGTGGCATTTCTTTAGAGACAGACTGTGTTCTAGTCAGAGCATGATGCATTCAAGATTGAGATCAGAGCCAAGTATTACTAAGTGTAACAGTATAACTTTACGTCGTCCCCTCGCCCTGACACGGGCGCGAACCAGGGACCCTCTGCACACATCAACTGACACCCACGAAGCGTCGTTACCCATCGATCCACAAAAGCCGCGGCCTCTGCAGAGCAAGGGGCAACACTACTAATAGGTTTCAGAGCAAGTGACGTAACTGATTGAAACGCTACTAGCGCGTACCCGCTAACTAGCTAGCCATTTCACATCCGTTACATAACGAGAAGTAATACTTAGCCAGAGATGCACTCTGATACTAAACTGTCAACTGCGTTTATTTTCAGCAAACTTAACATGTGTAAATATTTGTATGAACATAACAAGATTCAACAACTGAGACATAAACTGATCAAGTTTCACAGACATGTGACTAACAGAAATGGGATAATGTGTCCCTGAACAAAGGGGGGGGTCAAAATCAAAAGTAATAGTATCTGGTGTGGCCACCAGCTGCATTAAGTACTGCAGTGCATCTCCACATGGACTCCACCAGATTTGATAGTTCTTGCTGTGAGATGTTACCCCACTCTTCCACCAAGGCACCTATAAGTTCCCAGACATTTCTGGGGGGAATGGCCCGAGCCCTCACCCTCCAATACAACAGGTCCCAGACGTGCTCAATGGGATTGAGATCCGGGCTTTTTGCTGGCCATGGCAGAACACTGACATTACTGTCTTGCAGGAAATCACGCACAGAACGAGCAGTATGGCTGGTGGCATTGTCATGCTGGAGGGTCATGTCAGGATGAGCCTGCAGGAAGGGTACCACATGAGGGAGGAGGATGTCTTCCCTGTAACGCACAGCATTGAGATTGCCTGTAATGACAACAAGCTCAGTCCGATGATGCTGTGACACACCGCCTCAGACCATGATGGACCCTCCACCTCCAAATTGATCCCGCTCCAGAGTACAGGCCTCGGTGTAACGCTCATTCCTTCGACGATAAACGCGAATCCGACCATCACCCCTAGTGAGACAAAACCGCGACTCGTCAGTGAAGAGCACTTTCTGCCAGTCCTGTCTGGTCCAGCGACGGTGGGTTTGTGCCCATAGGTGACTTTGTGGCACTGGCCACATCTGCAGTCCTCATGCCTCCTTGCAGCATGCCTAAGGCATGTTCAAACAGATGAGCAGTGACCCTGGGCATTTTTCTTTTGGTGTTTTTCAGAGTCTGTAGAAAGGCCTCTTTATTGTCCTAAGTTTTCATAACTGACCTTAATTGCCTACCGTCTGTAAGCTGTTCTTGTCTTAACGACCGTTCCACAGGTGCATGTTCATTAATTGTGTATGGTTCATTGAACAAGCATGGGAAGCAGTGTTTAAACACTTTACAATGAATATCTGTGAAGTTATTTGGATTTTTACAAATGATCTTTGAAAGACAGGGTCCTGAAAAAGGGACGTTTCTTTTTTATTGAGTTTATATCTCTCCCCGTGCTAGATGTACTGACCTTAGGCATTGTCAATTTATCTTTTGCATTGCTGCACATGTGACACTGCACTTATATAATCCATCTATGTGTTTTCACAGCTTGGTACAATGGCTAAAACACAGCAGAAAAGAATACTGCGAGTTATGCAAACACAGATTTGCTTTTACACCAAGTAAGTCATTCAATTTCTTTCTATATGCCTTCTGTTTTAACATACTATTCAATTCAGCATTTACTTCTCAGAGTGAGGCTGTGAGCTTGTCTGAAGACTCACTGAATTATTCTGCTGCTCTATCAATTGTTACATACTTCAGTCTGAATTAGAGAACTACCGATGAAGATTTTTTTTTTTAGGGCCGATGAAGAATTTTTGGGGGTCAAGAAGGCAGGTGGCCGATATTCAATATCATTAGATTTACAAAATGTTGATGACAAAATGTCCCAGAGACAGTCATGTATGCATTAATGTATCAATTTTTAAATTAAACAATACATTTGACTTTGTTTTTACCAAATGTATCTACATAACAACATAATGGTAATACTTGTATTTGAATGGTAAATCTCTTGATAAACTGGATAAATTAAGATGTCATGGTCCCACTCACAATACAGGTGAATGCATATGCATTAGGAGTGTGTGCATGTATTGAGCTGGTTTTGGCTGATCAGTGGAGTCTGTCATCTGTAGCACCATAATCTGTTTGCCTTCCATTTGGGACCTATATTAGCCCACTGATCAGCAACATTTGCTCCAGCATGTCAAGCCTGTATGGAAGGACATATAATATAGGCACTGCTGTTAGTTTGAGAATATAAAAGAACATGTTTTCAATGCAAATGGATCCAACGTAACATCATGATTTGTGATCACGGATGCTTATGAAACTAGCATTTTTTTTTTTCAGTGAAAGGGAGAACATGTTTTTTTTTCAGCTGTTAGTACACATTTTTAGACATCTCAGCTGCCAGGGTGAAATTCGGAACAACTCAATTGGCTAGTTCAGCTATCTTAACAAGAAATGGGCGGGTTGTAACTTGATCCTACTGCTACGATTTGATAGAGCGAGGGTGTAGCTCCGCTCCCTTTCAAATCTCCTCATCTCTCTCCATCGCTCATATCACTTGGTTCTGTTTTCTGCTACTATGAGAACTAACTCAATGGCTAGGTGCACATTTATGGCTTGGTAGCAAATGTCATATCAAACAAGGAAAGCGAGGGTAGGAAACAATCTGAAACGTCAAGGCACGTTCTATTTGACTCAAATTGGCCGATAGTTTCAAAAGGTCCATAAACATTTAGAAAGATTCTTAAGTAGCTAACCCTATTGCCAACCTTTTTATTTAGGTATTTTAAAACACTTCATTCTATCCCTTTTATGACAATCATCTAATCCGACTGTCAATTTATGGATACGATTGCGGCTGGTCAGATCAGGACACTAGTATATAGCTAATGTTAGGCGCTAATAGCCAACATAGCTAGCTATCTGATATCTTAGCACCATGTTTATCTAGCTAACACCACAGATAAAAGGGTTAGTTATCGTAATCTTTGCTAACACGTCGCTATAGCTAGTTTGCTTATTGCATGCATGTCCAGGCACGTTGACACGATCCCTTATTATTAGTAAATTAACTAAACTAATATTTGCAACAGCAGTTCGATTTTGGTCAATTTATCAATACTGCACCTTTCTGTTGGAGAATGAGCTAGCCTGCTGCTGATTTTTTTTTTTTTTCAGCTAGACATTCTATAGCATTGTGCCGTGCTCATGGCTCAGGCGGTGTGGTTGCTAGCATAGCAGCAGCTTATATCGGCCCGATATATTGGCTCGGATGACTATCTGTCGTTCTCTAGTCTGAATCTGCTATCGTTGAAGTCGTTTGTGGTGATGAGGGGCGTTGTACAAAACAAAGTAGTCAGCAATTGGATAGTCTAACCAATCAGAGTATCAAAGACAATAAAGAATTTTCAAAACTTTACCCATGTGTGTTCTGGTTTTGGGAGGTAGTCAAATCCAGACTCATTGTGGAGAAGAAACAAATGTCTGCAGGCGTGTCGTTTTGGCAGAAACAATGAGTGTGGGTAGCCAGGCAAGCTGTGAGCTGCCCTGGGTTGTTGTCATACAGTAAAGGTCTAGGGGACAGACATGCAGCCCTGTTTAAACTAATACATTTCTCTGGAAGTGTAGCTCAAGCTAATGTGCATGCAGCAGCCTGCTCTGTTTCTCTTACTGGAGTCTCTGCCATCTTCATTCACATAGTGAGTGATTTAGCAAGAGATTAGCATACTACTTGTGTTTTGAGATTATTAATATCTTGTTTTTGAAATATTTTTTTCTTGTGGTTTTCTCAGATGATTAGATTGTTTATCCTTGTCCTTTAGACAGTCTGTCATGATACCAATAGAAAATGGTCAGTTTTCTGACATGGCAACTGCTGACAAATCTCAGGATAACCTCTAGTCTGATCCATTGCAAGCTTTTGTTAGTTCTGAATGGACCCAATTAGGACCAGTAAAGGAGTGTTGGCATTTGAGTATGTGAAAATTAAGTAGCCTATTTGATCCTTTATTTCCTCTGTTCTTTTCCAGTCTATTCTCCAGACATGCCTTCCCGGCTGCCTGTCCAGGACATATTTGCGGGGTTGCTGACGAGTGTAGGCACAGCTATTAGATACTGGTTTCACTACACACTAGTGGCTTTTGCTTGGCTGGGAGTGGTTCCTCTCACAGCATGTAAGTACAAACGTCCTAAAACAGACTGGTGGTACATGTTGTTCAGCAAGTTATCCATTGTTAGCCCTTTGTAACTGTGTGTTGACCGACTGTCTTATTCCCGCAGGTCGCATCTACAAGTGTCTGTTTACCGGTTCTGTGAGCTCACTCCTCACCCTGCCATTAGATATGCTTTCTACGTATGTTTTTTATTCTTCTCCCAGACCTATACAAAACATTACTCTGTAAAAACATGAACAAATGCTGTTTTGTCATTTAGCAGATAACATTCGGACTCATCGTGAGACAATTGTCATGTCCCTTCATCCACAGAGAGAACTTGCTGGCGGACTGCTTGCAGGGTTGTTTCGTGGTGACGTGTACACTCTGCGCCTTCATCAGTCTGGTGTGGCTGCGGGAGCAGATTGTTCATGGTGGCGCCCCCCAGTGGCTGGAGCAGAATCAGCAGCAGCAGCCTCAACATGCACCAGCTCCACAACCTAATGAGGTAGCCAAAAATCTCACTGTCAAGTCACTCTTTAACATAATGATTTAATAATGGTAGCATTCTTTTAGTGCAACTTCATAAGTTGAGTGTTTTGAGCACTCAATACACTCTTTCTTAACCACCTATTCTAATGTTTTGGAGCTACCTGCCCCCACCTTCATGTCCCATGTTTTTTCCCTATCAGCAGGCCCCTGGTCCTGGGCAGGGGGCAGCTGAAAACCAGCCTGCTGCAGCTGAGCCCCCGGCAGACAATGGTCCAGCGGCTGAGGTCCCCGACATCCAGATGGACCCGGCAGAGGACATGGAGTTGGAGGACGAGGCTGGGGCTGAGGATGTAGCGGATGCCAACAATGGAGCACAAGGTACAAACCTCAGAATGGAAAGGTTCTAGCATGGTCACAGTTATGTTGTGCTTTTGCCAACACCATTGCTCATTGTCAGTAACCAGGAGTTGGTTTAATAGCACAAACAGACTGGCACTCAGGCTATAAAGGTCCAAGATGCTAAGCTAATACAGTCTTATTCAAAGGCTTATTAAGGATGTTGCATTTGCATTTAACAGTATTGAACATCATATTCTCTATATTTGATCATTTTTCATAGACTTTAATCTGTTGGTGATATCTGTTTGTTTGTCAAAGTATGTTCCACAATTGGTGTCAGTGAGTGAGGTGATGCTTTTCTCTTTGTAGATGACATGAATTGGAATGCCCTGGAATGGGACCGGGCAGCAGAGGAGTTAACATGGGAGAGGGTGAGTCTGGCTTAGAATTCCCTCAGGCCTATTTGTGTTATACACATTGGTCATTGTGTCTTTGAAAATTAGAGTGAATTATTATTTTTTTTTAATCACAGATGCTTGGTCTTGATGGCTCCTTGGTTTTCCTGGTAAGTAGCTCATTCTTGGAGGAGAAAAAATAGCATTTGATGTTTTCCCATGTTTGATGAAATAGCACACCCTTTTGAGAAAGTCTTCAATTTGTGTTCTTTCTTTTTTAGGAGCATGTCTTCTGGGTGGTCTCACTAAACACACTCTTCATTCTGGTGTTCGGTATGTATCATTAAACTAATGTTAAGAGAATGTGCAATTGATGAATAAACAATATAAAGAGAAATATTTGAACATCTGACTTGTATTGTTAATTTTTTTCAGCTTTCTGCCCGTATCATATTGGTCATTTCACAGTTGTGGGACTTGGCTTTGAGGAAAATGTAAGTATCACCTTAAATGTTTAGATTTTCTCTCACACGTGTAACCATATAGATTTTATTTCAAATCTATATGAATTGATTTTGTGAAGTTTGTTTTGAAATTTGAATGACTCGTTCCATTGAATGCAGAACGAAGAAAATAAGATTATTTTGATTGTGTAATTTCCTGTTGCAGGTGCGAGCTTCCCATTTCGAAGGCCTCATCACCACCATCGTGGGCTACATCCTCCTGGCCATGCTATTAATACTGTGCCATGTATCCTCTGGTGTCTCTCACACAAGTGTTATAGCCTAGTTTCAGTCTGTAATAGACATGATGTACTACCTGTGTTGTACTGTATGTATTCGTGTGTCTTCCTTAACAAAAATCCCAGGGATTGGCAGCGCTGGTGAGATTTCAAAGATCCAGACACCTTTTAGGAGTGTGCTACATTGTTGTCAAGGTATCTAAAATTATGATAATGATTTCTCCCATGATTGGGAATGCAAAGCTGGACTGGTATATGGCTAGTTTGTGTCTTATGGACTCAGAAGTATATACATATAGAATCTTGTGTTTACCTTCCGTATGTTCTGAACTGTTACATAGCAATTGGGATTACATTCCAATCTGCCTTCTATTGCCATAAAATAAATACCAGTTATTATAACTATTGATATTATAATTAACCAGGTATCCCTGCTGGTAGTCGTGGAGATCGGTGTATTCCCTCTCATCTGTGGCTGGTGGCTCGACATCTGCTCACTGGTAAGCCAACCATGTTTTTCTGCTTCAATGATTCCTACTTTCGAAATAATAATTGATAAATCACTTAGAAACCAAGTTGTTTTCTGTGTTGCAGGAGATGTTTGATGCCTCTCTGAAGGACAGAGAGCTGAGTTTTGACTCTGCTCCCGGCACCACCATGTTCCTCCACTGGCTTGTAGGGATGGTCTACGTCTTCTACTTTGCCTCGTTCATCCTCTTACTGCGAGAGGTGAGATGGTTTTCTCTCATACCTTCATAGCTGTCATTTGCCATGATATTTCTGCTGTAGAATTATTCTATATATATCTCCCCATGGCTGATCTGTTTCAAATTTTCGATCTAGGTGCTGAGACCCGGTGTTTTATGGTTTCTCAGAAACCTGAACGATCCCGATTTTAATCCTGTTCAAGAAATGATTCACCTGCCAATATACAGACATCTCAGAAGATTCATTTTATCGGTGGTGAGTCGCAAGTCGCAACTCATTTTTTTCTTGTCTAATGTTAAATGCCATATCTGTGGGTGTCTGGACAAGACATGTACAGAACCAGTAACACTGGGTTTCTCCTGTCTTTCTCCACAGGTGGTGTTTGGCTCCATAGTTTTGCTAATGTTGTGGCTTCCCATAAGGACGATCAAACTCATCCTCCCAGCCTTCCTCCCATACAATGTTATGCTGTACAGGTACATCTAGGGGCCTAGAATGACTTGACTTAAGCCCCTGGCTCATAGTAATGTAATAAAGCTGTTACGGCCCAAGACTCCCGTTTTGCATTTACCGGAGGACAAACCATGGGCCACATTAATGCATACCTCTTTAGTAATAAAAACAAAAACATCTTCAGTAACTAACAAATACCCCTCTAATGTACTGTTGTGAGTGATGGTAATGTTTCTGTTGACTGGATGATGTGTTGACGGTCTCCATCTCCCAGTGATGCTCCAGTCAGTGAGCTGTCTCTGGAGCTCCTGCTACTGCAGGTGGTTCTGCCGGCGCTGCTGGAACAGGGTCACACACGCCAGTGGCTCAAAGGCCTGGTCAGAGCCTGGACCGTCACCGCCGGATACCTGCTGTGAGTGTCACACACAAACAACAACATACCAACACACTGTAGACTCTGTGTGCGGTTTATCATTTACATTGGAAATCATTATTCTACTGTGATATTGTTAATGCAGGCTCTCATCGTTCTCACATAAAACCAAGGTAAAAACCCAGAATTTAGGTATTGTAGACTGACACACATCCTTGGTCTCATCTCAGAAAACCCCATGTTAACCGTGCTGTCTGTGCCACAGAGACCTCCACTCGTACCTGTTGGGTGACCAGGAGGAGAATGACGATGATGCAGACCAGCAGGCCAATAACAACCAGCAGAGGAGGAATAACAACGCCATCCCTGAGGGGCTGCATGCTGCCCACCAGGCTATCCTCCAGCAGGGAGGCCCTGTGGGTGTCCAGCCCTACCACCGGCCCATGAAGTTCACCTTTAGGGTGAGACATGACTATCACTCTCACCTGGTTATCATACAGTGCATTTGGAAAGTATTCAGACCCCTTTGTTACATTACAGCCTTATTCTAAAATGTATTTTCCCTCATCAATCTAAACACAATACCCCATAATGACAAAGCGAAAACAGGTTTTTAGAAATGTTTGCAAATTTATAAAAAAGAAACATACTAGCTAACATAAGTATTCAGAACCTCTGCTATGAGACTCGAAATTGAGCTCAGGGGCATCCTGTTTCCATTGATCATCCTTGAGATGTTTCTACAACTTGGAGTCCACCTGTGGTAAATTCAATTGATTGGTCATGATTTGGAAAGGCACACACCTGTCTATATAAGGTCCCACAGTTGACAGTGCATGTCAGAAAACAAACAAAGCCATGAGGTCGAAGGGATTGTCCATAGAGCTCCGAGACAGGATTATGTCGGCACAGATCTGGGGAAGGGTACCAACATTTTTTTGCAGCGTTGAACGTCCCCAAGAATACAGTGGCCATCATTCTTATATGGAAGAAGTTTGTAACCACCAAGTCTCTTTTGCCGCCCAGCCAAACTGAGCAATCTGGGTAGAACCCGATGGTCACTTTGACAGAGCTACAGAGATCCTCTGTGGAGATGGGAGAACCTTCCAGAAGGACAACCATCTCTGCAGCACTCCACCAGTCAGGCCTTTATGGTAGAGTGGCCAGACAGAAGCCACTCCTCAGTAAAAGGCACAAGACAGCCCGCTTGGAGTTTGTCAAAAGGCACCTAAAGGACTCTCAGACCATGAGAAACAAGATTATTTGGTCTGAGGAAACCATGATTGAACTCTTTGGCCTAAATGCCAAGCGTCACATCTGGAGGAAGCCTGGCACTATCCCTACTGTGAAGCGTGTTGGCAGCATCATGCTGTGGGGATGTTTTTCAGCGGCAGGGGCTGGGAGACTAGTCAGGATCGAAAGAAAGATGTACAAAGATATCCTTGATGAAAACCTGCTCCAGAGCACTCAGGACCTCAGACTGGGGGCAAAGGTTCACCTTCCTACAGGACAACAACCCTAAGCACACAGCCAAGACAACGCAGGAGTGGCTTCGGGACAAGTCTCTGAATATCCTTGTTGGGCCCAGCCAGAGCCCGGACTTGAACTCGATCGAACATCTCTGGAGACACTTGAAAATAGCTGTGCAGCAACGCTCCCCACCCAAGCTTACAGAGCTTGAGAGGATCTGCAGAGGGGAATGGGAGAAATTCTCCAAATACAGGTGTGCCAAGCTTGTAGCGTCATACCCAAGAAAACTCGAGGCTGTGATTGCTGGCAAAGGCTCTTCAACAAAGTACTGAGTGAAGGATCTGAGTACTTATATAAATGTTTTTTCTTTGTCATGATAGGGTATTGTGTGTAGATTGACAAGGGGGGGGGGGTCCATTTTAGAATAAGACTAACGTAACAATGTGGAAAAAGTAAAGTGGTCTGATGACATTCACTCTCTCCTGTTTATAATATAATGACTATCATCCTGCAGCAGTAGACTCTTCACTTGTTTCCTCTAACCCATCTTTGTCTTCTTTCTCAGAGCATGATAATGTAGTGTATTCTTGTTTTTCTAGATTGTGCTCCTGATCGTGTTCATGTGTGTGACACTGCTGGTGGCCAGTCTGGCGTGCCTTACGTTGCCAGGTGAGTTTTCTGTATAGTCCACACAACCCACTCAGTCACTCACTGAATTACACTATCCACTCCACTGTCTTCCTCTTTCACCTACTGTCACCCTCTCTCCCTGTCTCAACCCCTCCGCCCCCTGCTACAGTATTCACTGGCCGGTACCTGATGTCCTTCTGGACGGGCAGTGCTAAGATCCACGAGCTGTACACGGCAGCGTGCGGCCTATACGTGTGCTGGCTGTCCATCAGGGTCATCACCGTGCTGCTGTCCTGGATGCCCCAGGGCAGGAGGGCCATTCTACTCAAGGTCCAGGAGTGGACCCTCATGGTAATGCTCTGCAACACGGTAATGACAAGCAACACCCACCACCCACCGCCCACATCTGTCATGAGTGAATTGGTCTTCATAACTATTTTTGTTTTTCCCCACGTACTGAATTAGAAGGAGAATTATGTGATTTTTATACAACAAAATCTAGTGTGTGAAGATGGTTTAAAACAGATAAATTGACATGTAAAGACCCATAGAGATTTAAGTACTGTATGTTCATATTGTTTATGCTGTTTCTATTACACTGTGCTTTATGTTAGTTTGCAAGGGCTCACCTCCTTTGTGAATGCATGGCTTTGGGTGATGAATGTCCTCTACATAGGCTGAACCAGAATACAAATTCAAGATGGCTCAGTAAAATGACACCCACTGTAGGTGTCTAGGAGAGGCTTGTGTTTCTAGCCCTATGTGTTGCCTTGTACTGCACTGTAGATCCTGAAGACAGTGGTCGTAGCTGTGTTGCTGGCTGGCGCCATCCCTCTCCTGCTGGGCTTGCTGTTTGAGATGGTCATAGTAGCCCCTCTCAGGGTGCCTCTGGACCAGACACCACTCTTCTACCCCTGGCAGGTACTGTAAGGATCTCTCATCTAACACCAGTGTCCATATACCGTTATGGGATTGCAGTACATTAGATGAAAATGGGCATCTTAAGATTTTAAACTGCACCTAAAACATGTATGATGCTTTTGTTAGATTGCCTCAATTGGATAACAGAACAAGAGGCAACTACAGCCAACACTACTGTTTTGTGCTTTGTTTCAGGACTGGGCTCTCGGAGTGCTCCATGCCAAAATCATTGCCGCCATTACTCTGATGGGTCCCCAGTGGTGGCTGAAAACAGTGATCGAGCAGGTCGGTCCCACAAGATTGCATTTTATTATGATTATTATTACCTTAATTACTCTGAAGATGCCATTCATGATATAGCTCAGATTCTTGTTGAATATGTGTTGGCATCATTTTGACTTCCTTGTGTTTCCTCTTGTAGGTGTACGCTAACGGAATTCGCAACATTGATCTCCATTTCATCATCCGTAAGCTGGCTGCTCCGGTTATCTGTGTGCTACTGGTGTCTCTCTGTGTGCCCTATGTCATCTCTGCTGGCATCGTTCCCATCGTAGCTCAGTATTCCCCAGGTATGGCAAATATCAGTTAATGAAAGTGGAATTCTGGATTTCAGGTGTGTGTGTGAGCGAGAGAGCGCTGTTATAAGTGAGCAAATTAAAGGGATGATCCTCTGATTGCTCTCTCTGCAGGAGTTACCATGGAGATGCAGAATTTGGTGCAGAGGAGAATCTACCCGTTCCTGCTCATGGTCGTCATGCTGCTGGGAATCCTCTCCTTCCAAATCCGTCAATTTAAGCGCCTTTACGAACACATTAAGAATGACAAGTGAGCACCATGACATTAAGCTCAGCACAACCACACTTATGACTTATACTTATTGCCAATGCTGACCTGACAAAATGTCTTCCGGATGTCTGACTGTCATCACAAAGTCTCCGTTATTACAATGGACCACCATAGTTGCCAGTACAAATCATAAAATAACGTCTCCAAGCCTCTGAGGACATACTTGTTGGCATTTTTACACTTTTGTAGCCAGTATCCTTTCATGGCATGGTATTTCTCTCTGAAACTGTCTTTTTCTTCTTTCCCAGGTACCTGGTTGGACAGAGACTGGTGAACTATGAACGCAAGGCGGCAGGCAGAAGCAGTACAGCCGCACACAGCAGCTCTTCCCAGGAGTAGGAGCTGTTAACACCTGATCTGAGAACAGCCTCTAGCTGTGTAGCCTCACTCCTCCACCGCCTCCCTTTTGATGTCTTTTCACATTCATGACTCAAGCGCTCGCCTCTCACCATGCCTTATTGCAAGCACAGCTGGAGAAAGGAGTGCGTTTTACTAAAAAGATTAAAAGGCTAAATTACCTTGAAAACCAACCAACGTGGATTCAAAAAAGAATGTTTCATCTTTGTACATCTTGAAAAAAAATATATGTATTTTGTTAATTAAATCTAGATGTCACGTTAATCTGTTCCTGTTGTTAGGTCTAGATGCGTTCCTGTTGTTAGGCCTGGATGGACTACTACAGTATTTGACCAGGAGGAGGCAGAGTCCTGCGAGGCCTCTGTACAGCTCTATGGGGTAATCCCATTAGAACACATGAGCTTTAGAGGAGTGATGAGCGTGAGACAAGGCAGAAGAACTTTGGGATCAGTTTTTGTTGTTTTTATTTATTAGTTTTGATTTTCCTTTTTAAGGGGTTTAGTATTACAGTGTGTGGGTGAGAGGTTATCTGCAAGAAAGACAAGTTCCTATTGGAATGGGTGATTTACTCATTCTGCAGCAGGGTTCAAAGCCAGGTAATACCGATTCATGCAGTTCAGTTCACTGACTGACTGGCCACAGGAGCTGATGAGTGTTTCAGGCTTCCCTGAATAGCTTTATACTGGCTTGATGGTCTCCTGTCTCAGGCTGGAGTTATTAATGAAATCCCAGCTAGCCAGCATCATGTAGCTCCAATATTTGGTTTCATTTGAGAGAACCCTAAAAGGCAGCCTGCTTTTTAGTTACAAGATTGTAACTGCTCATGACATCTGTGTAATTTCTGCTCTACATTTCTTGCTACACCTGTTGTACAGAGTAACATAGGTTGTTACATATGCATGAATATCAGTCTGTTGCACTTAAGCTTTAACATAGTGGCAGTCAATCATAAACCATTTTAGTGAAATCAAGTCAGTATTTCAATGTGGTGGTGATGACACTACAATACAATTAAATATGATTTGCTTGACAGGAGTTTTGGATCAGGTTTGACACTTTTTTTTGGTCTGTTAATGAGATTGGTACAATGTTTGTAAATAAAGCATTTCTATGCTTATGGATTGTTTACCATGGAAACAAAACCTATTTTCTTCATTTCAATGTGTATAATTTGCTGTGTCAGTTGGCAGGTTTAAGACTGGATTTCTGACTGTTTTAGAGGGTATTAAATGCAGAGATTCTATGTGACCATATAGTATCTTAACTTTACAAAACTGGGTACTGTTGTTAGCCTGCTATCCGGACCAATTTTTTTAGCAAATTCACTATTTTTATATGTGCGTATAGTGTTTAATTGTGTAGGTCTTTTGTCTGCTTCGTGTTGTTATTCTGAGTGGTTAAGTGTGTGTTGGTCATCTTAATAAATGGCTGCTTTCTTTCCTCACAGAATGTCACCTTGAACTGTTTGTCTTATTCAGAAGTTTCCGTCAAATTGGACTCTGAAGAGATCAAATCAGAGGTCCAAGCAAAAGCCAGTAGGCACATGACAGTCCGGGAATTGAATAGAAAAAACGCAATGGATGTGAATAGCATGAAATACATCCTCTTTTGTTGTATCATGAAAATAAGCCTTGCTCAATCACCTCTCCCTATAGCATGTACATTTGAGAATACACATTTTTATTTTATTAAAAAGAACATGGTATGTTACTTGTGATTGGGTGTATGTGTAACTCCTTCACATTTGAGATAATGATCTGCCCTGGTCAATCACTCAGAATTTAGGCAATGTGGAAATTTGACCCTCAATGAGGAGCTACTTTTCACCTCTCACCACTTCTCCCTTTTCATTTACATTTAAGTCATTTAGCAGACGCTCTTATCCAGAGCGACTTGCACATTGGAAAGTTCATACATATTCATCCTGGTCCCCCCGTGGGAATTGAACCCACAACCCTGGCGTTGCAAGCGCCATGCTCTACCAACTGAGCCACACTTTTCCCTTAATGATGGCAGCAGTGGGTTCAGAACAGACCGTGATACTGTCATCTCATAGCCAATAACATAATCACACCTGACAGCAGCTGTATATCTACATTAATGCTGAATAATGTCAAGTCAATGGCACTCAAAACAACCGTTTTTCCTATAGAGATATCCTGGTTGGCTAGTTTGTAAACCCTTAACCCTGATTGTCAAACTAAATAACTTGCAGGTCAAAATGTCTTGTCTCATCCCTTGAAAACATGCCTAGTCATTTTAACCAATTGATTACCATCCCATATCTGCCAAGAAATGTACGGCATGTTATTGTAGGCTGTGAAAACTAATGGTATGACATTTCCATCAACAGGTGTATAGAGCTCAAGTATGGAAATACAGTGAGCTCCAAAAGTATTGGGACAGTGACACATTTTTTGTTGTTTTGGGTTTGTACTCCGGCACTTCAGATTTGAATTGACTATGAGGTTAAAGTGCAGACTGGCACTTTAATTTGACCCTATTTTCATCCATATCAGGTGAACCATTTTGAAATAAGAGCAATTTTATGGAATCAAAAGTCTTGGGACAAATTGACTTATATGTGTATTAAAATAGTCAAACGTTAAGTATTTGATCCCATTATAGCATACAATGACTACATCAAGCTTGTGAAAAATGATGAGTAAGAAAGTTACAGAGGCATAAATATTATACCCCCCCCAAAAAGCTAACCTCCACTGTTATTGTAATGGTGAGAGGTTAGCATGTCTTGGGGGTATGATACTTGTGCGTCTGTAACTTTCTCACTCATCATTATTCACGATTCATTCAGGACTATCCATAATCATGGAAGCATCCACATTAATGTAGAAGAGTTTAGACATATATTATATTCTTATTTACAATAAAATGCACCCCAAAATGGCACAATACATTATTTACCATTCATTTCTATTGGGCACAAAATAATCGGAAGCACAACTAAACCAATCGGCAAAAGCATCCAAAGAGTTTGTAGTCACAAACTTGACATAATCATTGCGTGCTAGGAATATTGAACCAAATACTAAACTTTTGACTACTTTTTTGACACACCTACTCATTCAAGGGTTTTATTTTATTTTTACTATTTCTACATGGTAGAATAGTCGTGAAGACATCAAAACTATGACATAACACATATGGAATCATGTAGTTAAACAAATCAAAATATATTTTATATTTGAGATTCTTCAAAGTAGCCACTCTTTGCCTTGATGACAGCTTTGCACACTCCTTTAGGTGCCTTTTGACAAACTCCAAGCGGGTGTCATATGCCTTTTACTGAGGAGTGGCTTCCGTCTGGCCACTCTACCATAAAGGCCTGATTGATGCAGTGCTGCAGAGATGGTTGTCCTTCTGGAAGGTTCTCCCATCTCCACAGAGGAACTCTGGAGCTATGTCAGAGTGACCATCGGGTTCATGGTCACCTCCCTGACCAAGGCCCTTCTCCCCTGATTTCTCAGTTTTGCTGGGTGGCCAGCTCTTAGAAGAGTCTTGGAGGTTCCAAACTTCTTCCATTTAAGAATGATGGAGGCCACTGTGTTCTTGGGGACCTTCAATGCTGCAGAAATGTTTTGGTACCCTTCCCCAGATCTGTGCCTCGACACAATCCTGTCTCGGAGCTCTACAGACAATTCCTTGACCTCATGGCTTGATTTTTTGCTCTGACATGCACTATCAACTGTGGGACCTTATATAGACAGGTGTGTGCCTTTCCAAATCATGTCCAATCAATTGCATTTACCATAGGTGGACTCCAATCAAGTTGTACAAGCATCTCAAGGAGGATCAATGGAAACATAATGCAGCTGACTTCAATTTTGAGTCTCATAGCAAAGGATCTGAATACCTATGTATATAAGGTAATTCTGTTTTTATTTTTTGATGAATTTACAAAAAATTCTAAAACCCTGTTTTCGCTTTGTCATTATGGGGTATTGTGTGTAGATTGATGAGATTGACTTAAACGAATAAGGCTGTGACGTCACTAAATGTGGAAAAAGGGGAAGGGTCTGAATACTTTCCGAATGCACTGTATTCTATATTTTGTTGTGTTACAGCATGTATTCTAAATTGATTTTTTTTTAAATTCTCTCTCTCATTTACACACAATACCCCGTAATGACAAAGTGAAAACATGTTTTGTGAAATCTTAGCAAATGTATTGAAAAATAAATAGAGAAATATCTTATTTACATAAATATTCACACCCTGAGTCAATACATGTTGGAATCACATTGGGCAGCGATTACAGCTTTCAGTCTTTCTGGGTAAGTCTCTAAGCTCTCTCAAGTTGGTTGTTGATCATTGTCCTGCTGAAAGGTGAATTTGTCTCCCAGAGTCTGTTGGAAAGCAGACTGAACCAGATTTTCCTCTAGGATTTTGCCTGTGTTTAGCTCTATTCAGTTTATTTTTATCCTAAAAACTTGACTGCAGTTCCTCCTTCTGACACCGCCATAACAACCGCTATGCGGATGTCTGCTAAAGTGGATCTGATGAATAGAGCCCAAAATCGCTCTGGATAAGTGTCTGCTATAAAAAAAATATGATTAAATAAGGACTGAACCAAACTCACTGGAAAGTGAGCTAAAAGAGCGCAGTTTGGGTTGAGACAGTAACAGTGAAAAGAGTACACAGCCTCAGCACAGGATGAACCTTTTTCAGAAAACGCTTGTGAGATTTCTACCTGTGTGCCAGGCTGCCAATCCAGACAGTAATCTAGCGGGAATTCTGTTATAAAGTGATCCTGTTCAAGTTTTTTTTTTTTTTATGCCTGTGGCGTAGACCCTAAATACTGGTCCATGCATGAAGAAGGGCTGTCCACTTTTTTTGTCACATTTTTCGCAATTTTACTTTAGTGGATAATTACAAACAGGATGCATGTTTTGGAATATTTTCTATTCTGTACATGCTTCCTTCTTTTCACACTGTCATTTAGGTTAGTATTGCTGAGTAACTACAATGTTGTTGATCAATTCATTAGTTTTATCCTATCACAGCCCTTAAACTCTGTAACTGTTTTTAAGTTACCATTGGCCTCATTGTGAAATCCCTGAGCGGTTTCCTTCATCTCCGGCAACTGAGTTAGGAATGACGCCTGTATCTTTGTAGTGACTGGGTGCTTTGATACACCAGCAAATGTGAAGTCACCATGCTAAAAGTGGATCTGATGAATAGAGCCCTAAATCACTCTGAATAAGATCATCTGCTATAAAAAAAAGTCTGAATAATAATTAAATAAACGCTGAACCAAACTCACTGGTAAAGTGAGCTAAAAGAGCGCAGTTTGGGTTGAGACAGTAACGGGGAAAAGGGTACACATCTTCAACACAGGATGAACCTTTCTCAGATAACACTTGTGAGATTTCTACCTGTGTGCCAGGCTGCCAATCCAGACAGTAATCTGGCTGGCACTCTGTTATAAAGTGATCCTGTTAAGTTAAATATAGCCTGTAGCATAGACCCTAAATACTGGTCCATACATGAAGAAGGGCTGTCCACTTTTAAACTGCAACTGACCTAGGTCAGTGTTTCAACCTGGACTGACCAGAGCCTACTGTACTATTTGGTTGTTGGCAGAACAGCTAATCTGCTCAACTCCAAGATAACATAAAGACTAGGACGTTATCTTCAAGCCGATTTAAGTCAAAACTGTAACTAGGCCGTCCTCTTGGTAAGCAACTCCAGTGTATAGTTGGCCTTGTGTTTTAGGTTATTGTCCTGCTGAAAGGTGAATTTATCTCCCATCTCACAGTGTCTGTTGGAAGGCAGACTGATCCAGGACTCCCTTGTCCTTCCTGATAACAAACTCCTCTCTGGCAACTGAGTTAGGAAGGACGCCTGTATCTTTGTTGTGACTGGATATATTGATACACAGCAAAGTGTAATTAATACATTAATACCATGCCCTAAGCGGATCTGATCTTGTTGTTAATTATTTACGCCTCATAAGTGTTTTTAATCTTATTATAACAGCCACTTATTTGAATGTTAATACATTAACTTTACTACATTATTTTGCATAAGGCCCTACTACACTATTTACTACATAGCAGATCAGGGTTGCCTGATTTTAATTGTATACTGATTTGATATTGGGAATTAAATGTTACACTCATAAGTAGTTTAGCATTGACCTGACATACAACATATTGCTAAAGGCTTACCAGTTCAGGGGCCTACTTCAGAGGCCTACTTCAGTTGACAGCATCAACTAAGGAATCAACTACGGAAATTATGTATTGTTTAATTAACATCAGGACCAGGGTCTACCATACACAGTAAGCAATCAATCATTTCAAGATCTGTAGATTGCAGCTGAATTTGCATATCCCCCCCCCTCCCCTCCAGAACAATCTGTAAATCCAGCATTTGAACTTGCCATTCTTTTTTAAATCTAATTTTCTCATTATACTGAGATCTTGAGTTTGATTGTTAGAATTATCACTGTGTAATAGAGTGGATAGGCATGTGTGAGGAGCAATGAACAGAAGAGACTTTCAAGAGGGCTGTTTTTGCCACCCACATGATCACATACAGTACAAATCACTAAGACTATGGAGCTCAGACAAGCGTGGGAACCGCACTGCCACATGGTGCATCGTAAAACTGAGACATCCAAGCTACACCCAAGACTTTAGCTGCTTCTAAAATAATGTCAATCAACAACCAAAATAATGTGAATTAGTGGCAAGAAGTGTAGCTATACACTGTGAAGGAAAATGAGGGGGGAAAAAACGAATGTAAGAGGCCATGTTATTTTTGCTGAATCCAATTACCAGTCAGTTAAAACAGATCTAACAGCAGCCACAGCCAACCATAGATTAGGGTCATGGACAAATGTTGCACAACTAGTGGGGGTGGGAGGTAAGGAGGTAATGTCATGAAGTCACTTTTATGGGGAATCCCCACGTTACTGTAGGGACCAGATTTAGGGTATGGGTATTGAATATAACGCAAAACCAGTATATCATAAAACAGGAATGCAATGAAAATGTAGTTGATGTGGTTGCACAAAATCAAAGATATGTGGTTGTACAAATTCTAAATGATCTGTAAATTGAGCTTTAGCTATGTAGACCGAGAAAAGTCAATACTAACCTACTAAATCTGTACTTTTATCATTCAAGACTTCTGTGTTTGTTCAACTATGCATTTTGGGAGAGAGAGAAAGAGAGAGAGAGCAGAGAGATAAAAAGAGAGAGAGGAGGATAGGGAGAGAGAGGGAGAGAGAGAGCGTGAGGACTGATTAAAGGGATTAAGTGGCGTCAGTTTAGACAATTCTTCTCTTCCACATCGGTATAAGGAAACAAAATGATTTACAGCAGGGGAATTGAAGATTAGGGTATCAGCACAGCAGGATGTAGACGCTATCTAAAATAATAAAGTGCCTTTTGTTGAACAGCATTTTGTGGGACAACTTTGGCAACAAATGCATTGAAGAGATGAATTCTCAAGCTGTCACACCGTTGTTGGCTGTTGCCATTTGGAAAGTGAGAAATACAGAAGGCAAATGAAGAGCTGATGAGAACAAGAGGATCCTTTGAGGATGACAAGGTCTTTAATGTCCTTCTATTACTTCAGAGAACAAGCTTTATTGATGGATTAAAGGGGACATTCTGAGACATCCTCCTCAAGTGGCTCCTCAAGATCATGTTCCAGTTAGGGATCATACTGACTACTGCTTTTTCAACAAGACCTAGCTAAGTATTTACACTTTGAATGAGAGAGAATTGGTCAGATGAGATTGGGATTTTGGTGCCTTGTTCTTGTTGTTGTGGTGGATTCTAACCCGGGAGTTAAATGGTGCTGATCATAGAGGACTCAGGTGGAGGTGGAGGGACGTTGTTAAAAGTTCAGCAGAATGGGATCTCTGGAGGCCAGGCGGGGGCCGTCAGGGGTCCCATAAATGAGGAGTTGGAGGCGGTTGCAGGCGACAAAAATGAGGATCCTAATGTGGGAGACAATGAGGATAACAACTATTATGATGATGACGACGACGATGATGTCTATCAGGAATTTGAAGAGTTTGACTTTGACACATTGCCAGATCGGCCAGAGGATACCAGGAGTATCGCCTCTGATGACTCCTTCTATCCACCTGATGAGTCTCTCAAATACAGGACTCCCAGCCCAGTCACCCCTGAACCTCTGTCTTTCTTCATGGCCTGCTCCAATAACAATTCCATCATAGTGAAGATTATGATAAGGCAAGGGGTGACAGAGGAGGAAGTGAGAGAAACAGATAAGAACAACAGAGTATGTTTGCATTGTCATTAAAGAGATTAACTAGTCAATGTTTTCTGTGATTTAGAGTATGTCCATATTATCAAGTAAAGGCCAACTGTACAAACTTATAACATGGTCTCTGTTTCAATGTCCACACAAACATCCTACTTAGAATTAAGCAATGTATAATGCTTTCTACGTGGTATGCTAGTATGGACATTGGAATATAGATCTTTGTAAAGCCGGTTTCCACAAGATCAGGAATAAGCTTTATGTTGATTTGATATGAAAGACAGCACATATTTTAGGCTTTTTGCTCCCGTATCTGAATTTGTACTAGACATCCAAACTGTGCCATTTCTGTGGACAGTGACAATATCAGAGAAATACTCAGAGCAGTTGGTTAAGCCCTGGAACAGATGGGGGGGGGGGGGATTGCATTTTGAGATGGCGTTGAAGCAGCTCGTAATCACGGCTGAGCTTTAAAAAGGTTCTCCCAAGATATCAGGGTGCAGCAGGACAATACTAAGAGAGGGTTGGTGCTTCAAATCCCCTATTCTCCAGACCATTAATGACCATCATGGGTACGCAACAGGTAGACATTGGGGTTAGGCCTAATGCAATTTTGGTTGTGTTTCTCACTGCTGTATCCTCATCAGTGGTAAAGCAATAATACTAGGGATATAACATAGCAGCCTACACATTCAGTGACTACTATTGCGCAATATGTTCAAAAGGTGTTGCATGTAGATTCCATAGAGAGTAGTTCCGTTATTTTCCTCAGCATCTGATCAAGCTGAGAAACAAGGCTTACCCACTGACCTTTTAAATCCCTTCAACGCGTTGTGAAGAGACAGACTAATACAGTATAAATACGTGGAGAAGTCTGCTGTCATGCTACACCTACAGTAACGGTACGTGTCTGGATGGATAAATGCAAATGTCCTCAGTTGTTTCACGTTACATCCTACACTGGCATGACATGAGCCCTAATGTGTGTTTGTATAGA